>NC_136428.1:212089897-213289897 GCF_052849685.1 Lactuca virosa | reverse complement strand
CGACCAAAATCCCCTCCTGGTTAACGAGATGTCCGAGAAACTGGACCTCTCGTAACCAAAAATCACACTTCGAGAACTTGGCATATAGCCGTTCTCGTCGTAGAACCTCCAGCAGCTACCTGAGGTGCTCCTCGTGCTGCTCTCGGGTCTTGGAATAGACCAAGATATTGTCTATGAACACAATAACCGAGCGATCGAGCATCGGTCTGCAGACCCGATTCATCAAATCCATGAACACTGCCGGCACGTTGGTGAGCCCAAACGGCATCACCACGAACCCGTAATGACCATAACGAGTCCGAAACGTGGTCCCTCACCCTGACCTGGTGATACCCGGATCTCAAGTCGATCTTGGAAGATCAAGATGCACCCTGCAGCTGATCGAAAAGATCATCTATCCTTGGGAGTGGATAACGGTTCTTCACCGTTAGCTTGTTCAACTCCTTGTAGTCGATGCACATCCTATGCGAACCATCCTTCTTCCCGACGAAGAGGATCGGTGCTCCCCATGGGGAACTACTCGGGAGAATAAACTGCTTACCCAGCAGCTCCTGCAACTGAGATGACAACTCCTGCATCTCTGGCGGTGCCAGTCGGTACGACGCCTTAGCGATAGGGGCCGCACCCGGCACCAGATCAATCCTGAACTCCACCTACCTCTCCGGAGGCACTCCAGGTAACTCCTCTGGAAACACGTCAACAAACTCTCTAACCACCGGGACCTCTGAAACTGAAGTCTGATCCCTGACCCGTGTGTCCACCACACACGCTAAAAAATCTGCACATCCGTGCTGAATATACTGCCGAGCCCTGGCGGCCGAACAAAACCCTGATCCTACTCTGGTGCCCTCACCATATACCACCAGTTCTCCCCCACTTGGGGTTCGAACTACTACTTGCTGTCCCTCACAGTCGATCATGGCGCCAAACCGGCTAAGCCAATCCATCCCTACGATCACACATACTTCCCCCATGGGAATAGGAATCAAATCTATTGGGAATGATACCCCGAAAATCTCCAGCTTGCATCCCCGGTAAACCGAAGAAGCAGAAATCCCGTGCTCGTTGGCGATCGAAACTCGCAACGGACACTCAAGCTCATCTACCGACACACTGAACTCTCTACTGAAAGTCTGAGATACAAACGACCGACTCGCCCCCGAGTCAAATAAAACCAATGCAGGCAAAGAGTTTACTAAAAATGTACCTAAACACAGGTACCAACGATAAGCACAACATAGATAAAATAACTGAAATAGAAAATAGAAACATACCAGCAACCACATCCGGTGCTGCCTTGGCCTCCTCGGCCGTGAGCTGGAAGGCACGCCCCTGAGCCTTCGGAGGCTCCACCTTGACTGGCCTCCCATCCCCAATCCTCAAAGTAGCCGGTGTGGATCCCTGCGCCGGCTTGGCGGCGAGCTGCGGGCAGTTGGTCTTCACATGACCAAGCTGATGATAATGATAACAAATCCTCATATCTGCTGGAGGGGCGGACTGGCGACAGTTCCTGGTGTAGTGCCCCTCCTTGCCACATTTGTGGCAACCACCTCCTGCTCGACAAATCCCAAAATGACCCCTGCCACACTTTCCACAAGTGCGGCTCTGCTGACCCCCGGTCCGAGTACCAGCGGTCTTGGACCGCTTAGGTGCCGGCTGAGACTGTGTCGGAACCTGACGCTGCTCCTTCAACTGCAGCTCTATCTCTAACTCGCGCCGCCTCGCGGCCTCCTGAAGATCCAAAAGAGTCTCACAACGTTGCGTAGCAACAAACTGTCGGATATCAGTCTTGAGCATACTCAGATAACGAGTCATCTGAGACTGCTCTGAAGTAAACTCCGGGCAGAACATAGCCCTCTCCATGAACATACGAGTCATCTCCATCACTGACTCCCCATCCTGTCTCAATGTCAAAAACTCTTGAGCAAGCCGCTCCCGCTCAACGCGTGGAACGTAGCGGGTGCGGAAAATATCCCGTAACTGCTCCTAAGTAACAGCAGCTCGCTGATCATCAGTGTACGACCCTGTCGTTAACCTCAACCAGTCCTTTGCCCCAAGCCTCTGCAGGTTCAGGGCACACCTGACCTTCTGGTCAGTAGGACATGAACACGTGAAGAAACATCCCTCCACGTCAGATAACCACCTCATAGCCCTGATCGCATCCTGTGTACCATCAAACGTCGGGGGCTTCGTGTTATCGAAGTCCCGGTACTGGAAAGCCCTGCCGGCTCCTCCTCCAACCCCTGCCGCGGTTACAGCCGATGTGGCTGCAGCGGCAACTGTCTCTGCTAGAGCTACATATCGCTCATGAAAGTACTCAACCATCGCGGTCTTAATCGACCCAAACATCTCTGGCAGCTGCGCTCGAAACGCTGCAGCAATCTCATCGTGCAGAATCTCCCGGATCCTGGCATCCAACACCTATGTCCCTATCTGCACCACGGGCTCAGGTGCTACCGGCACCTCCGACCCTCCGTCTCTCGACCCTACCCCTAATCCGGATCACGATCCTGATCCGGACCCAGCAGCAAAACGTCTCGTCACCACCATACTGAAAAATGTACTCAAGTCATCAGATAAATAACATAATATCGGGAGATCAAAACCCACAAACCCTAGGGGTTGTGACTTACTTGCTACGCGTATGGGTCATGTGCTTTCAGTAGTACGGGCCCATACTACCTTCCACACCTACCCATATTTGTCTCAAGTATCACCACAACACCCTAACACTATCATCAACATAATATGCGCTCAACCCTTACTCCTAGGGAACATCGTCTATCTCACAACTGATCTCACAGCTCCTCATAACCCACACATCCATGAAACTTTCATCAACCCCTGCAGTGCTAGTGTAGGCTAGTCGCACATAACACTGGACCCAATAGACTTTCGAATATCCAATCCTATCCGAAGACGGAATCAAACATTCTCAGGCTATAAGATCTTGATTACGCGCAACCGTGATGCCTACACTAACGACTACAGTAATGATGTCAATTCCATATACAAGAAACCCTAGGCTAGTAGGCATCATATAATCAGGCAAGTCTATCATGCAATTCCGGAAGATCCCTAGCCTAGCACTAGCATACTGTTCTAACATATCATAATATCAATAACTGTATGGTATTTTGGGGTTTACTTACAGGCTCCGGCTGATCGTACCCTCTGCATCCTCCATCCTTTATTTTTGAAAACCATTTTAGAATTTATTTCGAAAATTTCCTTGATATGAGACCGGGTTCACACGTGTGTTTCCCCCAATTCACTCAAACCAAGGGTCTGATACCAACTTGTAACATCCAAAAATTTTACGCCAAATTTAAACTTTTCAATCATAAATAAAACCCAATAGTATTGTTTACAAAAATGTTTTCAAATCATTATTCAATCAGAGTGTCCCAAAAGCCAGATCATAAGGATGAGGAGCGGTACGGTCACGCCTTCGCCTTGCCATGATCTCCTGAAGTACCTGAAACAATTAACTGAAAACTGTAAGCCCGAGGGCTTAGTGAGCTACCCCCAAAATACCAATACAACACTGATGATACCATATCCGTAATAATCAATCAATCAACATGCATACTGGGTCATCGGCCTGACTGGACCGCCCCACAGGGCCTACAGTCTAACTGAATCTATACCGAGCCTTCGTCATGAGTGGACCGCCACGTGGGCCTACAGTCTCCCCGGACAGCTCATAGGGTGTGTTGGCCTTCAGCACAAAGCAGGACCGCCTCAACCCAAGCAACAAGCAATGAACCATGTGCGCATAACTAACATATACTGGCATATACAAGCATCAAACATATCTATCTCACTGATCACCAAAGATAGCAATCTTTCATAACTAGGGCACTGACCTAGCAGGTCACTAACATATTAATCCCTACGGATCATAAGAGCATAACATACTGTCTATCCTGATTCCGATCTAACAGATCATATCCACATGTAGCATACCATAAACGATAACAACTAAAGGGCCGACCTTGGTGCCTTAGACCCTATCGATATAGTGAGGATAACTCACCTTGCAGATGTCGACTCGGTAGATAAACTTCAACCCTCGGATCACTGCCACAAATTCCACCACCTATTACCATAGTATAAACATACCCATAAGTCCCCAACCTTTCAAGGTACCCCGTAAGCCAACTAATCAGACGCTGGTTAAAGTCAAAGTTATCAGTCAAGGTCAACAGTCCATGTTGACCTTGACTCGCCGAGTACCCTCGGCTACTCGCCGAGTTCCTTGAAGTACTAACCCACTCGTCGAGTCACCTGAGTGACTCGTCGAGTTCCTTCGGTTTACGATCGGGACCCTAAGGCCACTCGTCGAGTTTCCTTCTTGCAACTCGACGGTTGCACGCGCATACATAACTTGGGGAATCCTCATCCGACTCGCCGAGTTGTTCATACAACTCGCCGAGTCTATGGCAATCTCCAACGGGCTCGCCGAGTTGTTCTTCCAACTCGCCGAGTTCATGCCTATCTTCATATGACTCGCCGAGTCGACTATGCGACTCGCCGAGTCCCTTCAATCCTTTTTGCCATACAGACTCATTTGAGCCATGCAGCGGCTCCAAACTACAGATCCAAGCTTCTAAGGCATGCTTTTCACGTAAAGTTGCAAACTTTACGTGCATGCATAGCTACAAAGGCTCTTAATGTCAAACCCAATCTCACAATGGGGGTTTCATACTCAAAGAGGCTTCATACATGACCAAATTCGGAGCTCTATGACTCTAGACCCCAAGAAGGGTACAGATCTGAAGTTACAATTTCAGATCTAGCTCATATCCCACATTACCATCTCAACCTAACCATAAAAACCCTAGATCTCAACCAAAAGAGGTCTAGAAGGAAAAGAAGAAAAGGTGACGACGTGATACCTCCAAATGATGCTATCTGAGGTAGATTTCTGATTCCCCACACTTCCTTGCGCCTAGCCTTTTTTTCTCCAAGCTCTTCTTCTCCAAAGATCTTCTCTCCAAAGCTTTAGACACACAAGAATGAAGCACCACACGAATCAGGGTTTTCTGAGCTCTCAAAGGACTGCAAAGAGGCCAAAGGAGGCTTATGCTTCCTTAAATAGGGTGCAAAACCCCGGGATTTAGGGTTTCATCTGCCAGCTCCTACTCGTCGAGTCCCTTCATGGACTCGGCGAGTAGGCCACTAAATACGCAAACCAAACCCGTTGCTACTCGACGAGTAGGGCAACCAACTCGTCGAGTAGGCCTTGAAACCAATTAAATTCTAATTTAAACAATACCTGAGAATCGGGGCGTTACATCAGGGGCTCCTGATTTTGGGCATTGCCAGTTCCGATTTTTCAATAGATGGCCTATGGACCTTGAACATGATTAGATCATCAAATAAGTTTTGTTGATTTATCATGTTATGCTACATCTCTATCCCCTATTTCAGTAGTTGCAGTAGTTGCAGGCAAACTCAAGAAAACTAAGGACAACATTAGAAACTGGAGAAAGAAAGTTAACGAGGTACAAGAAAAATAAGCAAAACAACCTGTAACGTCCCAATTTTCAACCCAAAATTTTCATTTTCGTTTATTCAAATATATCAAAGTATAATTACAATATGTGGAAAACGTGATGTGAATGCGCGTGTGCATAATTGAGTCTTTGTCACACCCCCAAACCGGAACGACGAAAACGTTCGGGGGCGGAGGACGTCATGCTCAATATCATAACTACAGGACTTTTCTGTGGTACTTAAGAGTACCCCGAAGGTGAATGTCTCACAATTTTATTCATTAACATGTTCACGTAGTTTGTAATAAAATTCCCGTTTTGTAAATCGATTGTTTTACCGTTTCTTTGTTAAATGAGATGTTCAGACTATACCTATTATAGTCTATCGAAAATGTTTTATGATTTAATGAAACCTTGTTATGCATGACTGTATTTCAATAAAAATGGCATTGAAATTACTAAATGTAAATCTTGCACACCTTGCTCAGCATTTTACAAGGTGTGAATAACTCTTAAACTTGTTTTGACAGTTTTACCCTTAACTGTCCCTGTTTTAGAATATTTATAGAAAAATCATCGTAAGTCGAAAACTGAATCCGTAATATCGGAGAGTTTACAAAAAGAGTCTAATGTATTCATAAATTTTCCTATAATTTTTGGTGGTCCCAAACCAGTGTGAAAATGTTCATCTTCACAGCCTGGTCTGATTTTATTGCTGCAGTAATAGGCAGTTTTGTGAAAATCGCCATAAATTGTAGAAAAATCTTATGGAGATGTGCAAGTAGTCATTTTAAAGGTATAAACCTGAACTATTTGCAGGGAATAGTTTTGAGAAATATTAAGTTTAAGTTGGGTAAAACAGTTCGTGAACAGGTCACAACTTTTCTGTTGTAAGCTGTCAAGTTAAGTTTTAAATATGTTTTGGTGTTTTAACTTGTATCCCCCCCTGAACACTAAAGAAAACCGGAAAATGTAGGGGTATGAACTCACCTTGAGTGATTTCTTGAATAGTGGAAGGTTGAAGACGAGGAGTATCAAGTCAAGAACACTTGATGAACACGTGAATCGTTGGATGATCCTAAGAACGATTTTCGGTGTTAAAATGTGTGTAGATGATTCAAGGATGTTATGAAAACATGGAATAACACTTGAGTTTAGATGATATACTTACCAAAAAGTGAAGTAATAGCTCAAGAACTCCTTCAAAAAGTGGCTGGAAGTAGAGAGGAAAAGAAGCTTTCTTGAGGGGTAAGAGAAGTGTAAGTGTTTGATGGTGAAGGAAATGATCAAGGCAAACCAAGAAATCCTCCAGGGATTTCTTTATATAGGAGGTTGTTGGAGCAACTTGCAAGATTGATATGATGTTTGCCTTGGTTTGAGTGATGTGGATAGGGTTGGCTAATGAGGAGGTGACACATAGAAGGCAAGTGGGCACACTTGACCCACTTGATATTCTAAGCTATTTTCTTTATTGTAAAATAATGATTTATAAATAATAAATCCTTGAGATATGAATAAAATATGAGTTTAGGGAGTTTAAAATGATAAAAAATATGAATTTGGTTAAAAATCCCCGTCAAAAACGGGCTTAATAGGCAAAAGTAGTCGAAAGTCGGACAATAGGAGCGAACCTGCGAGGGTTCGGTTCTTGGGGTGTTGACGACCGAGAGTGAGAAGAAGGAACCGAAGGGAAGGCTCGGGCCCGAAGGTGATACGAGCGAAATGGACCGAAAGTGGGTCTCGGGTCCGAAGGTTGATGGAAGCGAAATGGACCGAAGGCTCGGTTCATTTCGGCTGTTGATGAGGTTCGGTCCTTGAGAGGGAGGGTTCGGTCCCGGAGGCAATGTTCGGTTCAGAAGGGGACCTTTGGTTCTTAAGCAGTTCGGCTCTCCTAGTTTCGGTTCCCTAGGGTTCGGTTCCTAGAGGTTTCGACCCTATTTAGCTGTTTTTCAATATAACTCCCTGATTCAAGCAGTTTTTGGCCAAGTTAAGGGTCTGGATGACTCGGGTGACTATAAAAGGTTGAGAGAGATTTGGGAGAGATTTATTTTTTAGCCATTATTATTGTATAATCTCGTAATGCTTCGTGTTTTGGTGCATTTAACTCCCTTCTTAGGGTTTTACATTGTTAATCGTAGTTGTATGCCACCGGGCCAATCCTGGCGATGATTTCGAATGGCCCGATATACCTTAGATTTAGTTTTCCACGTTTTCAAAAACATATTAATCCCTTCCAAGGTGATACTTTCAGTAGTACTCGATCTCCAACTTGGAACTCCAAAGGCTTCCGCCTCTTATCCGCGTAGCTCTTTTGTCGGTCTTGCGAAGCCTTCATTCGTTCTCGAATTTGGATGTTCTTTTCTGTTGTTTCCCTTATGATCTTCGGGCCAGTGAGTGTGATCTTAGGAACTTGCCCTCTTGCTAGTTGCGTATCACCCACCTCAGCCCAACACAAGGGTGATATGCACTTACGGCTATAGAGGGCTTCGAACGGAGCAACTTTGATGCTAGTGTGATAACTATTATTGTATGAGAATTTAATAAGGGGTAAATGAGCATCCCAAGCTTTACCAAAGTCTATCACACAAGCTCTTAGCATGTCCTCTAATGTTTGAATGGTTCTTTCACTCTGCCCATCGGTCTGTAGGTGGTAGGTTGTACTCATGTCCAGCCTAGTTCCCATAGATTTCTGCAGTGACTGCCAGAACGGTGACGTGAATCGACTATCTCTATCGGAGATAATGATTGTCGGTACTCCGTGAAGGCGCACAATTTCTTTAATGTAGATCCTTGTCAGTTTCTCCATTTTGCCAGTTTCTTTTATTGGTAGGAAGTGCGCGGATTTGGTTAATCTGTCGACGATTACCCAAATGGTGTCAAGTCCACCCGTTGTCTTGGGTAACTTGGTAATGAAATCCATCGTAATCCGCTCCCACTTCCACTCGGGTACCTCTGGTTGTTGAAGTAGTCCCGAGGGCTTTTGATATTCCACCTTAACCTTGGCGCAAGTCAGGCACTTGCCCACAAAGGTAGCTATTTCAGCTTTCATGTTCGGCCACCAATACAGCTTCTTGAGGTCTAAATACATCTTGTCTAAGCGGGGATGCACTGAGTAACGATTTTTATGAGCTTCGTTCATGCCAACGTCCCTGAATCCACCAAATTTCGGTGTCCATATCCGGTTCATGAGACAACGAACCTCGTCATCCCTGACTTCAAGATTTTTGTCCATTCCTCTGAATGCTTCACCTGCCACGTTCTCTGGTTTTAAGGCTTCTTCCTATGCCTCTTTGATTTGTGCGGACAGGTGTGAATGGATGGTCATGGTTAACGCCTTTACTCGGCGGCCCGAGTATTCCTTTCTGCTCAAAGTATCTGCAACCACGTTGGCTTTTCCTGGGTGATAACGAATCTCACATTCGTAATCGTTTAGCAATTCCACCCATCGTATTTGCCTCATGTTGAGTTCTTTTTCATTGAGGATATGTTGAAGGCTTTTGTGATCGGTGAAGATAGTGCACTTGGTGCCGTAGAGGTAATGTCTCCAGCTTTTTAGGGCGAAAACTACTGCTCCCAGTTCAAGATCGTGCGTCGTGTAGTTTACCTCGTGCGTCTTCAGCTGTCTTGAGGCGTAGGCAATGACTTTTCCTCGTTGCATTAACACACACCCTAGACCTTGGTTTGATGCGTCGCAATAAACCACAAAGTCCTCTGTTCCATCCGGTAGGGACAAGATCGGAGCACTGCACAGAGTTTGTTTCAGTTTTTGGAACGCAACCTCTTGCTTATCCCCCCAGACGAAAGTCACTCCTTTTTCGGTCAAGGTGGTGAGGGGCTTCGCGATTTTGGAGACGTTTTGAATGAATCTTCGATAGTAACCGGCGAGTCCTAAAAATTGTCGGATTTCTGTGGGTGTTCTTGGTGCTGTCCAGCTTTCGATTTCCTTGATCTTTGAAGGGTCCACATGTATTCCTTCCTTGCTGACTACATGTCCGAGGAAATTCAATTCTCGAATCCAGAACTCGCACTTTGTGAATTTTGCGTACAATTTCTCCGCCTTCAGTGTCTCCAGTACTTGGCGTAAATGCTGGTTGTGTTCTTCCTTACTTCAGGAGTAGACTAGTATATCATCGATGAAAACACTCACGAACTTGTCTAAGTAAGGTCGACACACCCGATTCATCAGGTCCATAAACACCGCGGGTGCATTTGTTAAGCCGAAAGGCATCACTACAAACTCGTAGTGACCATAGCGCGTTCTGAAGGCTGTCTTGGGAATATCCTCCTCTTGGACTCGTAGTTGATGGTACCCTGATCTAAGGTCAATCTTTAAGAAGAAACTTGCTCCTTGTAGCTGGTCGAAGAGGTCATCGATTTGAGGCAAAGGGTATCGGTTTTTAATGGTAAGTTTGTTTAATTCACGGTAGTCAATGCACATACGGAACGATCCATCCTTTTTCTTGACGAATAGGACTGGTGCTCTCCAAGGTGAGAAGCTTGGCCTAATGAAACCTTTGCTTATCAGTTCATTCAGTTGACTAGACAATTCCTGCATTTCGGCGGGGGCTAATCGGTATGGCGATTTGGCTACAGGGGTAGCCCCAGGAATTAGATCGATTCGGAATTCGACTTGTCGAGCAGGGGGCACTCCTGGAAGGTCTTCCGGGAATACGTCGGGGAAATTACAGACCTCTGGAATGTCTTTGATGTTTTTCACTTCTTGCTTCTGGTCTACGACGTGGGCTAAGAAGGCGTGGTACTCCTTGCGGAGATACTTTTGAGCCTTGACACAAGAGATGATCTGAAAGATTGAGCTAGGCTTGTCGCCATAGACGACGAGGGTTTCGCCATTTGGCAGATTAAGGCGAACGACCTTTTCGTGACATAGGATTTCACCATGGTGTAGACATAACCAATCCATGCCAATGATGACATCAAAACTTTTTATGGTGACCGACATAAGGTCGATTTGAAAAGAGTGATTGTTTAAGGTGAGGGTACACCCGATGTAAATGTCGTTAGTGTTCTCTGTTTTTCCGTTAGCCATTTCTATGGTGAATGTGTCTTTTAATGTTAGTGGTTTTTGTTTAAGCAAGCATTTAAATTGATGGCTCACGAAGCTTTTCTCCGCGCCACTATCGAAAAGAATGCATGCGTATGTATTGTTGAGGAGAAACTTACAGGTGACCACAGTTGGATCTGCAACCGCTTCCTCATGACCTATCGCCAGGACTCTGCCCACTTCACCATAGTTGGGGTCTCTTGCCATCGGGCAGTTCCGCTTGAAGTGTCCTGCTTCTCCACAACCATAGCAGGTTCGACTTGCTCCTGCGTTGGCAGCTTGTGCGTTTTGTTGGACTGGAGCTTTACAAAATCGGGCGGTGTGCCCCTTTTTATTGCAGTTGGTGCAATGCATTTCACGGCATGCGCCGTTGTGATGAAAGCTTCACTTGTTGCACTTGGGTAGGTTCCCGGCGTATTGCCTTATCAGAGTTGGGGTGGCAGTGGTTGTGGCAGCGTGCACAACAACCACTTGTTGTTTTTTGGCAGGGTCTTGAGCAGGTTGACCCTTCTTTTTGTTTCAGAACTTCCTTTTGTTGTTTCCCCCTTTCGCTTGCTCGGGGGTGGTTGTCACAGTGCCATGGCTGGCTTCATGGTCGAT
Organism: Lactuca virosa; assembly: GCF_052849685.1. Taxonomy (NCBI): domain Eukaryota; kingdom Viridiplantae; phylum Streptophyta; class Magnoliopsida; order Asterales; family Asteraceae; genus Lactuca; species Lactuca virosa. Next base: position 213,278,734 of record NC_136428.1, on the reverse strand, counting down.
GAGTTGTTGTGCTAGATGTTTGGCACTATTAAAGGTAGTTGGTTTTGAGGTCAATACGTTTCCATGAACTTGGGGAGATAGTCCCCATATGTATCTTTCCACCTTTTTGCTTTCCGAAGGAACCATCCCGGGACACAACATTGCTAGGTCGCTGAACCTAGAGGTATAACACAGGATGTCAGAGCCTATTATTTTGAGACTCCAAAGTTCTTCTTCCAACTTCTGTATCTCGCCTCTAGGGCAATACTCCTTCATTAACATGGTTTTTAGGTCTTCCCATGTTATCGAATTAGCCACAGGAAGTGTCAATGCCTTGACGTGGCCATTCCACCAGGTGAGGGCCCTTTCAGAGAATGTGCATGCTGCAAATTTGACCTTGCTTGCTTCAGGGCATGCGCATATTTCGAAGATGGATTCGGTTTTCTCGAACCATTGCAGCAATGCTATGACACCTCCGCTTCTGGTGAAGGCTTTGGGCCTGCCATTTGTAAAGTCCTTGTAGGTACACTCCCTCGAGCGTCCCTGACTGTCCCCGTGGTTAGAATTTGCCGCACCATTACTCGCACCACCCGCATTATTGGTGCTGATTTGGGACATTGCGGCTGCTACTGCGGCTGTTACGACAGCCAAGAACATTACTGGGTCGAATTGAGGGGGTGGTGGTGGTGGTGCTGTAGTTCCTGCGGCGCTGGCGCGTCTAGGATTTCTACAAGGTGGCATTTTCTGCCATATCAAGAATGAAAAGACAATAAGTCTTTGATGACACTCACAAGTCGAGAGTTAAAACTAATCATTATTAGTTCTTTATATGCAATATGATTTCTACTTGTAAGATATAGTAGGAATCCATTCATACTAGAGGTCTATAGATAATGAAATATAGACTTTATGAATGTTGATAGTTTTGATTCACATGAAATGTCTGTGATAGAATCCATACCGGGCCCATCCAACAATCGTTTTGATGTATAATATTTATATATAATTAAGATTAAATAAACTTTCGAATCTAATGGGTCTGCCCTGGGCCCACAACCAAACAAGGAACAGGATCCAAGGCGGAACCATCATTTCTAGGTCGACCTGATCTTAATTATATATAACTTCGATTTATACATCAAACAATCATAGATTGACCACCAGTAAATTTAATCTGAAAATAATCCATGTCAGGAATCTGATGTAATGTTCCCAATAAAACAAATAGTGTGTCAATTTCGTTGATATAACTTGGTATACAATATTTGGGAAAATTTGACCCTACAAGGGGTCTATGCTACATCAATGTATGGAAAAATTTTGACCGCCTAACAGATCCCGGAAGTGTAAACACTTAAATCGCGAGATCAAACATAAAATACTAGAAAATAATAGTAATATTTATCCGCAAAACTAGATTAAACTGAAGCGAGCAGTTCAAACACTACTTGCGGCGGTTGAAGTTCTGAGGATCACGAAGTGAAGACACGAAGTTCCTTGTTTCCCTCATATCAGCTCTGGATTCTGCCGCTTGGCGTTCTGCTTCTTCCAGGCGTCTTTCCAAAGTGGCTCGGTGTTCCCAGAGCTCTCGTACTTCTGCTCGGGTCGCGGCCATTTCCCGTCGAAGAACCTCGGTGCGGTCTCGAGTCCGATCGTGGTCATCATCCAACCGGCGAATGCGAACAGATTTGACTTGGCTGGTGGCACCAATTTCCATGAGGTGGCGGAGGTTCACCCTTGTTTGCTCCTCGTGGCGTGCGACATGGTGAACTATGATAGGAAGGGCTCGGTCGGCTGACCCTCCTCTGTTGAGGTCGTAAAAACCTCGTTGTATGCCATAGGGAGGACGTTGTCCTTGCTCTTGGCTCCATCTATGTATATTTTCGGCCTATTGGGGCGTCGGGCCCTGGAAGTGTTGCGGAGGGATAGGGGCAGGGTGTGGATTGTAAACTTCGGGTTCTGAGTCGGTTTCATCTGAGTATTCTTCCTCTTCCATGGGTTCTTCATCCTCCATGGGTTCTTCTTGTTCCATGGGTTCCTCTTCGGAATCTTCCTCTGGGTCTTCCACAATCCACCCGACATTCCCTTGGTTGGGGAAGTAGGGGTCACCCGGCAAGTGAAATCCTGCCATTGCGCCTGTACGAGAATAGGGATAAGAAGGATCGCGGGAAATTTTGGGAGTAAGAAGTTAGTTATCGCAATTTATAATGTGATTATTACGGTTTTTGTGTTAAAATACTCCTATAGTATTTTTATGTTTAATTCTCGAAGTTTTTGGTAAGTTATAGACTTGTTGCTCATCATGATTCTTCTACGGCATACGTTGGTCATACCTTGGCTAAATATAGTTGATCAGGCTATATCCATCCAAGATCTGACTACATATCTCGACGCTGGATCATGGTATCCAACTTGTCTCAATACTTTTATGTTATTGCCAATATGATACTGAATTTAATGAGTGCGATAGTACGTGTACTTTTATAGAAATACAAATTTTTATTTTTAAAGTACTTTTGAAAAGCTACGTCAGAGAATTTTTGTCCCGTTGTATTTATAGTTTGTATATCTTACGTGGTTCGATATACTTAGTTCACTATAAACAAAGCTCTGATATCAATCTGTCACACCCCCAAACCGGAACGGCGAAAACGTTCGGGGGCGGAGCACGTCATGCTCAATATCATAACCATAGTGAAGAAAGTAAACCCAACCATCATAAATATAATTTAAAAGGTTACATCGTTGCAAAATACATGTTTCCAAATAAATTACATATGATGTCAAAATAGTTCAAAAATCTGCGCCTTAGCATCTTGCCTTCAAATCTTGTGGTTACCTGTATTACTGAATACCTGAGAACACAAGTTGTTTTTGAAAGAGTATCAGCATTAAAGCTGGTGAGTTCATAAACAATTTATGAATGAAAAAGGGATGTTGTTCCTTAAATTTTGTTACAAGTTTGTTTCCAGAAAATCCAATATTTTCTAAAAGGTTTATTGTAGTCTTAACTGAACCAAGACTTAGTATATGTAAGTAAATCGTCATACTTATATGTGGTTTTATATTTAAATAAAACTCCTTTTTGTGAAATCCTTAAATCCCCGTGAACTGTGTGTTTTGTTAATTCCCCGTGTGAGTTGTGATAACCATTCTAAAACTCGATGGCCTCGTACTCGACGTTCTTTAGGCGTCGGAATGTTATGACATTTGTCACCCCATACCTGCCGGTCTAGCTATTGCAAGCAGCTTAGGTGCGGGTTTGTCGGACCCAATATAGATCTATACACAACTATCACGCTCTCCCTCCAAGAGATTCTGATTATAACTACAGGACTTTTCTGTGGTACTTAAGAGTACCCCGAAGGTGAATGTCTCACAATTTTATTCATTAACATGTTCACGTAGTTTGTAATAAAATTCCCGTTTTGTAAATCGATTGTTTTACCGTTTCTTTGTTAAATGAGATGTTCAGACTATACCTATTATAGTCTATCGAAAATGTTTTATGATTTAATGAAACCTTGTTATGCATGACTGTATTTCAATAAAAATGGCATTGAAATTACTAAATGTAAATCTTACACACCTTGCTCAGCATTTTACAAGGTGTGAATAACTCTTAAACTTGTTTTGACAGTTTTACCCTTAACTGTCCCTGTTTTAGAATATTTATAGAAAAATCATCGTAAGTCAAAAACTGAATCCGTAATATCGGAGAGTTTACAAAAAGAGTCTAATGTATTCATAAATTTTCCTATAATTTTTGGTGGTCCCAAACCAGTGTGAAAATGTTCATCTTCACAGCCTGGTCTGATTTTATTGCTGCAGTAATAGGCAGTTTTGTGAAAATCGCCATAAATTGTAGAAAAATCTTATGGAGATGTGCAAGTAGTCATTTTAAAGGTATAAACCTGAACTATTTGCAGGGAATAGTTTTGAGAAATATTAAGTTTAAGTTGGGTAAAACAGTTCGTGAACAGGTCACAACTTTTCTGTTGTAAGCTGTCAAGTTAAGTTTTAAATATGTTTTGGTGTTTTAACTTGTATCCCCCCCCCTGAACACTAAAGAAAACCGGAAAATGTAGGGGTATGAACTCACCTTGAGTGATTTCTTGAATAGTGGAAGGTTGAAGACGAGGAGTATCAAGTCAAGAACACTTGATGAACACGTGAATCGTTGGATGATCCTAAGAACGATTTCCGGTGTTAAAATGTGTGTAGATGATTCAAGGATGTTATGAAAACATGGAATAACACTTGAGTTTAGATGATATACTTACCAAAAAGTGAAGTAATAGCTCAAGAACTCCTTCAAAAAGTGGCTAGAAGTAGAGAGGAAAAGAAGCTTTCTTGAGGGGTAAGAGAAGTGTAAGTGTTTGATGGTGAAGGAAATGATCAAGGCAAACCAAGAAATCCTCCAGGGATTTCTTTATATAGGAGGTTGCTGGAGCAACTTGCAAGATTGATAGGATGTTTACCTTGGTTTGTGTGATGTGGATAGGGTTGGCTAATGAGGAGGTGACACATGGAAGGCAAGTGGGCACACTTGACCCACTTGATATTCTAAGCTATTTTCTTTATTGTAAAATAATGATTTATAAATAATAAATCCTTGAGATATGAATAAAATATGAGTTTAGGGAGTTTAAAATGATAAAAAAAATATGAATTTGGTGAAAAATCCCCCTCAAAAACGGGCTTAACAGGCGAAAGTAGTCGAAAACCGGACAATAGGAGCGAACCTGCGAGGGTTCGGTTCTTGGGGTGTTGACGACCGAGAGTGAGAAGAAGGAACCGAAGGGAAGGCTCGGGCCCGAAGGTGATAGGAGCAAAATGGACCGAAAGTGGGTCTCGGGTCCGAGGGTAGATGGAAGCGAAATGGACCGAAGGCTCGGTTTATTTCGGCTGTTGATGAGGTTCGATCCTTGAGAGGGAGGGTTCGGTCCCGGAGGCTATGTTCGGTTCAGAAGGGGACCTTCGGTTCTTAAACATTTCGGCTCTCCTAGTTTCGGTTCCCTAGGGTTCGGTTCCTAGAGGTTTCGACCCTATTTAGCTGATTTTCAATATAACTTCCCGGTTCAAGCAGTTTTTGGCCAAGTTAAGGGTCGGGATAACCCGGGTGACTAAAAAAATTTGAGAGAGATTTGGGAGAGATTTATTTATTAGCCATTATTATTGTATAATCTCGTAATGCAAGGTTCGTAAACCTCGTTATGCTTCATTTATGATTGTTTTAAGCCCCCAAAAGGGTCCATAGTCGTGTTTTGGTGCATTTAACTCCCTTCTTAGGGTTTTACATTGTTAAACACATAAAATTCCCGAGACACTTGCATTTTTGGCATACAAATGTACATTTTCATAGAATAACTTTTAATCATACAAGTACTAGTTATATTTGATCGGTTTGACTTGTTGATTTTGACTTTGACTTGAAATTGATGGTTGTCACAGTCTTGCCCTTATCACAATTCGAATGAGTACCTAAAAACATTTATAATCAACTAGGTAAGAACGAGGCTTAGTAAGTTCCCAAAATAACACATACCACAATACATATACATGCATAAAAACAGTGGCTCATGACCTTTCACTGATCCACCAATTGGTTCACGACCTTTTGTCGATCCACCAATAATATGTGTATCTTAGAATTATGGCATGCCTGTTATTTCGTCCTCAACACCTGGGTATATAGGCTCCTGACCTGTCGTCGTTCCTCCGTCAATCCATACTCTAACTGTAACGAATACATTAATACATTAACAGTTGTGTATATAGACACTACACTTTCGGCTCTACTCATACAAGCACCTACTAGTTTCAAATATACTAACATTAAGGACCTAGAGGTTATACTAGATCTTTATATCCTAACATACATAGATATATATTGTAATACATAGTAAAGTGAGATAACTCACCTGGAAAATTACTCAAACGATTGATAGCTATCCTTCTGACAATCCAACTTGCGGGTAACGCATCTATTAGGTATTATCCTATAATATTATAACTTATTAATATCTCTGATAATTGGGTAGAAGTTAGATTCTTCACTAATTCCAAATATACTTTCTTCTCAATCAAATAAAGATCAACCACGCAGGACAGTTGGGAGTTCGGCATATAGCTTTTCTAAAATTCAACACCAAGCCACCATGACCATTCTATACACTTCTCCCGTAACTAGACAATTCAGAATATTTAATTGGAGTTAATGACTAATCTATTGCCCATGCTATGAACTCCATGCCTTTTTCTGACACTCAAAATCCCTCATGGTACATGGATACTGGTGCTACATCTCACTTGGCCTTGGATACAGGTAAACATGCATCCTTTAGTGATAAGAACACATTTAAATCTATTATTGTAGGCAATGGTTCCTCCATACCCATTACCCACACTGGTCATTCCACTTTACACTCATCCTGTAACAGTACAATTTTCAAACAATTTTTTTTTTCATTTTTAAGGTTTCACAAAAACTTAGTTTAAACATCACTCATACCAATTTGAAATTTTCCAAACACAATACATAAAGAAATTTTATCAAATATCCCAGAATCCACATGAACTCAAATCATCAAGCTGGTGTGTACAATCATGTCGGTGCCTTCCTGCGATCCTGAGATGTAACACATTTAATCAACACTGTAATCACAAAGCTTAGTGAGTTCCCCAAAATACCACATACACAAGTAATAAGCCTCTCATGGCTATAGTTCGATAAGGACCCTCTGGTCATGTGTCTCAGTAAAGACCCTCAGGTCCCACGTCTCTGTATAGACCCTCTGGTCGTAGCTCAACATATATACAGATTAATAATACAACATAAGTCACAAAGACAAAATGCATAATAACACATAAAGCAGAGAAGACCCTCTGGTCAGTATAAGATTAAGACCCTCCGGTCTCGCATGCATTACCACACTGGTAAGTATAGGGAGAAGACTCACCTCTCAAAGCAAGCAAGTAAATCTCGCACCCGAACTGCCGGTCTAGATTCCGCCTAACATACGACACACATATCTCTAATTAATAATTAATATTAACAACCCCCAAAATGTTAGACCAAGTCTCTCTACTAAATCCCAAGAGGGTAAAAAGACCATTTTGCCCCCTCCAGGGCCAAAAGTCCACAACTTGACAAAACCCTAAAAGTCAAAGGAAGTCAACACCCAACACGTACGCTAGGCGTATATCCCTCTATGTTGGGCGTACAGCTAACCATTCATGCATCGGGGACTCACGTAACTACATTGCGCCTAGCTGGGAGTACGCACGACGTACTCCCCTTACTTCCTCTTTTGATCCATTTGGTCGTAACTCATTAAGACAATTGCTACAATCTCAGATCTGGACCAACTAGAGACTATTACTTCATAAAGTTGATGGAATTAAGCCTTAAGATGGTTGGACAAGTCCCAAAATCACAAACTCTAACCTTCTAAACATAAAGTCCACATATCTCAAGCATGGAGAGGTTTTGACGACCAAGATCTTATTTTTATGAATCTAAACATCCATATACACCTAAAAGGACAGGATTTATGCTCTGGACTTCATCAAACTCAAAAATCTTCAAACTTGGGACATAAAACCCTAGAAATGGACCCAAAACATGAACTACTCAAACAATGAGAAAGTGTCGAGCTTGATACCTCTAGATGATGCACCAACAACAGAAGAACTCAGATCCAAGAGCTTGAACACCAAATATCCTTCCTTTAAGGCTTTTCCTTCACAAAAGAACTCCACAAGAACACTCAATAAGCCACAAGCACTCACATAAGCTATGGAAACGAGATTTAGGGTGTGAGATAAGTTGGAGGCTGGAAATGAGGCCATAATGTTCCTTAAATAGGGGCACACAAGGCATTAGGGTTTACAATCTTAGCCCAGTACGCTCAGCGTACCCTCTGGTACGCCCAGCGTACTAGGTGGCCTTCGCGTCCATGCAAGCACATGAGTACGCTGAGTGTACACATGTGTACGCCCCGCGTACTCAACTGCCACTATTCTCAAATAAGGACTAGCCTTGACAAATGCAATAAAAGTTAGGGTCATCGATGCATACCTTATTTCGGGATGTTACAATTCTCCCCTACTAGGACCAGACTTCTCCCTCGAAGTCATCCTCTGGAAACATCTCTGGGCAATGCTCGCGCATCTCGGACTCCAGCTCCCAAGTCCACTCCGAACCTCTACGATGATGCCACTAAACTTTAACCAAGTGCACCTCCTTGTTCCTCAAGGTCTTTACTTTCTTATCCAATATCGCTATCGGCCTCTCAATATAGTTCAGGCGATCATCAACCTGAATGTCCTCTAAAGGAACCATTGTCGTCTCGTCGGCTACACCCTTCCTCAACTGGGATACATGGAAGGTGTCATGAATCGGGCTCAACTCCTCAGGAAACTCTAACCGATAAGCTACCTTCCCCACTCAAGCAATCACCCCGAACGGACCAATGAATCTAGGGCCCAACTTGCCCAGCTTCCTAAATCAGATCACCCCTTTCCAGGGGGATACCTTCAGGGGAACAATGTCACTGACTTGGAATTCTAACTCGAAACGCCTGCGATCTGTGTAACTCTTCTGACGACTCTGGGCCGTCAGCAACCTCTGTCTGACCTGTTGGATATGCTTTGTCGTCTTGAGCACTATCTCGGTGCTCCCCATAACTCTCTGTCCGACCTCCCCCCCCCCCCCCCCAACAGATAGGAGTCCGACATCTCCTCCCATATAAAAGCTCAAAGGGAGGCATCCCAATGCTGGAGTGATGGCTTTTGTTGTATGAAAACTCATCTAAGGGTAGATAGGAATCCCAACTCCCACCAAAGTCTATAACACAAGCACGCAACATATCCTCGAGCGTCTGAATCGTCCGCTCACTTTGTCCGTCTGTCTGCGGATGGTATGCGGTGCTAAATGTAGCCGGGTACCCAACTCCTCATGAAATTTCTTCCACAATCTGGAAGTAAAATGCACATCACGTCAGACACTATCGATGTCGGCACTCCGTGTCGAGCCACCACCTCTCAAACTTAGAGCTCAGCCAGTTTCTCCGCAAAAGAGTTCTCACTTATAGCCAAGAAGTGAGCACTCTTTGTCAACCAGTCCACAATCACCCGGTTCCACACCCCTCTCATTCCTCGGTAATTTGGTAATAAAATCCATAGAAATATGTTCCCACTTCCAAAGAGGAACCTCCAGATGCTGCAACTTTCCATGAGGTGCTGGTGCTTTTCCTTGAACTTGCGACAGGTCAAACATCTCTCAACAACCCATGCCACGTCTCTCTTCATATAGGGCCACCAATAATCGCATTTCAAATCCAGATACATCTTCGTAGCTCTAGGATGGATGGAAAACCTCGACTTACTGGCCTACTCCATCAAAATATCCCGAACCCCACCCGAATACGGCACCCAAATCCGCCCATGGAAGGTCATAAGTCCCCTACTATCCATCTCAAAATCCGAAATCTTCTCGACCACCTGCTCCCTCTTGCGGTTTTCTAGTCTCATGGCCACCATCAGGGCCTCCCGGATGACATCTAAGACTGGAATTATCACTGTTGTCCTCATACCTACATCTCGAATCTGGGAACTTGCTGCTCTACGACTCAGGGCATCAGCTACCATATTAGCCTTGCCTAGATGATACAAAATCTCACAATCGTAGTCCTTCACCACATCCAACCACCTCATTTGCCTCATATTCAGATTGCGCTGATCCATAAGGTACCTCAGGCTCTTATGGTCTGTGTGTATCGTACACCGGACACCACAGAGATAATGACGCCAAATCTTGAGGGCAAACACTACCGCCCCCAACTCTAAATCATGGGTAGGATATCTCGTCTCGTGGGGATTTAGTTGCCTCAATGCATATGCTATCATGTGCCCTCTCTGTATCAACACAGCACCCAGTCTTGATATAGATGCATCACAGTAGACCACAAAGTCCTCCTCCGATTCTGGCATGGCTAGCACTGGAGCCTCACACAACCTCTGGCGAAGAGCCTTGAATGATGCCTGCTGCTCAGGCCCTCAAGTAAAAACGACATCCTTTCTGGTTAACTTGGTGAGAGGAACAACAATCTTGGAGAAATCCCTGATAAATCTCCGATAATAACTTGCCAGGCCAAGAAAACTTCTGATCTCGGATGGGGATCTCGGCACCTCCTACTGCATAACTTCCTCGATCTTGGCCGGGTCGACCAAAATCCCGTTTTGGTTAACGAGTTGCCCCAAGAACTAGACCTCTCGTAACCAGAAATCGCACTTGGGGAATTTGGCATAAAGCCTCTCCATCCTTAACACCCCAAGAATCTCCCGAAAATGCTCCTCATGCTGTTCCCTAGACTTTGAATAAACCAAAATATCGTCAATGAAAATGATCATTGACCGGTCGAACATGGGCCTACACACCCAATTCATGAGGTCCATGAATGTCGTCAGTGCATTGGTGAGCCCGAAAGGCATCACCACGAACTCATAATGCCCATAACGAGTCTCAAAGGTCGTCTTCTGAATATCCTCCTCACGGACTCTCATCTGATGGTATCCGGATCTCAAATCGGTCTTCGAGAACCAAGACGCCCCCTGCAACTCTTCGAATAGATCGTCGGTGCTCAGCAATCAATAACGGTTCCTAACCATCAATTTGTTCAACTCTCAGTAATCAATGCACATCCAGTGTGAATCATCCTTCTTCTTGACAAAAAGAATCTTCGCTCCCTATGGCGAGCTACTCGGCCGATGAATCCCTTTCCCAGCAGCTCTTGAAGCTGCAAGGATAACTCCTGCATCTCGGGCGGTGCAAGACGATATGGTGCCTTGGCAATAGGCTCCACCCCCTGAACCAGATCGATCCAGAACTCCACCTTCCTCTCAGGAGGCATGTCCGGAAATGCCTCGGGGAAAAAATCTGGAAAATCACATACCACTGGAACATCAGAGACAGAAATCGACCATTCTTTGGCAACCCGAGTATCCAACACATAATCTAAGAAGCCTATACATCCATGTTGCAGACTCTATCTCGCCCTGGCGGTAGAGCAGAAAGTTGATCCCGATTTAGTACCATCTCCATAAATAGTAAGTACTCCCCCCACTAGGGTCCCGAATCGTCACCATCTGACACTCGCAATCAATCAAAGCCTCAAATCAGCTCAACCAATCCATGCCCACTGTAACGCAAACATCCTTCATCGCTAGCGGCACCAGATCGATCGGAAACTCGACACCAAAAATCTCCAAAACATAATCCTAAAATACATCGGTAGCAAAAACCGCATGCTCGTCGGCTATAGAAACCCTCAATAGTCGAATCAAGGCTTCGCTCCTGATGCTAAAACAGCGACTAAAGGATAAAGACACAAAGGATCGACTCACACTCGGGTCAAATAACACTAAAACAAGCACAGAATTCACAAGGAAGGTACCTAGCATGAAACAAAACATAAGCATAACTAATTCAGTTAGAAATTAAATAAAAGATACATACCAGCAACAACATCAGGTGTCGCGCGGACCTCCTCCGCAGTCAGCTGAAAATCTCTCCCACGAGCACTCAGATCCTCGGCCATCCCCAGCCGACCATCAGTGATATGCAAGGTAGCAGGAGCAGGGGCCTTGGCTGAACCCTGAGTTAGTTGAGGACACTCAGCCTTCCGGTGGCTAGTCTGGTTGCAATGAAAGGAAACTGAAAATCCCTTGGGGCAATCCTTCGCCATATGTCCCTCCTTGCCGCATTTTAAACAAATCCCCGGTCGGCAAGGTCCCCCATGACTCTTACCGCACTTTCCACAAGTACGGCCATTCTGGCCTCCAGCCCTAGAATCAGCGGGCTTAGGCCGCTTAGCTGCAGGCTGCGACTGTACTGGCCTCCTGTCTCTCTCCTGAGACTCCCTCTCCTCTCTCGTCTGGGTCTCCAGCTCTATCTTCCTCCTCCTGGCATTGGTCTGCAGCTCAGCCAATGTCCGATACGATGAGTTCACCACGAACTCCCGAATATCCCTCCTCAAAATGCTCAAGTACCGGCTCACACGTGCCTGCTCTGTAGACACATGCATAGGGAAAAATAATGCCCTCATATGAAACATCCTCGTAATCTCTGTCACCGTCTCTGTCTTCTGCTTGAGTGACAAAAACTCTTAGGCTAACCGCTCCCTCTCCACTTGAGGAACGTACTCATCTCAAAACAGCTGGGTGAACCTCTCCCAAGTCACTGCAGCATGCCCTGCAGGAGAAAAATCCGTCGTTACAAACTTCCACCAGTCCTTCGCTCCTAAGCGAAGCTGGTTCAGTGCAAATCGAACCTTCAGGTTCTCAGGGCATGAACAAGTATAAAAGCACCCCTCAACATCAAAGATCCATCTCATCGCAGCAATCGGGTCCTGATTCTCGTTAAACTCTGGTGGCTTCGTGTTGCTGAACTCCCGGAACATCAACGAATCACCGCCCCCCCCCCTGTTGTCTCGCAGCTTCAAGGGCTGCGGTGGCTGCGGCAGCGGCAGCCTGAGTGACGGCAGCATAACGTTCATCAAAAGTCTCAATCAACGTGGTCTTAATAGACTCGAACATCTCTGGAATGGCCTCCCTGATAGCTGCGGCCACCTCAGCAGCAATGATCCTGCAAATCTCATCGTCGCTGGTACTCGCTCTATCGGGGTTGCTGGAGCCTGAACCTCGGGTAACCACCATATTCTCTAAAACATAAACACGGAAATAATCAGAGACCAACTAAGATTGTTCGGTCATATTTAGTGGGTTTGAGCTAGGCATTCTTTTGTATATATTGTGTTAGTATTTGTTCATGTATTTGTATGGGTTTGCGGTTGGGTGGTGTTTGCGATCTGTTTGTTGTTTACCGCTGTAAATGTGTTTACCGTTGTAAACAGGTTTACGACTATAAACGTGTTTGTAGCCACTGTTCCCTATATATAGTGTCAGTAGTTGTCAGATTGCAGTAGCATTTTACAGCCGTATGTGTGTGTTTCGAGTCCATTGTACCTGACGTTTGCAGCCAATATAAACGTGTGCAATTTGGATCATTCTTGCTTCTATTCCTTCTTCTTTCATCATATTTTAGCTTGATTGTTTGATCACTAGTTGGTTCTTAGTTTTTGGAGACTTACAATTGGTATCAAAGCCAATCTAGTGTCAAAAACTGATCAAGCTTAGTTTACGGCTGGTTTTAGTATCCATTTTTGGTGTTGTTCAAGCTTTTTCTTGCAAATCATTCATTGCTATTGTTGTTGTTGCTTAGTTTTTGCTATTGATTGTGAAAATCTGCTTGAAATCATTCGTTTTGTCAAAAATCTGGACGTTTGAGGTTGTAATTTGTTCATCAGTTTACAGCTGTAAACTAATTCTCGGCTGTAAACTCTTTTGTATTTACGGCTGTAAACCATCGTTTTCAGTTGTAAACCATTCCTGGCTGTAAACCAGTTTACGGCCGTAAACCCTCATCGGCGGTAAACATTATTTGGCGGTAAACCATTCTTAGGTGTAAACCATTTGCGGCTGTAAATCTTTCACAGTTGTAAACCTTTCTCGGTTGTGATTTTCTTTGATTTTTGAACAAATTTATTTTTTTTTAAATTAAAAAAAAATTAAAAAATGGAACCACAGAACAGTGCAATTCATCAGGAGTTGGATTCAATCATGGGAACTACCACAAGAATTCCACGTCTACTGTCTACCGAAGTATTTCATGAATGGAAATACAGAATCGGAAAATACATCAAAATGAAAGATTTCAAGATTTGGCGCAACATTCTTAGGGGTCCAGTTAGAATCACTACTACTCTTGAAAATAGAACTGTAATTGACAAAGAGATTGAAGAATACACTGATCAGGATTTTGAGAAAATTGAAGAACAGGAAAAGGCACTTGCTACTCTGACAATGGCTTTATCCCCTGACATTGCTCAAGGCTTTAGAGAATATGAATTAGCTAAGGCACTGTGGGAAGCATTGATTGAGGTTTATGAGGGTAATGATGACATGAAGCAGAGTAGACAAGACATGCTTCATCAAAAATTCAATATGTTCAACCATGTTCTCGGGGAGACTCTAGAGGCGCAATTACAGAGATTTATTACTCTTACCACAGAAATGAGCACTGCTGGAATCTTCATACCACGCTCAGAGATTAACAAGAAACTGCTAAATTCTCTTCCCATGTCATGGGACATGAACGTTTATGTAGTGTTCTTCATTCATATCATCAATACATCTTAGATTCATCTTGTTCTTCTTCTTCTACTACTCCTTTCTATCTTGCATCATCTGCTTGATTGGGATTCCGCACCATCAAGTGGATCTGATTACAAGAAAGAGGAATCCCAATCAAGTGGACCACAATACAGGTGATTGACCAGATCTAGACATGCAGGCGTGTGCTGATAAAAGATATTGAATTGCTTGACAACTTTGATCCCAAATATTTTTGTTTCTGTTAAATTTGTTCATAGTTTTCCTCTATGCACAAATTTAAGGGGGAAAATTAAAAATTAAAAAAAAATCAGAAAATCAAAAATCCAAAAATATTGTTATTTCTGTTTTATTTCTTTTTTTCAGAAAAATCAAAATTCCAAAAAATATTTTTGTTTTTGTTTTATTTTTTTTCAGAAAATATGAAAAATCCAAAAATATTGTGTGCTAAGTTTTCTTTTAGTTTTGTTTTTATCTCAAATTTTTCTTTGTCTTGAAAAGTGAATTCAGATGTAGATGACACTCATGGAGACTGTATCGAGAATTTTTTAGCCAAGGCTTCATTCGTGATCATTGAAGAATTCTCATTCGAAGGAACAAGAAATGAAGATTATTCTTTCAACATTCAATCTTTCAACCCCAGAAGCAAGGTGAAGCTGACTTGAAGATTATGTGACGAATTGCATTGAAGCCTCCTCAATCAATTTGCTGCTATCTATGTATCTGTTGCAGTGATCCAGAAGTTTTGTTCTATGTTCTCTCTAAAGATTCTCAAGCTGAAAGTGCAGATTTTCAAGAATCCATACAAGAAGCCTCCACACCCAACGTGCGTTCAAAGTCAAATTTTGAAGAAATGCCCAACTATTCAAGATGATGTCACTCACTTAGAAGATTCATATGCTCATCTTGAAGTCGTGAAGAAATCAAATATTAATGCTGAAGCCAAGCTCATATTGAAGATTGTTAAGAAAAGCAAGCTACAATTTTAGCGGGTGTTTGTTGGGTCAAAGAAAAGAAAGCTATAAACCAAGGGGAGATTGTTGGGTCAAAAATATGGTTTAAACTTTTCTTTTCTAAGCATTTATTATTTTTAGTCTTGGGCGAAAATAATATTTGGTTTATTTGTAGCATGGACCGAAAACTAATGGGTTTTCGGTCAGGCCTTTGTATTTTGGGCTTAGGTGTAGTCCATAAGTATAAATAGGGTGCAAGGGGAGTGTTTTAGGAGCATGAGAGAAAAAGTGGTCCATATCAAAAAGGGAATCCATTGTTGAGGGAGGGAGCTCTAGAGTGATAAAGTAGAGAGAGGTGTGAATCTTATGTAGTATTCTTCATTCATATCAACAATACATCTTAGATTCATCTTGCTCTTCTTCTTCTTCTTCTACTCCTTTCTATCTTGCATCATCCACTTGATTGGGATTCCACACCATCAAGTGGATCTGATTGATATATCAAGCTAATTTTGGGACTTACAAAGACGTACACACACATACACGTTCCTGCATGCTCCTTAGTATCCTAAGATTCCTCCTTGAGTCGCGTACGGATTCGGTGATTTCAGTAGTACGGGCCCAATACTACCTTCCACGCCAACCCATATTCGTCCCAAGTCATCCTCTTAAGACCCTAATTCACAAGTACTATTTCTCCATAGACATTTAACAAATTTCTTAGCAACTTCTCAAACTGAACATCTAGGCACTCATCCTAAACTACTCTTCTACTCTGATCTGTCTCGCAAAGATCTCCGCCATTCTCACCGTCTGCTCCACGCACACCAATCGTACATGATATAGGGCTCGATAGACAGTCGAATAAATGACTCTTCCTCAAGTCCACAACCAAACAAGGAACAGGAAGAAAGGCTAAATCGTGCATTCTAAGGCTATAAAGTCTTAACCATGTACAAGTAAATAGCACACATAAAGGAAATAATAAGAATAACATCAATCACAGAAATGACCTCCTAGGCTAAATCATCATGAATCAAGCAACTATAGCTCAAATTCCTGAAGATACCTAGCCTACCATCTAGCATGTAGTTCTAACAGCTCAAGAATAACTCATCACATAATATAATCAAGTAAGGGTATTTTGGGAAATCACCGTTCGGGCTCTGGCTGATTGTACACACTGCTTCGTCTTGCTTTCCTCTTAAAAGTCCTTTTCTCTTTTTAGAAAAATCATTTCTTTTTGGAAAAAATTTATCAACTCCTTGGTTTGAGTCCTGACATACCCGAGGGTATGCCCGAATCTCTCAAACCAAGGCTCTAATACCAACTTGTAACAGTACATTTTTCAAACAAATTCTTTTTTCATTTTTAAGGTTTCACAAAACTTAGTTTAAACATCACTCATACCAATTTGAAATTTTCCAAACACAATACATCAAGAAATTTTATCAAATATCCCAGAATCAACATGAACTCAAATCATGAAGCTGGTGTGTACAATCATGTCGACGACTTCCCGCGATCCTGAGATGTATCTGAAACACATTTAATCAACACTGTAAGCACAAAGCTTAGTGAGTTCCCCAAAATACCACACACACAAATAATAAGCCTCTTGTGGCTATAGTTCGATAAGGACCCTCTGGTCATGTGTCTCGGTGAAGACCCTCTGGTCCCACGTCTCGTTATAGACCCTCCGGTCGTAGCTCAACATATATACAAAATAATAATACAACATAAGTCACAAAGACAGAATACATAATAACACATAAAGCAGATAAGACCCTCTAGTCAGTGTAAAATTAAGACACTTCGGTCTCGCATCCATTACCACACTGGTAAGTATAGGGAGAAGACTCACCTCTCAAAGCAAGCAAGTAAATCTCGCACCCGAACTGCCGGTCTAGACTCCGCCTAACATATGACACACATATCTCTGATTAATAATTAAAATTAACAACCCCCAAAATGTTAGACCAGGTCTCTCTACTCAGTCCCAGGGGGGTAAAAATACCATTTTCCCCCTCCAGGGCCAAAAGTCCACAACTTGACCAAAACCCTAAAAGCCAAAGGAAGTCAACACCCAACGTGTACGATGGGCGTATATCCCTCTACACTGGGCGTACAGCTAACCATGCATGCATCGGGGACTCACAGTGCTACGTTGCGTGTAGCTGGGAGTACGCACGACGTACTCCCCAGACTTCCTCTTTTGAATTTTAAACTTATAATATTATAAAGTATAAGGGTTGAATTTTAACTTTTAAAACTCTAGGGTTTGGAATTAAAGTTTCATTTAATGAGACTTTGCAAATTCCAAAACTTGAGGGCAGGTTTTGAAACTTGTCAAAACTCTTCACATTCATAACCTATGAGTTTAATTTGATTTTAATGAAGAGACCTTTCATTTTCCATAACTTGAGGATAAGTTATGGAGGACATTAAAATGCATTTAGATCATCTTTTCTAACAACTAAATTATCACATAATTCTTAATCTAACTAAACTCAAATGCAAGAAAATTTCAAATCAACAATTTAGAAGCAATTTTGTTTATCATATAAAACAACAATTCTTTTAAAACTTTGGCAATTATTTTGTGGTTGGATGAGTACAAGCACTACCATATCATAAAAAACAGTTCCAATTATCCAAAACAGTTTGTGGTAGTGTTCCAAATCCAAACCAGGCCAAGAAACTCGAATTTCTGCACACAGAGCCTTCAACTCGTCGAGTACATGAACTGGACTCGGCGAGTTGCTCTGTTACTGAGTGGACTCGTCGAGTCTGTTTCATGTACTTTGCGAGTTCACCAGTCAGAGGCAAAACAAAAATCGACTTTTTCAGCTTTGAAAAACTAGTAAGCATCAAATATAATGGAAAACAATCCTAGGCTCTGATACCACTGTTGGGTTTTGAGCACTATAACACTCCTATGGTGCTCATGCAACGATCTATGTTTTCTCTATTATACATGCATATTTTCAATTTTTCCAAAGCATATCCTAACTAGCATACAAATTGCTAATTGAATAAAACATCTAGATAAATGACATATCTTTTGAAGGACTTGTAGTTCTTGACCCTTGAAAGCTTGAGCACCTCAAGTGTGATGCCTCTAATGGTTCACAAACACCAATATGCAAGAGGATGATTTAAGAGAATAAGTTATTTGTCTCAATGAGAAGGTGCAACTGATTTTGGTCTATGGAGGGTTCTATTTATAGTGTTGGACATGCTAGGGTTACACTTGGTAAACCCTAATAACCCATGACTTTCCACATTCTCATGCTCCATGGGTTTAACCTCCATGGACTATCCATGGATTAGTTTAGACCATAATCATGGATCATTAGCCCACACTACAAGAATGTATGATTTACATAATCAATCCCCATATATTTAATTAGTCTCTTTCGATCACAAAATTAATAAATTAATTCTTGATCAATACTAAATAAATAATTATGTATTAATATATTATACTTATAATATATTAATAAACCATAAATAACCTTATTCTGAAAATTCATCCTATCAAATTGCACTGGTGAAGGCAACCCAAAAGGACCATGCTACAATCGGCTCAAGTACATACCAGTTATAGTTATGGGCTTAAACACCAAATCCAACACAAGCACATGAGTACGCTGAGCGTACACATGCGTACGCCCTGCGTACTCAACTGCCACTATTCTCAAATAAGGACTAGCCTTGACAAATGCAATAAAATTTAGGGTCATCGATGTATACCTTATTTCGGGATGTTACACATCCCATTGTCCCCTTCATCTCCATAATGTCCTTGTTACTCCCGATATTGTCAAAAATCTTATATTTATGCGTAAATTTACCACTGGTAATAATTTCACGGTTGAATTTGACAAATTTGGTTTTTCTGTGAAGGATATTCAAACTCGTCAGGTTCTTCTTAGGTGTGATAGCTCGGGTGACCTTTATCATGTTGTCTCGAAACCTACACCCCTCTCTGCGTTCCTTACTTACAGCCCTACACTTTGGCATCAACGTCTCGACCACCCAGGCCCTCGTGATCTTCAGTTTTCATTTTCAAATAAAGTTATTACATGTAACAAGAACATTTCTTTAGTTGCTTGTAATCCGTGTCACCCTGGCAAACATGTTAGGTTGCCATTTATGCCTTCTACTTTAGTTGTTTCTCGTGTTTTTGATATTATTCACTCGGATATTTGGACATCTCCTATCCTGAGCATTACTTGAATAAAATATTATGTTTTATTTTTGGATCATTATTCTCATTTTTTGTGGGTGTATCCATTACGCAACAAATATGAAGTTATAAATAAATTTCATCACTTTTGTGCTTATGTCAAAACCCAATTTAACTCTGAAATCAAATCTCTCCAATGTGACCATAGGGGTGAGTTTGACAATCATGAGTTTCACTCCTTATTTGACAAAAATGGCATTGTTTTTCGCTTCTCTTGCCCTAAAACATCCCAACAAAACGGGATGTTTGAATGCATGATCCGCACCGTCAACAACATCATACGTACTCTACTTTTTCAAGCTCACATTCCTCCCAAATATTAGGTCGAGGCTTTACATATGCCATCTTATCTTCTCAATATCACACCCTCCACTTCCATCAACAATGAAACACCCTTTTCTAGACTGTTCTACAAAACACCCTCATATTCTCACCTTCGCATGTTTGGATGCTTATGTTACCCCTACCTCACACTTCCCCATAAACTTACTCCCCACTATACTCCTTGCATTTTTCTCTGGTATCCAACCAATCATCGAGGCTATCTAATAATCCTAAATATTGTACACTAAAATGGTGTATAGTGGTAAAGGGATCATATCCATAGAGATTGGTTCAATTTTATAACTCTAAGAAAATATGTTTGTAAAAATAGTTGTAAAATGACAATAAAAGTAAAAATGGGGATTTTGGTCTTTTGAAATACTTGAAATAAAACTAGAGTTAAACTAAGATTTAAATAGAAAATTCAACAAAAACAAGAGTTTGATGTAAAATCAATAAAAGAGAGATTGTTGACTTAAGGTTTCCTCACTTGAACATTTAGTGAACATATCATTAGAATCCAATAGTGCAATACTTGTTTTAAATCTCTAATTTAAATGTTAAACAAAAATCAAGTCCAAAATAATAAAACCTTTCATGGACTTTAGGATCACTAACCACTATGTGGGGTCCTGTATCTGCCCCGGTTTTACTTATCCCATTCTTATTTAGTCAGTTTAGTTTAAATTCTATGTTATTTAAGATAACCACATTTTAGACATATTATCTTATTGGTTATGTATTATGAGACATTAAATATATGTATATATGACATTTTATTTTATATTGTGATACATTAAATGTGTGATCTAATTTAAATATTAGTATATTTGGAAAAAATATATATTATAAAAAATATAAAATCATGGCATACAAGTTGTTTATCGTAATTTTATGTCATATAATGTGTGTGGTATGTTAAAAAATCGAACATTACGCCATACAATATGTCGATCATAAATGTATGTCATAAAAGTACGTCATAAATGTATGTCATAAATTTATGCAGAAAAATGTTTATCATCTTTCATTTATGACTAAGGCTTCAATAGCATACATTTATATGTTATATACCCCCCTTTAATGAAACACAATGTATGGAATTAAAGGACTTTTTTCTAGTAGTTACAATTGAACATTGGAAGGTACGATCAATGATGTTCTTCTTCTCTATTTCGAGTTAGGATTTTAGAATCTCCTAAATAAGATACTCTTCTTAGTTAAGAGGAATTGCCTGAGTTTTAAATCTAGATTCAAGCGTCACATCATCAAGGAATCATTATTTTACCATTGGAATGTTTTATTCCACCTTTAATGGTGAATTTGGTGATTCATGAACCCTAACTTGATGGAATGATGCTAAAAGAATCCATATCTTAAATTAAATCTTATTCTAGTATATGAGATTAGTTACTAATCTCACTATATTAATCTCAACGCAAATATGTAAGTAAATGTATTCATTTTAATACTCATTGCGATTTCAAGATTATATGAATATGAGATGTCTATTAGACATTTTAAATATAAATGCTCTTTTTCAATGGATTGGATCATATAGAGATTCAGTTAGTGTCACTTAAAATTGATGGTTAGTATCATTTGGAACTAATTCATGAAGATACAAAAGTACTTTGTGTTGGATTTTTATTCAAAATTAGTCTAAGAAACAAGAGATTTAGCAACGGAAGATTTTGATATTTTGAACAACATAAAACTAGTTTATAACCAACCATGGATCTTCTTGCAAAGTTTAGAAAGAAAACAACAACCAAAGAAGAGGAACAGCATAACAACCTTTGTAGCCTTTGAATCCTCAAAGGGAGGTTAAGAAGTTGATGAAGAATGTATGAACCTTTGAGACACGAACAATAATCCAACTTGATTTAAGATTCTAGTCTTATAAAACTCTTGAACTCTTAAGCTTTAGTTCATATCAAAATATGAACTAAAGATATCAAAATAAAAACAAGTAATCTAGAAGTAATGAAGAAAAACTAGAGAGAGTAAGAGATGCATGCAAATTACGTTTTTCATGTCTAGCCAAAAGAAGATGATAGACTTTACTTAAAATGCTTCCATTACACATAAGTCTTTAACGTTTTATGTACTCATGACTATAAAGCATATGTGTCCCCGACCTTTTAAGACAAGCCATGTTTTCCCTTTAAATAATCAAATGTTCTTACTTTTTTTATTCATGACTAGCCATGTTTTCTTTTATAAGAAAAAGAAGTCAATTTTTTATAAAATATATCAACTCTTTTATATTTTATAAACTCTAACTTTTAGCTAAATGACAAAAGAGCATTTCTAGACCAAAATAATGTACATGACTTAATAAATCATACCATATGATATATATGTTATGTTACTTTCTAATGAAAATTATTATTTCCAATAAATAAATAATTTATAATTAATTATAAGATTTTATTGAATATTTATTAAAATCATTTTCTAATAAATAATCAATTGTATCAAGTTGTTGTTAGTGTGACCCATTAGTATCATATGTTAATTAGTAATATCACTTTTATATGACTCTTGAGCATACAAGCTCTTTCACTCTCCTACTTGCGTAAGACTCATATTAGATTGATATAGATAATGGTGATAATCTAACAACATTTCACTGCCCCTAAGAACATACAACTTTGTGTCATTCTATCAACATCTAATTCCCCCAGAAGCTCAAAATTGTAATTAGTATATAAGGTAAGTTATCAGTTATCTCTTTGTCACAGACATCACGTTCAACATGAGATATGGATAGCAATCAATCTCACCTGGTGTTCGACTTTTGGTAAGGCGCCTTAGATGTCTAACTCTTAGCACATAAGAGGAACAAATCTCATCTTGACTACATAACCCTCTTGCATAGTTTACACCATACCTAAAAATGGCTTTTATAACTGCCCAATTAAGGAACAACATTTGACCATATCTAAGAACAACACTCCTTACACTCAAGTCCCACTATGTATCTCAGATTTTAAGGATACAAAGATAGTACCTTTTAATCAAGTACCACTCATGATAGCGATCCATGAGGTGATCTTGATGTGGGCCAGTTCAATACTAGTTCTCTGGCCAGTACCTATGAAACTAGGTTACACCTACTTGCCTACTTTCATCTTGTGAGAGTCAACCAATCCAATTCATATTAGTATTACTTCACAATTGCTCCCATAATTATAATCGACTATGAACTTTTAGAATAAAAAGATTGTTCATGGATTAAACATGTTAATATAGAACACAACAAGTATGTGATGATCATACCCTATTATATCAAAACATTATATAATAGTTGTTGTTACAATGTTCCAATATCTAAATACTAAATCCAAATCAAAATCTCATTTCTAGAATAATAAAGTCTTACAGCTGAAGTGTGACCACTCATACTTAGCTCAAAAGAAGGACTTTATTAATGGGTTTGACTAAATTAAATTTGTGTGAATTCTACGAATAATATCATCTCCATGTTTGACTTTACTATATGTATAGTTAAATATCTAGGAGAATATGATCAGTCTTCTTTCATAACACAGAGTCTCTTAGCTTGATTAAGTGTACTCTTGAAATCACAAATATTTCTATGTGATCCTTGAATAGCAGAAATCAACATTGTTTTTCAATGAACTCGTTCATATAATCATATTTGATTTCAACTTCTAAACTAGTATATTCTTATTTTTTAGTAGAGTGTGTAATTATGTTTTGCTTGGACCTCATTCCTATAAAATTTACTCTTCATTGCATAATGAAATCATATTCCAAATATAATTCATAATTATCTATATTTGTTTAGAAATCAGCCTCTTGTATAGCTCTTTACATAAAGATCCTTTCTAAACTAATTATATCATATATATTCTCTTATTTCTTCTTAAGTACTCTTAGAATGTACTTATAGTCATCGAGTGACTTACCCATGTATCCAATTTGTAACGCCCGTAGATCCGGGCTAGTCAATTTAGAGGCAATGAGTGTCGAAAACGAATTTTCGGCAAAAGATTATTTATAATAAATAATCCTAACCAAGTTGTAGAATATTTCTCAAGGTTTCCGTACATATAAAGAACTCCGAAATCCGAGTTATAACGAAGAAGTTATGGCCCGTCGAAGTTTTACGGCAAAACCGGCACGACACCGGGAAGCGTAAATAGTGAATTTACGATGGAGCGAATTTTAGCCTTAGTGATCTAAACAAAAGTCGTAGAAAACGTTAAACCGAGAGCGTCCATAAGAAGAATGCCCAAATCTGACTTCGTATGAGGAAGTTATGATTTTTCGAAGTTTCGGCTTAGCAGTGTACAGCCCGAAACTCGAATTTTAGTTCGAGCGGTTTTTGGCTTACGCGATCTAAATGAGAGTTGAAGATCTCATTAATAGGAACTCAACGGTAAAAATACAGACAAAAACGGAGCTCGTATGCGAAAGTTATGAACGAAGCTTAGTCTCTACTTTTCGAGCGCGGCGAATTCGATACAGTTTTGTAAATCCGAGATAGAATGAGAATTAGCCAACGAGGTCTAAATGAGAGTTGAAGATCTCATTAATAGGAACTCAACGGTAAAAAGATAGACAAAAACGGAGCTCGTATGCGAAAGTTATGGACGAAGCTTAGTCTCTACTTTTCGAGCGCGGCGAATTCGATACAGTTTTGTAAATCCGAGATAGAATGACAATTAGCCAACGAGGTCTAAATGAGAGTTGAAGATCTCATTAATAGGAACTCAATAGTAAAAAGACAGACAAAAACGGAGCTCGTATGCGAAAGTTACGGACGAAGCTTGGAGACTACTTTACTATAGAATTCCTATAAATAAGAGATGAACTCTTCATAATTTCCTCACACCTTCAAACCTTTCTTTCTCTCTCTAACTTCTCTCTAACCTCCCTAAACCCCTCCCAAGTCTAGGGAACCTCCCTAGCACGAGGCGGAAGCCCCGGAGTGCTTGAAGGCTCCGAGAAGAAGAGCTTTTCGGCTCGGGAACGCTGCTCCAAGCAAAGCCCGGTTTTCTATAAAACCCGCTGTAAGTGAGCTACGCCTACGCCATTTTTAATATAGCTTTTATTTAATTATAGTAACGTTATTAGGAACTTATAATAAGTACTTGGGCTATTATTATGGGTTATATAAGTATTGTTTAACGCTTATATAATAGTAATAATAGCTAGACTATTAATTAGTCTCGGCGAATAATAGACTAAACTCTAGTGGTAATAATACTAGGTTTCGTCGAAGGAAATTATTTTTTTAAGAAGCGAAGCGCTGTCTGAGTTCGAAATCACCACCTTTTCAAGTGAGTGCATGGTCACTTTCATCTTACACATAGATATGAAGTATTTTATATAAATTACGTGCTATGTGTGCATATTATCTGAATACTTGCTGTCTATGATGGATGAATGATTTTATACATGTTTTAAATGATTTAAATATATATTTATTTTATATATACAAATACATTGGGATAAAACATGGGTAGATGAAATAGTTGGTGTGTGATGGAATAAAATGATGAGAGATAGGTGATGATAGGAAGGTGATGATAATTAGGTGATGGATAGGTGATGATGAATCGGTGATGTAGGATGAAAGATACTATAACCTTGTCCGACAATTTGGAGATGTAGTCATCTACTAGAGTATAGATGGCGACCACGGAATATTCTAGACAACCCGTGGAAACACCAGCAGACTTATAACCTGTAGGTGATGAATTACGAGTCCAGGTGATGTGGTGACTGTATATTCATGCGATGATACTCTAACCCTTACTATGAATTACGAGTTCAGGCGACGTTGTAACTACGTATTCATGCCTTAGGAACGAGCATATAAGGAAATGTGAGGTAGAAAGATGAGAGGTAAATATGATATAGGAGATGACCCTTAAGATAATTCTTTAAGGAATATTAAAGAAGATAACGGGGATGGGTAATCGGGTTGATTGTTTGATGTTTAAATATAATAATTATATTATTGTGGGTTGAAAACCCTATGTACTCACCAGGTTTCCCAACCTGACCCACTCTAGCTTATTTGTATCACAGGTGTCGATACGAAGCTACTTTGCACTGAGAGATTTAAAAGAGATGTAGATCACTAGTGTAAATGAATGTAAGTTCTGTTTATGCTTATGTTTCTGTATTGACGATGACATCCCAAATGTTTTAACTGAATAAAAATACATTTCTTCGGAAATGCTTTGATAACGTATTTTTCATGTTTTACTGGGAACAAATTCCGCAACATTTTTATTAAAAGAAGTACTCTGATTTTTATAAAGCATAAACAAAAATCGGTCTTTTCTGACCGTGAAAATGGGGATGTCACACAATTTGTATCTTATGATATGCTTACAACATGATCATATACCAGGTCTTATGCATAATATGGTATAAATGATAATTTTATTTTTCAATAAAATATAATACAAATCATTTTATTTAGCTCAAACCTATGATCTAGGTCCTTTGAGGCTAGCTCAAAAGGTGTCATGTGACAACGCCAAGAATCCTCCCAAAGAATCTTTTGTCTTGATCGCTTTTCGAGATATTGTCAATATATGCGTAAAGATATAAAGCTTTTAACATTCATTTTATCAATCTCTATAGCTTTTAAATTCTAATAATGTATATTTTTCTTCATAGGTCTTTTATTTTAGAAACACATTCGAATTCAAGGTGAAATGGCCTGGAATAGTCAGAATGTTATTTCTCATGATTAAGTATATCCCATTCATACAAAATTAGGAATATCACTATGCTCCCACTATTTCTTAGTAAACAAACATGTTCTCTTTATTTTGATATAAAAGTATACCTTGTAATTTCATATTAAAATGACGATTCCAACCTTGAGATGTTTGCTTTATATCCATAAGTAGACCTCAAGCTTTACACATTTTTCTAGGATAACATGTATTAATAAAACCTCCAGTCTAATCTATAGATACATCTTCAACTAGATATCTATTAAGAAAAGCGGTCTTTCTTGAAATCTATTTGCTATGTCTTATATTAAGAATATGAATTTATAGTAAATAATATCCTTGTTAATATAATCACAGCTACTTGTGAAAAAAGGTTTGATCATATTCAATATCATGAGTATGATGAGGACCATAGTCAATGACATGAGTATGAGAAAATCCTTTTATAACAAGTGTTACTTTAATTGTGTGTAGTTATCCTTGTAATGTATTCTTTCTAGAAGAATCACTTACTCCATCTAGCCTTGCTATAGGAAGGAAGTTTAATCAAGATCATACTTGATTATTATACATGGATTACATCTCATGTTCATGTCTCTAAGTCATTTATCAGATTCGAGATTTGATATAGCATTTTAGTAGTTGATGAATTTTCTAGAAACCATCAAGAAGAGCGCATCAATGAGATATTCAACATTTCTCAAGTCACGGATGATTTCTACCATTAATGCAAACAATTTGTGTTTGTGAATAGCTATTGTTCAATTTTAACAATCCATTGTTAAAACTAGTGCCAATTGTTACTACATAAGACTATGGTTCTTAAGTTTCTTCAAGCTCTATGTGCCTCCCACTTGCTTTGTAATTAGAAGCTTGCCTTCTAATAACTTATCTTATAGATGAATAAGAAAACTTATTCTTGTTGGGTTTCTATATAATAGTCTAAACAACCTTTTAGAGTATTCTACAAATATGTAATTAGTAGATTTTAGTTTAGAAGCTTTAGTCTAACATAGGCTTCAAATCCACAAAACATTAAATAAGATAGGGATGGAACCTTTCCATACAAAAACTTATAAAGAAAATGCTTTTTTTATCTACTCTTTAGTTAGTATTTGTACTCAAAGTACAATTGATAATGATTAAAGAATAATCTCAAAAGAATAAAGGAAGATAATTTCCACCGACTAGAAAGTAAATCATATCAAGTTAGATTTGATTCATCCTTCTTTAGATGGTTCTTACCGATTTGTATCTCAACTTTATATTTAAAACCTTCAACAAAGATTTATTCAATTATGTTTTAACATGTAAAACATAATTTATAACTACCATAGTTGTTAACTAAATTTTATTTGGTGTCTTATGCTAAATCTTAGACATTTATTACAAAGGAAGACATACATCATAATGTATAATTCCTTAATAATTATTTTCTCTACAATTTAATGAAAATATCAATAGGAATATTTATATATAAACAAGATTTACATATGTCAAATAAGCTACATTATTTGCTTTCAAATATCCATTTCTTAAAGTTGGAATATGTTAATTTCATTTATATAATAAAGATAAAAATGCCTTAGATAACTTTGATTCAAAACAAGTTTAAGTCAAAGGTACTTTGCATATAGAACTTGTTATTTATAGAACATTGATAATTACTTTAGTTATTACTAAGAGATCTAGTCTCATAAAAAGAGTTTTAATCATTTCCGAATATGAAGGTGATCGTTATGAAAAACGATTTAAGTAATGGTCAATCATTCATAAATTAAATGAAACATATATATAGACAAGCTAAATTAAAACATATATTATTCCAAAACAAACACTGTTTTTACAATACAAGTACATTATGTTCTTAGCATAATTAATAAACTAAACTCCGAGAGTGTAGTTCCAACTTGATTGTGCTCAACTGGTTAGTCTTCTGTAATATCTGCAAGCCATTTACAAATATTATATTAACATTTAAGTACAAAGTACTTGAGTGTTACATGAAAAGTATAAGTTCTATAAAGTAGATACCTAAAGTACTAGTCTCTCCTATAATTTTTTTTTCAGAAAAGGGGCATTTCCTTTTCCAATATCATGTTTCTTCATAGAAGTAACAAGATCCATCTATATGGGATATATTGGATTTATTGGGCCTAAAGGTATTCATTCCATAAACTATTGGCCTCTTAGATCAAACAAGATGTCTCTTTTCAGCCTTGCATTATTTCATTGTTTCAACTGGCATAAAAACAAAATATCACTATATTGTTGGAATATTTGCTTAACATGTTATATCACCAGATATCCATCTGAATTATCCAAGACTTTCCGTAAGTCAGGTATAATCATTCCTAGTATGATGTTAGAAGCATCTTGAGCATCACAGTGATAATTTTACTATGTATCATGTTCAGGTCTATTACTCATAGCGGTGGTTTAGGAATACGTCCTTTAGGAGTGTACAATTTCTGGTCTCTTAAGACATGAATCCATTCATTGAAATTGTATCCATTGAATGTTATTATTTTTTTAATCCTTAAAAAAATGACGATTCATGGTAATGAGAATGTATTATTTATCTAAAAACGTTTAACAAAATTCATTTAGTATTTTTAATATTTAAATATTTAATAATTAACACCCTTTTAGTTTCCAAAAACATTAATTATCAATGTCTAGGATCCAAGTTGCAAAACAAATAAATGGTTAGGTGAAATTTATCCCTTTCATTTGAATCTAACCCAGTAGATATCGATTATCAATTATATTATACTATATATTCCTAGATTTATGGGATCACTAATAACGAATTTAATTAGACATGTTTGATCTCATCTATGCCTCAGATCTCTCTTGCTTATGTGACATTTATCACAAAAGATTTCCGATCAAATAATCCAGTTTAAAAAGCTCGTGTAATCGGCCTATAACTTGGTTATAGAAATATCGAATACACCCCGACCATCAAAAGATAACACTAAGCAGTTAGGTGACCTTTATCTCACTAGTGCATACAAGAGATGTGCGTGTGTTCTTCAAAATTGATTGCATAGATTTGAGGTTTGTAAGGGGCCTTTTTATTTCATGTAATTTTAGTTTTTAAAAAATATGATATCATGGTAATTACATGCTTATAATAAACCATGGTACCAATTTGCAAAAAAAAATCACTTTTAAAGTACTATATAAAAAGTTACTTTTTATATAATTTGACGCGGTTCAATTTTAAATTTAACAAATGGTATTAAGTTTGAGTTTGAGTGCATTTGAACCTTTTATATCTTTAATAAAACTTTCTTTTATTACTTATATATTTAGAGTTTATATAATTTACAAAAATCACCATTTTAAAGCTTATAATTGAGTATTTTAAAATTTGCTGTTATTAATGCTTATATAAAGCCAGATTTTATTCTAAAACAATAACTTGTTACATCTTGTATCCACATTACAAATTTTGAAAACCAAACTCCATGTGATATTTATTTTGTTCAAAATTATTTTAGCATGTGAATAACTAATTTATCAACCACACATAATAACTACATAAAATAAACAACACAAGCATGTATTAACATATGTGTAAAACCCAACCATCTAATGACATTTTTGTGAGCCAATACAAAAGATGTCAAGTCTATTCCTAAAGGTACATTTAAAGAGACCAAAAAAAACTTCTAGTAATGTTGTTGAGGCTCCTACTTGAGAAAACATTAATTGCTTGCAAAAGTTGAAAAGCATTTCAAAAGGTAAATAATTCAGCAACAAGTAACACTTTCACAAAAGGTTGCATTAGGTCCAACAGCCCTTAAGGAAACTGCCAACAGCAACACTTTTAGTAACAGTTTGCAGAAAGTGTCGAAATTTCTCCTGCACACTTTATAATTGCGAAAAAAATACCTTTTGGTCTTCAAAAAATGGCTACATCATAAATGTTTTTTACATTTTTGTACAAATAAATTATTTCCATAAACTAATCTATTACTTACAAAAAAAACAAAGAAAACTAATCTATTTAATTATTACATACCATATGAATAATTAAATATTACAACTATTTTTAACAAAACAACAAACACAACACAAAGGTCATTGGCTAGTTTATCCACATAATACATATCAACATATACATAAAACAACCTTTGCTTTCTAAGACAACTTTAAATGACAAAATATGCAAGAAAACTTTTGTCACATAAAATAACAATTATAAAGTTGTTATAGAAAATATGTATGAACTCATTTTCTTATAAAAACAAGTTATCCATATTTTCCAAAAACTAAGATTTCCAAAATCATAAAATCTTACTAAGCTTGCAAGGATGGCTCTGATACCAATTGTTGGGTTTTTATTCAAAATTAGTTTAAAAAACAAGAGATTTAGCAACAGAAGATTTTGATATTTTGAACAACATAAACTAGTTTATAACCAACAATGGATCTTCTTGCAAAGTTTGGAAAGAAAACAGCAACCAAAGAAGAGGGAGAACATAACAACCTTTGTAACCGTTGAATCCTCAAGGGGAGGTTAGGAAGTTGATGAAGAATGTATGAACCTTTGAGACACCAACAATAATCCAACTTGATTTAAGATGTTGGTCTTATAATCTCTTGAACTCTTAAGCTTTAGTTCATATCAAAATATGAAATAAAGAGAGCAAAATAAAAACGAGTAATCTCCAAGTAATGAAGCAAACTATAGAGAGTGAGAGATGCATGCAAATTACGTTTTTCATGTCAAGCCAAAAGAAATATGAAAGCCTTTACTTAAAGCACTTCCATTACACATAAGTATTTAACCTTTTAAGTACTCATGACTATAAAGAATATGTGCCCCCCACCCATTTAAGACAAGCCATAATTTTTTGATTCATGACTAGCCATGTTTTCTTTTATAAGAAAAAGAAGTCAAAGTTTTAAAAAAATATACAAACTCTTTTAAATTTTATAAACTCTAACTTTTAGATTTCTAGTCCAAAATAATATACATAAATTAATAAATCATACCATATAATATTTATTATGTTACTTGCTAATAAAAATTATTATTTCCACGAAATACATAAATTCTAATTAATTATAAGAGGTTATTAAATATTTATTAAAATCAGTTTCTAATAAATAATCAATTGCAACAACTTGTTGTTAGTGTGATCCATTAGTATCATATACTCCCTCCGTCCCATATTTATTGTCCACTTTTGACTTTTTAAGTCTTTATTCTTCAACTTTGACCTTAAAAAATTTTATTTTTGATATATAATACTTTATGAAAAATATATGAATGGATTGTGTTTTAAATTGTGTTTCATTGTTATAAGTTTCATCAAATAATATATAACAAAAATAAAAATATTTAAGGTCAAAGTTGAAGAATAAAGACTTCAAAAGTCAAAAGCGGACAATTGTTTGTTATACTTTGGGGACTAATTTATGTATGATTAAACTTTTGAATATTTTGAAACATTAAAATTCAAGTTTCATAATCTATTGTCAAATGTCCCTTACGAGTGATGTTTCATTCTCCCAACTGTTAATATTTTCGTTCATAATGAATTCGTCATATGATTTGGGTAAACTGTTCAGGTCATTACTGCTACTGATTTAGAATATTTTTAAACTTTTTTTGGAGGTTTTATTGGGTTTATACGATCGTCATCATCTAAAACTAATTAAGAGTTGCATATGTTATACCTACTAGGCTCTCCACGCCTAACACATGTATTCTGGCATGTACTCATATTAGTATTCTAAAAGAAGAATGAAAAGGAAATATTATAGACATTTAGAATAGATTACATTGTAATGTTTATACTTTAATTGTGTTTTGATGTTAATTGTTATTCCCCTCTCACTTTTGAAAGAAAGAACAATTGTTTGTTATACTTTGGGGACTAATTTATGTATGATTAAACGTTTGAATATTTTGAAACATTAAAATTCAAGTTTCATAATCTATTGTCAAATGACCCTTGCGATTGATGTTTCATTCTCCCAACTATTAATATTTTAGTTCATAATGAATTCGTCATATGATTTGGGTAAACTGTTCAGATCATTACTGCTAGTTTACTTCTCATGGGAGACCCAAGTCTCTCATGTTTGGCAATGTATCTTTTCATCTTCAAAACATGAGTGTTTACCAATTGACCTTCCACTATTTTTCATGCATGGAAATATGTGACGTTGTCATGGAATTCCAATGTAGTGTAACACCCGTTTTCTAGAATGGTTTAGCTAAAGAGTTAACATGATCAAAGATGGGTTTTTGGAGAAAAAAAAACCCTATGTCACGGCATGGTGCATGGATGACCACGGTGAGGAATGGATTTTATGGAACACGTATTTTTGGAGAGCACCACGACATGGCAAGAGGTTTCCCACGATGTGGAGAGTGCTACAGCTCAAGCACATGGATTTTTAGGGTATCTCCTATATTTAAGCACCTAAAATCTTGGATTAGGGCATCTCCTTTAGCCTCCACCTATCCATTTCGAAACCCTAGCCTCCATGCAAGAATAAGAGCTTGTTTACGTGGTTTTGAGGTTGTTCTTCTTGATTTGGTGAAGCTTGTGAAGAAAGGAACTTTTTCTTGGTGCAAGTAAGCATAGAGCAAGTCTAGATCCATCATCTTCTTTGAGTTTCTGGACCTTTGTAGGTAAAAAGCTTACACCTTGACCTTTTTCTTTTGAGATTCATGTTGGTTATTATTGGTTGGTTTTGGTCCCATTCTTGGATGCTCTTGGAGTTTGAGGAACCAAAAGCTTAATAGGACATTCTTATGGTTATAGACTTCTATTAATTAAGAAAAGGGTCGTAGTTTGAGATTTTGTTGGTCCCATGTGCAAGTTTTGGTCATATTAAGGACTTAATGGATTTAACGTTGGAGATACTGCCTTCGAGTGAAGTCCTAATGGATAAAATTGGAAACTTTATCTATTAAGTCATTGAGAAGGATTAGATCTGAAGTTTTGAGACTTGATTTGTAAGGATTAAGCACTTAATGAAGATTTGAGAAAGACTGCCAGTGACCACCACGTTGCCAAGGAATGACCACGATGTAGTGTTGTCCATTCTTGTGATTGTTTTGTATGGATATGCCCATGGCGTGGCTAAGTAGGGTTCAAGATGTGGCGATGTCTGTATGTTGTCTATGTTGTCCTTTCATGCCCACGATGTGGCCAAAGGGTCTCCACGTCGTGGTGGCTGTTGACTTGGTTGATGGTTGACTTTTTGTTGATTGTTGACCTTGTGGAATTTTAACCGTTTGACTTTTGACCAGTATGACTTGGGGTCAAACTTGGAAGATTTGGATATTTGATTGAGGATTTATCTTTTTGGTGTTAGTCAGTTCATGAGATTGAGTAGTACAAGGTGTGAGAGTGTTGTTGTGCTTCATTGGTTCTTTAGTTCAGATGAGTCTATCACCATGCCACATATCCTATTTTATATCCTTTGCATGGTAGGATAGAGGTATTGTTAGAGTACAAGTATGCTAGTTGGCTAGGATAACTCTTTATTATGTATATGTAGTCTAGGACACTTGGTGTCTTGGTATGCTAGACTGGTAGGGTCTTGCCTGTTGATCACTTGATACCGTTAGCAGTTATGTTTGGTTAGGGTAACTGGGGTAGGCCAATTATCATGATTATGTATGACTGACCAACGAAAAACTGATTTAGGAATTGGTCAATGACAGGGTAATTAGGGAAGGCTAGTTGCTAAGGGTAAAGTTATGCGAATATATGTTATGTGTTATGTTACATGATTATGTGCTAATGATAGCTTGGATCATGTGTAGTTTAAGTTGGATAGCCTAAGAACTCTTGGTCTAATTCCTTATTCTGATTTTCTTGTCTGATTGTTCGTTCTCGGGTGGGTCATTCGTTCCATTTTTATCTGATCCATGACTACATATGACTTTATATATTACATGAAAGACCAGGATCTAGCCCCTGGTAATTGTATAAAAGACCAGGGTCTGGCCCCTGGAAGTTGTATGGAAGATTAGGATCTGCCCTCTGGCAGTTGCATAGAAGACCAGGATATGGCCCCTGGCACTCACATGTAAGAACAAGATTTAGCCATTGGCTATAACAATGAAATACCATGATTTGGCCCATGGAAAGATGTGATTGTAAGACTATGATTTGGCCCATAGCATTCACTGCGGTTTGGAATGGACCCATTATTCATATATGATTGTTATTTAGATGCTTGTTGATAGGAGATTTGGTTGGTCGGGGCTAGAGACGAAAATTTATGTGGATGCATTGTATATATATGACGGAATATGTGGTATATTGGGGAACTCACTAAGCTTTATGCTTAAAGTTATGGATTAAACATTTTACAGGTCGTTCGTATACACACGCATCGAAGATATTTGTTTCCGTAGTTTTGTAAACTTAACTCTGATAATGTGTAGTTTCGATCAAACAAGTGTTTCTCAATGGTTTTTGAAGTAAATATTTTAATTGGTTAATCTATTTTATGAACAAAAATATCTCTATAATTTTTGGGACGTTACATGTAGCTTGCTTTTGAATCATATTCTTCAGTTCACCAACCATCTCATAGGCTTAATTTGTAATTTCCAAGTCTTTTTGAAGGCTTTGAGTCATATCGGCCAATATGAGGCATACCCCCTCATTCTATTTATCATTATTCCTTTTCCAGTTAGTTTAGGAGGTAGCAAATGTGATTTATGTAGGTGGATTAGAGAGAGCCTCATGACATGTGACTTCTTTTCATGTTTGAGAACAATTCTCAAGTTTTTATATCGGACATTGAAGTTTGTGGCTTTGAATTTGTTCTTCTCGAGGAGAGATTACAGTGACAAGTTATTAAGGGGTGTAATAACAGTCTACATGAAATATGAAAAGTTAGTATTGTAGTACTCTGTATTTTTCAACATTAATTATCCTTAGTAACTTGATAATGCTCATGTTTGTTATATTCAATTTTAAAAAGGCTAAGATCCACATTGGATGGCCATGATCATGTTTTGATGATCATACACATAATAACGCGTCTAACCGGTAGGTATGATTGTCAGTTGTACCAATTAAACAACTCTTAAATTTTTATGGACTTATTATTGATAAGCATGTATATGTATGGCATGTTTATCCCATCATTGCCCCATGCTTAGGTCTTACTAGGACGATGGTTGAGTCGTCTAATTTCGAACATATATATTTTTCGTTTAGGTTTGACCACAAAATGAAATTTACCTTGGGGTGGTATATAGATAGCTCTGACCATTTCCAAAAATCTACCTACAAATTGTTCGAAGCAAGATTCGAATTTAGGTTGTTGTTATCAAGTGTGTTGCATTTAATTTACAAAAAAAATAATAATAATAATAAATAAATGGCGTTTACAAAACAAAATGCATATGCATGCATACAATATGTGTTTGTAAAGCCACCTCTCTATCTTAACCGCTAAAACTATTTGTTTTACGATTTAAAATTAACTCCTCTAAATTAAAAGTTAAAATATCGCAAGAAACACATCACACACAATTTATATCGATGATATAAAATAATTGCTTTGCTCGAACTTGGTGCTAAAAAAATTGCTTCTCAATTTTCTTGAGACGTCAAGAAAAGTTTTGTAAGAAAAAAATAATAATTATAATTTTGCTTGTTGCAGTCGGGTGATGTAAGTAGGGGTGACAATTTATGACACGGCACGACAAAAATACACGACACGAAACGAAATTGGGACGAAACTAAAATTTGAATTCGTGTTCGTGTTAACTGTAAAAAACACGATATCATGTCGTGTCGTGTTCGTGTTCAAAATTCGATACGAAATTGATATGATTTAGTAGTTCTTTATCGTGTTTTTCGTGTTTGTCGTTTTTGTCGTGTTATATTTGATAAAGTATTCATTAAATAAACAAGTTTTTAGTATATGTTAAATTTTCCGTATCGTGTCGTGTTTGTCGTTTTTTAATTCGTTCGTTTTCGTGTTAATTAAAAAAGCACGGCATCGCGTCGTGTCGTGTTCGTGTTACATAAAATATTATCGTGTCGTGTGGTGTCAGACAGAAACATGAAACGATAGCACGATTTGACACCTCTACATGTGGGCCCACACCTCGTCATGCCACAATCTTTGTTTTGCCACTACAACAACTCACTAGCAATATTGGTGTCGATAACAATGGTCCTTCGGTGCCTCCATCTTTGTATAACGTTGCTACCAAGGATGAGAGTTCACTCATAAATCCCCTTGGGCCGACGCCCTTTCGGACTGTTGTGGATTGCGTCGACTCCCGCTTAGGTTTGGTGCATTTGATAGGTTTTTTTGTTAGTTAGTAAACGATCTGTATTAAAATAGAAGCCACTATATAGGTTGACAAATATAGGTTGTATATGGTCTCGAGAAAAGCATGTGAAGGAGCATATTCCTCGAGGCAATTTTCTTTTTATATTAGAATGTGGACAAGAGTTTAAAGCATACGCATTAAGAATGCTATCGGCAAAGAAAAAAATTAAGAATGTTATCGGGTTAACGACTTTGTTAGATAACAAAAAAATAATAATAATAAAATTGTCAAGTGATTAGCGCTTTTCATGTTATTTGGGTTATATATTTTGTGTAATAACTACCACTCATGTTGTATACTTGTATTGCTTGTTTTCCAAATAGCCTAACGTATTTAACAATTAATAAACTTTTTGTTTATCGTTGTTAAGAAAACAATATAAGTTACAAATATATTTCTTTGGAATGGACGGAATTTTATTAAATAATCTAGCAAACGTTACAAAAAAAAATTATATAGAAACTGTAACTAAAATTTGGTTTTGGACTTGATATATTCAAATAACTTTATATTTAGTACTCCTATTAAACAATCAAAAAAAGATTGAGAAACAATGTAATCAAATAAATTTTCTTTCTTTTTGGCTTCAACGTTTCAAAAATCATGTTGTTCCTAAAATTCCAAATGGTCCAAGTAGCCGTGATGATGACAACATTGAAACTTTTTTTTTGCCAAGTTGAAATGCTGAGCCTTGTTTCTCATTTGAATAAATCAGAAAAATTGTCAAAACTAGGCATATCCAAACTCTACCAACATGTAAATTGTGTCCAAATTGCAACCACAATTTGACACCATTCCATGATATCAACAGGATTGTCACAGCTACCACATAAAAGTGAGTCGACCTTGATCCCTCGCATGTCGTGTTTTACCTTAGCTGGGAGTTTTTTAACATCATTTTTCATACATATTTTCACATTCACCTTAATCAGTAACCAACTATTTCATCTACTCCTGGGACCTCCCACAAATAAAATTTCTTCATCAACAAAGCTTCTAGCCGATAAACTCTGGGGAATTTTATCTTAAAATGAATGCCACCCAACCAATTTTCATTCAAAACAATTAGACATTTTGTTTCCAACTTTTTTCGAACACACAATATCTTGACACATTTATCTTGTGGTTGCTTGACCGAAAAATCTGCACTCAAATTGAAAAGGCATGACCATTAGGTGGCAATGCAATTTGGCATCACCAAAAATCGTTTTAATCACCTGTACCTATAAAGCATATTGGTTATCTAAGAATTGCCACTTCCATTTGTATAGTAGAGCTTTGTTCAACACGAATAGGTGTCCAATCCCTAAGCCACCATCCTCTTTACTCAACATAACTTTCTTCCATTTGATCCGAGTTAGTTTTCTTTCTTCTAACTCCCCACCCAAGTATAATGTAGAGTCGAAAGTTGTATAGTGAGAGTCGAAAGCTATATCTTTCGTTATGTGTCTGTATGTGTCGAAAGCAGAAGCACTTTTGACATGTTATCTATCTACAAGGCATTATAGTTTCGTGACGTCACGATCAGTCCTTGTATTTTTTTTGTATGTCTGATGTATCCTATAAATAGGATAAGTACATAGGGTTAGAGTATTAGTTCGAATATTCTCATATCATTTTGTACTCTCTCTTTGTACTCTTCAGACAATCAATTGAGCCAATCAGATCTTATTTAGATCTTGTGTCTTGCATTACTTTTTCTGAATCAATTAATTTGTTAATCAATTATAACACACTTCATTTGGTATCAGAGTAGGATTCATATCATCGATTGAAGTTTTCTCGTATTTTTCATCTTTTTTAATCGATCTTTCCGATTCAAAATTTTCCACAGATTGAAATAGAAAACTTGTGTCATATGTGACAACCCAAAAAAAAATTATTCACGTTAAGTCAACGTTGGTCAAACTTAATCCTTCCACGGTCTTAAATTAGATGGTTTATTGGGTTATAAGTGTTGAAGCCTAGTTAACTAAGAGTATTAAGGTTTGGAAGAGAAAAGCTTTAAAGAACCAAGAACCTTCGCATGGCCGCAAACTCCTCGCAGCCGTGAACACCGAGCCATAAACCTGCGAGCCGTAAACCACTTCGGACCGTGAACCCTCGGTTCACGGCCGTAAACGAGGCTTCAGCCGTGAACCTCGGACCGTGAACTCCTCGGTCGCAATCACTTCTCTATATGGATAGCTTTACTTCATTATTTCTTCATTTCTCACTTCTTCCAACCAAGAACTCCCATTCTCTCTCAAGTATCATCAATGATATCCTCCTTGATCTTCAAAAGTGTAAGTTATTCTTCCATATTTACTTGATATCCTTCTTGATCAAGTGAAACCCTTTGATTTCATCCGTGAATTCAACTCTTTTGGGTTTAGATCTTCAAATCGCCATCTTATTCACCACGAACACCAAGAACACACACTTGTTCTTAGGCCGTGAACACCCTAAAAGCTTCCAAATTGTAAGTAGCTCTTTCATCTACTTGTTGTCCATTAGAAGCTCTTGATTTCCACCCATGAAACAACTACTTTGTGCAAGATCTTCAAGATCTTGAAGGGTTTACGGCCGTAAACCCTTCATAAGGGCCGTAAACCCTTCAAAGGATCTTGGGCCGTAAACCCTCCCATGGCCGTGAACTCCTAGATCTTAGTCGTGAACTCCTTGTGATCAATCACATGTGATTCTAACTCTCCATTGTGAGTGTTTCCTAGTTCCTAAGGTTGTTTCCCTTCATGTTAGTTGCTTTAAACACTAATTATATACATATATGTATCCATATATGTCATTTAGGACTCGTTTGTGCCTCGGGACTTCATTCATGGAACTTCTCATCCTTACTCGAATCTTCAATTGAATCACCCACATAAGGTGAGTTCATACCCCTATAATCAATCTTTTAAATGGTTTTAAATGCTTTTAAGGAAGGGGGGGGATACAAGTAAAACACAAGAAATGTTGTGTTTTAAAATATAAACTACTTATTATGTCTTTGTATCAATAAACTGTAAGTAGAACATGAAACTGTTAATAGAACATAGAAATAAGCTTATAAACTTTAATAAGCTTAACTTAAAGAACAAAAAGGATATTTTCATGAACTTATCTGTTAAATATAAAAAGGGTTTTCCACATTATTACTTGTAAAGTCGTTAATCCAGCTTGTGAGACACGCCTTTGAGTACTCATATAAGTACCAGTGAAAGTCTACCCTTACGACCAGAGTCTCCTGGAGGGAGAGCGTGCGTTTGTGTATAGATCTATACGGGATTGACAATCCCGCACCTCGCTGTTAGCTACAACCGGAGCAGCAGGTCTGCGGGTGACAAATGTCATATTCTTTTCGACGTCTACAATACGTCGGGGTTAACCGGTCCAATTAGTATGGTCGTAAAACTCACAAATAGATAACAACTATATATTTACCTAGTAATTAATTTTTCATGAACAAATCTCAAAGGACACTAACTATGTGATTACCCAATGTATACTATAGGGTTAGATAGAACTGAAGTCAGATAGACAGTGGAATGTGTGACTTCCACCTCATTTCATGTTCCTTGTTTGGTTGTGGGCTTAGGGCAGATTCACTCATTCAACTGTCTATTCGATCT
Organism: Lactuca virosa; assembly: GCF_052849685.1. Classification (NCBI taxonomy): domain Eukaryota; kingdom Viridiplantae; phylum Streptophyta; class Magnoliopsida; order Asterales; family Asteraceae; genus Lactuca; species Lactuca virosa. Next base: position 213,238,304 of record NC_136428.1, on the reverse strand, counting down.
CGGTTATATGCAACTCGTATGTATTAGGTAATCATAGGAGGGTAGTATCATCGTATCAAGTATCCAGAACAACCAAGTCTTTATTCAGTTTAACATATCAACAAAACTATACATCATTCTAGTAAGTATAGGGAGTATACTTGTGCTTTTCAAACTTAAAACATGGACATCCAGTCGGTTTTTATAGAAAATATAGGATTTTCTATGGTAAACATCATTCTTTTTTAGGTAAGCAGTTTTGATTGTACTTTCTGAAAACAATAGCGTTTTACCAAAAACAACGTTTCATAATTGAGTTGGTGAAACTAGACACTTATTTATTAAAGAGGCTTAATACTTCTTAGTAAATCAGTATAACTTAAAGGACCTTTTAGTAGTTAATTCTATAATACCTTAGTTTATACATCGGGGTTATATATAATTAATACCCGACAGGCAATTGGATGTGTGTTTTCCGCCTCATTTCCTGTTCCTTGTTTGGTTGTGGGCTTAGGGCAGATTCACACAATTAGTTGTCCGTTCGATATTAGACTATATATAGCTAGTATAAACTGAGTGATTGTAGAAGGAACTATTGTGGTTACCATTTTACTAAAGGAAATATAGGTTTTTCTTAAAGAATGTTTTCATAAAAAATAAAGGAACTATTACAGTTAACTCCGTAAGTACCAAATGAATACACCAGGGTTGTATACAATGAAGATCTTACAAACAATGGGATGTGTTCTTTCCGCCTCATTTCCTGTTCCTTGTTTGGTTGTGGGCTTAGGGCAGATTCACACAATCGTTTGTTTGTTTGATCTGGATTGTATATAACTTGTATCCATTTAGTACTCATAGAAGGAATTGTAGAGTCATTTTTACTTATCTTTCATTACATCAGAAGATATAGGATTTTCTGGAGGAACATGCGAACTTTTCTAAAAGAACTTACAACTTACTTTACATCACTAAAATACTTATGAACTCACCAGCTTAAATGCTGATCTACGCTTTCAAAATAACTTGTATTCTCAGGGAACTAGTAGACAAGTACGCGCTCAGGGATTCAGAAGATGGAGCATAGTAGCTTCATGTCTTGTTTTGTTATTTACTTGAAGTTAACCTTTTGTGAATCACATACTTTGTAAACACTTTAATATTAATGCAATGGTTGTTTGTTACATTGATTACTATGATGCATGTGTTGTGATACTACATATGACGTCCTCCGCCCCCGAACATTGCCGCCGTTCCGGTTTGAGGGTGTGACATCAATCGATTGAGTTGTATCGATTCTGTGTTTTGTGTGTTAGATCAATCGATTGAGATGCTTTGATAAGACTTTATCTAGGCTTCTCAAACTCATACACCTTTCCTTAGATAGCTCACATGTGTGTCTAAACAATTTAAGAACTTACAACAATAAGTCTCAAATGTTTAGACTTTTTGCCATTCCTCACAATTCGAATTATGAAAAGGTATGTCGTAATCATAATCAAAATTGAGAATACAAATATCATAACTACTATCTCCTTAAAATCAACTTAGTGAAAGCGTTTCCTCACCATCATTTTCGTGAATCGGAGAGAAACCTTGTGACACTTAGATTTTATGATGTATGTGTTCTTATCCATGTGAATTTGTCACAACCATAATCAAAAGACAAGGTTAGTGACAAATCCAAACTCATATGGATTGAACTTGTTCAATCTTAATTTCTTGCCACTTGGCAGCACAAGGTCCTACCATTGCTTCCAAGTTGTTATGAAAACGGCTGAGAACACATAGAACTCACATGCATAGTCAACTTTAACTGGAATGGGCACAGAAACAAGAATATGTCAACACGATAGGTTACAAACCTTAAGTCGTGTGCTAGTGTTTAACAATAGGTTTACTCTTGATTAGTTCTTGAAACTTTCAAGATATTTAAGACTCCCACTGACCTCTTGACATATAAGATTCACTTTGTCAAGAAACATTACTTGACAAACAAATATTCAAGAGTTAGTGCGGATTCTAATCAAGACTAACACTTCATACAATTGGCCTTAGTTGGTCTTTGTTTTATCCAAAACATCACAACTTACCAATTTCAAATGTACAAGAGTAAAAACATTTAACTCTACATTTGATGAGTGTTATAAACCTTTCCTAAGATTATGTCACTCAAAGAACAATCTTGGAGTATGACTCTAAGACTTGTTTTGGAACGAAGTATGACTCATCTTCTTGATTTAACCATTTCAACAATTACAGTTCCTCTTCTTAGCCATACAAATGCACTAAGATATCCTTAGATGATCAATTGTGACATGGTTTTCATAATCATTAAGATGATCATAAAACACGATACTCAAGTACTCTCCCATCTTTTCATATTGGAGAAACTTTTATCTTTTTGCCCAATTTGATTCTTCTCATTCGTTCTGCCATACATTGAAACTTTTCCAATGTTTCAGAACTATACTTAAACTTGTAAGCAATAACCATATTTACTAAACTTTAGTAAATCATGACGAATAGTCTTATCGTTCTTCTGTGGTGGACCTGACCAGCGCACACCCAGTGTACCCGATCCCCTAGTCCTTCACTTGACTCACATAAACATGCGAACAAAGAATTAGTCTTAATTTCCCAAAGATGAAGGTTCTCATTCATCACACAATACAAGTTGCATGATTCCAAGTTTCTATCCAACTGAAACTTGGGTGATGAGAATCTTTCCTTATTTGGCAAATTCTCGACACTACCACAAACGAAAGAATCAAATCCATTTTCCTAATATTGCTATCAATGGAATCATATAAACAACAATTTTTTACAAAAGCCATTGTAAGGAAATTTTAAAAATAAGATAAATTTCAAAATTTTTCTTTATTTATAAAAATTGCGGAAAACATATCCTTACAATGCAAATACAAGTGAAAATATGTTGTTATCTATTCCTAAGCAATCTATCATAACTCTTAAGCAGCAGCTCACAAATCTGATCATCGAAACATGCGATCGAAATCCATCTCTTCGCGATCTGAATCAGCATACTCTTCCTTTAAGTTTCCTTTCATTTCTTCAATTCTTCAAAATATCAAAATATAATTACATTACATCATGTATTAAGAATCTCCAAATAGGAACTTAATAGAGTTAGATAGTGGACTTACCTGAAGCAGAGTCATACACTCTGGCTTTACCATCCTTGTGGTCCTTTAGGTAGATACAACAGCTTCGCAACCAATGCCCTTTCTCTTGGCAATAGAAAACATATGGACTCTTTGGAATGGTACACGGGACCATCACTGACTTAGTCTTTCTCTTTACCATTTGGTCAAATGACTTGACCATGGCCGATCCCTTCCATTGGGAAGAGATATCTTTTCTGGACTTCCAATGTTACCATTGTCAATGTCCATGGAAGTTTGGGGAGTAGACCTTCCAATCAAATTTGCTTTACCAATGCACCAAATCATTGCTGATTCAGCAGCAATAAGCAAATAGGTAAGATCGATAAGGGTCATGTCATGGTCTGTCACATAGTAGTCCTTAAAGAACCCACTATCTGACTTAGGAAGTGACTGAAGAACCCAGTCAACCGCCAACTTCCTTGAGACTTTGACACCCAACTCTCCCAGCTTGTCAATGTGTAACTCCATCTCCAAGACGTGAGTACATACAGACTTTCCTTCCTGCCAATAGGTCTTTGAGTGAACTTGAACTTTGTGGGTTAGGGATAATTATTGGAGAAGGTGAAGGAAGTGAAGTTCCATTAAAAAGTACAAGGAAGGGAATAATCTTTCACCTTCATTGCCTTGTGGAAAATCATCTTTGTAAAGAAAGTTTTATCAAAAGATTCGGGAAGACCATAGTTATCTGAACTTAGACATTTATGACGGGAGAAATTCAAGTTTAGTTGATTTTAGTCCTTAATATAACACCCAAATGAAATATTAAGGTTAGGACCCAACACAATATTTTACAATTTGGAAGAGGGATGCCGTAATCCTATTGCAAAATATTTGAAGGTAGGTAAATGACGATTTACCAAATTCCACCATGAAAAACGAAATTTATCATTAGGTTTTAAATAGATTGAAACTCCTAGATCCTTTGAGATTCATTGAACAATTCAACGCTCCATTGAATAACCATGCAAATTAGCTTGGTACACTTAATGTTACAACCACCTAATCAATGTGTCGGTTAACCATACACGCTCCATTGATCTATGATTAACATCAAGCTACCCTTTGTCACGCACTGTCAGCCCCAGATTAGTGTGTCGGTTAACCACACACGCTCCACTAACGACTTAACAAGGTGCAAAGTTCTATTTCATGGGTTAGCAACAAATTCACATTTTCCTAAGTAACTAAGATTGGGAATTTATAAGTGTTTAGTTACTTAGTATTTCATTATACTTTTAATGAGAATTTAAATGTCCTGTCCAACCCGTTCGGTTAACGACCCTCCACCAGTCAAGGAAGCGGTGGGTGAGAGTGGACACCCATTAAACTGCCATTTTATAGGCAGTAACCTTATACCCCCTTATAGAACGACTTCGTGAATGAGGCCTACTAACGGTAAGACTGACTTTACTCTTATACATATATATAAATATTAAACCTATATTATTATAATGGTTGAATTTTAAACTTTTAAAATTCTAGGGTTTGGAACTAAAGTATTCAAAAGGTGAAACTTTACAAATTCCAAAACTTGAGGGAAAGTTTTGAAACTTGTCAAAACTTTTCAAAATCATAACTTATGAGTTTAATATAGGTTTTAATGAAAAACTCTTGAACATCCATAACTTGAGGACAAGTTATGGAGTTCATAAAACCATTTATGGGAAAAAAAACTCTTCAAGTTCATAACCTATGATTTTAATGATCTCTTTAAAAGAAAAAAATTTCATTTTCCATAACTTGAGGACAAGTTATGGAATTCATCAAAATCATTTAGATCAAGAAACTCTAACAAGAAAATCAAAACATTTCTCTATGATCTAAATTAAACTCATAAGAACAAGACAATTCATATCAAACAAATTTCATGTAATTAGCCTAACCATATAAACTAATACAAAACATGAAACTTTGACAATTATCTTTTAATTTGGATAAGCATGATCATTACCACATCAAAAACAGGTTTATAAGTTCAAAAACAGCTTAGGGTAATGATCCTAGTCCAATTCCAGCTTTAAAACTCGAAATTCTGCATCCAGGAGCACCAACTCGTCGAGTGCATGAACTGACTCAGCGAGTTGGTCAGTTTATAGGGTGGACTCGGCGAGTCCACTGTCCAGACAGCAAAAAATCAATTTTTTAAGCTTTGAAAACAAGTAGCATCAAGTATATTGGAAAACAACCCTAGGATCTGATACCACTGTTGGGTTTTGAGCATTCTAACACTCATTTGGTGTACATGCAACCCTAGATGCTTTGGATCTATGTTTTCTCTAATATACATGCAAACTTTGATTTTCCAAAACATCATCCTAACTAGCATACGATGGAGTATCTATACTACAAAATTCTAGTTAGATGACATACCTCTTGTTGTAGCTTGCTATCCTTGATGTATTTGGCCTTTAAGAACTTAGCACCAATAGTGTGAATGCCTCAAATGGAATCACAACACACCTAGGACAAAGGATAACTTGAGAGAGAATGGCTTGCTCTAGAAATCGGCTCTATGACTCTTTCAAAGATCACTAGTGTCAATTTCACCAACCAAGGGGCTTCTTATATAGTGTGGGTAATTAGGGTTACACCATGTAAACCCTAATGTGCTTGACTTTCCACATTCCTTAGGCTCCATGGGTTTTAACCTCCATGGAGTATCCATGGGTCACCACATGGGTTTAGCCCAACATAAAGTACTATGGATCATAAGCCCACCTTATAAGAATGAATGATTTACACAATCAATCCCATATATTTAATTAGTCTCTTTTTTATCACAAAATTAATTCCAAATTAATTCTTGATCAATACTAATTAAATAATATGATTTCATATATTAGAACTTATAATATATTAATAAATCATAAATAACCTCTTCTCAAAAGTCCATCCTATCAAATTGTCCTGGTGATATGCAATCCAAATGGACCATGCTACCCTCGGGTCAAGTACATACCAATTATAGTTATGGACTTAGACACTAATCCAACAGTGTCCCACTTGGATAAGTCTAATAACTATTATTGCAAGTACGACTGCAAAATCCCGACTAGCAATCGTAGCTCTTAAAAGCCGTTGTCGAACTCTGACCTAGTCAATGACGTGTCCATTAGATAAGGGATCATATATTCCTCCATTCTACATATCATATGGACTGAGACATGGATTATAATCATTCTCTATGTCCATCTGCTGTTTCCCGATTTCCGAATTATGACGACCGACTAATTAAACAAATCAAATCAGTCCAGGCTCGGCCGAGGGCTAGGGTTGTCATCACTAAATCATCGAGGGGCCCACAGATATCGCTTTTATCCCTCTAAGGGTAAAAGGAATGGATAAACTTCGACTCAAATGCTCGCTTGCACTTATTCATCAAGTCACACACAACAATATTTTTTATAACACCAAGTTACTGGTGCGTTTACATACGTCAATGTGCAACCGACTTGCAACTACAACTCACATGTCTCTGTTTCAAGAATATAAGATATTATCGTCACATAATCACTCGTGATAAAATCCATGAAGTGATTCAGATGAGCATGGGTTGAATCCAATACTCGAATCTTATTCCATGAGTACTCACGAACACTGCAGCCACCTTGTCCTAGACAGACTACAGACCCATTCATGACAGTCTTGCCTCAATACCTACTTCCAAAGTATGATCGACTGTGGATGGTTTGAATAACCTAGTTATTCAGGAAGTCAAAACATTCAAAGTGAAACACAATAATAGTACTAATCCTATATGGCCCAAAAACGTTTGAGTCATATTGATTACTCATTATTCATTGTATAATGTTTCGAATAATCAACTTAATACTTGAATTAAAATAATAGATAGTCCATGCTCCAAGCATGCACACTATGTTTGTCTGCGGTCCTTACTTTGTGAAATAGATCAATTGAACACATCTTCAATGAAACTCATTTCACAATTCCAAATCTTTATTGCAAGTGTAAGAATTCCAAAATCTTGTCACTGCTAAACTATCATGTAATGCAGCCTTTATAATGTCATGGTACCAAAAGTCACAGAGACTTGACCAACGATATTACAAAACTTTCCACTGGAGATTGTTAACAAAACAATTCCAAGGAAGCGAAGTCTCAAATTCAAAGTACATTCCTTTGAACATCCTTCTTGCATTAAGTTTCCTAATCTAACACAGATTTAAAGAATAACTTCCACTTATGGAAACATTTCCATATTCCCATTTTGACTATCACTTCTGAACAAGAGTTGCCTCTTTTCAGAATATGTCAATATGGTCCATCCATTTTATACTTCTAACTACAAGCGACCAATACTTGGAGAACCTTAGATTGTCCTTAATAGTTGTTAACCACTTTAGTCATATCCGGTTCTAGTCCTTTATCCCTCTTAATGCCCTAGGCATTTGGAAAATTTAGAACACGAGAATATTATAGCATATGTAATCGATCCTATACACGAAGCATATGGGATGTGATTCATAATTTCTAACATAAAGACATGATACTTGACCAGTCTTTTGCTATAATGTTTCTATTTGCCATGTTCTCATCATTCGAATTATGAAAAGGGATGTCGTAATCATAGTCGAATTATGAGAACGCAATTAACACATCCATATATAAAATTTCCTTATGTTGAATCGTTCCAACATAACATTCATATATATATTTGACTAAATATGATTAAAATCTCAATCTAAGCTTTTAGATTTGAAATGAAGTATGAATTCATCTCCCTTAATTATAGCAAAACAACTTTTCAAACCCTGCAACTTGCGAATTGAAACTTTTGTTTTCTATAATTAACATTGCTAACTTACAACATTCATCATAATTGATTATGTTCCCACTAGCATAATAATCATTACTTTTACTAGCATAACATTTATGATCCCACTAGCTTTGACATGTACCCAGAAATCAGCTGGACTTCTAGAAATCAATACTTATTGACTTTCATTACCAAAGTTCAGATTTGTGATACGAGATGCTTTGATAAGACTGTTGGATAAGGTGTCTAAGTCCATAACTATATTTGAGATGTACTTGACCCGACCCGGCATGGTCCATTTGGGTTGCACTTCACCCGAACAATTTATATGGATAATCTTTTGAGAATAGTATAAGTTATGATTTATTAATATATTATAAGTTCTAATATATTAATATGAAATCATATTATTTAATTAGTATTGATCTAAAATTAATTTAGAATTAATTTGGTGATCAAAAGTGTGACTAATTAAATATGGACTCTTGTATTTATATAGTGTGGGCTAATGCTTATTTAGAATGGGCTAGGCTTGCATGGTAAGTCCATGGATAGTCCATGGAGCTTTAACCCATGGATCTCATGGAAATGAAAGGTCATGGGTATTAGGGTTTACATGGATGTAACCCTAATCCACCACACTATATAAAGGAGTCCTTGGCACTTGAAATCGCACTAGTTTTTGTGTGAGAACTAAGAGGGCCGATTTCTAGAAGTGTTTTACTATTCTCTCAAGGTTCCAAGGTTTGCGGTGATTTGTGACTTCCATTTGAGGCATCCACATTATTGGTGCTAGGCTATCAAACTCCAAGCAATCAACCACTACAAAAAGGTATGTAACTCTACTAGCTTATTAAGTTTCAAAGTTCCCCATGCCATGCTAGTTAGGTTAAGAACCTTGGAAAAGAAAATTTGCATGTATCTTAGTAAAACATAGATCTAAGGTTTCTAGGGTTGCATGTACACCATAGGAGTGTTAGAATGCTCAAAACCCAACAGTGGTATCAGAGCCTAGGCTTGTTTTCTTGATACTTGATGCAAATTGTTGAAAAAAGTCGAAAAATATGCAATCTGCTGAATGAACTCGCCGAGTCCATGGGGAGGACTCGATGAGTCTATGTGTAAAATCATCCTACTCGTCGAGTAGGTTCATGCACTCGACGAGTAGAATGCCCAGAGTGCAGTTTTTCGAGTTTTGCTGCTGGAAATGGACTAGAAACATTACCCTAAACTGTTTTGGTCTTATAAAACTTGTTTTAGATGGTGTAATGGTTATGCTAATCCATTTTCAATGGCTATTATCAAATTTTCAAGTCTTGTATGGTTTATTTATGATTCTTGAAATTGTTGATATGAATATTCATACACTTATGAGTTTAGAAGATCATAGGAATTATTTGCAACTTGCTTGGTAGTTTAATTCTTGATCATTATGTGTTTTAATGGAATCCATAATTTGTCCTCAAGTTATGGATTACCAAAAGTCACTCTTTTAAAGTCCAATAAAGAAACACATAGGTTACATAAAATGAAAAGTCTCTCATTTTAATAAACCATTAACTCATAAGTTATGAAAGATGAAAAGTTTTGAAAGTTACAAAACTTGCCCTCAAGTTTTGGAACATGTAAAGTCACTTTAAAAAACTTTAGTTCCAATCCCTAGAATTTTAAAAGTTAAAATTCAACCCTTATATTTTATAATATTATAAGTTTAATAATAATTATATATGTATAAGAACAAGTCGTTTTACCGTTAGTAGGTCTCATTCACGAAGCCGGTCTATAAGGGGGTATAAGGTTGTTGCCTATAAAATTGCAGCTTAATGGGTGTCCACTCTCACCCACCGCTTCCTTGACTGGTGGAGGGTCGTTAGCCAAATGGGTAGGACAATGACTTTAATCCTCATTAAAAGTATGATGATTATAAAGTAACTAAATGCTTTTATAAATTCCCAATCTTAGTTACTTTAGGAAAAGGTGAATAAGGTGCTAACCCATGAAATTACACTTTGCACTTTGCTTAAGTCATTAGTGGAGCGTGTGTGGTTAACCGGCACACTAACATGGACTTAACAAGGTAGGCAAAGGGTGTCTTAAGGTTTATCATAGGTCGGTGGAGTGCGTGTGGTTAACCGGCACATCGATTGAGTGATAAACATTAAGAGTACCAAGTAATTTGCATGGTTACTTCACACCTTGTTTTGTGATCCTCGGCATCCCAGTCACAAAACCTGAAGGGCACACTCGAGATTGAAACATGCCATTGAAAAGTTCAATAAATCTCAAAGAATCTAGGAGTTTCAAAACCAATTAAAACCTAATAGTTTATTTCGTTTTTCATGGTGGAAATTGGTGAATCGTCATTCACCTACCTTCAAATATTTTATAGCTTGGATTACGGCATCCCTATTCTAAGTTATAAAATATTGTGTTGGGTCCTAGCCTTAATATTACATTTGGGTGTCTTATTAAGGACTATCTTTATATCTAATTTAAACTTGTCTTTCTTCTTTTCAGATGTCTTCCAACAATGCTGATTCTGGCTCAAACCCTACCGGCTCCTTCTCTCTCATGAACCGTTGTGGGAGAGTCATCTTCGATGGATCCAACTTTATGGATTGGATCAGGAACATCAGGATGGTCACTCGGTATGAGGACAAGGAATATGTCCTCGACAAGGAGCTTAAGGAACTTGATGAGTCGTCTTCTACTCCTGAGGAGATCGCTGAATACCAGGCACATGAGAGAGATGCCACTAAGGTGGCATGTATCATGTTGGCCATAATGACAGTCGAGCTTCAAAAGTCCTATGAGGACTTCTATCCTTTTGAGATGCACCAGGATTTGATGGAAAGATACCATCAGAATGCTCGTCAAGAGCGATATGAAATCATCTCCTCCATGATAACAACCCGAATGAAGGATGGTGAACCCATCACGGGCCACATGCAGAAAATGCAAAGGTATGTGGACCATTTGCTGAAACTGAATGTGAACTTTCTCGAGGAGTTGGCAATTGACATCATTTTGCACTCCTTACTTTCGTGTTATGATCAATTCTGAATGACATACCACATGAACAAGGAGGAAGTTACACTCAGCAAACTTCAAGGACTCTTGAAGACCGCCGAAAGTGGTCTTACGGGTAAAGCGGTTGTTAACACTCCTACTCCTACCGCGGCCCCTGTCTTGGCAATCGGGCAAGGCAAAGGAAAGAAGAGGAAGAGCCCTTCGAAGGGTACCAAGGAAAAGTCCCTTGATGGCTCCTCTTCAAGTGGAACCAAGAAAGGTTTCGTCACTCCTTCTGCCAACCCTAAAGAGGCTGAATGCTTCTATTGCCATGAAAAGTCGTACTGGAAGCAAAACTGCCCAAAGTACCTGCAAGATGTTAAGGATGGGAAAGTAAAACCCAACCATGCAGGTATTTACACTATATTGTCTAATAACTCACCCCATTCTAATTCTTGGGTCCTTGATACAGGTTGTAGTATTCACATATGTTCTGATTTGCAGGGACTAAGAAGAAGTGAGAATGTGGAGCATGGGAAGATAAACTTGATCATGGGGAATAGGAAAGTTACACCTGTCACCAAGATTGGAGTTTATTCTTTGTTGCTAAGTAGTGGGTTAGTGTTAGATTTGAATAAGTGTTGTTACTCGTCTGAAGTGGCGAGAAATATTATTTCCTTTCATGGTTTGTACAAACAAGGTTTTACCTTTTCGTTTGATAATGAATGTGGTGGTATTAATGCTTTCTTTAATAATGTTCTTTATTTTAAAGTATTACCTTGTGATGGTGTGTATGAAACTGTGTCGGTTGTTGATAACCTAGGAAATAATGTATTGTGTATCGATTCTTCCACTAGCTTGGATAAAGCATCATTATGGCATTGTCGTCTTGGACATGTAAGCAAGAAATGCATAGGCCAACTCCAAAAGGATGGAGTCTTGGAGTTGTTTGACCTAAAGTCAGATGATAGTTGTGAATCTTGTTTGCTTGGGAAAAAGACAAAGTCACCCTTCACTGGTACTTGTGCTAGGGGTGAGGGTTTGTTGGACCTCATACATACTGATGTGTGTGGACCCTTCAGAACCACCACAAGAGATGCTAACCGGTTCTATGTGACTTTTACTAATGATTTTAGTAGATATGGATATGTCTACTTAATCAAGCATAAGTCAGAAATCTTTGAAAAGTTCAAGGAGTTTAAACAGGAAGTGGAGAATCAGTTGGGCAGGAACATTAAGATGCTTCGATCCGATCGAGGTGGTGAGTATCTTAGTACAGAGTTCCTTGACTATCTTAAGGAATGTGGGATTGTCTCACAATTAACACCTCCCAGGACACCACAGTTGAATGGTGTGGCTGAGAGGCGTAATTGAACCTTGTTGGATATGGTTCGTTCCATGATGAGTCGAGCTTCGCTACCAATATCATTTTGGGGGTATGCCTTATAGATTGTTGCCCATATCCTTAATCTAGTCCCTACAAAGAAGGTTGCCAAAACACCTCATGAGATGTGGACTGGAAAAGTTCCCAATCTGGACCACATCAAGATTTGGAGTTGCGAGGCTTTCGTGAGGCGCGAGACTCACAATAAGCTCGAACCGCGAAGTGAGAGGTGTATTTTCATCGGCTACCCACAGAAATCCTTTGGTTACCTCATCTAAAGACCCAGTGATAATGTGGTCTTTGTAGCAAGGAGAGGAGTCTTTCGAGAAAGAGAGTTCATAAGCCAAGGAAACAATAGGAGGCAAATTGACCTTGAAGAAATTCAAGAGTCAAGTGGTGAAGGAACCTCAAACCCTAGCAATCAACCTGAGGAGGAAACTCTTGTTGATCCGACAGATGAGTCTGTACCTCTGAGGCGTTCCATGAGAGTTAGGAATGCACCTGAGCATTACTATGGTTTCCATATTACTGCGGAAGGTGATACACTTATCAGTGACAGCACACCGATAAGTCTGGATGATGCTAACAGCTACTCGGAAGCCATAGCAGGCCCTGAGGCTGCTAAATGGAAAGAGGCTATGGACAGCGAGATACAGTCCATGTATGACAATCAAGTTTGGAACTTGTTTGACAATGTACCAGGTCGTAAGACAGTCTGGTGCAAATGGATCTTCAAGAAGAAGACCGACATGGATGGTAATGTACACACTTATAAGGCGCGACTGGTTGCAAAGGGCTTTTCTCAAACTCCGGGATTTGATTATGATGAAACCTTTTCACCAGTAGCATAGATTAAGTCTATTAGGGTTATGTTAGCCATTGCTGCATTTCATGATTATGAAATATGGCAAATAGATGTCAAAACCGCTTTCCTTAATGGAAAGTTGGCTGAGGATGTTTACATGAGTCAGCCAGAGGGTTTTGTCAACGCAGAGTACCCTAATAGAGTGTGTAAGCTTGAGAAATCCATCTATGGATTGAAACAAGCACCTCGCAGATGGAATCTTTGTTTCGATGAGAAAGTCAAAGAGTTTGGCTTTTCGAGGAGCGAAGATGAATCTTGTGTATATGTCAAGGCTAGTGGGAGTATAGTTAGCTTTTTGGTATTGTATGTGGATGACATACTACTCATAGGAAATGACATCCCAACTCTGCAGGAAGTGAAGTCCTGGCTTGGGAAGTGTTTCACTATGAAGGACCTTGGAGAAGCTGCATATATCCTAGGGATAAGGATTTTGAGAGACAGGAGTAAAAGACTAATTGGACTTAGTCAAAGCACCTATGTGGACAAAGTGTTGAAAAGGTTCAACATGCAGAACTCCAAGAAAGGTGAGTTACCGATCCAGAGTAACGCCAGACTAAGTAAGACTCAGAGCCCGAGTACAGAGGCTAAGATAGCAGAAATGAGTCGAGTTCTGTAGGCTTCCGCTATAAGCTTAATCATGTATGCTATGACTTGTACTCATCCTGATGTGGCCTTTGCATTGAGCATGGTCAACAGATATCAGGGGAATCCTGGCAAGGATCACTGGACTGCGATAAAGAACATTCTCAAGTACCTGCGAAGGACTAAGGACTGGGTCCTTACCCACGGTGGGAGTAATGACTTGAGAGTAGTAGGGTATAGTGATGCTAGCTTCCAGACTGATAGGGATAATTTCCACTCTCAGTCAGGCTCAGTCTTTACCTTAAACGGAGGAGCAATTTCTTGGAAAAGTTCCAAGCAGGAGACAGTGGCTAATTCAACTTGCGAATCAGTGTATATAGCAGCAAGCGAGGCAGCAAAGGAGGCGATATGGCTAAAGAACTTCATCGGAGACCTTGGAGTTGTACCAGCTATAAAGGAGCCTATGGAAATTTTCTGTGACAGCAATAGTGCGGTTGCCTTAGCCAAGGAACCAAGGGATCATGGGAGATCCAAACACATCGACAGAAAATACCATTTCATCAGACATCGAATAGAAGGACTCCTCGTGGCAAAGAGGGTATCATCGGATGAGAACCCAGCAGATCCCCTCACGAAGGGACTGAGTAGGGTTAAGCATCTCCAGCATACGAGGCGCATAGGGCTGAAGGATGATATTAGTTTTAGTAGTTAGATAGCTTTGAAATTTGTAAAGTGTAATTGACATTTGATGATAAATAAAAGTTGTTGTTTATTTATGGGTAAAGTGTTGCTATCTTCTGTCAATCGTTTACTATCATTTCAATTTGAATGTTTTGACTTCCAGAATAATTATGTTATGGTATATCATATTATTCAAACTCTCCATAGTCGGTCATATGTTGGAAGTAGATATGAATCAAGACTGTCATGAGTTGGCTTGTAGATGTCTAAGATGTTGGACATATCAAGAGTTGCTACAACACTCATGAGTTCTCATAAGTTCTGAGTATTGGATTAAACCCACGCTCACTTATATCACTTCATGGAATTTATCTCGAGTGATCGTGAGACGGTAATATCATATAAGTCTTCAAACCTAGAGATATGAGTTGTTGACTATGAGTTGGTTATACATTGATTGTATGAAAACACATTGGTAACTTGTTGTTATAAAACGTGCCTTTGTGTATGATTCAACAAGTAGTAGAACAAGCATATGAGTTGAAGTTTATATGTTCCTTCTTGGATTAGAAGAGATATTTGGGCCCCTCGATGATTTTGTGTTGACCCATGTACCGGGCCCGGTCAGAACTAAATTGATGTGTTCAATTAAGTTCTATGTCAAACAAATCGGAAATTGGGAAACAAACTGCTGGACAATAAGTAAGACATTATTCCATGTATTTGTCTGGCTGATATCTAGAACCGAGGATTATATGATCCCTTATCTAAAATGGCGCATAGTTCAACTGAGTTTTAAGAGCTACGATTGTCGGTCATTCCTGAAGTCATAATTGCAACTATAGTTATTAGACTTATCCAAGTGGGAGACTGTTGGATAAGGTGTCTAAGTCCATAACTATATTTGAGATGTACTTGACCCGACCCGTCATGGTCCATTTGGGTTGCACTTCACCCGAACAATTTATATGGATAATCTTTTGAGAATAGTATAAGTTATGATTTATTAATATATTATAAGTTCTAATATATTAATATGAAATCATATTATTTAATTAGTATTGATCTAAAATTAATTTAGAATTAATTTGGTGATCAAAAGTGTGACTAATTAAATATGGACTCTTGTATTTATATAGTGTGGGCTAATGCTTATTTAGAATGGGCTAGGCTTGCATGGTAAGTCCATGGATAGTCCATGGAGCTTTAACCCATGGATCTCATGGAAATGAAAGGTCATGGGTATTAGGGTTTACATGGATGTAACCCTAATCCACCACACTATATAAAGGAGTCCTTACCACTTGAAATTGCACTAGTTTTTGTGTGAGAACTAAGAGGGCCGATTTCTAGAAGTGTTCTACTATTCTCTCAAGATTCCAAGGTTTGTGGTGATTTGTGACTTCCATTTGAGGCATCGACATTATTGGTGCTAGGCTCTCAAACTCCAAGCAATCAACCACTACTAAAAGGTATGTAACTCTACTAGCTTATTAAGTTTCAAAGTTCCCCATACCATGCTAGTTAGGTTAAGAACCTTGGAAAAGAAAATTTACATGTATCTTAGTAAAACATAGATCCAAGGTTTCTAGGGTTGCATGTACACCATAGGAGTGTTAAAATGCTCAAAACCTAACAAAGACTTTATCTAGGCTTCTCAAACTCATACACCTTTCCTTAGATATCTCACATGTGTGTCTAAACAATTTATGAACTTACAACAATAAGTCTCAAATGTTTAGACTTTTTTCCATTCCTCACAATTCGAATTATGAAAAGGTATGTCGTAATCATAATCAAATTTGAGAATGCAAATATCATAACTGCTATCTCCTTAAAATCTACTTAGTGAAAGCGTTTCATCACCATCATTTTCATGAATCGGAACGAAACCTTATGACACTTAGATTTTATGGTGTATGTGTTCCTATCCATGTGAATTTGTCACAACCATAATCAAAAGACAAGGTTAGTGACAAATCCAAACTCATATGGATTGAACTTGTTCAATCTTAATTTCTTGCCACTTGGCAGCACAAGGGCCTACCATTGCTTCCAAGTTGTTATGCAAACAGTTGAGAACACATAGAACTCACATGCATAGTCAACTTTAACTGGAATGGGCACAGAAACAAGAATATGTCAACACGATAGGTTACAAACCTTAAGTCGTGTGCTAGTGTTTAACAATAGGTTTAGTACTCTTGAATAGTTCTTGAAACCTTCAAGATATTTAAGACTCCAACTGACCTCTTGACATATAAGATTCACTTTGTCAAGAAACATTACTTGACAAACAAATATTCAAGAGTTAGTGCGGATTCTAATCAAGACTAACACTTTACACAATTGGCCTTAGTTGGTCTTTGTTTTATCCAAAACATCACAACTTACCAATTTCAAATGTACAAGAGTAAAAACATTTAACTCTACATTTGATGAGTGTTATAAACCTTTCCTAAGATTATGTCACTCAAGGCACAATCTTGGAGTATGACTCTAAGACTTGTTTTGGAACGAAGTATGACTCATCTTCTTGATTTAACCATTTCAACAATTCACGATTCCTCTTCTTAGCCATACAAATGCACTAAGATATCCTTAGAGGATCAATTGTGACATGGTTTTCATAATCGTTAAGATTATCATAAAACACGATACTCAAGTACTCTCCCATCTTTTCAGATTGGAGAAACTTTTATCTTTTTGCCCAATTTGATTCTTCTCATTCGTTCTGCCATACATTGAAACTTTTCCAATGTTTCAGAACTATACTTAAACTTGTAAGCAATAACCATATTTACTAAACTTTAGTAAATCATGACGAATAGTCTTATCGTTCTTCTGTGGTTGACCTGACTAGCGCACACCCAGTGTACCCGATCCCGTAGTCCTTCACTTGTCTCACATAAACATGTGAACAAAGAATTAGTCTTAATTTCCCAAAGATGAAGGTTCTCATTCATCCCACTATACAAGTTGCATGATTCCAAGTTTCTATCCAACTGAAACTTGGGTGATGAGAATCTTTCCTTATTTGGCAAATTCTCGACACTACCACAAACGAAAGAATCAAATCCATTTTCCTAATATTGCTATCAATGGAATCATATAAACAACAATTTTTTACAAAAGCCATTGTAAGGAAATTTTAAAAATAAGATAAATTTCTAAAAATTTCTTTATTTATAAAAATTGCAGAAAACTTATCCTTACAATGCAAATACAAGTGAAAATATGTTGTTATCTATTCCTAAGCAATCTATCATAGCTCTTAAGCATCAGCTCACGAATCTGATCATCGAACCATGCGATTGAAATCCATCTCTTCGCGATTAGACTCACCATACTCTTACTTTAAGCTTCCTTTCATTTCTTCGATTCTTCAAAATATCAAAATATAATTACATTACATCATGTATTAAGAATCTCCAAATAGGAACTAAATAGAGTTAGATAGTGGACTTACCTGAAGCGGAGTCATACACTCTGACTTTACCATCCTTGTGGTCCTTCAGGTAGATACAGCAGCTTCGCAACCAATGCCCCTTCTCTTGGCAATAGAAACATATGTACTCTTTGGAATGGTACACGGAACTATCTCAGACTTAGCCTTTCTCTTTACCATTTGGTCAAATGACTTGACCATGGCCGATCCCTTTCCATTGGGAAGAGAAAGCTTTTCTGGACTTCTAATGTTACCATAGTCAATGTCCATGGAAGTTTGGGGAGTAGACCTTCCAATCAAATTTGCATTACCAGTGCACCAAATCATTCTTGATTCAGCAGCAATAAGTAAATAGGTAAGATCGATCAGGGTCATGTAGTGGTCTGTCACATAGTAGTCCTTAAAGAACCCGCTATCTGACTTAGGAAGTGATTGAAGAACCCAGTCAACTGCCAACTTCCTTGAGACTTCGACACCCAACTCTCCCATCTTGTCAATATGTAACTCCATCTCCAAGACGTGAGTACATACAGGCTTTCCTTCCTGCCAATAGGGCTTTGAGTGACCTTGAACTGTGTGGGTTAGGGAGAATTATTGGAGGAGGTGAAGGAAGTGAAGTTCCACTAAAGTACAAGGAAGGGATTAATCTTTCACCTTGATTGCCTTGTGGAAAATCATCTTTGTAAAGAAAGTTTTTTCAAAAGATTCGGGAAGACCATAGTTATCTAAACTTAGACATCTATGAAGGGAGAAATTCAAGTTTAGTTGATTTTAGTCCTTAATGTAACACCCAAATGAAATATTAAGGCTAGGACCCAACACAATATTTTACAATTTGGAAGAGGGATGCTGTAATCCTATTGCAAAATATTTGAAGGTAGGTAAATGACGATTTACCAATTTCACCATGAAAAATGAAATTTATCATTAGGTTTTAAATAGATTGAAACTCCTAGATCCTTTGAGATTCATTGAACAATTCAATGGCATGTTTAAATCTCGATTGTGCCCTTCAAGTTTGTGACTGGGATGCCGAGCATCACAAACAAGGTGTAAATAACCATGCAAATTAGCTTGGTACACTTAATGTTACAACCACCTAATCAATGTGACGGTTAACCACACACGCTCCATTGATCTATGATTAACATCAAGCTACCTTTTGCCACGCACTGTCAGGCCCAGATTAGTGTGTCGGTTAACCACACACACTCCACTAACGACTTAACAAGGTGCAAAGTGCTATTTCATGGGTTAGCACCAAATTCACATTTTCCTAAGTAACTAAGATTGGGAATTTATAAATGTTTAGTTACTTAGTATTTCATTATACTTTTAATGAGAATTTAAATGTCCGGTCAAACCCGTTCGGCTAACGACCCTCCACCAGTCAAGGAAGCGGTGGGTGAGAGTGGACACC
Organism: Lactuca virosa; assembly: GCF_052849685.1. Lineage (NCBI taxonomy): Eukaryota > Viridiplantae > Streptophyta > Magnoliopsida > Asterales > Asteraceae > Lactuca > Lactuca virosa. Next base: position 213,218,971 of record NC_136428.1, on the reverse strand, counting down.
CATTAAACTGTCATTTTATAGGCAGTAACCTTATACCCCCCTTATAGACCGGCTTCGTGAATGACGCCTACTAACGGTAAGACTGACTTTACTCTTATACACACATATATATATATATATATATATATATATATTAAACCTATAATATTATAATAGTATAAGGGTTGAATTTTAAACTTTTAAAATTCTAGGGTTTGGAACTAAAGTATTCAAAAGGTGAAACTTTACAAATTCCAAAACTTGAGGGCAAGTTTTGAAACTTGTCAAAACTTTTCAAATTCTTAACTTATAAATTTAATATAGGTTTTAAAGAAAAACTCTTGAAAATCCATAACTTGAGGACAAGTTATGGAGTTCATAAAACCATTTATGGGAAAAAGACTCTTCAAGTTCATAACCTATGATTTTAGTGATCTCTTTAAAAGAAAAACTTTTCATTTTCCATAACTTGAGGACAAGTTATGGAATTCATCAAAATCATTTAGATCAAGAAAATCAAAACATTTGTCTATGATCTAAATTAAACTCATAAGAACAAGACAATTCATATCAAACAAATTTCATGTAATTAGCCTAACCATATAAACTAATACAAAACATGAAACTTTGACAATTATCTTTTAAGTTGGATAAGCATGATCATTACCACATCAAAAACAGGTTTATAAGTTCAAAAACAGCTTAGGGTAATGATCCTAGTCCAATTCCAACTTTAAAACTCGAAATTATGCATCCAGGAGCACCAACTCATCGAGTGTATGAACTGACTCGGCGAGTTGGTCAGTTTATAGGGTGGACTCGGCGAGTTCCCTAGTGGACTTGGCGATTCCACTGTCCAGACAGTAAAAAATCGATTTTTTTAAGCTTTGAAAACAAGTAGCATCAAGTATATTGGAAAACAACCCTAGGCTCTGATACCACTGTTGGGTTTTGAGCATTCTAACACTCCTATGGTGTACATACAACCCTAGATGCTTTGGATCTATGTTTTCTCTAATATACATGCAAACTTTGATTTTCCAAAGCATCATCCTAACTAGCATACAATGGAGTATCTATACTACAAAATTCTAGTTAGATGACATACCTCTTGTTGTAGCTTGCTATCCTTGATGTATTTGGCCTTTAAGAACTTATCACCAATAGTGTGAACGCCTCAAATGGAATCACAACACACCTAGGACAAAGGATAACTTGAGAGAGAATGGCTTGCTCTATAAATCGGCTCTATAACTATTCCAAATATCACTAGTGTCAATTTCACCAACCAAGGGGCTTCTTATATAGTGTGGCTAATTAGGGTTACACGATGAAAACCCTAATGTGCATGACTTTCCACATTCCTTAGGCTCCATGGGTTTTAACCTCCATGGAGTATCCATGGGTCACCTCATGGGTTTAGCACAACATAAAGAACTATGGATCATAAGCCCACCTTATAAGAATGAATGATTTACAAAATCAATCCCCATATATTTAATTAGTCTCTTTTTTATCACAAAATTAATTCCAAATTAATTCTTGATCAATACTAATTAAATAATATGATTTCATATATTAGAACTTATAATATATTAATAAATCATGAATAACCTCTTCTCAAAAGTCCATCCTATCAAATTGTCCTGGTGATATGCAACCCAAATGGACCATGCTAGCCTCGGGTCAAGTACATACCAGTTATAGTTATGGACTTAGACACTAATCCAACAGTCTCCCACTTGGATAAGTCTAATAACTATTATTGCAAGTACAACTCCAAAATCCTGACTAGCAATCGTGGCTCTTAAAAGCCGTTGTCGAACTCTGACCTAGTCAATGATGTGTCCATTAGATAAGGGATCATATATTCCTCCATTCTACATATCATATGGACTGAGACATGGATTATAATCATTCTCTATGTCCATCTGCTATTTCCCGATTTCCGAATTATAACGACCGAATAATTAAACAAATCAAATCAGTCCAGGCTCGGCCGAGGGCTAGGGTTGTCATCACTAAATCATCAAGGGGCCCACAGATATCGCTTTTATCCCTCTAAGGGTAAAAGGAATGGATAAACTTCGACTCAAATGCTCGCTTGCACTTATTAATCAAGTCACACACAACAATATGTTTTATAACACCAAGTTACTGGTGCGTTTACATACGTTAATGTGCAACCGACTTGAAACTACAACTCACATGTCTCCGTTTCAAGAATATAAGATATTATTGTCTCATAATCACTCGTGATAAAATCCATGAAGTGATTCAGATGAGAGTGGGTTGAATCCAATACTCGAATCTTATTCCAAGGGTACTCACGAACACTGCAGCCACCTTGTCCTAGACAGACTACAGACCCATTCATGACAGTCTTGCCTCAATACCTACTTCCAAAGTATGATCGACTGTGGATGGTTTGAATAACCTAGTTATTCAAGAAGTCAAAACATGCAAAGTGAAACACAATAATAGTACTAATCCTAGATGGCCCAAAAACGTTTGAGTCATATTGATTACTCATTATTCATTGTATAATGTTTCGAATAATCAACTTAATACTTGAATTAAAATAATAGATAGGCCATGCTCCAAGCATGCATACTATTTTTGTCTATGGTCCTTACTTTGTGAAATAGATCAATTGAACACATCTTCAATGAAACTCATTTCACAATTCCAAATTTTTATTCTTGTCACTGCTAAACTATCATGTAATGCAGCCTTTGTAATGTCATGGTACCAAAAGTCACAGAGACTTGACCAACGGTATTACAAAACTTTCCACTGGATATTGTTAACAAAACAATTCCAAGGAAGTGAAGTCTCAAATTCAAAGTACATTCCTTTGAACATCCTTCTTGCATTAAGTTTCCTAATCTTATACGGATTTAAAGAATAACTTCCACTTATGGAAACATTTCCATATTCCCATTTTGCCTATCACTTCTGAACAAGAGTTGCCTCTTTTCAGAATATGTCAATATGGTCCATCCATTTTATACTTCCAACTACAAGCGACCAATACTTGGAGAACCTTAGATTGTCCTTAATAGTTGTTAACCACTTTAGTCATATCCGGTTCTAATCCTTTTTCCCTCTTAATGCCCTAGGCATTTGGAAAATTTAGAACACGAGAATATTACAGCATATGCAATCGATCCTATACACGAAGCATATGGGATGTGATTCATAATTTCTAACATAAAGACATGATACTTGACCAGTCTTTTGCTATAATATTTCTATTTTCCATGTTCTCATCATTCGAATTATGAAAAGGGATGTCGTAATCATAGTCGAATTTTGAGAACACAATTAACACATCCATATATAGAATTTCCTTATATTGAATCGGTCCAACATAACATTCATATATATATTTGACTAAATCTAATTAAAATATCAATCTAAGCTTTTAGATTTGAAATGAAGTATGAATTCCTCTCCCTTAATTATAGCAAAACAACTTTTCAAACCCTGCAACTTGCGAATTGAAACTTTTGTTTTCTATAATTAACATTGCTAACTTACAACATTCATCATAATTGATTATGTTCCCACTAGCATAATAATCATTACTTTTACTAGCATAACATTTATGATCCCACTAGCTTTGACATGTACCCAGAAATCAGCTGGACTTCTAGAAATCAATACTTATTGACTTTGATTACCAAAGTTCAGATTTCTGATACGAGATGCTTTGATAAGACTTTATCTAGGCTTCTCAAACTCATACACCTTTCCTAAGATAGCTCACATGTGTGTCTAAACAATTTAAGAACTTACAACAATAAGTCTCAAATGTTTAGACTTTTTTCCGTTCCTCACAATTCAAATTATGAAAAGGTATGTCGTAATCATAATCAAAATTGAGAATGCAAATATCATAACTGCTATCTCCTTAAAATCTACTTAGTGAAAGCGTTTCCTCACCATCATTTTCATGAATCGGAACGAAACCTTATGACACTTAGATTTTATGGTGTATGTGTTCCTATCCATGTGAATTTGTCACAACCATAATCAAAAGACAAGGTTAGTGACAAATCCAAACTCATATGGATTGAACTTGTTCAATCTTAATTTCTTGCCACTTGGCAGCACAAGGGTCTACCATTGCTTCCAAGTTGTTATGCAAACAGCTGAGAACACATAGAACTCACATGCATAGTCAACTTTAACTGGAATGGGCATAGAAACAAGAATATGTCAACACGATAGGTTACAAACCTTAAGTCGTGTGCTAGTGTTTAACAATAGGTTTACTCTTGATTAGTTCTTGAAACTTTCAAGATATTTAAGACTCCCACTGACCTCTTGACATATAAGATTCACTTTGTCAAGAAACATTACTTGACAAACAAATATTCAAGAGTTAGTGTGGATTCTAATCAAGACTAACACTTCACACAATTGGCCTTAGTTGGTCTTTGTTTTATCCAAAACATCACAACTTACCAATTTCAAATGTACAAGAGTAAAAACATTTAACTCTACATTTGTTGAGTGTTATAAACCTTTCCTAAGATTATGTCACTCAAGGCACAATCTTGGAGTATGACTCTAAGACTTGTTTTGGAACGAAGTATGACTCATCTTCTTGATTTAACCATTTCAACAATTCACGATTCCTCTTCTTAGCCATACAAATGCACTAAGATATCCTTAGAGGATCAATTGTGACATGGTTTTCATAATCATTAAGATGATCATAAAACACGATACTCAAGTACTCTCCCATCTTTTCAGATTGGAGAAACTTTTATCTTTTTACCCAATTTGATTCTTCTCATTCGTTCTGCCATACATTGAAACTTTTCCAATGTTTCAGAACTATACTTAAACTTGTAAGCAATAACCATATTTACTAAACTTTAGTAAATGATGACGAATAGTCTTATCGTTCTTCTGTGGTGGACCTGACCAGCGCACACCCAGTGTACCCGATCCCCTAGTCCTTCACTTAACTCACATAAACATGTATTAAGAATCTCCAAATAGGAACTTAATAGAGTTAGATAGTGGACTTACCTGAAGCAGAGTCCTACACTCCGACTTTACCATCCTTGTGGTCCTTCAGGTAGATACGGCAGCTTCACAACCAATGCCCTTTCTCTTGGCACTAGAAACATATGGACTCTTTGGAATGGTACACGGGACCATCTCAGACTTAGCATTTCTCTTTACCATTTGGTCAAATGACTTGACCATGGCCGATCCCTTTCCATTGGGAAGAGAAAGCCTTTCTGGACTTCCAATGTTACCATTGTCAATGTCCATGGAAGTTTGGGGAGTAGACCTTCCAATCAAATTTGCTTTACCAATGCACCAAATCATTGCTGATTCAGCAGCAATAAGCAAATAGGTAAGATCGATAAGGGTCATGTCGTGGTCTGTCACATAGTAGTCCTTAAAGAACCCGCTATCTGACTTAGGAAGTGATTGAAGAACCTAGTCAACCACCAACTTCCTTGAGACTTCGACACCCAACTCTCCCAGCTTGTCAATGTGTAACTCCATCTCCAAGACGTGAGTACATACAGACTTTCCTTCCTGCCAATAGGGCTTTGAGTGACCTTGACCTTTGTGGGTTAGGGATAATTATTGGAGGAGGTGAAGGAAGTGAAGTTCCACTAAAGTACAAGGAAGGGATTAATCTTTCACCTTGATTGCCTTCTGGAAAATCATCTTTGTAAAGAACGTTTTTTCAAAAGATTCGGGAAGACCATAGTTATCTGAACTTAGACATTTATGACGGGAGAAATTCAAGTTTAGTTGATTTTAGTCCTTAATATAACACCCAAATGAAATATAAAGGCTAGGGCCCAAAATAATATTTTACAATTTGGAAGAGGGATGCCGTAATCCTATTGCAAAATATTTGAACGTAGGTAAATGACAATTTACCAATTTCCACCATAAAAAACGAAATTTATCATTAGGTATTAAATAGATTGAAACTCCTAGATCCTTTGAGATTCATTGAACAATTCAATGGCATGTTTAAATCTCGATTGTGCCCTTCAATTTTGTGACTAGGATGCCGAGCATCACAAACAAGGTGTGAATAACCATGCAAATTAGCTTGGTACACTTAATGTTACAACCACCTAATCAATGTGTCGGCTACCCTTTTCCACGCACTATCAGTCCCAGATTAGTGTCGGTTAACCACACACGCTCCACTAACGACTTAACAAGGTGCAAAGTGATATTTCATGGGTTAGCACCAAATTCACATTTTCCTAAGTAACTAAGATTGAGAATTTATAAGTGTTTAGTTACTTAGTATTTCATTATACATTTAATGAGAATTTAAATGTCCTGTCAAACCCGTTCGGCTATCGACCCTCCACCACTCAAGGAAGCGGTGGGTGAGAGTGGACACCCATTAAACTGTCATTTTATAGGAAGTAACCTTATACCCCCTTATAGATCGGCTTCGTGAATGAGGCCTACTAACGGTAAGACTGACTTTACTCTTATACATATATATAAATATTAAATCTATATTATTATAATAGCATAAGGGTTTAATTTTAAACTTTTAAAATTCTAGTGTTTGGAACTAAAGTATTCAAAAGGTGAAACATTACAAATTCCAAAACTTGAGGGCAAGTTTTGAAACTTGTCAAAACTTTTCAAATTCATAACTTATGAGTTTAATATAGGTTTTAATGAAAAACTCTCGAAAATCCATAACTTGAGGACAAGTTATGGAGTTCATAAAACCATTTATAGGAAAAAGACTCTTCAAGTTCATAACCTATGATTTTAATGATCTTTGTAAAAGAAAAACTTTTCAATATCCATAACTTGAGGACAAGTTATGGAATTCATCAAAATCATTTAGATCACGAAACTCTAACAAGAAAATCAAAACATTTGTCTATGATCTAAATTAAACTCATAAGAACAAGACAATTCATATCAAACAAATTTCATGTAATTAGCCTAACCATATAAACTAATACAAAACATGAAACTTTGACAATTATCTTTTAAGTTCGATAAGCATGATCATTACCACATTAAAAACAGGTTTATAAGTTCAAAAACAGCTTAGGGTAACGATCCTAGTCCAATTCCAGCTTTAAAACTCGAAATTCTGCATCTAGGAGCACCAACTCGTCGAGTGCATGAACTGACTCGGCGAGTTGGTCAGTTTATAGGGTGGACTCGGCGAGTTCCCTAGTGGACTCGGCGAGTCCACTGTCCAGACAGAAAAAAATCGATTTTTTTAAGCTTTGAAAACAAGTAGCATCAAGTATATTGGAAAACAACCCTAGGCTCTGATACCATTGTTGGGTTTTGAGCATTCTAACACTCTTATGGTGTTCATGCAACCCTAGATGCTTTGGATCTATGTTTTTTCTAATATACATGCAAACTTTGATTTTCCAAAGCATCATCCTAACTAGCATACAATGGAGTATCTATACTACAAAATTCTAGTTAGATGACATACCTCTTGTTGTAGCTTGCTATCCTTGATGTATTTGGCCTTTAAGAACTTATCACCAATAGTGTGAATGCCTTAAATGGAATCACAACACACTTAGGACAAAGGATAACTTGAGAGAGAATGGCTTGCTCTAGAAATCGGCTCTATGACTCTTCCAAAGATCACTAGTGTCAATTTCACCAACCAAGGGGCTTCTTATATAGTGTGGCTAATTAGGGTTACACCATGCAAACCCTAATGTGCATGAATTTCCACATTCCTTAGGCTCCATGGGTTTTAACCTCCATGGAGTATCCATGGGTCACCTCATGGGTTTAGCCCAACATAAAGAACTATGGATCATAAGCCCACCTTATAAGAATGAATGATTTACAAAATCAATCCCCATATATTTAATTAGTCTCTTTTTTATCACAAAATTAATTCCAAATTAATTCTTGATCAATACTAATTAAATAATATGATTTCATATATTAGAACTTATAATATATTAATAAATCATAAATAACCTCTTCTCAAAAGTCCATCCTATCAAATTGTCCTGGTGATATGCAACCCAAGTGGACCATGCTACCCTCGGGTCAAGTACATACCAATTATAGTTATGGACTTAGACACTAATCCAACGAGTTACTCATTCGACACTGGAGTTCAATTTGACTTTTCTCATGGGATTGTGAAAGGAATGGCGTGACATAAGTTTGATGAAAAACGCAGGAGAACTTTGATGGTTACTCATTATCGAATCTTTATAATATCTTGAAAGTTTATGAAAATGAGGTTAAAGATATTGCTGAAGAAATAAAATCAAGTTTGGGTGGACCATTGGCTTTAGTGTCAAAAGTCTCTACAAAGGAAATTGAATCTAATGAAGAAGCTAAAGATGGCGAAGAAGGATTCTTGTTCAATTCTGATGATGAAGCGGTTGCATATTATTCAAACAATAAAGTTAAAAAGTTTTTAAAGAAGTCATTCAATGCAAAGTTCAAAAACAGTTCTGAGAGTAAGGGAATGTTGACATCTGGAAAAAGTGTGAAGGAGGATACGAAAGTTGAGAAGAAGGTGATAGACAGTTTGAATGAGAAGAAGAGAGAATTAAAATTAAAAGGTGATTCAGGTTACAATTGTAACCACTATAATGGGTCCAGTCACCTTGCAAAAGATTGTATGCTAAGGAAGAAGGAAGAGAAGAAGGAAAAAGGTAAAGATGAAGATTACTATGTGGAGAAGCTTGAGGAACTACGGTCACGAACAAATAATGTTTCGTTGATTGCAATAGGAAATGACGAAGAAGATGGTACCTATCAAATCTGGTCTTCAGGATCAGATGATGAGGAAATGCGCCATCCAACTCATGGTGCTCTGTATGTGAAGCTTGAGGAGGACAATGGTGAGAAGATGAGTTCAAATGAGGAAAATGAAGAAGAAAGGATTTATGGAAGGTGCTTTGTGTCGACAGATTCAACCAAGTCACCGATGACAGCAAATATACGTGATCTTCTTGATTCATTTAAAATTCCTTCGTCTTCTTATAATGATGTTTTATCTGATTTTGATAATACTTGTGCTTATCTTAATGACATGTTAATCTCCATGAGTAGTGATGCTAAAAAATCCAAATCCCTCTAATATGAAGCTAGAAATAAACTTGAAGAAAATAAGGGATTAGTGGAGTCTCTAGATTTAAGAATTACAAATCCTTTGATAGAGAGAGACACCATTAGAATGGATAATATGATGCTAGTCAAACAGAGTAATATTTATTGTAATCCAGCAAAGAGATTGTATGGTAAGTTGACTGAGTTTTATCATTCAGTTAATATTTGTGATGAACATCATTATTGATGAATCAAAGAATCGAGTATTGAATTAATCAGAGTATGAATTCAGGTAAGAATGCGAGATTGAACACCGGATGTAAATATGATCTTGTTTCAGCTCTATTACGCTTTCGAATGTTTACAGAGTAGAATAGACAGGTCTGTAAAAACTCTTATCTAACTCTAGTAAATATCCCTATTTATAGGGAACAGAAAGCGTACAAAAAATATACTAAGGCATAGACACTTAAGCTTCAAATAAAAGTGCCCTAGTAAAATACATTACAAAATACTCGAAGAGTTCAAAATACATTTCGACTAATTACAACAATTCGACCCTTACAATCTCCCCCTTTGTAATCATAGTCGAAGTCCTCAATTAGTAAGAAGCTGGATGGAATACAGCATCACTCTTCGAATCTCCGTGTACCAGGAGATAATCTTTTTTAGTTCTTTCTTATCTCCTTCATTGTTCTTCTTGTAATGATTCATACGAACAATTAAGTTCGTATATTGAGATGTTGAATATCTCTCCACTTCGCATGCCTGGAATAAGAATCGTTTAGCTTTTCCAGCCTTGTCTTTTCCTGCGAATACCATTCCAAAAGGCTTTAGGCAAATTTCACCATCAGCATACTTCTTCAATTCTGCCTGAGTCTTCGTAGGAGCCATCGGAACTTTAATTTCCATACATTTAGCCGTAGCTAACTCCACATCTGTAAGAGCCAAGCACTCATAGTAATTTTCGATGAAAATCTTGATGTGAGCAACCCCAAGCTTGAATTCATCAGGTTCTGTGTTTTGAAGGTATGAAAATGATTTGTCTTTTAAAATTAATGCAACTTGTATAAGATCATACAAGTTCATCAATGGAAAATCTGCAACAGTAAACTCACAAATATTTCCATTTGCCCTGGCAACCACATACTTGAAATTTTGGACTGTGTTTTCGAATACCACATCCTTTTTCATACTGATCACTTTCTTGATTTTAATCAATGACCACACTTCCTCAGGGGCTTTTGCAAGAACAGCATGAAAATGAATTTTCATGTGTGTACCTTCATCCTTTTCTTTAAAATTTCCTTCAGCTTTGAACTGAGGCATGATGAACATCATTTCGTTTATTGGAAAATCCAGCTGGCTTGCATCAGTATTCGTGACCAAATAACTTTGTTTTGGTTTCTTCTCAAATGAATACATGTGATTATATGCTACCTTTGCCTCAATTGTTTCGTAATTGTAGTGTTTGGATGGATCACCTTTATCCATTCCCTTCGGATCACTAGCACGCTGAGCCATAATACTTTGAATCAACCTCAGTTTTTCGATTTTAGCTTCTGCTGCAGCCTTCTTTTCTTCTTTTGACAATTCCACTACAATCGATTTCCCTTTATCTTTCAAAGCTGGATTGTAAATTGCCTCTTTTGATTTCGAACCACTCTCACCAGTCTCCGTAGATTTACCAATTACAATTCCTTTCGAAATAGGTCTTGTAATAGGTAGCGTTGTAACGACTATTGAAGTAACCATCCCAGCAGAAACTATAATTGGCTTTGTTGTTGGGATCTTCGAAGAAAAAACTTTTCCTACAACTTTCGCATCTTCACCACTAGTCTTCGACTCTCCAGTTTTTCTTTCTCCCCCTTGCACCCCTGTGAAAACAGGTGGGGCATATGTGGTTGGAAGAAGGCTTGATATGCGAAAGAGAGGAGCAAGTTCCTTGTTGAGAATGGCTTCGAATTGGATAAACTTTTGTGATAAAAATTCAGGAGTAATCAGGGAAGAAGAAACTGGCCTGTCAGAAATTTCTTTTAACTCCTTTAGCAAAGTAATTACCTCCTCAAAGTTTGCACTTTCAATTGTTGAAAGTTGAGTAAGTTGAGGACTCAACCTTGCATACAATTTGACAAATTTGGTGACAGCGTCACAAATTATATCAACCTTTTGATTCAAGGATGCATAATCTTTTTGAACAGAAGCAACTTCTTTTTGCATGTCTTCACGAAGTTCACGAATTTGCAAATTAACATCCTCCATTACTTTCTTCACTTCCTGAACAAAAAGGACATGCCTTTCCTTTCTGACATTCTTCAATTCTTTCACATCACTTGTAAACTTTGAATTTTGAGAATTGATCCGAAGTTCATTATTTTGATCATTATGATCAACTTTCTCCAAAATTCTTGATTCAGAGTCAGTAAGCATTCCAGATACTTTGCTCACAACTCTGGCTTCAAACATCTTCAACATTGTATCAACCCCCAAACTTGAAATAGATGAGCCACCCCCCAGATCAGCTTGAGATTGAATTATCGAATTCAACTTCTGATTCAGAATTTTAAATTGCTTCATGGTCATTAGCATATGATCTAGAAACTGCTCTTCTTCATCATGAAATTCCAATTCCTCAAACGTGCCTCCAAACCCCTCTGTATCAGTTTCTGTCTCCATAAAAATGGTTTCTTGAACATTCGAAGTCGGTTTGGGTGTGTCAGTGGATTGAGAAGAAAAAATAGAAGTGAATGGTTGATTGATAATGTGTTCGAATGTAGGAGAATCAGTGGTTGAAGTAGTGGGAATAATGAATGGTGGTAAAGAAACAATACTTTCGAAAGAAACAGAAGTAGATTGACCTGGGTCTTCATTCTTCGCATCTCCATCACCCATATTGACATTTGCATCCGTATCAGATACGTTTGCAGGGATGCCTGAAGTTCGTACCGCCTCAGAAACTGATTTGGCAAACGAATCTTCGGGCGGTATGATAATTGTCTGCTCAGGAGTTGAACTTTCTTCATGAGGAGTAAACTCTGGGGTTTCTGGAATTCTTTCCTCATCATCTTCTGTTGACTCAGTAGAAATCACGAGTTTTCGAGTCTTCTTCTTCTTCTTCTTGGACAAATGTTTTGCCATATCCTCAGCCCTTCCTTTCTTGGACACCGGAGAAACAGGTACTGGCACTTCTCTAATTAAAACACCTTGATGAGTGATTTGAGGTTTTCGAACCACTTTATGTATAGGAGACTTGCTTTTATGGGTTGACTTCATTTTTATTCTTCGAAACATACCAGTCTTCGAAGGAATAACTACATTCTCTTGTGTTTCTTCAATAATAGGCTCAATCACTTGAGTCTCAGCAACAGACACTTTAACTGTTTCAGGCTTCCTCTTTGGAGATTTCGAAGATTTTAACTCGGTTTCAGTCTTCTTCGTCTTCTTGGATTTCTTATCATCTCTTCCCAAGAGTATGCCTGTTTCGATTGTAGAATCAATGGTCTTCAAATATGCCACCAAGACAGAATTCGAAGGATCAACTCTTTTAAGAATTGCATCGGGAATACGAGCAACTGATGGAAAAACTTCAGCACTATCTGTGACATCCTTCGGATAATGGTACGATTGAAAAACGGCTCTTTCTTCATCATTAGGTACCAAAATCCCTTCCTTGTTGTAAAAGTATTGCAAAATTATGCTCCAGTATCTGGCACACGAAATACCATGAATAGCATTCGTGTGTTCTACACCCTATCGGAATTCCTTCCATAATTGTGTAGAATAATCCACTTGAAGATCATAATAGATTCCAGCAACCATTGCATAAACTTCTATTCTTCCTTTATCAAGACCAACTATTCTACCAGTTAAACATCTTAGAAAGATTCCAAATAAGAAATTCCATAGTCGTGGAAGACCAGATTTCTTAAAATCACTGATCCTGGACAATGGAGGCTGATATCCCATCTCATTAAACATGTTAACGATTGGAGAGAATGTGAAAGCAACATATGGAGGTGAATTCGGAATTTCAAGAATTTGACAAAAGAGTTTCTTGGATAGCCTGACCTTTTTGTCTTTCACCAGATGAAAAGTAATCGTATCAGAAGCTTTGTTGTAAGTAGCAGTTGATCCTGCTTGAGAAAGCCATGACATTGGAACAGAAAATGAACTAAACATCGCCTTAGACAAAACAGAGTTTTTCAAGGCAATGATTAGCATCTTCAATTTTTCCGGGTATTGAGAAACATCACCCTCCAAGTGATAGTTTGATGCTTGAATCTTCATTATTGGTAATGAAGAGGCATCTTCAGTGGTATGAGAATCAACATGAGCAGAAGTCGCCATTGTTAGGGTTTGAAGATTTTGAAGATCATAGAATTTGGGAATTATTCTTTTTTATCGCGTAAACTAATAATGAACCCTTGAATGCCCTTTTATATGTAACCGTGAAGTTTGAATTTGAAGCGGGATAGGTATTTAATGATATCCGACGTGGCACCTTGAAAATCGGACCATTACTACGTAAAAGTAGCCATGCGTCAAAAAGTAGCTGTCACATCTCCTTGAAAATCGGACAGAATACCATACTTCATGTATAGACAGCCTTTATTGTTATCTCCATGATGATTGTAACCGTCAGAACCCTTCGTATGGAAGCAAGGCTCTTTCACTTTTGGGATGAAAAGCGAAGTCATATGCCAGATGTTTGAAATCATCAGCCTGAGTTGGTATAACTCAGAACCTCAAGGATTTCGTGAGTGCAGTGTTCCAAAGAATGTAGACGAGAAACAAAGATAAGAAAAATTTGGGATATGGTGATGTCAAACAATTGACACAAAAGCAGATGAAATCCCGGGCAAAGATTACTTCATTAATCATTAAGAGAAATGATCAATAGCTTGTGTAGGTTCCCGTAAATTACAATCGAGTACTTGTTGATAAGTATCGAAGGGTTTCTTTGATAATGCTTCGTGGGTAGGAAAAAAAATTCGTTATATATCATCCTAAACATAAGGTGAGAAATTGTAACAGAAATTACTTGTTTAACCAGTATAGTCATTGACAAGTGTGTTTTGGAAAATTTTAAGTGACATGGATTTTCGAATGAAACTCACACGGAAATCATATTCAAGAAAAAAAAATTGTGCTGGATCTTGTTGGGTAATAAACGTCATGGTTTTCGAATGTTTGATCAAGACCACTCATTTGAAATGAATATGATTTGGAGTTTCGAATTTTGGTACTGAAACAAATGTTTCGTGAAAATCTGGAACATTGTTCCCCGTCAATTCCTTAAAAGTATATTGAAAATTGGGTTTCACTTTCATCACGGTCTCATGATGTCAGATCATAAACACAGATTTTTGATATGTCTAAGTCTCGATGGGTTTGATCAGAGACCTCTTGGACATATGTCTTTGTGTGTGATCGTGTAAGAACTTTATAGGTGAAAAAGATTGATGTAAGACACGAATAGTACCTCTGTTATTTTTGGACCAAACAGTAAACTCTTAACTCATTTTGAGAAGAGTCAGGTAGCTCAGAGACTAATGTGAATATAAGCCTGATTGGGAAGAAACTTTCGTATGAAGAATTTCATTAAGGCTTTCGTACACACACATTGAGTCATTGGAGGCTTTTGGACAACATGCAGCAGCATGCTTCTAGGGACAACTTAACTAGTTCAAATAATGAAAAATTTATCGATTCATACGAAAAATGTACCTGGCCCTAGAACTGCAAGCATAATTCACTCTGTATCTTCATGATTATCTGCAACAAAATACTAAAAAGAAATAAGAATCAAAATATTTTTGTTGTTTTGAGTTTTCGAAAGTAAAGAGAGAACAAATGAAAATCTTTTTGGATTTTTGAATTTTCGAAAATTAAATGACAAAACAAACGAAAATCTTTTTGGATTTTTGAATTTTCGAAAATGAAATGACAAAACAAAAGAAAATCTTTTTGGATTTTTGAATTTTCGAAAATGAAATAACAAAACAAAAGAAAATCTTTTTGGATTTTTGAATTTTCGAAAATTAAAATATATTGTACTTGTTGCAAAAACACGAAATTTTATCATTCTCTGATAAGTGACAAATGTACGAATTCGAAGGGGTCGAAGCGTTGACTATGAACAGTAACCTCTGAATCAACCCTTAAAATAAGTGACAAATGTACGAATTCGAAGGGGTCAAAGCGTTGACTATGAACAGTAACCTCTGAATGCTGAATGACTTTGCATTGTCTTTTATTCAGCGCCTCTGATTCATTCCTTGTCAACCATCATTCTCCTTTTTCGCATGGAACAGAATTTCCATCGATCATTCCAAGCCCTTCTATAATTTTCACAAGAGATTTTTCATCTAAGGGTTTCGTGAAAATATCAGCTAACTGATCAGTTGTTTTCACGAAATGTACTTCAATATTTCCATCCTCCACGTGATCTTTGATGAAATGATAACAAAGTGCTATATGTTTAGTCTTCGAATGCTGCACAGGATTATGACAAATTCTTATTGCACTTTGAGAATCACAATATAATGGAATCTTTTTCATATTGATTGCATAATCACGTAATTGACTTTGAATCCATATAATTTGTGAAGTGCAAGCAGCAGCAGCCATATATTCTGCTTCAGCTGTTGAAATGGATACACATGTTTGCTTTTTCGATTGCCAGCTCACCAATTTGCCATCTAGAAATTGACATCCACCACTTGTGCTTTTTCGATCAAGATTACACCCACCCAAGTCTGCATCCGAATATGCTTGTACAAAGAACCCAGTTTTCGAAGGATACCACAATCCTAACGAAATTGTTCCTTTAAGATAACGAAATATATTCTTCACAGCAGTGAGATGTGGTTCTCGTGGATTAGACTGATACCTTGCACAATTACACACAGAAAACATGATATCAGGTCTACTTGCTGTAAGATAAAGTAATGAACCAATCATGCTTCTATAAAGAGTTATGTCAACTGCAGGTTTATCTAACGAAGGTGTCAACTTTATGTCAGTTGCCATTGGAACTCGTAACTTTGTGCTATTCGTCAATCCAAACTTTTCTAGCAGATTCTTCGTATATTTTTCTTGATTAATAAAAATTCCTTCTCTGTTTTGACGAATATTCAAACCAAGAAAATTGTTGATTTTTCCCATCATGCTCTTTTCGAACTTACTTTTCATCAAATCTTCGAATTCTTTACATAAAGCAGGGTCAGTTGAGCCAAAAATAATATCATCAACATAAATTTGAACAAGCATTAGATGATCCCCAACTTTCTTTCGAAATAATGTGGGATCAACAGATCCTTATTTAAATTTAGATTGTTTCAAAAATGAAGTAAGAGTTGCATACCATGCTCGTGGTGCTTGTTTCAAACCATAAACTGTCTTATCTAAAATATAAACATGATTTGGAAATTCCTCATTAATAAAACCTGGGGGTTGTTCCACATAAATAGTTTCTTCAAGCTCTCCATTTAAAAATGCACATTTCACGTCCATTTGATAAACATCAAAATCTTTGTGAGCTGCATAAGCCAGAAATATACGAACCGCCTCGATTCTTGCGACAGGGGCAAAAGTTTCTTCATAGTCGATTCCTTCTTGTTGTGAATATCCTTTAACAACAAGTCTGGCTTTGTTTCGAACAATATTTCCATCTTTGTCGGTTTTATTTTTATAAATCCATTTTAACCCGACAATCGAAACATTTTCAGGTTTAGGAATTAATCTCCAAACCTTGTTTCGTTCAAATTCAGACAATTCAGATTGCATTGCAACAGCCCAATCTGAGTGTTCCATTGCAACCTTAACTGTTTTTGGTTCAGTTTTAGAGATGAAAACATTGAACATGCAAAATTCTTGATGAGTATTCAATACCTCATTCTTTGCACGAATTTGAGCTCTTGTTAAAACACCCTCTTGTGGATTCCCAATCACTTGATTCTTCGGATGATCTCTTGTCCATTTTTCCATTGGCGGATATGTTGGATCAAATTCCAAAGGTGCATCTTCGTATATATCATCATTCTCTGAACCTGCAATCGAACAAACATCATCAAAATCATTATTATTCTCAATGTTTTCTAGATGCTCCCCCTCAACATTATGATCCCTCTCAACATCATGCTCCCCCTCAACATTATCATTCACTTTTCCATTCTCCCCCTCGAAAGAATGTTCTTCCTCAACTAGAGTATTCGAATCCAATTGCTCCCCCTCCACTGGATTGTTTTGCATGCTTTCGCCTTTCTCTGTAGAAGTTGATGTTGAATCATCAGTAAGCTGCGTTAGTTCAGAGAGATGATTATCATTTGCATTTATTTCAGCATCAACTACATGATCTGAAATTCCAAAAATTAAATCATAATCAATATCTAAGGTTTGTGAGGATTCAGATTCATCTTGTATGTTTTTCAGAATAGGATGATTTTCAAACTGCAATGTAGTTTGTTTAATGTAATAATCATCAAATGTAAGATTAAAAGTTTCTTCAACTTTTCGTGTTCTTCTGTTTAACACACGATATGCGACTTAATTATGCGAATATCCCAAGAAAATCCCTTCATCTGCTTTAGCTTGAAATTTCGTAAGATTATCCTTGAGATTCATAATAAAGCACCTGCATCCGAAAACATGAAAAAATTTGACGTTAGGTTTTCGATTGTTGAGAATTTCATACGAAGTAATGTTAAAACGACGATGAATGAAAGATCTGTTTTGAGTGAAACATGCGGTGGATACTGCTTCAGCCCAAAGGTATTGTGGAAGATTCGCATATGCCAACATTGTCCTTGCCGCTTCACATAGAGACCTATTTCTTCGTTCAACAACACCATTTTGTTGTGGTGTGTATGGAGATGAAAAGTTATGCGAAATTCCTTTGTCCACCAAAAATGAATCAAGAACCTTGTTCTTAAATTCCGTTCCATGATCACTCTTAATTTTTCCAACAATCTTCTTCAATGTTGTTTCCATCTTTTTGATAAAGTCAATCATGATTTGTGCAACTTCGGATTTAAGCCTGAGAAAATAAACCCACGTAAATCTGGAAAAATCATCAACAATAACTAAAATATACCTTTTCTTGTTGAGAGTTCAAACTGTCGAAGGACCACATAAATCAATATGTAAGAGCTCCAAAGGTGCAACAATTTTCGAATCTATCGTAATTGGATGACCTTGTTTATGTTGCTTTCCAACTTCACAAGTTGCACATAAAGAATCATTGTCAAATTTAAGTACAGGTAAACCTCTTACCAAATCTTGTACCACTAGTTTATTGATGTTTCGAAAATTGAGATGAGAGAGTCTTCGATGCTAAAGCCAACTTAAGTCTGATGTTGCTTTCGAAAGAAGACATATAGCAGGTTTCCCTACTATCGGATTGATGTCCAAAGTGAACATGTCACCTTTCCTTTTGGATTTCAGTAACACTTCTTTTGTGTTGACATTCAAAATAACACTTCCTTCTTCGTTAAAAAGAACTTGATTGCCAGTGCCCACAACAAGTTGGGAAACACTTATCAAGTTATGTTGAATACCTTCAACATACACCACACGATTCACTGTGAATTGTCCGTTCGTGATCTTCCCATATCCTTTGACTTGACATTTTTTATTGTTCCCAAACTTCACAACTCCAGCATTTTTAAGACTTCAAAAATCACGTAAATTCTCCTTCTTCCCAGTCATGTGACGAGAGCAACCACTATCGATGTACCATTTATGATCATATTGCTCGTCACATAGTACCTACAATCAATGGAAAAATTTAGGTACCCAAGGCTTTTTGGGTCCTTGGAAATTAGATTTCAATTTCGAATGAAATGAAGAACTTTTAACCCAATCACAAACTTTGGTTTTGAGACTATCAATTAAGTTTACATCTTCATTTAAAGGAACCGAAACATAAGTTTTTGATGGTTTCGATTGTTCACTGACATTACCCTTCGAATTCTGAGTTTGTGAATGAACATTCTTTACTTTTATTACTGGTTTCCAAGCTTTGACTGAAATGTTCGAATCCTTAGAAGATGAACTGTCGTTTGATGAAGTATTCACATACTTCTCATAAGCTTCGTGAATTTGTTCCTTTGAAAATGTATTCGACTGATACATCTTTCCTTTGCCTTCAAGCCAATGATCAATGTTTTTCCTTGTAGTCATTCCTTTTTCTTGTGAAATTTTCATAGTTTCTTTCTTTGTGTGATTTGGAAAATTTGGCTTTTGAGGAACAAAATCAACTTTTGGTTTTGTTATAAAAGATTGAGCATATGATTTATCAACTGTTGATTTAAAATGTTGACTTTGAAGAAATTTTTGATTTGGATTTGAGTTATTTGAAAATTTTCTTGGACTATTAGTTACTGAAACTTTCAAAAACCTTGGTTGTTTATTCACTTCAGACTTTGAATGATTTGATTGAGATGAATGTTGAGGTTTTGTTGAAAAAGATGAATTTTTAGCTTTGAAAACATTTTTGGGTGATTGTGATTCAGACACCTTTTGAGACTCAACATTTTGCCAAAATATTTTCTTTCTTGCTTGTCTTTTTGAAATGTTGTTTTCCTTCGAAAATTTGTCAATTTGATCTTTAAATTCCTTGGAGTTTAGTTTGACAGCTTTTTCACTTTCCTTTTCAACTTGTTTTGAATTCTCTTTTTCAATTTTTGATTTTTCAACCCATTTTCTTTGTGATTTTTAACGTTGGAACACATACGAATTCTTTGTTAAGTTATTTTCAACTGTGCTTTGATTTGCGAAAAAACCTTCATCAGTTGTTTTTGAATTATCCTCTTCAAATAACTTCTTTAATTCTGGTTTGATTTTCTCAACATTTCCAGTAGTTACGAAAACTTGATTTGGAAAAATGACATCATCTGTACACTTGAAATTTGGATAAACCACTGTATTCGTTTCAAGATAGTGTTCACCTTTTTCATTCATTACTTTTTTGAACTTTTGTGTATCACCATACACTTGATCAACCACTATTCGAGGAGTTTCTTCTTCCTTTGAAGATTTCTTTTCCTTCGAAATTTTCTCTTCATCTTCATCATCACTATCATCAGTTTGACTGTCTTTGAGATCCACGAAGTTCATATCATAAACTTTCGAAGTTGAGGGTATATCAGTTTTATTCTCAACCATCAAATCCTTAACTTTTTCTTTCCCTTTAGATGTTGATGCAACATTAACAACAGACAACTGAGAACAATCAACATCTTCAAGTTCACTAATTTCACTAATATTGTCAGAATTATCTTCAATATCAGCAAAATTAGATTGAGAATCAGATGTTGAATTCTCAGTCTTTTTCAAAATTTGAATTTGTTCAGATTTAGTCAAAGTATCATTCACGATGTTAACTAATTCATTCGCATCAAGACATTCATCAATTTTGACAATTCCATATTTATATCTATCATCAGGAACTTTGTCAAAATCAGCTATTATTTGCTCACAATCATACGAAATATTATCTACCTTAGCTCTTTCGAATGCTAGAAAAGGTAGTAATTTTCTATGTTGCTCTTTACTTATGTCACATGAATGATGTAAATCAGTTAATTTTCCATAAAGTCTTTTCGCAGAATTACAATAAATCTTTCTTTGTGCTAACAAAAGTTTGACTTCACTCGTTAAAGTATCCCTATCACACATAATATTTGTAATTTGTAATTCCAAACATTCAATTTTGCTTATTTTTTAAGTCTAATCTCTTTTTGGTCTCTAATAACTCCATGGACAATTTGTTGGCCTCATTGCTAGCAGACACAACAATTGAATCAAAATAAGTAACCGTCTCATCAAAAGATATTAGTTCAGAATCATAAGCATGTGTAGGAATATTAAAAGATTCAAGAATTTTACGTACCTTTGTTGTCATCGGAGATTTGTCTGCCGTTTTGGATACGAAGCATCGTCCTTTCACTTCGAATTCCTCATCATATGAATCCTCCACCATTTTCGCATACATCGCTCCATGTGTTGGATTTCTCATTTCTTCATCGTCTGACCCGGATGACCAGATTTGATAAGTTCCATCTTCATCCTCATGTTCACCCTTTGCAACCAATGACAAATTCTTGGCTTTCGCACGTACCTCCTCAAGCCTCTCTGCATAATACGCCGCATCCTTGACTTTATTCTTCCTCTCATCCTTCTTTCTAAGCATACAGTCATTCGCAAGATGATTCGCACCGTTGCAATAATGACAATCTATTCCAGCATCACCTTTCAGCTTTTTCTCAATCTTTCCTTCAGACATTTTCGAATCTTTCTTCTCAACTTTCTTTTTCTCCTCATCAACAGTTTTATTCACAACACTTCCTTTTACCTCAGCAAGCTTAGTTTTCGGATTGAACGGCTTTTTGAAAAACTTCTTAACACGATTATTCGAGTAAAAAGCTATTGCCTCATCATCCGAATTCATGATGAATCCTTCTTCTTCCTCAGAATCACCATTTTCTGCTTCTTTCTCAGATACCTTTGATACAAGTGCCATTGGACCTCCCAAATTCAGCTTCGTCTCCTCAGCAATTTCATTTACCTCAGTTTCGTGTGTCTTCAACTGATTGTACAAATCATTGAGAGTTGATGTATCAAAACTTTGCTGATTCTTCACCATCATACTTACACTTCTCCATTTTTTTCGAAGACCCATCACAAAGATGAGATTGAATTCCATTGAAGTCCTGGTAATTCCATAGCGATTACAACGATAGATTAACTCGTTCAGTCGATCATAGTAGACTTCGATTGTTTCACCTTCCTTTTGTCTGAAATCTTTCAGCTCAACCAAACACTGTTTAACTGAATTTTTTTTCGTCTTCTCACTTCCTTGAAACTTATCTTTCAGATTGTTCCAGACCTCCTTTGCAGTTGTACAACTCGTAACATAATTGTACACAACTGGAGGTAAAGCACCTCGCAGTTCCCTCATACACCTCTTCTCCAGTTTCTTCAGACGATCAGATTGATTATCAACATCAGAACTTGTGGAAGAAGATCCGATTGGTTGAACATTCACTGGAACATTGACATTTCCAGTGATACATGACCATAATTCTTCATCAAGACCATTCAGATAATCCTGCATACGATCAGCCCACTGATCATAATATTTAGGAATTAGCATTGGAATTTTGGTTGATGAACCTAACAGATGAGAAAACGAGGTCATCGAATTGAGATTGAAACTCGCCATTGTTGTACGAAAGCTGAATTTGAAACTTTTTAAGAAGAAATGGAAATTTGAAAACAAACTAGTTGATTCAAATCGGAATTGAAAGAAAAACACTCGATTCAACAATTCAAATGCAGAATCAAATCACAGACTAAGATCTAGCCAAATTTTTCACGATCAAAAAGTGCGGAAACTTTCAAACCAAAAATTTGATTTAAAAACTTTTTGAATGGATGAAAATCAGATCACAGATGTGATTCGTGCTCTGATACCAATCGATGAATCAAAGAATCGAGTATTGAATTAATCAAAGTATGAATTCAGGTAAGAATGCGAGATTGAACACTGGATGTAAATATGATCTTGTTTCAGCTCTATTATGCTTTCGAATGTTTACAGAGTACAATAGACAGGTCTGTAAAAAACTCTTATCTAACTCTAGTAAATATCCTTATTTATCGGGAACAGAAAGCATACAAAAAATATACTAAGGCATAGACACTTAAGCTTCGAATAAAAGTGCCCTAGTAAAATACATTACAAAATATTCGAAGAGTTCAAAATACATTTCGACTAATTACAACAATTCGACCCTTACAGAAGTTACTTCATTTCCTTTCATATAAAAGAGAACAAATAGATGAAACAACTTATGATTGTGAAAGTAAAATAGTTGATTACGATAAAATACCTAATGATTCTTATGCATATGGTATTGTTAATATAGATGAATGTTTGAATGTTGATGATCTTGTGAAAATTGTGAATGAGACTTTAACCAAAAATGAACAAGTTAAGATTTTGAACATGACTGAGAAGTCAACACTAAATTCTCAACAAAATTTTGCTGATATTGAAGATACTTCGGATAATATTAGTGAAATTGAGGAAGAGGAATGTGCTGATTGCTTACGATTGTCAGTAATTAATGTCAATACAATGGCTAAAGGCAAAGATAATAATGATCCAATGACGAAGTTAAACAATGATCAATCTTCGACAACCAAAAACTGTGATTTTCAAGATACTATTGTTGTTGAGGACTATGTGAGTGATGATGATGAAGTTTCGAATGAGAAACCAATTCCACGAGTAGTGGAAGATCAATGTCACACCCCCGAACCGTCAGAATGGACGGCGGAAACGTCCGGGGGCGGGTGACGTCATGCGTAGTATCACAACAGTTGTATCATAGTAAGCATAGTAAACACAACCAAATATCGAATACATACATAAAACAAAAGTTTTACAATTGTCTTAGTACATAGTTTTATACATATCAAAGTAAAATGCAAAGACGAGATTCTATCACGCCGACTTCTCCAAAATCCTGGAAGTACCTATCTACAAATCCCTGAGAATACAAGCAGTTTGAAAGAGTATCAGCATAAAGCTGGTGAGTTCATAAGCATTTGGTTTGGTGAAAATGTTTCTTTGGTCCTTTTGAAAGATGTTTGAATATCCGTTAGTTATTTGTTAAACAGTCCGTTTATGAAAGGTTGAGTTATCCCGGGAAAATCCTATATTTTCCCTAAAAGTTGATGATTTGTTGTCCGTTCTAGTCTGAGGTGTACAAGTATCTACTATACTTATATCGTTAGACGTAGTTTTCTTGAAAACCCTGTTTGCTCCCTGAGAAAGGTATTAGCCTTATTACATAAATAAAACTAATAAATGCGTGGTGAACTAAATTCTAAAGGTATTATTAATAACTACTAGTAGTCAAATCGGTTATTACTTTGAGATTAGTTCACTTGTTTCATTATTACAAATGTAAGTTACTGTTATCTAGGTTGCGAGTGTCCTAACCGTACTTAGACTTGATAAGGCACGTAACGGGGCCAGTATCTTTTTATGACTTTGTCACCCCTGGACCTATCGGTCCAACTGTAGCTAGCAGTAAGGTGTGGGATAGTCGGTCCCGTATAGATCTATACACAACAGTCATGCTCTCCCTACGAGAGATTCTGGTTACAAGTGCTAGTCCTACACTCTCGAATTCGGTGGGAGTGTTACCAAGGACGTGTCTCCAACTTTAGGCTAACAGCTTACAAGTAATAATACCGAAAATCCTGTTTATGATTTGTATGAATCCTTTATAAAATATCACATTTTATGACATGATTCACAAGTTCATTGCTTTAGTTTTGAAAAACTGTTTCTACGAGTTGATTTCTTAATTGTTTGGTAAAACTGTTTTCTGTGTTAGAAGCATACTGAACATATAATTATCTCATACAAAATAATATACTTTTGAGCACAAGTTTCCTTGTACTTTTGCTTGTATTCCCCCCCTGAAAACATGAAAAACTCGGAAAAAGCGTAGGGGTATGAACTCACCGTCTGACGTGGGATTCGAGTGTAAGTTGCTAGGAATTGCTGAGTGTCAAATAAAGCCTCGGGCACAAACGGATCCTATTTAGCAATGTAGAAGTACATATATGTATTAGGTGAGGGCATAACACTATTTGTTATGGAAGGAAATCATCCTAGGGACTAGGAAACACTTGAAACTAAGTGTTAGAATCGCATGTGATTTGAAAATGGGGAGTTTGCGGTCGTAAAAGGAGTGTACGGTCAAGGGTTTGCGGTCCAACAGAGTTTACGGTCCATGGGTTTACGGCCCATGGGTTTACGGCCTATGGGTTTACGGCCCATGGGTTTGCGGTCGTAAACACTTGGTGAAAGGTGCGATTTTCGATGTTTCAAGGTCCTTTCTAGCCTCTTGGAAGTGTTCTAAGCCTTGTGTCCAGCTCAAGGAAGAGTTTAAAGGCCAATAATTAACCAAAAATGGAGTTTACGGCCATTGAAGGGAGTACGGCCGTAAACCCATTTCGTGTTCATGATTTTGGGTCGATTTTTAGGTGAAAACAAGTGATTCCTAGTTGATAACAAGCATAGGGAGTAGTTACTTACTGTTAAGAAGCTTGGAATGAGGTTTTTAGCCACCAAGAACTAGTGTGTGTTCTTGGTGTTCTTGGTGAGAGAGAAAATATAGAAAAAGATGAAATTTATGAGATGAAACATGGATTCATCACTAGAAAAGAGATTAAAACACAATCAAAGTGAAGAATCACTTACATTTTTTAGAGTCCTTAAGCAAACTCGAAAATTGTAGAGAGAGAGTAGAGAGAGAAAGTCTTTAGAGTGTTTAAAGTGTGGAATGAAGGCCACTCACCCTTTATATAGGGGTGAGTTTATGGCCAAGGGGTGGGGTAGGGGTGTACGGCCGTAAACTTGAGTTTGCGGCCGTACACTCCTCTCGAAGGGGTGTTTGGCCCGTATGCTATGCTTTGACTTTGAAAACCTCGTTTTTGGACCCAAACCTCATTTGTACTGAGTTTAGAATAATTAAATAGGACTTGAGATAATGCTGACGAGGGCAGAAATAAATTCCGAATTGATCTATTTTTAACAGAATGAACGGAAGAAATTTCGGGTTGTCACATCATCCCCTCGTTAGAGGGAATTTCGTCCCGAAATTCAAACATGGAATATAATTTCTGGAGTTGGAAAAGATGAAGGGTAACACAAGTGTCTCACCGGATAGACACTTTCCTAAGATTGGTAGGGTATCCGAGTTTTCATAAATTCTCACGATCTCTAGTGAATTCGGACTCTCTTTGGGCGTTTCAATGGACTTTTACTGCTGCATCTACTGTTCTGATCCTTAAAGGGTGGGTAGGCTTAGCTTGTTCTATCATGCTCATCCAACTAGCGGAATGCCCCTTTCTGAGGGCCCGTACAGCCTTTGCCTTGAAGTTTGTAGTAGGACTCATGCCTGGTTCATCTCTCATTGCCCTGTGTACATAAGTTGTATACAATTAAGATGGTTAAGACGATCGGATAAGTGATTCCGCCTTCGTACGCACGTTATCCATGGATTGGTTAACCGCATTTGCCCCTAGCCTCTGCGTCGGAACTTGGCCTTATTGCTCGAATGGTAATCCCAGCTTGGTCTACTGAGGATGCTTAAGGGAGGTTGCGGGTGGATGTCATACTTTTCGCGTTCATACTTTTTGGTTCTGGAAGGGAGATGTACTTTTCGAAGTTCGCATCTAGTTTGCCATTATGTGCAACGTGTGTTTTGGGATTCGAATGGTTTAAGGCAAAAGGTCTCCTTAGGGACGTGTGGGTTTGGTATGACGTAGACTTAGTCGGACTAAGCGGAATGACGTCGTAGAATTGCGCATTAAGTTAGTTCGGAGGGAACGTTTTGTTAGAACATTGGTGCCTCGGGGTGTGTATTTCTAATGTTTCCTGTTTTAAGTTCGACGTTGGCGGTTACTGCTAGTACGAGGGTTCTGATACTTTGAGATTATGAACTTTTTATGAAAATGTCTCTTACTAGGTCTCTCTATAATCGCTTGGTATATACAAGTATAGCTGACCCGGACGTATACATTAATTCATTATAATTTACTCATTAGGGCTCCAAAGTTTATATGAATGTTGGAATTTAATTTGAACGAAAGAATAATCGGAATATAGGCAATTATTGGGGTTTTGAAAGCGTACCAAAATGTAACGGCGTTTCTTGATGCTTCCTCATTCCCTGAGGTCAGATTCCTCCTGTTTCCTCATTGTTCTTCTCTGTTGGGCAGTCCCTTTTGAAATGTCCCATTTCTCCACATGTATGACACACTTGAACTATGCTAGCATCAGTAGTGGAAATGATGTGTTGATTCGGGGTCTTTGCGAAACGAGCTTCCTGACCATCCTTAGCCCTTGGACAATTTCTTCCGAAATGTCCGGGTTCGCCACAATTGTAGCAAACCTGACCCATCCTTATACCAGAATTCATGGTGTTTGGCTGTGCAGAGGCCCTGCAGTATCGTGTGGTGTTTCATTGCCTGTTGCAGTTCTTACACCGAAGTTTGCGGCACTTTCCTACGTGGTGGAAGTTGCATCTCTCACAATTTGGAAGTTTTCCAGCATATTGCCGCACTGGCGTTGGTACTGGTTGGGTGGATGTGGTGTCTGTAGAAGTTATCTCGGGTTTTCGTCTCTTGGCAAGATTCTGAGACGACTTGGACTTTATCCTGCTCCAAAATTTTTGTTTGGCGCTCTTGGGTTTGGGAATTGGAGTGTTCTCCTGGATAAGCCCTTGTTGGTTTCCAGGTGTGTTGCTACAGTTCGAGGTGTGGAAACTGTTCCCGTCCCCATTTAGGCTGTTAGCGTTAAGAACAGCTAGGGCGGCCGCTACGGCTGCTGTGACAGTAGCTTGGAACGTGGCTGAGTCCATCTGGAGGACTAATGTCTTACTGGAGGGTTGGTTATGTTCCTTCGGCGGCATGATTTGCTACACATCGAGAAAATGAACTTGTGAGCGACAATGGTAGTCTCTGGATGTATTCTAAACGTTTATATGTGCATGAAAATTTCCCGTTTGTTTATTTGGTTCTTATTGGTTCGACCCACATCCCTATGATGTGGTCCTAGCAGGAATATAAGTAAGTCTCTAGATTGGTTAGATACTGAGTGTCATCCGAACTAAGTTACCTTTGATTTATGAATACTGATTTCAATTTTTTGAATGGATTTGAAATCAACCCACAATAGGGCCCACATAACACAGACTTATGAATTCTTTGCTGGTCAGTTCATTGGGCCGGCTGGAAGAAAAAAAAATTGCACTCCCGTCGGCGTTAGACGATATGAAGGTTTAGCTACAAGGGTAGCTCTGGGGATTACATCGATACGAAATTTTGACTTGGCACTCGTGAGAAATCCCTGGAAGATTTTTGGGAAGTGGATCGGGAAAACTTGCAGACTTCGGGAAAACTCTCGTGGTCTTTAACATTTTTTTTTGTGGTTCGTTGTCATGAACTATAAATGCGGAGCATTCCTTCTGTAGGTACTTCTGGGTTTTGATGCATGAAATGATACGAAGATTCGGACTGAGTTTATCATGGAAAGTGGTGAGGGTTTCACCGGAGAGCAGATCGAGACAAATCGTTTACTCGAATCAGAGGTTATTAGCGTGATTGAGACTCACTCATCTATGCCGATCATGACATTGAAGCTCTTTATGGAAAATGACATGAGATTGATGGGGAAGGAGTGATCGTCTAGGATAAGAGTAGGGTCTAAGAATACGTTTCGAAGATGAAACAATGGTACGACTTTGATAGAGTAACTTAGTTCGCAGGTTACTGATCTAATATATACATTTGCTAACGATGACCTTTAACCGAGTTAAGACTATTGTCTCTATAACTGGCATTAAGTTTTCACAGAGTTAGGAAAATTTTCGGCCTACGAGTAGGTCTACAACATACCAACAGAAGGTAAATTTGACAGTATGAAGAACTTAGCAAAACAGTACTTGCAATACAGAGATGGGTACGGGAAAAGTGTTACTTAAAGCATAAGTAGGAAGGCCATTCTTAACTAAAAGAGAGGATGAGTAGAGTAATTCCTACTAGCGACGGGGACTCCTCGAACGGACCCTTAAGTTAGCCAGCTAGCGTTTAATATCAAGAAGGCGTCGTTCGAATACTCTTTGGCGTACTCGGAGTTCTATGACTTCAGCTCGAGTTGCAGCGAGCTCTCGTCGTGGAATCTCGTTGTCACTCATAACTCTCTCATGAGCATTCTCAAGACGGATGGTGCGAATTGTATGCATTCTCGCATTGGCATCCATTTCCATGATTCTGTTGAGGGCTGTCCTTCCTTGTATTTCGTTCCTAGCAACCCTGCGGACCAGGATTGGGAGGACTCTGTCTGCTGAGCCTCCTGTGCTCAGATCATAGAAGCTTTTGTCTCCATTGAAGGGGATAGGTTGAACCTGCTCTTGACTCCATGTTTTTCAAGCTTTCCATCCATGGAGGCGTCGGGCCTTGAAAAAAAACTGGACGAGGGTTAGGATTCGGGACAGGAGCCGCCGGGGGTAGACTATTGACTTCGGGCTCGGAGTCGGAATTCTTCGAATAGTTCTCGGCGGAATGATCATCTAAGGGAATTGCAGGATCTTCTGGCTCATCTCCGAGCCATCCACCATTTCCTTGGTTGGTAAAGTACAGGTCACTAGGGAGATGGAATCCGGCCATGCTATCTTCGCGAGTAAAGGGATAGATAATAGGCATTGACTCTAACAATACTTCCAGTGTATTATAGCCATATGATTGATTCTTGGGTAAGTTTCTATTTCGGTCGTTATAACATCCTAAAATACTCCTATAGTATTTTTACCCTTATGTTTGATTCTAGAATTCTCCTGGTATTTAGGTAAGTTTTAGGCTTGCTGCAACACCACAGTCACTCCCAAGCACATGTTGTTCATGTCTCGAATGAATATAGTTGATCAGGCTATATTGATCCTAGACATGATTACATAACTGCCCAGGTTTAACCATGATGTCCAACATCCAAATACTTCTGTTTTGTTCTACTTACGACATTGATTCGGGTACTTGGGTATACTTGTATGCTTTTATAAAAATACTTATATTTTTAGAGTATACTTTTAGTTCAGAGCGCTTTGGCCCCTTAGTGTTTATAGTTGTATACCATGTAAGGTTCGGTATACTTAGTTCACTATAAACAATAGCTCTGATACCAATCTGTCACACCCCCGAACCGTCAGAATGGACGGCGGAAACGTCCGGGGATGGGTGACATCATGCGTAGTATCACAACAGTTGTATCATAGTAAGCATAATAAACACAACCAAACATCGAATACATACATAAAAGAAAAGTTTTACAATTGTCTTAGTACATAGTTTTATACATATCAAAGTAAAATGCAAAGACGAGATTCTATCACGCCGACTTCTCCAAAATCCTGGAAGTACTTGTCTACAAATCCCTGAGAATACAAGCAGTTTGAAAGAGTATCAGCATAAAGTTGGTGAGTTCATAAGCATTTGGTTTGGTGAAAATGTTTCTTTGGTCCTTTTAAAAAGTGTTCTTCAAGAAAATCCTATATTTTCTTATGAAAGATGTTTGAATATCCGTTAGTTATTTGTTAAACAGTCCGTTTATGAAAGGTTGAGTTATCCCGGGAAAATCCTATATTTTCCCTAAAAGTTGATGATTTGTTGTCCGTTCTAGTCTGAGGTGTACAAGTATCTACTAATATCGTTAGACGTAGTTTTCTTGAAAACCTTGTTTGCTCCCTGAGAAAGGTATTAGCCTTATTACATAAATAAAACTAATAAATGCGTGGTGAACTAAATTCTAAAGGTATTATTAATAACTACTAGTAGTCAAATCGGTTATTACTTTGAGATTAGTTCACTTGTTTCATTATTACAAATGTAAGTTACTGTTATCTAGGTTGCGAGTGTCCTAACCGTACTTAGACTTGATAAGGCACGTAACGGAGCCAGTATCTTTTTATGACTTTGTCACCCCTGGACCTATCGGTCCAACTGTAGCTAGCAGTAAGGTGCGGGATAGTCGGTCCCGTATAGATTTATACACAACAGTCATGCTCTCCCTACGAGAGATTCTGGTTACAAGTGCTAGTCCTACACTCTCGAATTCGGTGGGAGTGTTACCAAGGACGTGTCTCCAACTTTAGGCTAACAGCTTACAAGTAATAATACCGAAAATCCTGTTTATGATTTGTATGAATCCTTTATAAAATATCACATTTTATGACATGATTCACAAGTTCATTGCTTTAGTTTTGAAAAACTGTTTCTACGAGTTGATTTCTTAATTGTTTGGTAAAACTGTTTTCTGTGTTAGAAGCATACTGAACATATAATTATCTCATACAAAATAATATACTTTTGAGCACAAGTTTCCTTGTACTTTTGCTTGTATTCCCCCCCTGAAAACATGAAAAACTCGGAAAAAGCGTAGGGGTATGAACTCACCGTCTGACGTGGGATTCGAGTGTAAGTTGCTAGGAATTGCTGAGTGTCAAATAAAGCCTCGGGCACAAACGGATCCTATTTAGCAATGTAGAAGTACATATATGTATTAGGTGAGGGCATAACACTATTTGTTATGGAAGGAAATCATCCTAGGGACTAGGAAAAACTTGAAACTAAGTGTTAGAATCGCATGTGATTTGAAAATGGGGAGTTTGCGGTCGTAAAAGGAGTGTACGGTTAAGGGTTTGCGGCCCAACAGGGTTTACGGTCCATGGGTTTACGGCCCATGGGTTTACGGCCTATGGGTTTACGGCCCATGGGTTTGCGGTCGTAAACACTTGGTGAAAGGTGCGATTTTCGGTGTTTCAAGGTCCTTTCTAGCCTCTTGGAAGTGTTCTAAGCCTTGTGTCCAGCTCAAGGAAGAGTTTAAAGGCCAATAATTAACCAAAAATGGAGTTTACGGCCATTGAAGGGAGTACGGCCGTAAACCCATTTCGTGTTCATGATTTTGGGTCGATTTTTAGGTGAAAACAAGTGATTCCTAGTTGATAACAAGCATAGGGAGTAGTTACTTACTGTTAAGAAGCTTGGAATGAGGTTTTTAGCCACCAAGAACTAGTGTGTGTTCTTGGTGTTCTTGGTGAGAGAGAAAATATAGAAAAAGATGAAATTTATGAGATGAAACATGGATTCATCACTAGAAAAGAGATTAAAACACAATCAAAGTGAAGAATCACTTACATTTTTTAGAGTCCTTAAGCAAACTCGAAAATTGTAGAGAGAGAGTAGAGAGAGAAAGTCTTTAGAGTGTTTAAAGTGTGGAATGAAGGCCACTCACCCTTTATATAGGGGTGAGTTTACGGCCAAGGGGTGGGGTAGGGGTGTACGGCCGTAAACTTGAGTTTGCGGCCGTACACTCCTCTCGAAGGGGTGTTTGGCATGTATGCTATGCTTTGACTTTGAAAACCTTGTTTTTGGACCCAAACCTCATTTGTACTGAGTTTAGAATAATTAAATAGGACTTGAGATAATGCTGACGAGGGCAGAAATAAATTCCGAATTGATCTATTTTTAACGGAATGAACGGAAGAAATTTCGGGTTGTCACAATCAAGTTTTTGAAGACTCGAAATAATACACAAAAGTGTTGAAAGACAAAGGACCACATTATCTCGAATCCAATGTAGTGATTTATCCAAGGCTCAAAGATACTAATAATGTTGTGTATCCAAATCAAGTCTTTATCACCAAAGTAAATGGTGATAAAGTTGCGCCTGAATTAAACAAGTTGGTAAATGAAGACAATAAGAATCTGACAAATGAAGGATTTTATTCAAATCAACGAACTATCGAAAATGGTATGAACAAACCACCGAATGTTTTTCAATGTCAAAATAAACCAAAACGTGTTTGGGCAGTAAAAACAGAAAAGTCTGTTGTTGAAAATAAAAATAAGGAAAAATGTGTCGAATCTTTGCCTAGTGGTCTAGAACATCAAAAGGCAAAAACACAAATTTTCAAAAAAGGAATGGAAAAATTGGCTTCTGATAAAGTAATTTCGAAATCAAAAGCTCAAAATAAAGCATATTTGAAAAATGAAAATTATTTTCACAAACAAAAGGTTTTCAAACAAAAATATCATGAGTTTTCGAAAAATGGAAAGAATTTTCAAAATAAATCTTTTCAACAGCAAAATGGTTTTCAATCAAAATCATGTTCATAATAACTTTCGACAAGGTCACAATAATTTCCAAAAACAAAATGGTTTTCAAGGAAATGCTCAAAATCGAAAAGTTTTTCAACAAGATTCACCTTTTGGTTATCAAAATCGATATTGAAATCGTTTTCAATACCAAAATCAAAAATCATCTCCCTTGAGACAGTTTGAGAAATTGGAATCAAATGGAAGAAAAAATGTACCTTTTAAACCTAAAAATCCAAACTTTTCAAATCCATATTCAATGCAAAAGATGAAAGCTTCATTTGTCAAAGGAAGAACTGATATCAAGAATATCAACTATTGGCTTGAAGGAAAGGGAAACTATACCAATCACGAAAGTATTCTCGAGAGCAAATTCAACAAGCTTATGAGAAGTATTGAATGAGTTAATGAGTGGAAGCACTTCATCTCAAGAGCCCACACCAAAAGTGGGGAAATGGAAAGAAGTTCTAACGAACAAAATTGATGCTCCTCAGAAAAAGGTTGAAAAAGAGAAGATCAAAGTTGAAACTTCGTCATTGCATGATTATATCGATGCCTAAAGCGAATGAAGTTGACTTAATTAACAATTTAAAATCAAAAGTTCATAATTGGATTTTAAGTTCTTCTTTGCACAATATGTTTCAAACTAATGTCCAAGGACCCAAAAGGTCTTGGGGACCTAAATTTTTCTAACGGATTGCAGGTACTATGTGACGAGCAATATGACGAAAGTCGGTATATTTGAGAGATTTTCAAAAGTTAGAGAATGTTGGTGTTGTCAAGTTTGGAAGTAATCAAAAGTATAAAGTCAAAGTCTATGGAAAAGTAACAAATGGGAAATTCATAGTGAATCGAGTTGCTTATGTTGAAGGATTGAATCATAATATGATTAGTGTTTCGTAACTTGTTGTTGGAACAGGAAATCAGGTTCATTTTGATGAGGAAGGTAGTACAATCTCAAACAAGGAAACGAAGGAGGTTTTGTTGAAGTCAAAACGAAAGGGAGACATGTTCACTCTTGACATGAAACCAATTGTAGGCATACCCTCTGTGTGCTTGCTATCGAAAGCACCTTGATCTCAGTTGGTTATGGCATCGATGTCTTTCTCATCTTAACTTCAAGAATTTAAATAAACTTGTTCTTAATGATCTTGTTCATAGTTTACCTGTTTTAAAATTTGACAATGATTCATTGTGTGCAGCATGTGAACAGGGAAACCAACATCGTCATGGTCATCCAATCATAATTGCTTCAAAGATCATTGAACCCTTGGAACTTCTTCACATTTACTTGTCTGGACCTTCGATTGGTGAATCACTCAATAAGGAGAAGTACATACTAGTTATTGTTGATGATTTTTCAAGGTTTACTTGGGTTTTCTTTCTTCGACGGAAGTCTGAAACTGCTCAAGTGATGATTGATTTTATCAAGAACATTGAACTGAGCTTGAAAAGAAAAGTTCGAAAGATAAAAAGTGACAATGGAATAGAGTTCAAAAATAGAATTTTAGATTCGTTTTTGACAGAATTGGGAATTTCACATAATTTTTCGTCTCCATACACACAGCAACAAAATGGTGTAGTCAAAAGGAGAAATCGTTCCTTGTCTGATGCGGCTAGAACGATGCTCACTTATGTGAATCTGCCTCAATACTTCTGGGTTGAAGCGATTCTGACTGCTTGCTTTATGCAAAATCATTTTTTTATTAATCGTTGTTTCAACATAATACATAATGAGATTATAAACAAAAGGAAACCTAATGTTAAATTTTTCCATCTTTTTGGATGCAGATGTTTCATCATAAATCTCAAGGATAATATTTCCAAATTTCAGAAGAAAGCTGGTGAGGGAATTTTTCTGGGATATTCTCATAATTTTGTTGCCTATAGGGTGTGGAACAAGAGAACAAGGAGGATCGAAGAAACTTATAATCTCACATTTGACGATTATTATGTTAAAAGAAATGAATAGACGTTCTTACAGAAACCAATTATTTCTGAATCAAATAATGAGTCTGAGCAAATGCTTACTTTTGATGTTGATCTTGATTTAATTTTTGGTATTACTGATAGGGCAATTGATACGAACATCAACATTGAAGATAATAAAATACCTGAGGAATCCAAACATTCTGATAATTCGACAATGACAAATGAAGAAAATGATGCACATTCTTCATCAACCCTACGAGTCAATGTCGAAAGAATGCAAGTCTCGACTGATAATCATGTTGAGGGGGAGCATATGACTAACCATCCTGATTTCGAGGGGGAGCATATGACTAACCATCCTGCTGTTGAGAAGGAGCATATGACTAATCATCATGATGTCGAGGGATAACATCACATAACGAATCCATTGGTTGAGGGTGGACCAAATGGACCGACTCATGATTAGGGTAATGATAGAAATAATGATTTTCATGATTTTGATGACAATATCTCAATTACAGGAGAAGTACCGGAAGCCGACGAAATCTATGAAGATGCACAATTGGAATTTGATGATGCATTTCCACCGATGGAGAAATGGACAAGAAATCATCCAAAGGAACAAATTCTTGGTGATCCAAGTTCTGGTGTTTTGACTCGAGCCCAGATTCGAGCCAAAAACGAAGTCTTAAATGTTCATCAAGAATTATGTATGTTTAATGTTTTTATTTCAAAAATTGAAGCAAAAACTGTCAAGACTGTGTTAGAACATCCTGATTGGGTTGTTGCTATGCAACCTGAGTTGGCAGAATTTGAACGAAACAAGAATTGGAGATTAGTTCCTAAACCTGATGATGTTTCGATAGTTGGACTCAAATGAGTTTTTAAAAATAAAACTGATAAAGAAGGCAATATTGTTCGAAATAAAGTTAGATTAGCTGTAAAAGGTTATTGTCAACAAGAGGCAATTGATTATGAAGAAACTTTTGCCCATGTCGCAAGACTCGAGGCGGTACGAATTTTTCTGGCTTACGCATCTCACAAGGATGTTGATGTTTACCAAATGGACATACAATGTGCATTCCTCAATGGTGTTCTTGAAGAAACAGTGTATGTCGAAAAACCACCCGGTTTCATTAACGATAAGTATCCTAAGCATTATTATATTCTCAACAAGGCAGTTTATGGGTTGAAACAAGCACCTCGTGTGTGGTATGCAACTCTTACTAATTTTTTTGAAAATGCCTAAATTTAAACAAGGATCAGTTGATCCCACTTTATTTCGAAAGAAAGTAGGGGATCATTTGATGCTTGTTCAAATTTATGTCGATGACATTCTATTTGGTTCAACTGATCATTTGTTGTCGAAAGAGTTTGAGGAACTAATGAAGAGTCAATTCGAAATGAGCAAGATGGGTAAGATAAATCACTTTTTGGGTTTAAATATTCGTCAAAGCAGGGAAGGAATCTTTATCAATCAAGAGAACTACACTCGAAACCTGCTTGAAAGATTTGGGGTGACAAATTGCACGAAATTCAAAGTACCTATGGCTATTGGCACGCGCTTAAGTCCTTCGTTGGATAAGCATGTTGTCGATCTCACAACATATAGGAGCATGATAGGTTCGCTTTTGTATTTAACTGCAAGTCGACCTGATATTATGTTTTTTGTATGTAATTATGCCAGGTATCAATCGAACCCAAGAGAACCCCATCTTACTGCAGTGAAGAATATCTTTCGATATCTTCAAGGTACAAAAACGTTAGGATTGTGGTATCCGGCGAAAACAAGATTCTTTATCCAAGCCTTTTCTGATGCGGATCTTAGGGGTTGTAAATTGGATCGAAAGAGCACTATTGGAGGATGTCAATTACTGGACGGGAAACTTGTGACTTGGCAATCGGAAAAGCTGACATGTGTTTCAATTTTGACAGTTGAGTCTGAATACATTGTTGTTGCATGTGAACTTAAGGGTTAAGTTTTTTTTTTGCCTTTTTTCGCCACATGATTTTAAATATAACATATAAACCCATCACATTAGACTCCGATTGAAAAAAAAACTCCAAGAAAAACATGTGCAAGGAGAATAGCATGAAGGAGTTCACACGCTGACTTGTTTTGAAGTATAGGTGTACGATGGCGATTTTTGGTTTAGACAGATACATAGGATGCCTCGCCCATAATCATTTTTAGAAACTATGATGAGATGAGTAGTATATGAATATATCTCATTGTGTTTATATTTGCATCCATCATGACCATTTTATTTTGATGTAACAGGGCATTGATTATTGGGGAATTGTGCTCTATTGTCACAAGAAAAAAGAAAAGACTGCTCTTTGTATACCATAGGATTATCGACCAAAAATAGTTTGATGGATTTTGAAAATGGAATTTATATCATTTGTGCAAAATTGATATAAATTTTGGGCAACTCCAAATGATGACGCATAAGATAAATCCATGAAAATGACTGAAATTATCAACAAAGATAACAAAATACCTAAAGTGCTTTTAATTGATTTGCTTTATTAGAGTTTTTGTCATCTTTTTGGCTTTAGGGGTAGTATGGTCTTTTTAGGAGTTATGGTTGTTATTGGTTGCTTTGTTTGTGGGAGCACTGACCTTGTCCCAGGTCTGTTTTTGGGACCACTCCCCTGAGTCTTGTTTTCTATATATTTGCTTCTTGAGGTTTTTGTTTAGCAGCTAAGAATTGATTTGTAAAGAACTTTGTTCTTCTTTTGGAGAGTCCATTCCTATCGAAGGAATGGGAATTCTATCCTAATTTTCTGGTATTATTGAGTGTTTTGTTGCTTTGAATCTGTTAGAATGCCTGGGGTATCTGATAGATTCAACAAGGATCTATCAAATGGTATCAGAGCAGTCGGTACTGGAGAAGGAACGAAAACCAGAAACAGAGTTGGCAAGGTGATGGGAGAAATCCTTCAAGGTCAAGCTGAGATTCTTTAGATGATGAACCAGCTCTTGGAGAAAGTTGAACTTGCCACTAGAAGTAGAAAAGATGAAGCTGGAATATCAGAAGAAGAAGAAGAAGAGACTAGATACTCGTCAATGGAGATGCATCATCAGAACAAGATAAAGAGATATGAAGAGAGAGAGAGAGAGAGGATGAGATAGCTAAATGGAGAGAGTATTACTGCTCAGAGGAAGGAATGGAGGCTGAGAAGGCTAAGTGGAGTAAGATTTATTACTCTACTTTGAAAGAGAAAGAGAAAGTAGTCCATGAAGAGGAAGAAGAAGTATCTTGGGAAGTTGCTGAGTCAGAATCGGAATCCAAGGAGGGAGCCTTCCATGGAAACAACTACACACAGTCACAACCATCACCGCCACTATTGTGTGACGATGAAGATGAAGTATCATCGGAATTTTCTGAGTTGGAATCGGAATCCGGGCCAACACTACAGCTTCCACCACCTTCACTGCCGCTGTCTCCACAATCTTCTAGGTATGAGAACAGAAAAGAAGGAGCGATGATGATCCTAGGAGGAGACGTAATCAGAACTTCCATTGTTGAAGTGCAGGAAGGAATAGCCAAGTCTGATGTTGAAGAACTATCATCGGAACTTTTTTAGTGGGAATGGGAATCAGAATCAACACTGCAGCTCCCACCCCCAATGTTGCCGCCGACACAACCAACACCGCCGACAAATCCACCTCCATTAGCACCACCGTCTCCCCCACAACCACCTTCCCCTCCGCCTCTAGAGTTCAAGCTGAGTAAAGAGGGTGTAGTTCTCGAAATTGGAGGCTCAAATCGGTTTGTTAGAAAACATGAGATGCCTTTGATCAATGGCCACAGACCACCATTGCAGCCGCCTTCTTGCCCCCCACTACCACCATCGTTGTATTCACCGCTATTGTTGCCGCCACCAGCGTCACCACCACCATTACCGAGATTTGAGGAAAAGAACGAAGGAACGTATTCAGAGTACCAACAAAGTCTCGAGATGGTAACGGCTCCGTTAAATGAAGTGACGGAAAAGGTAAATTTAGGTCAAGGTAGACATGGGCTTGACAAAGCGCTTTGGACCAAAATGTGAAAGTTGGGCCACTCGAGGGGTAATTTTTCCAACTCAAGCCCAAATTTAATTTTATCAGCTATGATTTTGACTAGGAAGGTCAAATAGATACTAGACCCACGTTATATTCACTTAAGACTAGCCAAATTAACCAAACAATTGGCACTGATTCCTCAATCTCGCATCTCTGTTTCTCTTCTGCCGATTAAACCTCACTCAGCCGCCTCTTACTCAACCACGATACCCCACGCCTTGAGGTTGGAGGCGTTGGCTTATCCTAATCTCACCTTTAAAACCTTAGGGTTCAATATCGGATCCCTGTCATCCAAACCACCCTCTAAACCCATCAAGAACTTTAAGGGAGAACATGATGAAAAAGAGTTTTTGAGCAATCTTGTTGATTCACCTGGGCACGTTGACTTTTTTACTGAGATCACTGTGGTATTATGTATCACAAACGGTGTTTTAGTTAGTGTTGATTGCGGTAAAGATGTTGGTACCCTAGAAAAAGCTATCAGCTGCCAAAACTTTGGAGAAATAATTCATCTTTTCCTAATTGTTAACAAAAGGGACAAGTATTTCTCTGAACATCAGGTGAAAGAAGAAGAATTATACCAAACATTTCAAAGGATTACTGAAGATTCTAATGGCACCTGGTCCAAACATCAGGACCCCCTCCTGGGTGATATCATGGTTCCCCAAGAAAAAGGTAATGTTGCTTTATCTACTGGGCTTCACGGTTGGGTTTTGACTCTAACCGATTTTGCGAAAACCTACAACTCTAAATTTGGTATATACAAATCAAAGAAGAACATTCGTCAGGATTATCAACGGGGGTCTATATTGACCAAACTTGGTGATGATTTGAAGTCTGACGAGAAAACCTTGTATGCGAGAGGTGTTGCTAGAACTGTCATTTGGTGGGGGAAGAAACAAGAAATAGTTGAGATGCAATTATCTTCTACAACAGACAAAAGAAAGCCCTTATAATTCATGGGCTGAGGGTTGATGAGTATTCATCAACTGAAGGAGCACCAGTTGACCCCTCAGTTAGAAATTTAGATGCTCTTGATCTTGCGGAGGATTTGAACAACATTGAGAAGGGCATGCAGGAAGCATACACAGAGCTGGTGGAGAACCACGATATGTCAAAGAGACACTACCAAGATGATGTTGAACAATACATGTGGAATTCTCAAGTAGGTGGTTCCTACACGAATACCCATGGCATGGATGAAACCCGTGGAAGAAACACAAAAAGCACCCTCTTCCTAAAGGGATACCAACTTGAGTATCTGGAGAAGCACAGTTTTGAGGAATTAATCAAGAAGCGATCTGATTTCATGAGTTATACAATATTCATATGGGTTGAGAAGATGATCAAGGAAGAGATCTCTAGCAAGGAGGATAAGATGGTTCATTATTTCCTACATGTTGTCTCTCTATTGTTCTCTTCATTTGAACTTGATACGAAGTCTGTTGTTGATATTAGAACCAGGGTGTTAGAGGAAAAGATTGTAGCAACGCAAGCTTGTGGGTTGTTTGTTCTGATTACAAAGAGTATTTATGTCCTACATTTGGAAGAGTCTCGTGGATATTTGATATGGTCTACTGGTTATTTCCATGAAGATACATTAAGGGTTGCTGATACGGCTGTTAAGATGAGCGTGTGGGCTGCAAAGCAAAGAGATGTGTGGGTTAATGAACATGGCGGTACAAAGAACATGATGAAAAGAACCGAAGATGGGTTAAAGCTGAAAGAGACGGATGATGAACAGCAGCAACAGGAGAAGTTTGAGGGATTTGTTGTCTCTTTTCTCGGGTTGCTTTGGGTTTACCTCTCCTATTTGCCTCTACACGTGATCGAGATGACAAGAGTGACTCATTCTTTTCTTCACCTTGAGGACAAGGTGAAAGTTTGGGCCGCCGGTATTGTTAAGCCCAACTAATCCTAAAGTGCTTTTAATTGATTTGCTTTATTAGAGTTTTTGTCATCTTTTTGGCTTTAGGGGTAGTATGGTCTTTTTAGGAGTTATGGTTGTTATTGGTTGCTTTGTTTGTGGGAGCACTGACCTTGTCCTAGGTATGTTTTTGGGACCACTCCCCTGAGTCTTGTTTTCTATATATTTGCTTCTTGAGGTTTTTGTTTAGCAGCTAAGAATTGATTTGTAAAGAACTTTGTTCTTCTTTTGGAGAGTCCATTTCTATCGAAGGAATGGGAATTCTATCCTAATTTTCTGGTATTATTGAGTGTTTTGTTGCTTTGAATCTGTTAGAATGCCTGGGGTATATGATAGATTCAATAAGGATCTATCAAATGGTATCAGAGCAGTCGGTACTGGAGAAGGAACGAAAACCAGAAACAGAGTTGGCAAGGTGATGGGAGAAATCCTTCAAGGTCAAGCTGAGATTCTTTAGATGATGAACCAGCTCTTGGAGAAAGTTGAACTTGCCACTAGAAGTAGAAAAGATGAAGCTGGAATATCAGAAGAAGAAGAAGAAGAGACTAGATACTCGTCAATGGAGATGCATCATCAGAACAAGATAAAGAGATATGAAGAGAGAGAGAGAGAGGATGAGATAGCTAAATGGAGAGAGTATTACTGCTCAGAGGAAGGAATGGAGGCTGAGAAGGCTAAGTGGAGTAAGATTTATTACTCTACTTTGAAAGAGAAAGAGAAAGTAGTCCATGAAGAGGAAGAAGAAGTATCTTGGGAAGTTGCTGAGTCAGAATCGGAATCCAAGGAGGGAGCCTTCCATGGAAACAACTACACACAGTCACAACCATCACCGCCACTATTGTGTGACGATGAAGATGAAGTATCATCGGAATTTTCTGAGTTGGAATCGGAATCCGGGCCAACACTACAGCTTCCACCACCTTCACTGCCGTTGTCTCCACAATCTTCTAGGTATGAGAACAGAAAAGAAGGAGCGATGATGATCCTAGGAGGAGACGTAATCAGAACTTCCATTGTTGAAGTGCAGGAAGGAATAGCCAAGTCTGATATTGAAGAACTATCATCGGAACTTTTTTAGTGGGAATGGGAATCAGAATCAACAC
Organism: Lactuca virosa; assembly: GCF_052849685.1. Classification (NCBI taxonomy): domain Eukaryota; kingdom Viridiplantae; phylum Streptophyta; class Magnoliopsida; order Asterales; family Asteraceae; genus Lactuca; species Lactuca virosa. The sequence goes on along the minus strand of NC_136428.1, from coordinate 213,177,141 downwards.
TGCAGCTCCCACCCCCAATGTTGCCGCCGACACAACCAACACCGCCGACAAATCCACCTCCATTAGCACCACCGTCTCCCCCACAACCACCTTCCCCTCCGCCTCTAGAGTTCAAGCTGAGTAAAGAGGGTGTAGTTCTCGAAATTGGAGGCTCAAATCGGTTTGTTAGAAAACATGAGATGCCTTTGATCAATGGCCACAGACCACCATTGCAGCCGCCTTCTTGCCCCCCACTACCACCATCGTTGTATTCACCGCTATTGTTGCCGCCACCAGCGTCACCACCACCATTACCGAGATTTGAGGAAAAGAACGAAGGAACGTATTCAGAGTACCAACAAAGTCTCGAGATGGTAACGGCTCCGTTAAATGAAGTGACGGAAAAGGTAAATTTAGGTCAAGGTAGACATGGGCTTGACAAAGCGCTTTGGACCAAAATGTGAAAGTTGGGCCACTCGAGGGGTAATTTTTCCAACTCAAGCCCAAATTTAATTTTATCAGCTATGATTTTGACTAGGAAGGTCAAATAGATACTAGACCCACGTTATATTCACTTAAGACTAGCCAAATTAACCAAACAATTGGCACTGATTCCTCAATCTCGCATCTCTGTTTCTCTTCTGCCGATTAAACCTCACTCAGCCGCCTCTTACTCAACCACGATACCCCACGCCTTGAGGTTGGAGGCGTTGGCTTATCCTAATCTCACCTTTAAAACCTTAGGGTTCAATATCGGATCCCTGTCATCCAAACCACCCTCTAAACCCATCAAGAACTTTAAGGGAGAACATGATGAAAAAGAGTTTTTGAGCAATCTTGTTGATTCACCTGGGCACGTTGACTTTTTTACTGAGATCACTGTGGTATTATGTATCACAAACGGTGTTTTAGTTAGTGTTGATTGCGGTAAAGATGTTGGTACCCTAGAAAAAGCTATCAGCTGCCAAAACTTTGGAGAAATAATTCATCTTTTCCTAATTGTTAACAAAAGGGACAAGTATTTCTCTGAACATCAGGTGAAAGAAGAAGAATTATACCAAACATTTCAAAGGATTACTGAAGATTCTAATGGCACCTGGTCCAAACATCAGGACCCCCTCCTGGGTGATATCATGGTTCCCCAAGAAAAAGGTAATGTTGCTTTATCTACTGGGCTTCACGGTTGGGTTTTGACTCTAACCGATTTTGCGAAAACCTACAACTCTAAATTTGGTATATACAAATCAAAGAAGAACATTCGTCAGGATTATCAACGGGGGTCTATATTGACCAAACTTGGTGATGATTTGAAGTCTGACGAGAAAACCTTGTATGCGAGAGGTGTTGCTAGAACTGTCATTTGGTGGGGGAAGAAACAAGAAATAGTTGAGATGCAATTATCTTCTACAATAGACAAAAGAAAGCCCTTATAATTCATGGGCTGAGGGTTGATGAGTATTCATCAACTGAAGGAGCACCAGTTGACCCCTCAGTTAGAAATTTAGATGCTCTTGATCTTGCGGAGGATTTGAACAACATTGAGAAGGGCATGCAGGAAGCATACACAGAGCTGGTGGAGAACCACGATATGTCAAAGAGACACTACCAAGATGATGTTGAACAATACATGTGGAATTCTCAAGTAGGTGGTTCCTACACGAATACCCATGGCATGGATGAAACCCGTGGAAGAAACACAAAAAGCACCCTCTTCCTAAAGGGATACCAACTTGAGTATCTGGAGAAGCACAGTTTTGAGGAATTAATCAAGAAGCGATCTGATTTCATGAGTTATACAATATTCATATGGGTTGAGAAGATGATCAAGGAAGAGATCTCTAGCAAGGAGGATAAGATGGTTCATTATTTCCTACATGTTGTCTCTCTATTGTTCTCTTCATTTGAACTTGATACGAAGTCTGTTGTTGATATTAGAACCAGGGTGTTAGAGGAAAAGATTGTAGCAACGCAAGCTTGTGGGTTGTTTGTTCTGATTACAAAGAGTATTTATGTCCTACATTTGGAAGAGTCTCGTGGATATTTGATATGGTCTACTGGTTATTTCCATGAAGATACATTAAGGGTTGCTGATACGGCTGTTAAGATGAGCGTGTGGGCTGCAAAGCAAAGAGATGTGTGGGTTAATGAACATGGCGGTACAAAGAACATGATGAAAAGAACCGAAGATGGGTTAAAGCTGAAAGAGACGGATGATGAACAGCAGCAACAGGAGAAGTTTGAGGGATTTGTTGTCTCTTTTCTCGGGTTGCTTTGGGTTTACCTCTCCTATTTGCCTCTACACGTGATCGAGATGACAAGAGTGACTCATTCTTTTCTTCACCTTGAGGACAAGGTGAAAGTTTGGGCCGCCGGTATTGTTAAGCCCAACTAATCCTAAAGTGCTTTTAATTGATTTGCTTTATTAGAGTTTTTGTCATCTTTTTGGCTTTAGGGGTAGTATGGTCTTTTTAGGAGTTATGGTTGTTATTGGTTGCTTTGTTTGTGGGAGCACTGACCTTGTCCTAGGTATGTTTTTGGGACCACTCCCCTGAGTCTTGTTTTCTATATATTTGCTTCTTGAGGTTTTTGTTTAGCAGCTAAGAATTGATTTGTAAAGAACTTTGTTCTTCTTTTGGAGAGTCCATTTCTATCGAAGGAATGGGAATTCTATCCTAATTTTCTGGTATTATTGAGTGTTTTGTTGCTTTGAATCTGTTAGAATGCCTGGGGTATATGATAGATTCAATAAGGATCTATCAAATGGTATCAGAGCAGTCGGTACTGGAGAAGGAACGAAAACCAGAAACAGAGTTGGCAAGGTGATGGGAGAAATCCTTCAAGGTCAAGCTGAGATTCTTTAGATGATGAACCAGCTCTTGGAGAAAGTTGAACTTGCCACTAGAAGTAGAAAAGATGAAGCTGGAATATCAGAAGAAGAAGAAGAAGAGACTAGATACTCGTCAATGGAGATGCATCATCAGAACAAGATAAAGAGATATGAAGAGAGAGAGAGAGAGGATGAGATAGCTAAATGGAGAGAGTATTACTGCTCAGAGGAAGGAATGGAGGCTGAGAAGGCTAAGTGGAGTAAGATTTATTACTCTACTTTGAAAGAGAAAGAGAAAGTAGTCCATGAAGAGGAAGAAGAAGTATCTTGGGAAGTTGCTGAGTCAGAATCGGAATCCAAGGAGGGAGCCTTCCATGGAAACAACTACACACAGTCACAACCATCACCGCCACTATTGTGTGACGATGAAGATGAAGTATCATCGGAATTTTCTGAGTTGGAATCGGAATCCGGGCCAACACTACAGCTTCCACCACCTTCACTGCCGCTGTCTCCACAATCTTCTAGGTATGAGAACAGAAAAGAAGGAGCGATGATGATCCTAGGAGGAGACGTAATCAGAACTTCCATTGTTGAAGTGCAGGAAGGAATAGCCAAGTCTGATGTTGAAGAACTATCATCGGAACTTTTTTAGTGGGAATGGGAATCAGAATCAACACTGCAGCTCCCACCCCCAATGTTGCCGCCGACACAACCAACACCGCCGACAAATCCACCTCCATTAGCACCACCGTCTCCCCCACAACCACCTTCCCCTCCGCCTCTAGAGTTCAAGCTGAGTAAAGAGGGTGTAGTTCTCGAAATTGGAGGCTCAAATCGGTTTGTTAGAAAACATGAGATGCCTTTGATCAATGGCCACAGACCACCATTGCAGCCGCCTTCTTGCCCCCCACTACCACCATCGTTGTATTCACCGCTATTGTTGCCGCCACCAGCGTCACCACCACCATTACCGAGATTTGAGGAAAAGAACGAAGGAACGTATTCAGAGTACCAACAAAGTCTTGAGATGGTAACGGCTCCGTTAAATGAAGTGACGGAAAAGGTAAATTTAGGTCAAGGTAGACATGGGCTTGACAAAGCGCTTTGGACCAAAATGTGAAAGTTGGGCCACTCGATGGGTAATTTTTCCAACTCAAGCCCAAATTTAATTTTATCAGCTATGATTTTGACTAGGAAGGTCAAATAGATACTAGACCCACGTTATATTCACTTAAGACTAGCCAAATTAACCAAACAATTGGCACCGATTCCTCAATCTCGCATCTCTGTTTCTCTTCTGCCGATTAAACCTCACTCAGCCGCCTCTTACTCAACCACGATACCCCACGCCTTGAGGTTGGAGGCGTTGGCTTATCCTAATTAAAACCTTAGGGTTCAATATCGGATCCCTGTCATCCAAACCACCCTCTAAACCCATCAAGAACTTTAAGGGAGAACATGATGAAAAAGAGTTTTTGAGCAATCTTGTTGATTCACCTGGGCACGTTGACTTTTTTACTGAGATCACTGTGGTATTATGTATCACAAACGGTGTTTTAGTTAGTGTTGATTGCGGTAAAGATGTTGGTACCCTAGAAAAAGCTATCAGCTGCCAAAACTTTGGAGAAATAATTCATCTTTTCCTAATTGTTAACAAAAGGGACAAGTATTTCTCTGAACATCAGGTGAAAGAAGAAGAATTATACCAAACATTTCAAAGGATTACTGAAGATTCTAATGGCACCTGGTCCAAACATCAGGACCCCCTCCTGGGTGATATCATGGTTCCCCAAGAAAAAGGTAATGTTGCTTTATCTACTGGGCTTCACGGTTGGGTTTTGACTCTAACCGATTTTGCGAAAACCTACAACTCTAAATTTGGTATATACAAATCAAAGAAGAACATTCGTCAGGATTATCAACGGGGGTCTATATTGACCAAACTTGGTGATGATTTGAAGTCTGACGAGAAAACCTTGTATGCGAGAGGTGTTGCTAGAACTGTCATTTGGTGGGGGAAGAAACAAGAAATAGTTGAGATGCAATTATCTTCTACAACAGACAAAAGAAAGCCCTTATAATTCATGGGCTGAGGGTTGATGAGTATTCATCAACTGAAGGAGCACCAGTTGACCCCTCAGTTAGAAATTTAGATGCTCTTGATCTTGCGGAGGATTTGAACAACATTGAGAAGGGCATGCAGGAAGCATACACAGAGCTGGTGGAGAACCACGATATGTCAAAGAGACACTACCAAGATGATGTTGAACAATACATGTGGAATTCTCAAGTAGGTGGTTCCTACACGAATACCCATGGCATGGATGAAACCCGTGGAAGAAACACAAAAAGCACCCTCTTCCTAAAGGGATACCAACTTGAGTATCTGGAGAAGCACAGTTTTGAGGAATTAATCAAGAAGCGATCTGATTTCATGAGTTATACAATATTCATATGGGTTGAGAAGATGATCAAGGGAGAGATCTCTAACAAGGAGGATAAGATGGTTCATTATTTCCTACATGTTGTCTCTCTATTGTTCTCTTCATTTGAACTTGATACGAAGTCTGTTGTTGATATTAGAACCAGGGTGTTAGAGGAAAAGATTGTAGCAACGCAAGCTTGTGGGTTGTTTGTTCTGATTACAAAGAGTATTTATGTCCTACATTTGGAAGAGTCTCGTGGATATTTGATATGGTCTACTGGTTATTTCCATGAAGATACATTAAGGGTTGCTGATACGGCTGTTAAGATGAGCGTGTGGGCTGCAAAGCAAAGAGATGTGTGGGTTAATGAACATGGCGGTACAAAGAACATGATGAAAAGAACCGAAGATGGGTTAAAGCTGAAAGAGACGGATGATGAACAGCAGCAACAGGAGAAGTTTGAGGGATTTGTTGTCTCTTTTCTCGGGTTGCTTTGGGTTTACCTCTCCTATTTGCCTCTACACGTGATCGAGATGCCAAGAGTGACTCATTCTTTTCTTCACCTTGAGGACAAGGTGAAAGTTTGGGCCGCCGGTATTGTTAAGCCCAACTAATCCTAAAGTGCTTTTAATTGATTTGCTTTATTAGAGTTTTTGTCATCTTTTTGGCTTTAGGGGTAGTATGGTCTTTTTAGGAGTTATGGTTGTTATTGGTTGCTTTGTTTGTGGGAGCACTGACCTTGTCCCAAGTCTGTTTTTGGGACCACTCCCCTGAGTCTTGTTTTCTATATATTTGCTTCTTGAGGTTTTTGTTTAGCAGCTAAGAATTGATTTTTAAAGAACTTTGTTCTTCTTTTGGAGAGTCCATTCCTATCGAAGGAATGGGAATTCTATCCTAATTTTCTGGTATTATTGAGTGTTTTGTTGCTTTGAATCTGTTAGAATGTCTGGGGTATATGATAGATTCAACAAGGATCTATCATGTTGTTCCCAAACATTGCATGAACTAAATCAGAGGTTGTCAAATAAGTAAAAAAAATAGAGGCTGAAACAGAAACCCTTGTCTATGGAAGCCTTGATTGAACTAAAACCCATGGGAGAAATTTCCAATGATTGTTTAAGAATGATTATATATGATTAAAAAATTCACAACAATAAATCACGAACAACTAAATTTAGTTTAGAGATCAAGTATTGGAATCATAAACATGAAAAACTATTGTTTATTATGAGGGTTTTGATGGGTTTTTAATGTGGGAATCATCAAACAGGGAACACCTATTTGAATGGATTTTATATGGGGTCTACAATGGATAGTTAATGGAATTATGGGTGTAGCGCATGGGTCAGTTCAAGAATTGGTGTGTGTGGGAATGATTAAGGGTATAGTGGGTCGGTATTTATAGCAATAAATAAGAAAAATCAGAGATGAATGTGATTGTTTGAGTAGGTATAGCTAGGGGGTTGTTATTTATTCTCATGTTTTGATTTGATATCATGTTAGGACTCATGGAGGACCTATGTGTGGATCATAATTGATCAAAAAGGAAGATTGAAAAATCGATTGATCAAGGCTTAAAGTCGTCAATTTGTAACTGATTTTAAGAAAACTGTATATTACAAAAGAACTAAATACAATGTTAAACAACTAGCTAAAACATATTTACTACATAAATAAACCCCAATTATAAAAAAATATGAAAGTAACCCCATGAAATCCAGAATCACCGAAATCTACTCTAACAAATATGATTGGCTTACATGTATAGAGGAACTAGAGAGATTTTTAAAAGATTATGGGATGATGATGACAAATACAAGACTATGTTAAGTAGAAACTATAACTCCATAAGTAGTAAAGAATCAATGTGGTGTATTTCTTATTTGGACGATGTATTGGATCATGTAAAATGTTGTATATTTTCTATTTGAATGTGCATGTATTTAGCAAAACACTCATTTTGTTTTTTTTAGGTTATTTTTTATCGAAAAAAAATCGAATATACCAAAATTCACGATTTTTTGTCATCTTTTCATTAGAGATCGATATTTATATATAAAAAATGAATTTTTTGCAAAAAAAATATATATATATATATAATTTTTTCTGTTTTTTTTTATTAATTAGGGTTTATTTTTATCAAAACAAACAATAAAGATATCAAAAATTCATAGTTTTTGGTACTTCCAAATAGATATTTATATCGATATGTAAAAATGATTTAAAAAAAAATCAGTTCAAGTTTACCATGTGAATCTTAATTGCATCGAAATTTTTATATAAAAAATCACATTTAAATGCTTATTGTACCTATTTTTCAACCAAATCTTGATCATTTACATTTGAATTTGAGTAAATTCACCCTATGATTAGTAGTAAATTTATTTGTGTATGATCATCAAGTTGAAATCGTAAAAAATCAAATGAATTTACGTAGATTCACATATGAATGTGATTTTTTGTTCAAATTCACGTGTAATTTGATATATATCATGATTAATGACCAATCATATATATATATATATATATATATATATATATATATATATATATATATATATATATATATACTAAAGTTCTAATATTTTTCATCGATTTGACAAAAAAATCATAAACTTTATTTTTTTGACAGTAAAGTCCTAACTACCTACAGTTTTTGACACTTTTACCATTTTTTCCGGTTAGCCGGTAATTAGGATTTTTTTTGTCAAAATAATAAAGTTTAGGACTTTCTTGTCAAATTGTGAATTATGACTTTATTGTAAAAAAAATAAAGTTTAGGACTTTTTTTCAAATCGTTGAAAATTTTGGGACTTTAGTGTATTTTCATAGCCCAAGAAATTTTAATTGTGATCTTTGTCACAGCACAACTGTTTTTCTTACCATCATCATCTTTACTCTGATATAATCACGATCAGGGGAAACAAATGCACAAGAGAGAGCAAGAAATGGTGAAAAGACTTGTAAAACTTTCTTTTTGTTTCGTCTCCAAATCTTGAACTAAAAAGTGGGGACAAGTTATACAAACACAAACAAACACATTCCTAGTCAAAAGGGTGTGAATGTGGAGAATGGCTAAGAAGGGCAATTTCGTTTTTTTCGGTTTCTTAGTTCTCCATTTTTAAGACTGCAAAAAGCCAACACAACTCTGGTTTTTTCTTTCTTTCTTGATTATCTTCATTTTTTTCAATATCGGTTTGTTGATATTAAAAAAACTATTTAACAAGAAGCAAACGTTAAGGATTTTAATAGAATCTAGCTGACTAGAACAGATTTCAATAGCTCTTATGCTTAAAGACTATCATACCATTAAATTTCTAACAAAAAAAAATGGATATATACACTAAAGTCTCAATATTTTCAACGATTTAACAAGAAAGTCCTAAACTTTATTTTTTTAAAATAAAGTCCTAATTCACGATTTGACAAAAAAGTCTTAAACTTTATTATTTTGACAAAAAAAAAAGTCATAATTACCGGCTAACCGGAAAAAAGGGTAAAAGTGTCAAAAATTGCCGATAGTTCGGACTTTACAGTCAAAAAAATAAATTTTAAGACTTTCTTGTTAAATCGATAAAAATATTGGGACTTTAGTGTGTGGGTGTGTGTGTGTGTGTGTGTATATATATATATATATATATATATATATATATATATATATATATATATATATATATATATATGTGTGTGTGTGTGTGTGTGTGAGTGGACCAAAAATCAATAGAGTTTAATGATTTTTGTACACGGTGATCAACCGTATAGAATATTAACCATAAAAAAAATTAAATATGACGAGTAATTAATGAATTATCAATAACCGAAAGATGATGAAAAATTATGAATTTTAGTATGTTTGATTTTTTTTTATAAAAAAAGTAAAAATTAAAGTGAGTTTTTTGGTATAATGTCGTTCATTCGCCCAACATACAAATATAGAACTTATCTCTTAGTCGTCGACCGTTTTACGTTCCGACGTCTATGATTGATTTGTTGATTAGTTTTTTTACAACGGAAAATATAATATAATCTTAAACTACTCCTAAATTCACATAAGGAAGGAAGACAACATTTGATATTGTTGGGCTAAAAGCCCTTTGGTTATTTGTTGATTAATTATGGTTGTGTGCAATGTTTTAAAAACCGGTTTGAACCAATCGGTCAAACCGGTTGGACCGGGAACCGGGAGAGGGAGCGGTTCAACTATCACCGATTTTATGTCAAGTTTTGAACCGGATTGAACCGGCCGGTTTTTAGAAAAACCCGGTTGAACCGGTTAAACCAAATAAAAACACATGAAAAAATCATTTATATAATAAACTTTGGATATTTTTTTTTTCAAATCTGTTTAGTTTTCAGTAAATAAAAATATATGATAAATATTATCAAGTTTTTTGATGTGTTTGTTTCGGTATTATATTTTATTTCGGTATTATATTTTATTTTTCTTTTTGACGTATATGGATTTATGTAAAACACTAAAACTTAATGTTATGTGTTATTTTAATGTATTTTGATTCATCTATAACTTATTTTTATACGTATTTTTAATGTTTGAACTTGTAAACATCAAATTCATGATTTATATATGTACGTATGTGTAGGAAAATAAAAAAAAAACATGAAAAATATTAAAACCGGTTGAACCGGGAACCGGTCACCATACCGGTTCAACTAAAAAACCAGTTTTTAAAACATTGGTTGTGTGTTAAACTTTTATCTATGATTAGTTGATTTCGTTGGATATCTATATATATTTAAAGAAAGGCAAATGAAATAATGTCCATCTAATTTGATATTTATATTACTCATGAGATACGTGATATCTTTGGTCGGTGTTATAAGTTTTAAAATATCATTCTTCTATAATTTTAGATAATTTGAGAGCTTGAAATAAATTAATCTTTTGTTAAGTTTTCTTGTTGGACATTGATGATCACAAGGGTAAGAACAAAGACGAACGTAGTTTTCAAAGGTGCTCATTGTAAATCATTCGAATAAAATTATAGTTTCAGTATCTTAACTTTTTGTAAATCATTCAACAACGAACCATAAACAATTAATTTACAATTGAAAACATGGAGGCATAATAATAATAATAATAATAATAATAATAATAATAATAATAACAACAATTATTATATTATATTTATTATAATAATAAGGACGTATAAACCAATGTGTTGCAAATATTAATGTATGGCAGACCCCTTCCGTACTTCAGGGGCATTGTCACATGGATCCTGTCTGCGACTCTTTCGATCTATTCCACGCCCATTTCCTTTCGGCATTTCATCGAACACTTTCCCTGCTTCTTCTTTTTTCTACAAGCTAATAATACCACTTCCCCAAATCCGCCATTCTTCTTCTCATCCTGTCTACATCTTATCTTCTTGCACACCAACAATCAAACTAACAACAAAGACTTTTTGTTTCAGGTAATACTTCATCTCTATTGAATTTGTTTCAGTCTGAAGTAGGTGCAATCACAACTACCATGTTTGACTGAAGTAAACATCTAACGATTGATGAATGATGCCCTCGTATTTTTTTGAATGTTTCCCCTTTTTCTAGCTGTAAAAGAACGTTCTTTTTATTGTGTTTTCGTTTTCTTGATATGATATTCCACACTTGGAAGTATCTGTAGCTTCACGAGCGTTACAGTGGTCCACAAAAATCGGTGACCACAGAGGCAATACAAATATACAATACAATACCTTTCGACTATTGTATCTTTCTTCCTAGTTGCTTACTGTTCTCTGTAAATGCGCGATGTACATCTAAACAATCGAGTACAATCATCTAATCCTAACTCAAGTTCAAAATTCCAGGTTTTTCCGAAGAAATTGAAGAACCCTAGTTCGTAGAAGGTAGAAAGAACCAGAGGATGCAATGCAGGTCTGCTATTCACCACAATTAGGATCTACAACGAAGAATCCATCTTCCTTCCGTCATTCCGGTGCTTACACAAGCCCAGGGACTCCAGATTACGGGGATAACAATGTCGGAAGCTTTCAAAAGGGTTGGTATTCAGAGAGAGTAGCGTTACCAAGTAACAGTAGTCGGAGACATATCAGTGCTGCAGCATTGATGCCATTCAATAGTGGAAGAACACTTCCATCGAAATGGGATGATGCTGAAAGATGGATTACAAGTCCATTATCTGGTTTTGGGGTTTGTAAGACGACGACGACGACTACTTCTACTACTACAGCTCCACCACCTAGACGACCCAAAGCCAAAAGTGGCCCATTAGGGTTAGGTGGGACAACGACAACATCAACAACACCTGGTGGAGTTCATAATTACTTTTCAAACTATTCACCTGCTTTATTACCCGAAAATGGAAGCTCCAAAAATTTTCTCACAACAGGGGTTTTAGTCCCTGATCATGGATTACCTTTTCATCATGGAGTTGTTCAATCTCCTAACATTCCTGGATGGTCCGAATTGTTAATTGGATCTCCATATCCTGATTCCCAAGGTACAAAAACTACAATTTCGTCAATCTTTTGACTTTTTATCGAGTTATTTGATGTTTTTAATTGATTTCTTCAAACACATAGATGAAAATGGTGTTTCGCGTGTTGTTTCACGGAGAGATATGGCGACACAAATGAGCCCTGTGAGCAGCCCGGAAACCTATACACCGCCGCCTGTGGAGGGCGGCAGCCACCATTCTTCAAGATCGGAAGTTAGGGATGTTCAGGTGGATAAAGGCGTCACTATGACAAAAAGATCAAAAAGACACAAGATGAAAGTGAAGAAGAAGAATAATAGGCTAAAAGAGAGTAATAATGAATTATCTTTGACATGGAATACCACAGAAGGAGCAATGAAATTGTCAAAGTCTCTCTCTCTCTCTCTCTCTCTCTCTCTCTCTCTCTCTCTCTCTCTCTCCACACACACACACACACACACTAATTACAGAATTTTTATTTTTAGGCTGCAGAAAGAGGAAGCGAGAATTACTGCTTGGGAGAATTTACAGAATGCAAAAGCGGAAGCATCGATTCGCAAACTTGAGGTGTGTGAATGAAAGTTAAAAAATTTTATTTATTTATTTGGGTAGTATGAAAATTGAAAAGTGGGTTTTTTTTTTGTTTAATAAAAGATGAAATTGGAAAAGAAGAAGTCGGCGTCTATGGATAAGATCTTGAACAAGCATAGAGATGCACAAATGAAAGCTCAAGAAATGCGAAGTAGAATGTCGGAAAGTGTAGCTCCAAGAGATTCTTGGAAATTTAGGAGGTTTTTCAAGAATTCAATTGGGGGTTGTTTCCATTGTCATCATGATCACGATTGAATCAAGTTAATTCATGTTAGTTTGACCTAAAAAGTCAAAGGGTTGGGTTTCTATTGTATTTTGCGGATAGGGTTTATGGTGTTGTATACTTGATGATTTGGAAATTCTTGAAATGATGAGGTGATAGAAAAGTGAATATAGTTTTCCTCAAGTGAAATTTTGTTAGATCGAAGATAAAGGGGAAAGGGAGGGGGGTAAATATGTAAAATCCAATATGAATGATTGGAGCAAAGGTACATAATAGAACTTTTGTTTTGTATTGTGAAGGTTGAAAACCTAGTGACATATCTCAAGTCCATGTTCTCTCAAGAATGTCTTTTATGATGTTAATTTGACCTAAAAAAAAATTAATGATATGACGATATTTTTCTATAAATAAATGATGAACATTTTTTGACCTTTCTTTTTAACTTAACAAACATAAAATCCGCCATCCAACTTGATAAAAATTGATTCCATTGTGAAACTATGGATTTATAGATTTATAGTATTTTTATGTAATATTTTTGTTTTCAGTTTGTCAAGCAACAATAATATTAAATCTTTTTGTTGTTGTTTTTTGAATATTAGTTATGAGACTTATGTATTATATGAGTTAATTTAAAAAAAATATAAATATAAAGGTCAAAATATCTGAGAACTTTGAATTTATAAGAAAAATAATGAATTATTATAATAAAAATGTTTTTTATCTTTTAAATTTAAACAAATAATTTAAATAAAAAAAAAGAAACTAAGGAACTTTAACTTTAGGAATTTTGAAATTAAAAGGTAAATTTATTAATGAAATTGATATCTATTTATTACTACATTTATTGTAATTGTTACATTAAAATGTTATGTGGAATTTTATAAAATAAAAAAAACTCATAAAATGACGTGTGGAAGAAAAATTTATTCAAAATAACCATAAAATGACATTTGACAAATTAAATGAAAATATAATAAGTGGCAAAAAAATATTTATTTATCAGAGAGGATTTGTGGATGCTTTTTATTAAATTAAATAGAAGAAGTAGACAATTTTGACCGGATCGAACATGTAATTGATCAGCTCTTCTGTAATATATAATGGAACATATTATCATTTATAATATTGAGTAGCATGTTAACATTTAATACAGACAAAACTTCAAAAATGGTCGTTTTTGAAAATCTGAAGTTTAGTCTCTAATTTTTAAAAACCTCAAAGATTTGTGGTTACAAAACTTTTAACAAATGGTCATTTTCGCTAACTACGTTAACTTTTGGCCGTTAAATGAAGGGCATTTCTGTCTTTTCACTATAGGGACCATTATGAAGTTTTGTCTTATTTATAAAAAAAATATATATATAATTATTTAATATTAAAGGGTCTCTCTCTCTCTCTCTCTCTCTCTCTCTCTCTCTCTCTCTCTCTCTCTCTCTCTCTCTCTCTCTCTCTCTCTCTCTCTCTCTCTCTCAAACAAGAAGCAGGCCTATCGAACACCTTCGGCTATGGAAACAAACATCTTGGCCAAAACGGCGATTTTGGTTGGGTTGAATATCTTCTTCTCCACGCCAAACTCGAACCTGATCACAAAAATCCAATCCTCTCCATTTTTGAAGAACACCCAGAAAAATTCCAGTACGAATCCATTAAAAATGTGTAATCTTCAAGCTCATTTTTCTCTATCTTTGTATGGTCTAAAATGTTGGTTTAATTTGTTTCTGCAAATATCTGGTGAATTATTACGTGACAGCAGTGAAGAAGATAGCTTGTGACATTCTTGAATTCTCAACAGATGAATTGAAATTGCATCCATGAAATGTATTTATCAAACTGTTAATGGATGAACAAAGCGACTCTGTTTTCAGGTTGAATTACTATCTGCCATGCCCAGAGCTTCGAGAACACAAACCGATAGGAAGGAAACCGATTGAATTTGGAGAGCACATATACCCACAAATCATTTCGGTTTTACGATTCAACAACACTTCTGGTCTTGAAATTTCGTTGAGAGATAGGAGTTGGATGTTTGTTCATCCTGATTCAAACTCCTCTGCCCCGTCAACTTCTTCCTCAGTTTACTTGGAGATATTATCCAAACCTAAATGGATTGAAAACCCACGACAAAAAAGAACCCCCACAAATGTGGATTGAACGGGAAGACGAACTGATTCCACAAAAAACAGAAGATTTGTAAGGGCAATCCGAGTGATGAACAGAAATCAGAAAACGGATTGGAATATAAAAATGAACAGAGGGAGCTGCTACTGATTTCATTGACTACATTTGCAGCATAGTAAATTAGCGAGAAGAACATGAAAAGTTTACCTGAAGCTTGTGAATCATGTCGTACTTTACAATCCCTTGGTTTGTGTTGTCTAAAATGAGATCCAAATGATCAGCATCAGTGATAGGCTCCATTTCCACAAATGCAGGTCTTGATACGTCCCAAAAGGCTTCGACTTTACAATCCCTTTTCACAATTTTCTTAGATTGTTCAGTTTTTCTTCAATCGTAGCCAAACCCACAAGTTTTTATCGGATTTGAACAACACCCGTTGCTCCAATTTGGTTGATGTGGCTGTTGCTGGTCTCTGTGTGGGATTTCTCTGCAGAGAAGATGAAAGAATATAAAAATAATTATTATTATTATTTTAATATACAATTTCACTATTAAAGGCACCAAATGTTAAGGATTAATGAGAGAGAGACTTTAATATTAAGTAATTATATATTTTTTTTTTTTTTTTAAATAAGACGAAACTTCATAAATGGTCTCTATAGTAGTGAAAAGACAGAAATGTCATTCACTTAACGGCCAAAAGCTAACGGAGTTAGCGAAAATGATCATTTGTTAAAAGTTTTGAAACCACAAGGATCATCTGTGAGGTTTTTAAAAATTAGGGACTAAACTTCAGATTTTCGAAAACTATAGAAACCATTTTTGAAGTTTTGTCTTTAATATAATAAATTAATATCTAATTAAGATATATAACTATTTAGTACCAAATTACATAATTTGTAATTTTATTAGTGTTATATGTACTTGTATTTCTAATAATATGTATATTCACCTTTGGATAATAACGAAAATTTAGAGTATATATTAGAAAATTCGGAAAATAAAATATATATTTTAAGTTTTTAAACAATCAAAATTTTGGTATTTAATTCCTAACGGATAATATGTAAATTTTTTTTAATTCATAACTTCAGTAATGTATAAATCTTTTTATAGAATTGTATAACAAAGTACTCTCAAATAACAGTGTAAAATAGTAATAATAATAATAATAATTAATAAGACACCTAGGAATAATAAATATGGCCTTTGAAAATGACTTTTTAATGTAGAAACTAGTAAGTGTCGGCAACAACTTTCAGTTACATGTCTCTTTGAAAAAACCTTTACACACTTTCGTCTGAATGGTCTGTCTTATTTTCTTTCATTTTTTAGTTAAAGATTACATTCTATCTTTTTTTTTTTTTAATCTTTTTATGGGTAACATTTTTGACAGGTGATTGGTATATTATCTAGATTAAGTTAATACTTAAAACACGTTTTACTTTTGAAATACCTAAAAGACAAAACTGTACGAATGGTCTCTGTGGTTAGCTGAAAATTTATCACTTTGGTCCAAAAAAGTTTGGACTAGCATCAGAGGTCCCAACTTTTCATTTTGTTGCGAGTTTGGTCGATTTTGTTTGAACTTTTTTATAAAGACGATTTTGCCCTTGATTATTTAATATTTTAATTTTCTTTTATTACAACAATTAAAAAGAATTAAAAATAAAAGAAAAAAGAAAATACTCTCTCTCTCTCTCATAAACCAATACGATCAACACATATCCTTGTTCTTCCCTTCTGCATTCGTTCCCAGCCAAGAACACAAGAGCATTCTTGTTCTTTTCATGTATACCTGCAAATGAGAAATACAACCACTTCCTTGTTATTGCTTCATCTTCTTTCCATGGCAATTTCAAGCAACCAAAACACAAACCTAAACCTAGTGATTTACACCCCATCGATTTCCTGTAAAAGATTAACCTCACTCATCCATTCCATTTATCCATTTCTGTCAAGAATCAATCAACAAACACTCATCTTAACCTAAATCTATTGACTAAACCCCATGGATTTACAGTCAAAGTAAAAAAAAAAAAAGAGAGATGAAAGGAAACCTGTAATTGTCGAGCAAACAACAACGCCGAACACCCCCCACCGCACCTGTCCTTCTTCCCGTCGAGCTCCACTGCCAAACACACCACCTGCCAAACACACCATCTCACTACTGCCCTACCTATCGATTGGTTCCTGAAAATTGTCTGTGAAGCAACTTTATGTGTGCTTTCCCAATCTGGACTATCCAGCCCGGTTTATGTGCAGCCTCTTTTTGCCCTTGTTCTTAATTTCTCATCGGCGATTGAAGATAAAATGGGGTGGCTTTGTGAAATTTTGATCAGAGAAAAGAAAAAAGGGTTCGATTTCCCTGTTTATGTGATGTGCGAGACACACACGCATAGAGAGGCGATTTGCGATCATAAAGAAATAAGAAAAAAAAGAAATCAATTTACTGCAAGAGAAAGAGGGGTGCGATTTTGATGGAGTGAAAATGGTCTCTTTTGTAACAAGTTTCTTCCATAAGATTCTTTCCTAATCTGAATCCACCATATGAAAATGGTCTCTCCCCGATTTGAAGGAGGAAAGAAGGAGAAAATGGGGACAAACAGAGAAGGAGTGACGATGTAGTTGCTGTTCGTCGGTGATGCTTCTGGTTTGGGTGATGGGTGAGGTATGGTGGGTGATGTTGAGGGTCAAGCGGGTGGGTGGGGCGAGAGAGTATTGGTCTTTTCCGGTGGTGTATTTTCCGGCGAGAGAGGAATGGGAGGAAGGGTACAAACGTTTTCACCAGATTGCAGATCGGAGGGGTTAGTTTAAGAGAAGAAGATGGGGTAGGATTTTTTTTTTTTTTTTTTTTGAGAGAGAGAGGGTATTTTCTTTTTTCTTTTATTTTTAATTCTTTTTAATTGTTGTAATAAAAGAAAATTAAAATATTAAATAATCAGGGGCAAAATCGTCTTTATAAAAAAGTTCAAACAAAATCGGACCAAACTCGCAATAAAATGAAAAGTTTGGATCTCTGGTGCTAATCCAAACTTTTTTGGACCAAAGTGGCAATTTTCAGCTAACCACAGGGACCATTCGTGCAGTTTTATCTACCTAAAATAAATAGTAGTAGTTTAAAATATACAAATAACAGTATTTGGGTTTTCTTCTATAGTGAAATTTTGAAGAGGTGGAATACAATTGTTGAAACAAAATTTCACATATATAAACAATAAAAACCCGATTCTTAACAATTTAATGATCGTCATTTTTTCGGTTTTCTGCAAGTACATCAATGTTACGGTTTTTATTTTGTATATCAATATCGGTATATTTTTATAGGAAAGAATTATGTTACAATAGTCACAATACAATATTAACATAATCCTTAGAATTTATCGATATTGATCTATAATTAGTACAAGTAAAAAAAAAGCAACTTTGATTTGTTTGATCATGGTTGTGGATGATGAAAAATGGTAAATTTTGAAAAAAGAATATTATTAATCTATCAATTCTCATATATTTTTTTATGTTCTTATTTGAACTGTCCCTAAAACCTATAATGGATAATACTTGTTCAAACTTTTATAAGAATGTATCAAAAACATTTTTCCTAAGAGTGAAACAAAAAATTAACTTAGAGACGACCTATAATGGATAATACTTGTTTAAACTTTTATAATAATGTTTCAAAAACACTTTTCCTCTAAGAATGAAACAAAACAAAATTAACATAAAACCTATAATAGATAATCTTTGTTCGAACTTTTATAAGAATGGAACGAAACAAAAAAAGATTTAAGAAAGATGGAATAAATCCACAACTTGGTTTAAGTTTCTTGACATTCTTCCAAAAAAAATGACAAAATGACTATTTGGTAGAAACCAAATTAATCATTGTTGAACCATTAAGAGGTCTAAATTATTCAGTAATATTTGGTAAGATTGCTGAATGAAAAAATTATTGCTTTAACTTTTAACCATCTACAAAGATATTTGTCCTACAACCAACAAAATTCTTACCAGTTTAGATTTTAAGAAGTAACCAATTCACTTGTATTAAGGTCGAAACTCTATTACAAATTGAGATCCTATTTGTATCTCCAATATCAGAAACCCTAAATAACTGAATTGACTCCAATCGAACATACGTTTCAAACAAGCAAAATGTACAAATTACAATAACAATCAACAATAAACAATCCAAATTAGAAGCATATTATAAATGAACTCCATCCATTAAATATTTTAGTGGACATCAACAAATGGCAAATCCACATCCACATACTTTATAATTTTAACCAAAAGATTCAACACAACACAACATAACACAAACACATGCAAATCTTCCTCTAATACGGCCTATACCTCATATCCAACCTTGAAGATCTCCCACCACCGCCCATACTTCCACCTAACCCGCCCATGCCGCTACCTAACCCGCCCATACCTCCCCCCATCCGCCCCATTCCTCCCATCCTCCCCATCCCACCATAACCCCACTACAAAATTTAAAATTAAAATTAAAAACATTTTTCAACATCAATCTTTCATTTTGATAAAGAGAACAAAATAAAAACAAATCTAGCCACATTGAAAAAACTTAGGTTATGTTTGGTGTACTAGCTGATAGCTGAAAAGCTATCTGTTAAATAAAAAGCTAGCTGATAAAAAATGTCGTTTGGTAAAACAAGCTGTAAATATAAAATGACTTAAAAGGACAGTTAAAAGAATACGTTTCTATAACTAATTATGGGGTATATTTGGAAATTTTTAAAAAAACTCCTAAAAAACTAGTCTAAGACTGTGTTTGGCACGCTGATAAGCTAGCTTATTTTTAGAGCTTTTTTAAGTTGTCATGTTTAGCAAACCAAAAAGTAGTTTATAAGTTAGCTTTTTAAGAGCTTTTTTAAAAAATTTCAAATATACCCTTTAGTTAATTATGGAAACACATTTTTTAAAATGCCCTTTCATGTCATTTTATATCTTTCTGCTAGTTTTACCGGACACTATTTTTTATCAGCTTCAGCTAGCTTTTTATTTAACAGCTAGCTTTTCAGCTAACAGCTAACTTTTCAGCTAATATGTCAAACATAGCCTTAAGTAGCTTTTTAAAAAGCTAGTTTATAAGCTACTTTTTGGGTTGCCAAACATGACAACTTAGAAAAGCTCAAAAAATAAGCTAGCTTATCAGCTAGCTGTGGCGTGCCAAACACAACCTTAGTCTTTTTGCAAAATTAGTGGTTATTTATGGAATAAAAAAAGGTTAGATTTGTCTTTTTCTCTTTAAAAAAAAATACTCACATCATCAAAATCCAAGCTTCCATACATTCTTCCATAGCCTCGCATCGGCCCATAACTACCTCCATACGGTTCAGGATTTTCCAAATATGCCCCTCCTCCTCCACTTGACCCCCCATCATCAACAGGTGTAGCTGAATCTATCGCAACCTAAAAATGCAAAAATTACTCCACAGTCCACATAACTATATAAATTGCAAATTTGGTCCCTATTGTATACTAAAATCAACAGGTTTTGTCCAACTTTTACTTTTGTTACAAATTTGTCCTCATTGTTTCATTTTGTTGCGAATATGGTTTCGTGGTCGATCGATACCAACTCGGTTGTTTTTTTATTTCAAAATGACTATATTGCCCTTAGACCAAACACTACAGGGACCAAATATGTAATTTACCATACCATTATAACTTTCATCAACATAAGAAGTTTTTTGTTAAAAGTTAAAACGTATCATATTTTTCAATAAATGGAAAATAATTTAAAAACTTATATTTTCAAAGATAATTTAAAATAAAATACGTTATGATTTATGAAAATGTTAATAATAAAATTACAAATTTGGTCTTTGATGTATATTATGTGGGGTTTTAGTCAAAGGGCAAAATTGTCATTTTACAAAGAACAGATGTGAAGTTAGATTTAACCAACGAAAAGCATAAAATTTGTCTTTCATTCTAAGTATGCAGCATACACATAGAAAAAAATCTGTAATTTGTTATAAAAAATATTACAAGTTATATAAAAAAAAATTAAAAATGTAAAATTTTTAAAGTACCTGTTGTCCACAAATCTCATGTGACCTTCTTGACACACGATCTGCAACACCATCTTCAGCAAATGTCACAAAACCAAACCCTCTGTGACCAGATCTTTTTGGATCCTATATATTAAATTGTAAATATTATAAATTATTTAAAATTCAAGTAATTTACAAATTTGGTCCTTGATTTTAGCATATTTTTTCAGTTTTGCTCCCTAAAGAAATCTGTTTACAATTTTGGTCCTTATTTCGATGTTTCATAGCAAATACATTCCCTAAATCATCAAATCCACATACCCAGCTGTTAATTTATTTTTAAATTGACCATATTGCCCTTGAAGGCTTGAACCAAAACTGAGAAAAAACAGCATGATCATCAACTTGCAAACATCCATTCGCAAAATAATAATATCACTATGGTTCTGCCAATATAACATCTTTTTCTCATTTTAGGTCCAAGGGTAAAATGGTCATTTTCAGAAATCAGAAAGAATCAGCTGGGTAGCAGTTAAATTTAATGAACCAGTGACCAAATCACCAAAATCAATATGAAACATTAAAATAAAGACCAAATGTACAAACAGTTCTTTTAGAAACCAAAATCATTATAAAACTGTTCCTTTAGGGACCAAAACCAAAAGGATTGATAAAATCAAGGACCAAAATCGTAAAATTAAAATACCTTTGGGACATAAGCATCCAAAATTCTTCCAAATCTTCCAAAATATTGGCGAAGATCTTCTACACTGGCATCCTGAGAAAGCCTACCAACAAAGATTTTCTTTCCCATTCCCCGAGTTGACTCGCCTCCTGTGATTTCTCATAAAATTAAATAAATAATTGTTTGATTATTTTAATTTAATTTTATGGAAATGAAAATGAAAACATACTTCCATAAATGGGGCCCGGGTAATCATATGATGTAGGAGCACCTAATGCAGCATATCTAGTTGTCACATAAGCATTATATGCACCATATCCTCCTCCTCCTCCTCCTCCTCCACCACCACCACCACCACCACCACCGCTACTGCCGCCGTGAGACATCCGGCTAACTGGCCGGAAATCATCTTCCTTGGGTGTTGCTCGGTCAACAACCACAGTTGACCCCCCTAGTTCATGGGTTTCAGACATGAGATCATCCACAGAATCTGTAAATAAATAACATAATAAGTTAATTGCTTGAAAGTTTGATAAATTGTTTAAATTTTAATCAAATTAAAAAGATTTAAATCTTTAATGGAATTACCAGCAGTTGCAAAAGTAATGAAACCAATTCCACGATGCCCTTTGGTGCTTGGATCCTAAAGAAATAAAATATTAAGTTCCTATAAAACAAATTAACAGAAGAAAATATAAAATTTTATGTACCTTGGGCATGTACAAATCCGTAATTTCACCAAATTTATCAAAATGGCTGGAAAGAAACAAAGTAACAAACACATTGTATATTAATAGAGACAATAATTCAAACAAATCATAGAGTGTATAAAATCTACCTCCTGAATTCATCTTCTGTAACTGAGGGAGGAATTCTAGCAACAAATATCCTGGTGACTTTCTTTGAAGGTGCTCTCATTTCCTCCTAAAGAAGAAGAAAAACAGCAAATTTGATTAAGATTATGAAAATTTCAGAAGTACAATATGATAAAGTGTTGGAAAAAAAAACCTTTGGTGTGGCTATTTTTACTTCAAGTGCTCTATTCCCTAGGAAGTGTTCACTCGCAAGCGCAGCCTATAAAAATTGTCATCAGAAAATGATTTAAATTAACAAGTATGAAGATCTATCGATCTTGTATGTAATAAGAAAGTTTCAATAAACAGTAACTTGCCTTGGCATCTTCAACTGTTGCAAAGGTTACATATCCAAAACCACGAGATCGACCACTTGAGCGCTCCTGGAATTATAAAATCCAGTTTAAACATCAAAATTGGATTTGTTCACAGAAATTCAGATTGATTTATCACATTTTAATCAAGAAAGGGAGAGAAAGGAACAAGCATTGATCTTTAAAGCTTATTCCTTTGAAGAAAATTTCATCATACAAAAGACCATGTTGTGATTTTAAAGAGTGGCTAACCTTCATCACGATGCAGTCCTCCAAATCGCCATATTTGCTCATGTAATCCTTCAGACCATCAGTATCGACGTCCCAAGGGATGCCCAGTACCTAATATGGTAATATATATTCAGACATACCATGGATTTGAGTTCTCAGTGACACGATGAAACAGAAACAAAAAATGATGGCATAAGGAGAAGCTTACCACGAGTTTTTTCTCAGACATAAAGGAGAAAACAGGTATTAGGGTTTACAGTGAGAAAATCACACAATACAACACTCAATTCCTTCTCTTTAGCTCTCGCGGTCTCACCAAATTCCTCTCTCTCAATTAATCTCTCACACACGAAGACGAAGAAGACTCCTGCACACAATACACACACCTCTTTCTCACACACAATCACCATCATCATCAATATCATCATATTCCAATACAAACTCACCATTTTTATCATCTGTACATCTGAAAAAACGTATACCTAAAATGGAATAATTAAACGATCGATTACCGATACCTTCGATTATATAGTTTTGTTCGGAATTTCAAAACCCTAAATCGCAGATCCCTCGGGTCGGGCCACACTCCACTCTCGGATCTCTCTCGCGCTCTCTCTCTCTCCCTCTCTCTCTCTCTCTCTCCAAGGCGCCGCTCAGCTACGCTCGTCTAATTGCAAAAAGAGCTTACCAGGAAAGGGAATCGTATATTTGGATATTATCTTCATGGGGAAAGTGACATTTAGGACCTTATACTAGGCTTAAACATCATTTATAACCCTTCATTTTTCTTTTAACCACATCAATTTGAAACTCTCAACTATTTTTCCTTTCACCACATTCATTTGAAACTCTCATGACTTTTCGATAATGATTATAAGTTGGTTAATAAGATTAAATAAATATCAAGCCTAAAATATAATCATAAATAAACTAAATTTCAATATTAAAATAATATATTTACTTCTACTTACAAAGTTATGTCTTTAACTTTTAACATATTATACTTAATATATTAGATTTAATATGTTGTTGTATTTAACCATTATCAGTTAAAGCTACAACTTTTAAACACTTTGGATAACATAAGTAATTTGTTGATTTAAATATAAGATTACATGGTCAACTTAAATATATATTTCAGTTCCACTTAAAAAACCCAAAAAATATTTTGTAAATAGTCATACTATACTATAAAGGAAGCATTTTTCCTTTAACAACATCAATTTGAAACTTTCAACTATTTTTCCTTTCACCACATTCATTTGAAACACCCATGACTTTTCAATTTCTTTCTAATAATGATTATAAGTTGGTTAATAAGGTTAAATAAATATCAAACCTAAAGGGTAATCATAAATAAACTAAATTTCAATATTAAAATAATATCTTTATTTCTACTTATAAAGTTATGTCTTTAACTTTTAACATATTATACTTAATATATTAGATTTAATATGTTGTTGTATTTAACCATTATCAGTTAAAGCTACAACTTTTAAACAGTTTTGATGAAATACGTAAATTGTTAATTTAAATATAAGATTACATGGTCAACTTAAATATATATTTCAGTTTCACTTAAAAAACCTAAAGAATATTTTGTAAATAGTTAAAAGTGATAAATTGTAGTGCTAAATGCAAAAACTAAATTGTAATCTCAATTTAACTAAAATATTTCCTAAAGATAATTTTATAATAATTAAATTTTTTCAAATAAGTAGCTTAATATAACTTACCATAAAAATAGTTAAAAATAACTTTATATAAATGATTATATTGTTACCTTTAAAAACAAAAAACAATGTTTGATATTTTAAATAATTACAATAATAGAAATTAAAATGTTAAACAAATAAATTTTAAAACGATTGATATTATGCAATTTTAATAGTTGTATATATTATCATATAATTCATAAATATTCAATATATTATATCAACTTAGTATATGAATTATTATATCAAATTTAACAACAACGCTATTATTATATTTAAGAAAACATATATTTGTGAAGACTTCAACTATATATGTGTTTCTGCGCAAGGCGCGGTCATTCGCCTTATAAAGGAAGCATTTTTCCTTTCACCACATTCATTTGAAACTCTCATGCATTTTTCCTTTCACCGCATTCATTTGAAACTCTCATGACTTTTCAATTTCTTTCTAATAATGATTATAAGTTGGTTAATAAGATTAAATAAATAATAAAACTAAAGTGTAATTATATATAAACTAAATTTCAATATCAAAAGAATATTTTTTACTTCTACTTATAAAGTTATGTTTTCTAACTTTTAACATATTATACTTAATTTATTAGTTTTAATATATTGTTGGATGTAAACCATTATCATTTTAAAGCTAGAACCTTTGAACAATTTGTATAAAATACTTAAATTATAAATTTAAATATATAACATTACAGGATCAACTTAAATATAAATTTTAGTTTAACTTAAATAACCCAAAGAATATTTTGTAAATAGTTAAAAATGATAAATTTTAGTGTCCTTCTAATAATGATTATAAGTTGGTTAATAATGTTAAATAAATTTCAAACTTAAAGTGTAATCATAATTAAACTAAATTTCAATATTAAAATAATATCTTTACTTCTACTTATAAATTTATGTTTTTAACTTTTAACATATTATACTTAATTTATTATATTTAATATGTTGTTGTATGTAAACCATTATCAGTTTAAAGCTGCAACTTTTGAACAGTTTGGACAAAATACTTCAATTGTTAATTTAAATATATTATTACAGTGTCAACTTAAATATAAATTTTGGTTTCACTTAAAAAATGTCACTCCCCCAAACCAGAACGGCCGAAATGTCTGGGGGCGGATGGAGTGACTTCATGTGACGTATCATAACAATTGAATATAAATGAAACATAGCAACACAAACATTCATACATTAATATTTAGTTTACATTGTTTACAACACTTGTTATGTTCAAATAAACATGAATAACAAAAGTAGAAAACATAATGCAGCGACGTCGGGCCTCGAACGTGGTGAATACATGTCTACTAGATCCCTGAGAATACAAGTCGTTTTGAAAAGCGTCAACTAAAAAGTTGGTGAGTTCATAAGCATTTTTGTAAGAAAGCTTTGTAATATTTGTGTTCATAGTAAGTTGTAAAACTCCAGAAAATCCAATATTTTCTCATAAAAGTAGTTTGTGAGTCTCGTTTCAAAAATCGTGTATAGTTGCATGCATGTTGTTCGTTTTCCTTGGTTTGTGTTAGCAATAATGTGTTCACAGAAAATCCTATATTTTCTGTTATGTGAAAAGTTGTGGTCTTAAAACCCTAAGACCGAAGTTGTGAAATCAGTTTACAAAATATACAAAACATAGTTTGGAATTTTATAAAACTGGCAGGGTGTATATCCTGTCCTTGCAAGGTAATATATATATATATATATATATATATATATATATATATATATATATATATATATATATATATATCATTACAGAAAAATGCAGTATTTTCCTTAAAAATGAACTGTGGTCTTAAACTCTAAGACCCTGATGGAAGTGAATATCGTACAGAAAATAGTTTATAGTTTCATTTATTTCAATAAAACTAATGAAGTTTAAGCTTCCTGTAAACCAAAAATCGTTTTGTTTATCCCTATGTGAGTCGTTATAACCATACTAATATGACTGATATGCCTGGCTTGCCGTTTTACAGGCGTCAGTTTCGTCGAAAGATATTTGTCACCCTAGACTGGCCTAGTCTAATTGTAGCGAACAGCTCAGGTGTGGGGTGTCAACCCCGTATAGATCTATACACAAATTTTGCTCTCCCTCCAGGAGACTCTGATTATAACTAGTAGGACTTACCACGTACGCTAGGTAGGTATGACTAAAGATGTCTCACAAGAGCCTTAACATATTTACGTGAACTATGACTTATTTTCTTGTAAAAACAGGATAGTTATACCTTTTAGATGATTAATCGTGTCTATGAAAAACGTGGTTCGTGACTTCCAAACTATACTGGTTATAGTTTATCTTGTTGGTTTGAAATAATTTATATACCCTTTTATATAAATATAAAGGTATGTTCCAGCATGAAAAATATGAAATCAAAACATATTACTTGGGTATTAAACCCACTAGATTTGTAAATTACTATATTGTACCATAGTTTACTAGTAACACTATCTTTCAATAAAGGTTCCCAAAAGCCATGTGGTTTACAGATCTTAGCTTTTCTTGTGATTTTATAACATTGATCATGTTAGTTTTGCTGATAAATATATACATATCACCATATTTATATCAAAACTAGAAAATACCATAACTTGCACAAATAATAGTTTATCCTTAACATAAAGGTGAAAACTTATAGTTATTTGTGGAATAAACAAAGTTTGAGTTGTATCCCCCCCCCTAAAACATAAAAAAAAAACTTGAAAATATGGGGGTATGAAGCTCACCTTGGTTTGGTTTGGTGGATGATTTGAAGAGATGTTGAGAATTTTCAAGTCCTAACACTTGAAGAGTTTGGTGAACTTGTGAAGATTATGATACCCTAGAGTTGTTAACACATAAAATTATGTGTAAATAAAAGAAATCAACAAGACAATGTGTATAATTTACTAGACAAACTTGAGATACTTACTAGGATCTAGGGAATGCTTTGAAGAATTAAGACTTGAAGTTGGAATACATTTGAGAGCGATTTAGGAGTTCACAGAAAGTGAATATGATAAATGAGGAGTAGTTTTCGTTCATAAAGGAATAATAGGAGTGATAAGGAAGGGTTTACGTTCATTATATAGGAAAAGAGGATGATTTGATGTTTGCTTGGATTATTGGTGGTTAATACGTAGAGATCTGTGAATGCATGGGAAAATGGCAAAGGATATCACATATTAAAGTCAAATGCTTGCTTTTCTCTATTTCAATCCGTAAACGTGTGTGAACACATGTGTTTACGCCCCACATGCTTCCTAGGATGGTGTTTACGCCCAAGATTCCTTCCTAGAAATGTGTTTACATCAAAGATGCTCCCTAGGAAGGTGTTTACGCCCAAGTATTTGTTTTCCTATGGAATTTACACCCCAAATGTTGGTTCTTTAAAGTGTTTACGCCCACTAGGTGGTCCACCATGGAGTTTACGCCCAAAGCTTGCCTCCTTAAGGAGTTTACGCCCAAGTATGGGTCCCTTATGGTGTTCACGGCAAAAGGATGGCCCATTAAGGGGGTTTACGGCCAACCATGAATCCTTTAATGTGTTCATGGTTCTTGGGTGGTTTCCTTATGTGTGCTTAAGTTTTTAGCTAGTATGCATTCAAGGGTGATGACCTTAGTGGGATATTGTGCTAAAACTTCCATACAAGATGTCTAATGTGTGTTTTCTTGTTAACCAGCCAAGGGTGCATTCAATCATGGTTCCCCAAAACTTGTTACACATATTTATCCATATATGTTGGCTTAAGTCATTATTCTTATGGCCTTCCATGTTTTAAGGTGGTTGGGAGACTAAGCTTAATACTAATAGACAATCTTTTAATCCAAGATTCTTATTCCAATTCATTCGTCTAGTTTGCCTTGATAAAGTTGTTTACATTCAAGAGGTTACCTTATATGTGACTTCCAAGGTGTATGCTTCCATATACAAGCATTTATGTTCTAATGGTTTCCAAGGTTTTCCTTGTAATAGGGTTACAATTTAGACGTCGCTTAAACCAAATATTTCGGGTTGTCACAAAAAACTCAATGAATATTTTGTGAATAGTTAAAAGTGATAAATTGTAGTGCTAAATGCAAAAACTAAATTATAATTTCAATTTAACTAAAATATTTCCTAAAGATATTTTTATAATCATTAAAAGTTTTCAAATAAGTAGCTTAAAATAACTTACAATAACAATAGTTAAAAATAACTCTATATAAATGATTATATTGTTACCTTTAAAATCAAAAAACAATGTTTGATGTTTTATATAATTATAATGATAGAAATTAAAACGTTAAACAAATAAATTTTAAAAAATTAATTAACAATAACAACAACTATAAATAACATTAAACCATATATTATATTTAATTTTATTCATAGTAATTCACGGGTAAAAGTCATTCAAACGGTTGAGATTATGCAGTTATAATAGATGTATATATTATCATATAACTCAAAATAATCAATATATTATATCAATTTAGTATACGAATTATTATATCAAATTTAACAATGACTTTATTGTTATATTAAAAAAAACATATATTTGTAAAGATTTCAACTATATAGGTGTTTCTGCGCAACGCGCGGACATTCACCTACTATATATATATATATATATATATATATATATATATATATATATATATATATATATATATATATATATATACTCCCTCAGTCCTAATATTATTGTCCACAGACAAAAAACATACAGATTAAGAAAAACATTAATTACCACTAACTTTATATAATAAAATGACAGTTTTGTCTTTACTTTGCATTTAATGTTCTATTAAATGCTTAGTTGGTTAAGTAATAATGAGGGGATATTTTGGTAAAAATGTTATTTATTTTTAGAAGTGGACTATTATTGTAGGACAAACCAAAAATGAAAGATGAACTATAATTTTGGGACGGAGGGAGTATATATATATATATATATATATATATATATATATATATATATATATATATATATATATATATATATATATATATATATATATATTAAAGAAGTTCAAAATTAGAAATAGTAAATTTGGATGATTTTTGTCAACTTTGGCCCTCATTTTTTTTATCCATTTTGACACTTTTGGTCATTGCAATCAAAATTTTTATACTTTTTAGGAACCTTTTAATATCTAAAGTTTGGCTACAAAACTTTAACGGTTTGACAACTTTGGTCCCTTTTCTAAAAACTTGCTAATTCGTACCCCTTTAATTATTTAGTTATTTTGACACTTTTGGTCCTTGCAGTCAAAACTTTTACATTTTTCATAAAAAAAACACAAAAAAAAAAAAAACGGTCCGGGGCAAAGCCCGAGTTTTTCACCCTTGCACTTTCTACATCTGTCATTTGTTTCTTTTGCTATAATTTTTCTATATTGGTCATCATATTTAAATTTTTTTTTTGTTTTTCCTACCCTCACCAAAGTCAACTAAAACAGTCAACAACAACGTCTATTAATCTATAAACAAAAACGACATTTAAATCATAGAATGGATTAAACACGAAATACTAACGTTCTTCGTCTTCACAATGATAATCATTTTTTATGATATCGGGGAGCTTGCAAATCCTTTCGCTTTCTCAAACATTTGGGATGGCCTAGTAGACATGCACAAAACAATACTCAAAATAAAAATCAAAAGAGATAGGAGAGTTATAAGAAAATTATAAAACATATGCAACAATCCATACACATATAATCACAAATATAAATTCATTTCGCGAGTATCGTCACAAATCATGATTTATTTGTCAGTGTATTTGCCAAAAAGGGTATTAATATCGCTAATTAGCGGTGAAAATTACACAAGCTTAGGGAGTGTTTGGCAGATGAGCTTATTAGCATTTTTTCATAAGTTACATCACTCTAACTTATTAGCTAAAAAAGTGATTGGATAAAAATTATTAGTGGTTCCACACCGTTATAAACTAAAAAAGTGATTGGATAAAAATTATTAGTGGTTCCACACCGTTATAAGCTAAAAAAATGTTTAAATAAAAATAGCATATAACGGTGGGAAACCGGTAATAAACTATTTTTTGTGGGTGTTTGGGATAGTTTTTGAAAATAGCTTATTAGCTTTTTAGCGTTTTAAAATGCTAATAAGATAAAAAAAAAAAGTATTTGTGTATTTAAAAAACGCTTTTTAAAACAGTTTTTTGGATAGAAAAAAAGTAAAGCTTTCAAAAAGCTAGAAAATCCTAACTTTTTAGTCATTTTACTCCTAAAAAACAGTTTTTCTTATCTAAACACTTTTTAAAATTTGTTTTTCCTAAAAGCCATAAACTAATAAGCATTTTCTTAAAAATCAATTTTGTGATTAAAAAAGCTAACCCAAACACACCCTTTCATAAATTACCTCACTTGAGCTTATTAGCTTATAAGCTAATAAGCTATAAGGTAATAACCAATATTTTTTTCCAAACACCCACTTAGTGGGATTTTACTTATATTTTCCAAAAGGAGAATCTTTAGGAAAGTCCTCATATTTTAGGTTAGTTTATAAATAGTCTTTAATTATTTATTTTACAAAAAAGTCTTAAAAGTAAGTAAAAGGTTGCATTCTCACCCTTTTTTCCGGTTCAACCGGTAAAATATTAATTTTGGACTATTTTGTAAACTTGCTCAAAATATTGAGACTTTCTACAAAAACCAATATATTAGGACTATATCGTAAACTGACCCTATATATATATATATATATATATATATATATATATATATATATATATATATATATATATATATATATATAAACAGGATCAGGTGAGGACTCATTTTAAAGTGAGGTCTCGTGAGGATACCTTAAAAAAATTGAAAAAAAAATCTAAAAAAAATACAAATCATAAAATCGAGCATAGATCTATGTCCGGGAGAAAAACAATTGAAAAAAAAATTGGATCATTAAAATTGAATCATTGATCATAATGATACAAAATAAAAAATTAAAATTGAATCATGGATCAATTTTAATGATGCAAAAAAAAAATTTCAATTTTTTTCTCTCAGACATAGATCTATGCTTGATTTTATAATTTGTATTTTTTTTAGATTTTTTTTTCAATTTTTGTAAGGTGTCCTCATGAGTCATCACTTTAAAATGAGTCCTCACAGGAACCGGACCCTATATATATATATATATATATATATATATATATATATATATATATATATATATATATATATATATATATATATATATATATATATATAACAGTTTTATATATTTTTACACCTGAAGAAACGTTTTCAAAGTTCTTTTTTCATTTAAACATATTTATATGTATTATTAAATACATGTATAAAAATACTTAAATCAAAAAACAAATTTAAAAACGTTTTTTTATACATGTAAAGATAGACTTTTTCATATTTTTAAACGTTTTTATACATGTAAAGATAAGTTATTGATGATATGAATATTGTGTGGATTTATGTGAAAATGGTGATGAAGACTGATGCAAAGACACTCCTAATGTTAAGTGTTTTGAAGATTGATATGTTTATCCACCATACTTGAGCATGGCTTGGAATATGTTCTATGTAAGGGGTATATTCCATTTATTCATAAGAACTTATTTATTTTTAAATATAATATATATTCGAGTTGGCGGGTTGACCTGCGAACCTAACCAACCCAACCCATGGAATAAACGGGTTGGTGGGTTGGGGGGTCAGAAATCTCAACCCAAACCCGCTTATTTTCGTGTCGGGTTCGTATCAGGTTACAAGTTGGGTCTAGAATTGCCACACCCACATAGAACATATGCAGGTACAAGACGCACTTTTAAAACAACTCCTAACCCCTCTATTTATAGACTATAAAGGTACAACGAACAGACAATGCAATGCTTATGTATGGTGGACAGACGGAGATCAATCTTCAAAACACTTAATCAAGAGTGTCTTCGCATCAATCTTCATCACCATCTTCACATAAGCCCACACAATCTTCATATCATCAAAAACTTATTTTTACATGTATAAAAATGTTTTTAAAGTTCTTTTTTTATTTAAACATTTTTATATATGTATTTAATAATACGTATAAATACGTTTAAATGAGAAAACAACTTTGAAAATGTAACATCCTAAAATTTAAGACTAAGTTCTTAAATCAATAAATTAAGTAAATGAAAATGATTTAAATAGTTAAATCATTAAGGAATAATCATAACATAAGTACATACGAAGTTTAGAAAAGTTAGAAGTGAAAATAATAACATTTCAAAAGTTAAAGGGCCAAAAGTGTCAAACTAGCAAAGTGAGTTGACCAAATGGTTGACTCAATTAATGGAAGGGACTATAAAAGTTATATGATGGATGGAGAATGACTTGTTATGTCAAAACCAAGGTTAAAATCTCAAATATTGAGGTTTGGTGAGTTTTGGCCAAAATAGGCAAACTAAAGGGATCAAATGTGAAAAATTAGGAAATAAGATGCAAGCCTTCTTCATTCAATCTTGCATATCGTGCTTGCATCTTAAGGCTTCACAAATGGCAATTTCTTTCTTCTCTCCACCTAGGGTTTGTTTCAAATGAGGAATTAAGCAATCAAGCAAAAAAAGGAAGAAACAAAGGCTTGCAAGGTATAATCTTTTCCCCCTTTAGCCTAGAAATCGATTTTGTGAAGTGGGTAAAACTACAATGTCAAATTTTATGTGATACAATGATTAGGTTATTGGTTTCCAACCTCCCTTGAGTGATTTTCATGGTTCTAATCTCAATCCAATCATCTCATTGATGAATTTGATGATTTAGGTAAAAAAGCTCCATGAACCCTAAAAATCTAAATTGGGGATTTCTTGTTTATATGTTAAATTGGAATGTATTCAATGACCTAGATGATGTTTGATGACAATGAATCCATTTGGAATACTCAAACACATCCATGAAGGTGGAATCATGTATAAGCTTGGATTGAAATGGAATTGGGGACAATATGATAAAATCAATGAAATCCTTTGTAATTGAGCAATTGATGAGTAAAGGAAGTTCATAATCATGAATGTATAATCTTGGAATTATTTAAATGCAATAAAATGAAGACTTGAGTGATCTATAGTTGAATTTATGGAATAATTGACCATAATGACATTTTGGGAAATATATGGATAACTACATGATGATTGGCATGTTAGAAGTGAATGAAATTCATGAACATGAATTGACACTCTAGGGATGATATTGGAACATACACATGAAGGGATACTAGTGAAGTTATAGCACTAGTGATTTTTTTGGCTTAAAGGGCAATTTGGGAAACATGGAATGGAATTAATGATTCCATAGTTAGTTTATGTACTTACAATGAGATTAATTGTGGTTTTATATACTTGACAGCTTTTATATAAGTGTTCAATAAGTTGGAACAAGATTTGTGAGTTTTGGAATGTTTAATTGCAAAATAGACTAGATAACCCTTTCTTGTAAAATTTAAGGATCATTATGTTCATAAGGATTTCAATGAGAACTTAATGGATTAAGTGGAGTGTTTTAATCATGTGTGAGAACCCATACAAGTGTTGCAAAGCGAATGGAGAAAGGGTCTTCAACAACTATGCATAGGACATTGTTGTTTTGAGAAAAATCATGTTTTGTGTGTGTGCAGACCTCAAAACACGGTCGTCTAATGGCAATGCAAACCATTACACGTTCCATAAATCAACCTGAACAATGTCACATAATTTTTTCGTAACTTCTGCATACAGACTTGAATTTACGTGCGATTTTCGCCTACATTCATAGTTTTTCATGTGTAATAGTTTGAAGCAATAAAATTTAGTAATGAAACATATGAGGGGTATTTTGGTCATTTTAATGACTTATATCCATTTTATATAGGTAGTGATTGAATAACGTTGCTCTAGGGAAAGGAGCTAGAAGAGGACTAGCTACCCTACATGTGGTTGAGGTGAGTATGTGTTGACATTTTTCTCACTTTGGGGTACATGGCAAAATGATTTTATTATAATGAAATACCAATGCTTTGATATATGAAATGTTTTGAAAATAAAGTGTTAAATGTTTTTGGAAAGAATGTTTTGAAAGAATGCCTTGAAGGTAAGAATGTTTTTGAAAGAAAAGAACGTTTTGGAAGAATGAACGTTTTGATAACGTGTTTGAAACATTTTGAATTATAGATGATTTAATTTTGAAAATGAGTATTTTGATACTAACATATAAAATATGTAAAGCATGAAAAGTAATGACAAGAAATAGAAAAGTAATGAAAAGAAATGGAAAGTAATGAAAAAAAATTGGAAAGTAATGAAAAGAATATATTCCTCGAGCCATGTTGTCCCCGTAACGAGGTCTAAAGGAATCTACTGGGATGTCGCCTCCCCTTTGTGAAGTAGATGTCCTGATTAGCGCGATGCCTTGGTCGATTGATTTGTTCCTTCCACCTTGGTCTAGACCTGGGGTGGTACCCTGCATATAAAATGGCAACGGTTTAATACCGGAATTAGCCCTTAATGATAAAAGAGAATGAAATATGGAAAGATGTCTTTTGAAATTAAATGATAAGATATGAAGTGATATTTGTGATGTGTATGATATCCGACTTCGTATGAAGAATTATGCTTCTTCGAAGTTTCGCGATTAAACCGACACGGCTATGTGCGTCGTAAAAAGTGAATTAGATGGATTGATTATTAGCCTAAGTAGTCTAAACAAAATTTGTAATCATAAAACTGAGAGCGTGCATATAGAGAACGTCCAAATCTGACTTCGTATGAGGAAGTTATGATTTTTTCGAAGTTTAAGCGCAACAGTACGGACACAAAAATCGAAATTCAAATCGGTCAATTGTTAGCCAAAAAAATCTAAATGAGCATTAAAGATCTCGTGATTAGGAGTTCGCTGACGTAAAGATAGTCGAGAACGAAGTTCGTATGAAGGGGTTATGAATTTCTCAAGGACTTTAACAGTTTAAACCGGTCTAAATATGAATTTTAGTTAGAGCAATAATTAGATGTTGAGACCTTAAGGAAAGTTGTAGATCTCGTCGAGATAATTCCAGTGATATAAAGAACGTCGAAGGAGCTCGTATGCGAAAGTTATGGTCGTCCAAAGATCAACGAGAAATTACCTAGGATGATGACGTGGCATCACCTGGTAACCCCATGTGGCGTGGTCGGATAGCCGACTCTCCCACGAGACAAGGTGACATGGTGCAATGTGGGTGTGACACGTGGCACCACCTAAAGAGGACACATGACATGTTCTAGAAGAGATGACGCGGAGCGATGAGGAAGCGACATGTGGCAAACAACCGGTGGAGACACATCACCCCTGAGGCGCGATGCGCCTCTTGTCTACCCCCCCTGAACTCTATAAAATGCTGCAACATATCCTTCATTCTCCACACAAAACCCTTCCAATTTCTTTGGATTCC
This sequence comes from Lactuca virosa, assembly GCF_052849685.1. NCBI lineage: Eukaryota > Viridiplantae > Streptophyta > Magnoliopsida > Asterales > Asteraceae > Lactuca > Lactuca virosa. The sequence goes on along the minus strand of NC_136428.1, from coordinate 213,141,284 downwards.
TTCTCACTCTTGAGATTCAATTTTTCCTAACTTTTAGGATATATTTTAGTAGAAACTCAGGAGCTTTAGGAGCCCGACGAAAATAGGTGTTCAGGTTGGAGTTATGCCCGCTCAATTTCCTGGTTTTCTTTAAAACCTTTGTAAGTTAAGTTGCACTTATTTTAATTCAAGTGTATCTTATATTTATATTGATATCCGTTATTATGAATCTATAAATAAGATTTATTAGTGATTCCATTTCATAATACTGATTGATCTACTTACGGAGGTGATGTATAAGCTAGATTTAGTGAGGTGTTTAAAATGGGATTTCAAAACAGTATACTTTATATACCAAACGGACCCTACCTCCAATACGATCTTACCTGATTGCTCCTTATTAGCTATAGATCAGTATACATTGGGATTATTGAGGAATCTAGACTCTCATTAGTCATAATGAATATAAGACTAGGACTTGGTGACATTCGTACCTAGGGCGTATCAAAGGAAATGCCAAGGTGTTAGGCGGAGCATTGCCGAAATCACCGGTGATCCACTTGTAACAAGTGAGTGCATAGTTATTTTCATCTTACACATAGATGTAAGGTATTTAGATAAATAAATGTTATATGTGCTTATTATCTGTAATCAAAATATTATGTGTTAGACGAACTAATATAAGAATATTTTTATATGAATTACCATATATGTATTTTCATACCTGCAATATATTGGGTAGTGATGGGTGATGAAGGATGAATAAAAGGTTGAGGGTTATGGATGATGTGAGATGAAAACGATGATAATAGGCCACAACTTTAAATAGTACTAGTGTCTTAACGATGTAGAAATGGTACTAGTGTACTAACGATGTTGAAATGGTAATAGTGTACTAACGATGTAGAAATGGTACTAGTGTACTAACTATGTAGTCATCTAAAAGAGTATAGGTGATGACCACAGACAACCCAAGCCAGTCCCGTGGAACACAGACATGTTTATAACCTGTAGGTGATGGACTATGTGTTCATTTGATGTACTCTGTTTCATATTGACATGAATTGCGTAGAAATTCCTGAAACAGTACTGTCAGCAACGATGATTATGATGATCCTTAGGATAGATCATTATGAATGAATATAAAAGGAAACCTACCGATATGTATTGTAGATAAATCCCTGAAACAGTATTGCCAACAACTATGACTATGATGATCTTTAGGATAGGTTCTTAGGGATGAAGATAGAAGAAAACGGGGATGTGTAATTGTTGATGTGAAATAGATAATTAAACAAATTAATTATATTATTGTGGGTTGAAAACCATATGTACTCACCAGGTTTCCCAACCTGACCCACTTAGTTTCTTTGTATAACAGGAAACAATACAAAGACAATGATGTTTGGATCCAATGAGAGATTCAAGGAAATATATGCCATAATATGAAAGATGTTGTAAGGCATGTAGTAACCATGTTTATGATTATGTTTCTTGTATCAGTTATGACATCCCAAAGTTTTTAATAATAAATGAAAAACATTTCTTCTGAAATACTTTTATGGGACAAATTCTGCAGTTGTAAATAAACTCTTTTAAATAAGCATAAATAAAAAAGTCTTTTTCTGACCGTGAAAATGGGGATGTCACATCATCACCACTATCAAACGTGACTACCACCATAACAAGACCATCGAGGAGCCACCACCACATCTACTAAACATTATCCCTCATGAAAACCATAGATCTAACATTTTTTCTCTCTTCCTCACTTTCTAGCTTTGTATAAATACACCCCTAACATAAACCTAGACGTCGCTCAATATTCTTTCTCTTAAACCACCCACTATTGGTCCTACTCCGCTATCTATCCTACTACCACCTTCTATCAAAAACCCCTTAACCACAAACAGTCCGACCACTACCAAAGTTGCTTCACTTCATTCTACCTTGATCCCTTTGTTTGTCCCTTCATTCCCATACAACACGTAAAGCACTTTCTCCTGGATGTCAATTGTCATGGTTTAAAACAAAAAAATCTAATAAAAACCCTTAGTTTGCAACAAGGTATAAATTTGATCTATTTTATTTTATTTTTTCTTTCTAACATGTTATCTCTATTTGGTTAGTTGTTGACAAACGAGTTTTACTAGAACAAACATGCGCTAATGATGCAACAAAATAAATAAGTAAATAGTTTTATGAACACAAGTTATAAATGTTACGACCCAAAAATCACGACCAAATTTTTCATTTTTAAATTAAGTAAAAACATTGTTTCCAGAAAACCAAGTCAAGAAAACATAAGTATCAAAATACAGTCATCCCAAAATTAGAGTATCAGAAAAATGTGGAATCATGAAAAACCTGTTGATGAGAGTGTACAGTCAAGCCTTTGCCTTCCCATGATCATCTAAAGTACCTGAAACACATGTAAATCCACAACTGTAAGCACGGAGCTTAGTGAGTTCCCCAAAACATCACATACAACACAACATAATAAACAACCATGGGTTATCAGTAACCCTAAGACTATCAGCAATCCTAAGGACTATCAACAGTCTTATGGGCTCATAACATCCATGTTGGTTATCAGCAACCCTATGGACTATCATCAGTCTTGGAGTTATCAGCAACTCAATAAACACATATAACAATAGTCATCAAATAAGACTCGATTAGTATAGCATGCACCAAACTATGATATATGTAATATAGTGAGAAGACTCACGTCGCAAGTAGCAGCTAGACACAACAAATCCAAAATAGTGCATACCGGTAGTACGAGACACCTAACAACAATAAAGAAACACCCTCTCAGTCTACACCTTAAAACCCTCAGGTTGACCAAAAGTTAACAATGGTCTAAAGTCAATAGTCAAAGTTAAGGGTCAAAGTAAACCTCAGTAGGCCTCCATGTCGTGGCCACTCATAGGCCATGTCATGGCTGCTTCTCGACAAAACAGTCGGGCAACCACCAATCACCATGTTGTGGCGAGCAGAATGCCACGTCATGGAAACTGGGTTTTCACAGCCTAATGGATTAAGTTCTCAATATATTAAGCCACCCATTTAAATACTCCAGAATGCTTCCTAACGTCTTAAACAACATAAACATCGATGCTTTCAGTCATGCATGTCCAATGCAATTCTAGCATTCAAACCAGGTCAAAAATAGAGAAATAAAGCCAAGATCTCATGCATGGAGCTCAATACACCAACAAACTTCAGATCTGGAACATATGTCCACCAAGGGACCTCAATGATTCATAAAGTTGCTAACTTTTATGGAATCCATGCACTCAACTCAACCCAAAAATGGAGAAAAGTGGGTAGAAACCTAGATCTAGCATGATATAATGAGAAAGTTAAGATCTAGAGGACTTACAAAAGTCTAGAAATGGAACAAGATGGTGAGGGGGAGGTTTACTAGCTTGGACAAAGCACCCAAGACACCTTCTTCTTCTTCTTCTTCTAAGCACCAAAACACCAGCAAAAGCTTCACAATCAATAATGGAGGCTAGGGTTTCCTTGAGGGTGAAAGGGAGGTGATGGAGTTTGAGGGTGTGCAAACCCTAGCCATCACGTCCCTTAAATAAAGCTCAAAACCCATAAATAGGTTTTGCACCCTGGCGGTCGCCACGTTGTGGCCAAGCCTCTACCACATCGTGGTGCACAAAAAATGATGCGCGTTTCTTCGGCCATGGCCACGTCGTGTTGCATTCTTCTCCACATCGTGGCCTTCAAAAATTACAATTTTGTCCTTTTAATTGCTATAAGAATAAGAGAAATCCTACCTCGAAATTGATGTTACAGTAAAGCCCTAAAATATTTTAAAAAAAATAGGTGTTTGGTTCTGTATCCAAAGACTTCATATTTTACAACTATTATGATGTATTATGGATAGTCTAATAAAATAAAATAATTTAAATACACAATCTAGCTTTATACTTATAAAACCGAATTGACTATTAACATCATGCAATATACCTGATCATGAATAATATAGCTTAGGTAAGTAAAGATGTCGAACTCAAGGGTAATCGAAGTGTACCAAAGCAAAAAACATGGGAATTAAAATGTAACTTAAATAAAATAGACAAGATAACTTTAAAAAACAATTAAACTAAATTACTTTTGATTAGGTTTTGAATCATCATATAATTATGATTCATTCATGCGAAGTGCAATGGGGTCTTGATAGAAATTCACTGATTCCTAAGTTGATTTAATTGGATGGTTAAGTCAATAATCATATGATTCTAAGTTGTCTACAGACAAGGATAGCTCCCATAGACTTAATCTACTAGTTCATATTATGTAAGACTCAATTGGTATGACCATCCCCATTAATCCTGATGAATTCTCAAAATTTCCAAGTTATCAGATCAGTCATGAACATTAACTCAATTTTATTATGTTTTACCTAGGGATACGGTCAGCCTCTAGTCCTAATGCATATGTCATTAATAGAGTTTTGGGCCAATGATGTTAGCAAAACAACAAAATACAAGATACATAATTTGAACCTAATCTTAGATCAGGCACTCAGTTACATAACCATTGTAACGTCCCGATTTTCAACATAAAATTTTCATTGTTAAACATTATTGAATAATTGCAAAACCCCATTTTCATTAAAAGATCATAGCCATACATTTACTATGCATAAAATAGAGTTTTAGCGGAAGTCTAAAAACATAATTATTTCTTCGATGCTAGTATAGTCACGCTGGAGCCTTCCCCCGTCAGAAGAATAATGTGAAAAGCATTTATTCAACAACTGTAAGCTAAGGCCTAATGAGTTCCCCAAATTATTATATATCGTAATACACATACATGCATACTGTTGGAAAGCGCATCAAAGGTCATTAACTATTGGTAATATTTCTAATAATAACAGGGTCCTTTAGGGTTGTCTTCAAGACCCAAATTGAGTAGAATAAATAAAGGTGAAATTGGTTTATTAATTATTATGGTTAATAATTAATAAGAAACTAATTAGAAATATATTTTGGTGGAATTAATTAACAATTTAATTAATCAAATGGTTAAATATTTATTAATCGATAGTTGGTTAATCAAGACTGTTCTAGAACCCTTATGGAATTAGGGTTGGATGAAAATCACTCCATCCCACACGGGAAAATGAGTGAATTTTGTTTTTGGCCTCCTATCCAACATGGGAAGGAGTACAAAACCTGGGAAGGAATCCAAGGCTATAAATAGGACCTTAGGGATTTCATTCTTCCTTGCACCTTGGCTTGAAGTTTCGCCAACTCTTCTTCCTCATCCCATAGGGACGATTTCTAACCCTCTTAGGGTTTGTGAAATTGACTCTTCTCCTAGTTATTTTTATTCGACTATTTGGTGTTATTGGGTGTGACACCATTAGAGGGATTATGGTTTGGGTCCTCTCATCCAAGCAACCTCGTGGAGGACGAGATCTCAATCATGGATATCAAGGGTTACTTTAAAGGTATGTTTTGCTACTTTGTATTTTTGTTTTCTAGGGTAGATGTAATTAGCATGAAACCATAGATCCATAGGTTGTATGTACACTTAGTTATATCGTAGTTTCGATTTTTCCGCTACCTAGTTTAGAGTGTATTTGATGTGTAGAAACTCAACTGTGGTATCAGAGACATTGGTTTAAGATTACATTCACCCTAGATCCATATTTTTTCTGTAAATGCTTGTTTGAAATTGAATGAAAGAAGAAAATTTGGAAAATTCGTATTTGAAAAACCTTCAGTTGCAGCTCACGACGTGAGCTTGCCGGATTAGGGTTTTCCCATTTTTTTTATTTTTTTAAACTTGAGGATTTATAATGTAGATAGTTACCAAATTTAAAATGTTTTAAATCTGGAAAATAATAAATATTATTTGATAGAGATTTGAATTTGAATATTTATTTATTATTTAAATAGTGAATTTAAATATTCAATATTACTTTTAATAGAGATTTATAAATTTGAATATTAACCCCTCGTGATTTATTAATTGTTACATTGCGTCCTCGCAATTAATTAGAATTAATATTAGACAACTAAATTTAAAGAGTTTTAAATTTACCCCTTGTATTTATACATATTAGAATTGTATCTATTATATGTATAAGAAAGTTACAACATGTGTCATCGCATGTTTAAATATTGACATTATCAGTGTTACCATGACTAGGCTCACCCATTCTTATGTAGGGGTTTAAGGAGGTCTCTATGATTCCTAATGTGGTCGGTTTTTAATATGCTTCACGCTTACCACCCTCACCACCCTATTGCATTTTGAGAATGGAGTTACCGAAAGGGATTGATAGTGATAATGGTCAATTTAAAAGTATTCTAAATACAAGTATAAAACAAAATCTCGTTTTATTAATAGAATGTGAAGTTTATATTATCCATGAAAACTGCACATTCTCTTTATATTCCGTTAGTGGAGCTCGTGTGGTTAACCGACACATCAATCTAGAGTATAGTTGAGAATGATATGAAACTCGCGAATCTCAAGCGTAACTTGAGCCAGGGACCATGCAATTTTGCATGGTTAATTCACAATCTATTTAATGTGAATATTATGTTATCCATAAAAGTTTGCACATTCTCTTTATAACTTGTTGGTGGAGCTCGTGTGGTTAACCGGCACATCAATTTGAGAGTATAGGTAGAGAATGATGTGGAACTCACGAATCTCAAGCGTAACTTGACCCAGGGACCACGCGATTCTGTATGGTCGATTCACCATCTGTTTAGTGATTCGCGACGACCCCGTCATTGAATCTGAGATGAACATAATCCAAGATTAACATGTCATTGATAGTCAATGAATCTCAAAGATCTAGGAATTTCATGGTGATCGAAATTGACAAAGGGCTTTGCCTACCTAAATAACTTTATGGTGTGTTTACGGCATCCCTTTACACATCATGAAGCCAAATATGGATCCTAGCCTTCTTAAATAATTTTATTTAGGGTAACTATTTTCTAAGGATAAGTAAAACAAACTATAATGGAAACTGATATTGAATGATGTCTATAAACTTATTGTGAGAACAAGAATCAATGCGTAAGGACAAGGTTTGAAAACTCAAGCCTTGAGTTAATCTTTAAGATCAATGTCTGCTCTTAATATGTAGTTCCAGTAGAATCTGGTAAACCGGTTAAGACTTGAAGATAAATAATCAACAAAGTATTCAAGTAATAAATGAGGTAAATTTGAGTATAATATATTCAAAGACAATTTAAGACAAGAATAATGTAAATGAAAGAAGTTTGACATCCAAGAGATAATAGATTGATGTGAAGAGAATATCGAGTTCTATTATTGGTTAAAAACTCATGAAACATTCACTCCTTATATAGCAAAGGAGGAACTTGGTACAAACCGCTGACACATTCTAAGGACTGGATATAACAAAGTATTTGACAATCTGACACTTAAAAGATTCACAAGATTTAATCCTAAGAACTGTTACATCAAGATAACACAATATACATTTTGCTTTTTCAGACGCTGACTTCGGATACACTACATCATCTCGGATTCACCATTCACTTCGGAACACCATCTCATTTCGGAGACTAAGTTAAATTCAAAACGCTTGGGATTGCTAGAGTTTCAATTCTTATGCATTAACAATCTACACCTAAGCGACTCAACTCAGTTGGCATCTTTAGATATGAACAAGTAAGCACTATAGAGCCAGCTTCGGACTTCCAAATACCACTTGAGATGGTTGATGAACTTATTCTTCACATGCTCAGGAGCATCACTCTTAGATGTATTGGCGATGAATTTTTGGAGGATCTTTGAGGGAACGAGGTGTTTGTCAAGAGCTCGAAAGAATTATTTTCAGTTGGTCTTCTTCTTCAAGTAGACGTATCCGCGCTGTGGTTCTTCAATAGGTCCTTCTGCCAAGATTTGAGCTTCAGGCAGCTCATAAGTAATCTTTTCCAATACATTCTTAGTTCCGAACAAGTGCGCGAACTCGACGTCGGATCTGCAGAATTCAGCTACATAATCATTCAAGAAGTTGAGTGCAACACTGTATGTTCTGACGCTCAATTGATCATTTTGACAACTTCGGAAATGAGCAACAATAGTGAGAATATCATTTGGGTTGAGAGATGGAAAATCAGCATCCATGATGGTGATGGTGGCTTCTTTGTTCCGAGTGATGTAATATTTGTACAACATGCAGTCCAGGTCGAACTTGCTTTGAACCTTCCTTCAAAACCCAGTAATCTCTGTTATTCTCATCCGAGACCACACTTATTTTTGAGGACGTGCGTTAACGGAGTAGAATGTCTTCAACCTCTCTCGTTTAGTTCTGATGATGGTTTTAGGATCACCATTGGGATAAAGTGGAGCGAACATGATGTAGTACTTTCCGAAGGGAGAAATTGGGAGATCGATTTGGTCGGAGTCTTGCATGGGTAGATCAAAGTACATAAAGGTCACTATGTCTTGATCGTGAATTATCCATTCTCAGAAGAGTGGGGATATGCCCAACATCAGATTTGGATTATCTTTCAATGCTTGGATCCGGATGCTTTCTTCAAGTGCTTGATCAATTTGAGCTTAAGACCAACCTTCAGACTTTCTAAAGGTCCTTTGAGGGTTGCTTGGTTCTTCGGCAATATTCTTCCCTTTGTCGTGATGCGGTTTGTTCAAGTCAGAAATGACTTGTTGAATGGTTTCAGAGATAGTGAAATTTGGAGGAGGAGTGATCAGAGGCTCTTCTGGACTATCGTCTGGTTCCCGAGCAAGAGAACCTTCATCAATTGGTGTGATTCTCGGAGAAGGAATAGGAGGCAGCATAGACCGAGTATCTCTGAATGCATCAACGGTGAGCTTAGTCTTGATTTTAGCCATTTCACGACTTCTTTGAAGAACGTCTGCCAAGGGTGATGACCAAGTGACAATGGACCATATCCTTCTTTCTTCCTCCGATAGAACCTTAGTTGGATATTTTCGAGGAGTTTAAAGTCCTACAACAGTGTTTGTGATTAACTCGTCATCATCATCTTCTTCATCATCTTTTGTTGGAGGGTCCATGGATTCAACTTGTAAAACATCATCAGATTCATCTCGGATAGTGAACTCCGAGGCAGGTTTCCATTGAATGGTTCGACCCTTGTGACTAGGTCCTTTTTCCCCTCTTACTTCGGAGGGGCCAACATCCGAGGCAAGTCTAGCATTGGCTTGGACTTTGGAAAATCGTTCAAATACTCTCTTGAAGCTCATATTGATTTTCTTGGAGAGAGCATCATATGCTTCGGCAGTGGGGGGCTTGGGCTTTCAAATGATCGAACAAAGAGGCCAGGATGGAGAGAATTTCGTCAAACTTGTTGTTCGGAACGTCAACGATGTTCCAAAAAGCTCGGAGTAACTTGATGAGAAGCTATTGCATGATGAGGTTGAGTTCGTACTTCTTCCTGATTTCTTTCTCTAACCTCTGGATCTATTTTTCATGATGGACATGTGTTTGCTGGATCAGCTCGTTTGTTGCTTTGATCATGTCATCGTGCATTTTTAGCATGATGGTGGTGGTGGAAATATGGTGATCCAAGCTTTAATTGTATTTTTGTTTGACTTCTTCTAAGGTGTGCTTGAAATGTAGGGAAATGAGCTGATCAAGTTGATATGCTCTTTTAGCTTCCAACGGCCCATGTTGTTTTATCTCGGGAAGAGATTTGAGGATAACATCAAGCTTTGAGTCGAGACTGGAAACTTTTTCATCAAGCTTGGAATCTAATTGCCCCACAAATTTGTCGAGTGAGTTGACCTTGGAGACAACTGATGCCCTTCGGGCTCACCAATGCTCCTGCCGCGTTCATGGACCTCATGAACCGCGTGTGCAGACCGATGCTAGATCAGTCTGTGATAGTTTTCATTGATGACATCTTGGTTTACTCCAAGACACAGGAGCAGCATGAGGAGCACTTGCGAGAGGTGTTAGATACCTTGAGGAGGGAGAGCTTGTATGCCAAGTTCTCTAAGTGTGAGTTCTGGTTGCGCGAGGTGCAGTTTCTTGGGCACCTTGTCAACCAGAACGGGATATTGGCTGACCCGGCCAAAGTGGAGGCCGTGATGAGATGGGAGGTTCCGAAGTCTCCATCTGAGATTCGGAGTTTCCTCGGACTGGCAGGCTATTATCGGAGATTCATTCAGGACTTCTCCAAAATAGCCGCACCCTTCACCCGACTGAGGAAGAAAGCCGTTGTTTTTCGATGGGGGCCTGAGCAGCAAGCAGCATTTGAGACGTTGAGACAGAGACTGTGCGAGGCACCGATTCTCGCCCTGCCCGAGGGCGTGGAGGATTTTGTGGTATATTGTGATGCGTCCATCTCAGGGTTGGCGCGCGGTATTGATGCAGAGAGGGCACATTATCGCTTACGCTTCGAGACAGCTGAAGCCTCATGAAGCGAACTACCCGACACATGATTTGGAGTTGGGGGCGGTCGTCTTCGCCCTCAAGATTTGGCGACACTACCTTTATGGGGTCCGTTGTACCATCTACACGGACCACAAGAGTTTGAGGTACCTCATGGATCAGCCAAATCTGAACATGAGGCAACGTCGGTGGTTAGATGTGGTGAAGGATTACGATTGCGAGATCCTTTACCACCCGGGGAAGGCCAATGTCGTGGCCGACGCGCTTAGCCGCAAGGCAGCGCCGATCAGAGACATCTGCATGAGGATGACAGTGGTGACTCCTCTTTTGGAGCAGATCCGAGAGGCCCAGCAGGAGGCTATGAAGGAGGAACATCTGAAGAGCGAGTGTATTGTGGGACAGATGTCCTCCTTCGACTATGATAGCCGTAGATTATTGACGCTACACCGAAAGGTGTGGGTTCCCTATCATGGGGGTGTGCGCCAGGTTCTGATGGAGGAGGCGCACAAATCCCGATTCTCGATTCATCCCGGGGCGACGAAGATGTACAGGTATCTTCGAACCGACTACTGGTGGCCCTGCATGAAGCGGGACGTCGCCTGGTACGTAGAGCAATGCTTGACCTGCAGGAAGGTCAAGGCCGAACACCAGAGACCACACGGAAAAATGCAGCCGCTAGACATTCCCATGTGGAAATGGGAAGATATTACTATGGATTTCATCACCAAGCTTCCCAGGACTGCACGGGGAGTGGATTCGATTTGGGTCATTGTGGATCGATTGACCAAGAGTGCCCACTTTATATCGATCCAGGAAAGCATATCGGACCGAGACGTGCGGTTTACTTCCAGGTTTTGGAAGAAGTTTCACGACGAGCTGGGTAATCGTCTGCACTTCAGCACAGTGTTCCACCCGCAAACGGATGGTCAGAGTGAGCGGACCATCCAGACTTTGGAGGATATGCTGCGGGCCTACGTTCTAGACTTTGGTGATAGCTGGGATACCTACCTTCCATTAGCTGAGTTCTCCTACAACAACAACTATCACACGAGTATCGATCGTCCTCCCTTCGAGATGTTGTATGGGAGGAAGTGCTGGACCCCGATATGTTGGGGCGAAGTCGGACAGAGGGTCATGGGGAGCACCGAAGTGGAGCTCAAGACGACAGAGAGGATTCAGCAGGTTAGGAGCAGGCTTCAGACTACTCAGAGTCGGAAGAAAAGTTACGCCGACAAGTGCCGCTCGGACCTGGAGTTCCAGGTCGGGGATATGGTCCTCCTAAAGGTGTCGCCTAGGAAAGACGTCATCCGATTCAGGAAGCTGGGCAAGTTGGGCCCCAGGTACATTGGACCTTTTAGGTTCGACGCCCGGGTGGGCAAGGTGGCGTATAGGCTGGATCTGCCAGCCGAACTCAGTCATATTCATAGCACTTTTCACGTCTCCCAGCTGCGGAAATGCTTGGTAGACGACTCCGTAGTGGTGCCTCTCGAGGATATTCAGGTGGATGATAGCCTGAACTACATCGAGCGGCCAGTGGCGATCCTCGATAGGAAGACGAAGGCGTTGAGGAACAAGGAAGTGGAGCTGGTGAAGGTGCAGTGGCAGTACCGCAAGGGATCAGAATGGACTTGGGAGCCAGAGGATGAGATGAGAGAGCATTACCCCGAATTATTCCCAGCAGCGACAACGGACTTCGAGGATGAAGTCTAATTCAAGTAGGGGAGATTTGTAGCACCCGGGATTCTTCATGTATTATTAATCATTTTAATTGAAGAATGGAATTGTTTGGGTTGGGCTTTGACCTTTGGGCCTTATTAGTGGACTAAGGAAGCTGCGTACGCGGGGCGTACACAGCCATGTACGCCCAGCGTACTCGTGAGAATGAACCGCGGAGGCCAGGTGCGTATGCCCAGCGTACCAGGAGTACGCCCAGCGTACGCATGCAGCTCATTAAACCCTAAAATTTAGGGTTTACTCCGTATATAAAGAACATTACTCCTGTTTGTTCAGCCTCCATTCACCCTTATACAGCCTCCACGAAAACCCTAGCCTACTTTTGTGTGTTCTTGTGATTTGAGAGTTATTTGAGAGTATTTTGGTGTAGTTTGGTGTCTTGGAAGAGAAAGGAACCTGAAGAAGGAGCAAGGATACACCAAGAGCTTGTAGATCCAGAAGTCTAACACCATTTCTGACTCATTTGAGGTATCAAGTTCCAACCTTGGCCATTATGTTCTTAGATTTGCTTATGGGGGTGTTTAAGTTTACTTTTGGACTCCATTGTTGAGGCTTCTTGCATATTGATGATTTCAGACCATAATAACTGTCCTTTTGGGCTCTTAGAGGCACTAAGAACCATAAAAATCGGACCTTGATGGTTATGCCACAACCATGCAAGTGTTTTTGGGTCTTAAAGTTTGTTAAAAGGACCAAAATCATGTTTTGACCCCAACCTTGCATGCAAACACATAAATTTTGCGAATTTATGGTTTAGGAGGTCTTAAAGGACCTGGATATGCATTTTGGACGAAAAGACTTAACAAATTAAGTCATGAATGAAGTCCCAAAGAAGCTGGCCAGTACGCTGGGCGTACGCGCCAAGTACGCCGCACGTACGCATGCAGAATGGGTGTTTTGGGCTTTGGGGGCCTTAAGGAAATGGGCCTGAAGTTTTGGGCCCCGTGGCCCACTGTAAAGTATAATCCTGGAATTGGGAATCTGAAATTAGAGTATTGGGCCTATTGGGCCACAATTGGACCCCCTTGCAATCATTATATTAGGACTTGAACTTTTGGGCCCATTTGGAGGTTAAGGCCCAATTCAGAAATTGGGCAATTAGTGGGCCCTTAGGGAGCCCTTATTAGGCCATAAGACGGTTGGACATCATCAGCTAGAATTTGGAACTTATGTATGTTCCAATTGGACCAATAGGTAAAATGGTCATTTTACCCTGAGCAGTGTTATGGATTCTGATTGAGTATTATTATTATTATGATAGATGGGAGTCATCGGAGCAACTGTTAGAGGTTACTTCCCGTGAGATTCGACACTCAGCTTTACGAGGTGAGTTACCTTTCAGTAGTGGTGGGTCTACGGCCACAATGCCGGCCCACCAGTTGGAGTCATGTTGGATGATTGTCTGTGTGATACTCATCTATGTGTGCTACTACCTGTGATGTTTATGTGCTAGTATGATATGTTTTATGTGGTAGTGGTAGTAGGAGAGGAATAGTCCCCAAGTTCGGTTGTTAGGACCGAGGGGTAGGTCGGACACCCCGGTATGTCTGACAGGGGTAGGTTGAGCACCCCGGTATGCTCAGCAGGGTAGGTCGGGCACCCAGATATGCCTGGCAGTATGTTATAGAATGGTATGTGGTATGATGGGGGAACTCACTAAGCTTCGTGCTTACAGTTTTCAGTTTTGTTTCAGGTACCTCTTCAGCGAAGGGGAAGGAGCCGGCGCGGTAGCGGCACATCACACTCACACATGATTTCCGCATTAAGTTCTAGGATTGTACTCTGACTATTATTATTATTATTACTACTATCCGATGATATGTTTTTGAGACATGACGTAATGGTTTTATGAATTAATATAATGTTAGCAATGTTTGACAAATGATTTTATTACGTAATTAAAAATGAAATTTTTAGCCTCGAAAATTGGGATGTTACAAGTTGGTATCAGAGCCTTAGTTGGAGGGATTCAGATACACTCTCGGGTATGTTTGAACTCAAACTGAAGACTTGGTATGAAAATTTTCAAAAAGAAAAAAAAACATTTTATGAAAAGAGTTTGAAAAGAGAAAAAGGAACAAGATGTGTGATGTGCGCGACCGGCCGAACTCAAGTAAGTTTTCCCCAAGATACCCATACATGTTGTGTTATGATATGATACGATTGTAAGAACTGCATGCTAGATTAGGGCTAGAGGATCTAGGAAGATGCCTGATATGCCTGCTATATGTGTTTTTAAGCTGCAAGATGTACTGGTTAGTCAGTTATATGATAGCTTGGATAGAGTATGATTGGATTGGATACTCAATGCCCGAATGTTGTTGCTTTGTGCCTCAGGAATCCTAGTTAGCTTTAGCTAACTAGTAAATGAATACATTAAGTTACATATTGCAAGGACGAAATAATTCCTGAAGGTTAGGTCTAGCCCTACTGCGCAACTCTTGTTTGAGTCCAACCGTTGTGGGGTAGGACCTTTCATTCGAAGAATTATCTAGTCTTAGTAATATGTAATGGTATTCGCAAGCTAGTATTGATGCAACGAGGTCACGTGATAGCTTATGTATAGGGAGTTGATGTCTTTGTAGTTTACTGTGATGCTTCGATCATGCATGGGAGCAGTATTTATGCAACGAGGTCACGTGATAGCTTATGCATCGAGGCAGTTGAAGCCTCACGAGGCTAACTATCCGACACACGATTTAGAGTTGGGGGCTGTGGTTTTCTCCTTCAAGATTTGGTGGCATTACCTCTATGAGGTCTGTTGTACCATTTACATGGACCACAAGAGTTTGAGGTACCTCATGGAACAGCCGAATCTGAACATGAGGTAACGTCGGTGGTTAGATGTGGTGAAGGATTATAACTGTGAGATCCTTACCACCCGGGCAAGGCCAATGTGGTGGCCGACGCCCTAAGCCGCAAGGCGGTAGCGGCCCCGATTCGAGACATCTGTCTGAGGATGACAGTGATTACTCCATTGTTGGAGCAGATTAGAGAGGTGCAGGTAGAGGGCCTGAAGGAAGAGCGCCAGAAGTGCGAGCGGATCGTAGGCCGAGTGGCCTCATTTGATTATGATAGTTGTGGGTTGCTGACCCTGCATGGGAGGGTTTGGGTTCCGTACTGGGGCGGAGTACGACAGGTTCTGATGGATGAGGCCCATAAGTCGAGGTTCTTCATCCATCCTAGGACGGCGAAGATGTACAAAGATCTTCGTCTTGATTACTGGTGGCCCTGCATGAAGAGGGATGTAGCTTGGTACGTTGAGAGATGCTTGACCTACAGGAAGGTCAAGGAAGAGCACCAGAGGCCCCATGACAAGATGCAACCGTTAGACATTCTCGTGTGGAAATGGGAAGATATCACTATGGATTTCATCACTAAGCTTCCCAGGAGTGCTCATTTTATCCCGATCCAAGAGAGCATATCGGCTGAGAAGCTGGCCGAGATTTACGTGCATGAGATAGTGGCATGACATGGAGTGCCTGTCTCGGTGGTGTCAGACCGAGATGTCCGTTTCACTTCCAGATTCTGGAAGCAGTTTCATAACGAGATGGGTACTCGTCTCCACTTTAGCACCGCTTTCCACCCTCAGACGGACGGACAGAGCGGGAGGACGATACAGACTCTCGAGGACATGCTACGCGCATGTGTATTGGATTTCGGTGGCAGTTGGGATACGTATCTTCCGTTAGCGGAATTTTCGGATAACAACAACTACCACACCAGCATAGACCGACCTCCCTTCGAGATGCTCTACGGGAGGAAGTGTAGGACCCCAATCTGTTGGGACGAGGTCGGTCATAGGGTCATGGGGAGTAACGAGGTGGTACTCAAGACGACGGAGAGGATTTAGCAGGTGAGGAGCAGGCTTCAGACTGCTTAGAGTCGGCAGAAGAGCTACGCCAACAGACACCGATCGGACCTGGAGTTCCAGGTCGGGGACATGGTCCTCCTGAAGGTGTCACCTTGGAAAGGTATCATCCGGTTCCGAAAGTGGGGAAAGCTGGGCCCCGGGTATATCAGCCCTTTTCAGGGTTATAGCCTAGGTGGGCAAGGTGGCGTACCGATTGGATCTTCCAGCAGAGCTCAGCCAGATCCCCAACACTTTCCATGTTTCTCAGCTGTGGAAGTGCTTAGTGGATGATTCAGCGGTTGTGCCTTTAGAGGATATTCAAGTTCATGACAGCCTAAACTACATCAAGAGACCAGTAGCTATTCTCGATAGGAAGACGAAGAAGCTGAGGAACAAGAGGGTTGAGCTGGTGAAGGTACAGTGGCAGCACCGCAAGGGCTCGGAGTGGACCTGGGAGCCCGATGAGGAGATGAGGGAGAACTACTCGGAGTTGTTCCCGGATGCAGCGGACTTCGAGGACGAAGTCTGATTCAAGTGGGGGAGAATTGTAACGACCGTCACTTGAGGTAATAATTATTAAATATCTCTTAATTAATTGTTGGGGTAAATGTTAATATAAGGACTAATTGAGTGGACCTTTAGTGAGTGGGCCGAAGACTTGGGCCGCCCATAAGATGTACGTTGGGCGTAGCCTTGGTGTACGCGGGGCGTAGAGAAGCATTGGATGCGGGGGACGCATGCACGTACGCGCAACGTACGTGAGCAGATTCCAATCCCTAGTTTTTAGGGTTTAAGCCATATAAATACCACATTATGACTCAAACCCTAGCCTCCTTACCAGCCCCTCAGTCTCAGAAACCCTAGATAGCCTCCGTTTCTCATTTTTGTGTGTGTTTTGGCCTTGTGAAGTTTGTTTGGAGATTAGAAGCTATAAAGAAGGAAGGAGAAGATAGTGAAGAGGAACTTGAGTATCTTGAGCTCATAGATCCAGGATAGCATCATCTTTTGGGACTCATTGGAGGTATAAAGCTTTCAAAATTCTTTTTGAATGCTTAGATCTAGTGTAGTGTTGTTTTGGGGAATTTTTAGTTCCAAGAATGGACCTTAATGGCCCAAGTTCGTTTCTAGGCCAAGAGGTGCCACTCTCAGTGATATTCATGTCCCATAAGCAGTAAAGTCTCGATCTTTAAGGTCCTTTTATGACCATGCATGAGTTTGGAGTCATTTCTATGAAAGTTAGTTGCTATATTCCAAGTTTGGTCTCACTTGGTGGGTTGCAAGCCACCAAGTAGTCGGCTTTATGAGTTAAGATGAGTTATTGGACTCGGATATGTAATTTGGACTTAGTGTCTTAAGGGGTTAAGCAGTTTTGAAGAAAATGGCTTAACAGAGTAGTACGATGGGCGTACACGCCAGTACACGCAACGTACAAGCCATGCAAGTTGTACGCGTAGCGTACAGAGGAGTACGCTCAACGTACTCTCAGATTTTGGGCTTTGCGACATTAGGGCCTCGGTTTGGGCCAATCTTTGGGATTAGCAGATGTTGGGCTGAAATTGGCCATCAGAAGTCAGCTAATGGACCAAGGACATGTTTGGGCTTAAGGGAAGGCCCATTTGAGGAGTTGGGCCCAATTTAGAAAATTGGGCCATTAGTGGGTCTTTAGTGGGCCATTAGTGAGTTTGGAAAGATTAGAAGGAATTGGGCCTAGGTCATGGTCCAAATTAGATTAGGAGGTAAAATGGTCATTTTACCCTTGGAAGGATTCTCAGTTTTTGACTAAGTGCTTGATGTGAATGATAGTCGGGGAGTCGTTGGAGCAGCAGTCGGGGATTCCTCACACAAGATTTCATCAGCCAGTTTGAGAGGTGAGTTTCCTTCAGTAGGAATGGGTCTAAGGAACGAATGTCGGCCTGTGTAGAGTAGCTAAGTGTGGGTTGGGACCGTATCTTAGACTCGTTTATGATTAGTAGCTAAGTGTGGGTTGGGCCCGTATCTTAGTATTATCAGAGTGTGATATTGAAGTGGTAGATTATAGTTATACTTGTTGTCTATGTGATACTTGTATGTATGTTTAGTTAGCGGGGTGTGGGAGGGGGCCCGTATCTCCCGGTTAGCGGAGCGTGGGCGAGGCCCGTACCTCCTAGCCAGCTGAGTGTGGGTGAGGCCCGTATCTCTTAGTTAACAGAGTGTGGGTGAGGCCTGTATCTTTGAGATAACTGAGTGTGGGTGAGGCCCGTATCTCATAGTTAGCCGAGTGTGGGTGGGGGCCCGTATCTCCTTGAGTGTGGGCGAGGCCCGTATCTCCTAGCTGCATGTTATATGATATGTGTATGGTATGTGGTAGTTTGGGGAGACTCACTAAGCTTCGTGGTTACAGTTTTCAGTTTTGATTTCAGGTACTTCCGCTAGCAAGGGGAAGAGCTCGGGATGACTGCATGGCACACACCACAACTTTTAGCCTGGGATGTTTAGACTCTGATATTTGGCACATGATTTTGATACAGTATTTTATTATGATGATTTGAGATACATTACTTATGTTTTGTGAGATGACAAATGGTATTTATGGTTTTTATAAATAATCAAAACGAAATTTTTGGACTGTATTTTTGGGATGTTTCATTCATAAGTTGGTATTTCTCCACTAAATATTATTTCCACAAATAATAAATTCCCAATTAGTAAAATATTATTTCCATGAAATAATAATTTTTCAATTAAATACAAGTGTTTATATATTTATTAATAATCAAATTATACTAATAAATAATCAATTGACAGTAATTTGCTATATGGTGTGACCCTATAGGATCATATATTATTAGCAATATCATTCTATCATTGACTCTTAGGCATACTAGATCTTTCAGTAACCCACTAAAATTTCATGTCTTCCCCAATCCCATGAACAATTAACGACATACAATTCATGGGAAGAGAGGCTGTGCACCGGTTTCACTAACAACCTGATCCTGGATACAATTATATGCTTTAATCTGGAAACCAAGCTCAACCCCAATTTCCGTTGTTTGAATACATGCAATTGAAACCAATGTATCCAATCTAACATCACTAATGCTTTGATTCTTGTCGAAGACGGGGTTAGCGTTAAGATCGATGGAGGGGGCCATTAATTTCGACGATCGCATCTACACAGATGTTGGATGGGTTGTGAGAAGTCACCAGTGGATTGAGTTTGAAGGACGGAGAAGACTTGCATGCTCTTTTACATTTCATAATCAGTGGCTCGCCGTCGGTGGAATCAAAGTCTGAATTAGAGTCTCAAACCTTGGCCTTGGATGTGAATTTTAGTGGATGCGAGTTCAAGAAAGTCCCAAGCATCCAAAGGGAATCAAGCGGTGAATTGGGACAAATGGATTATTAAGTGGGCTAGCCGAATTTGGTTGAAGCGTGGCTTGTCCAACATCTTCCCACGAATTAATGAATAACTCGTTAAAAGGATCATCGTCAGGAATCTTCTCTGCTCCCTAAGTATTCGGAACTCCAACTGCTACCATATTATTGGGAGATTTAACTTCGTTATTATTGGCATTGATTGTGCACTTTGTATCCGCGTCAGCTGGAGGGACTACCATTGAAGGAATGATGGAGTTCCGATCACCTGTGTCCAACATCGATTCAACAACAACCTGAACTTCGATGTTCCTTTACCTCCGCTACCGGACATCTCATCTCAGGTATTTCAGGATGGATTTCTCCTTCTTCCAAATCGTTGATGCCTGCCTCCATCCAAGTATCTGAGATGTCATCTTCCTCCTCAGCTTCTATATCGTCAACATCAACGTCATCCCCATCCGATTCTTCCTCGAATTTATTAAGTGACACAGGGTGGAATGGTGACCAATCATTAATATGTTTAACAACGCCAACCGTAAATGTTTTCCTTTCAACTGTAATTGCCATCTCCTCATTAATCTTGTTCTTAAAAGAAGTTAAAACACTCACTTTTCCTATTGAATAGTCTTTTCTACTAAAGATTTTGTCAAACGGCTCGATGACCCGTCTAAACCTATCCACAATCACATAGAAGTTTTCTTCGTCCCAAAGCCTTAATGACTTGATGTTAAGGACCACATTCCTACATTTGATTCCTTGGAGCTTGTCTTCCAACATCTCATGTCATTCATGTCCTCGAATATGACAAAGGCGAAGTAGTGTCTCCGAAAGTCTTTTTTTCCCACCCATGTAAACATCGAACGCCTTTCCGAATTGGCCAAAAGGTTTCCATATTTCCCCCTTCGTTGTACCACTCGGGAAGCCTCCTACATAGAAATTTGTTAGTTGTCCTCCGTGCTTTGAAGTCTCTGATTTTCTTTGTCGGGTTTTGACCATCCACCTGGAGCATTTTCAGTGATTACACTTTGGCCTCGGTGATTGTTAAAGTTTATTGACTATAGTGATTTTGATAATTTGGTAGGAAGAGGTAGGAAGAGGTTACTGATTTGGCTCGATGTTATTATCCTTGCATATATTAAGCGTTTAATTGAGGGCAAAAATCGGTGGGAAAAGGTTAACGGTTTGGCTCGATAACCGAAAAGGACAAAGTCCAAAAAAAGAAGAAATAAAAACTATTTATTAATGAACATGCTTATTTACCCATGGGTTTTTTTTTATTTTTCTTGAAAAAAAAACTAAAATCAAATTTATATGTTTTTATGCTCCACAAATAGATATCGAGCCCTAAACATATTTTTAGCACTTATATCTACCGATCATTTTTGTTATTTTTAGCGTTTTAATTTTTTACAAGTTTGAATTAAATTATGAGTTTCAAACCTTTTTTTTTCCCGAAAAACTAGTTCGAAGTTTTAATGGAAAATAGGCCAAAGAATAAAATTTATTGTTTTGTGACTAGGGATGTCAACAGGGGCAAATGGGGCGGGGATTGCATTCCTCCGCCCCCGTCCCCACCCTTGAAATCTCTAGCCTCCCTACCCCACCCCCACCCCCATTTCCCCACCCACATTTGGGTAGACTTTTTTTGGGCGAACGAAGGTGTTCTTTGGGTTAAAAGAAGTTTTTTTTGGGGTTAAAAGAAACTAGTTTGGGTAAAAATAGTTATTTACATCATAATTTTACATGTTTAAAACAAAATTATTATAACATCTCAAGAACGTTATACTAACTACTTAAAAACGTTGTATTTTATTGAATTTTGGAAGTTCAAGTTATTGGTATTATTTATTATATATATATATATATATATATATATATATATATATATATATATATATATATATATATATATATATATATATATATATAAGGGACGGTTCACTTGAGATTAAAAAAAGTAGAGATCTTGAGACTCAACTTCAACCACATATTTCCCATTTGCTGCTCTAATGCTCTAGCGTACCGGTAGCAACGATATATGTCTAATCATAAATGAATATATGGCAGAGAGGTATAATCATATAGTATTATACATGTGTATACATATATGTCTAATTATAAATGATTATACATATATGTCTGTTCACAGATTGAGTAATCATAAATGATTATGACAGTTGGTGGTAGAAGAGGTGGTGGTGACTGTGACAACCGTCAAATTTCGGTCAAGTCAAAGTCAAACAAAGTCAACAAGTCAAACCGGTCAACTCCAATAACCCTTGTATGTTAGGGTTTACGTTATGTAATCACTATACAATTCGCTATTTTAATGAGAAATCATCATTTGGAAAGTTCATGTGTTTGATTTTCCTTAGCCTTAACAGTGCTAAACAACGAACCAAAGCGATAAAACACTATTGCACAATCATCGGGATTGTGTACGACACTAAAACACGGTTTAACGGGGTTTACGAACCTTGCGTTGTGAAGCCGGACACTCAAATTAATCACAAACGAAACCTCTCTAAATCGTTTTCACTCTATCTCTTTCTATTTGAAATCTCTCCCAAATCTCTCTCAAAAGTTACTTTAACTTTTTGTAATCATTTGGGTCATATCGACCCTTAACCGGGTCAAAAACCACTTGAAACGGGGTAAAAACGGGTAAAATAACCTTAAGGAACCAAAACCCTCCTATTAGAAGCGAAAACTCTCATGAGAAGCCTCTCAGGACCGAAGCCTCTCATGAGAAGCCTCTCAGGACCGAAGCCTCTCATTAGAAGCCTCTCAGGACCGAAGCCTCTCATGAGAAGCCTCTCAGGACCGAAGCCTCTCAGGACAGAAGCCTCGCATGAGAAGCCTCTCAGACAGCCCATGCGAGAGGCCTCACAGACGGCCCCTTTTTACCGGTTTTTCGACTACGACTTCGTTTTAACTCCATTTTTCATTATTTTAACGTGGGATTTTCACCCAAAACTTTATTTATAAACTAAGGCCCCAAAATATAAAAATCTCCATGGTTTTTATAAAAATATATTAAAAGAATTAGTGGTTGAACTAATTATTGAGGGAATATTTGCTTTTCCTTAATTTATGGCAAAAGCAAACCACCACCACCTCACTCTATGATCAGCCACTCTTTCCCACTACCCCTTGTCTCCTTAGTGGACATTTACACCCAATCTCCAGCTCTTCCCACGTTCTAAGAGCTGGAGGATTGATCCTCTCTCCTCATTCTCCATAAAGTTCTTTCATTCTACACTTAGCAACCAAAGGACACTCTCCAAAATTCTCTCATCTTTTCTCTCAACTTCAAGAACTTCAAGGCTTTCTTCAGGGATTTCTTTCTTCAATTAGTAAGTATCTTCATCATTCATATAATTATTACACTCCATTCTACTCAAATCATTGATATCTTACACAAATTCCATCATATTCGGTGTTAGATTCTCGAATCATCAAGACATCTTCTTAGTGTTCTTGGGTTGAATACTTCCTCTCTCTCACTTTCATCTACTGAAACCACATAAGGTGAGTTCATACCCCTACATTTACATGTTTTCCTTAAGTTTTAAGGGGGGAATACAAGTAAAATCATCAAGAACACAATTAAACTTTTTCTATCAGATTACATCAGAAAAGATGAACTTCGATCACGGACTGTTTTGGTCAACTTAAATATTTTAGTTTTCAAAACTGTTCCAGGTGCAAGTCGTTCAAACTCTTAGCTTTAAAATGGCTACTTGCACATCTCCATATGATGTTTCTACAATTTATGGTGATTTTTACAAAACTGCCTGTCATTTCAGAGGCAAACCCGGACCAGTCTGTGATTATGAATATTTTCACCTCTGTTAGAGATCACTAAAAATCATGATAAAATTTACGAACAAACTAGACTCATATTCCAAACTCTAAGAATTTGCGGATTTGGATTTAGAGCCTTGATGATTTTTCTATAAATTTTCTAAGAACAGTAACAGAAACTGTATTCAACGAAAAGTTGCTGTCAATTTCATTTCACCTTGTAACATGTTGAGCAAGGTGTATATCTTTATGTGATTATATGTTATTGCAATATATGACATTTTATCTTAATATTTAGACACACATCAGTTTACAAATGGATTTGGACATATAAAATATAAAGAATAACAAGTGATTATAATCAAAGTACAACCGATACATTCAAACATTTAATAAACTATTTTGAATATAGTTTGCATACATTACTACGTACTACCCTTGGTTGATAAACTATAATAGGTATAGTTTATGATACATTACATAACACATACATTTAAAAAGGGTACATTTATACAAAGGATATTTTCATTAAGCAAGGTACGGCCATACGGTACCAAGTTTTCATAACACGTAATTCCGTTAATGACTTTGTGAGACATTTACTTCAAATTACCATTAAGTCCTGTATTGTAACCAGAGTCTCCTTGAGGGAGAGCGTGATAGTTGTGTATAGATCTATATTGGGTTTGACAAACCCACACCTAAACTGCATGCAACAGTTAGACCGATAGGTCTGGGGTGACAAATGTCATAACATTTCCGACGCCTGAAGAACGTCGTTTTAGGCAACCTTGGTCATAGTATGGTTATAATAAACTCACATAAAGTATTAATAAACATTGGAATTTACGGGAACTTCATTAAAATTTAACGAGTTTATGTCGATTTAAACTTGCATTGTTTTACTATAAATATGACAAATTACTTGTACATTTCGGTCTTTGGGTTTTAAGACTACATTTACACATTAAGGAAAATATTGGATTTTCTAACACAAATACTACTTTTACAAACGAAAGGCTTTTAATAATACCAAACAAAAGCTTATGAACTCACCAACCTTTGTGTTGACACTTTTTCAAACAACTTGTATTCTCAGGAAATCATTAAACAGGTAACCAAGTGCTTTTGAGGATGGGGCGCTAAGGCGTCTACTATTTCATATTTTGTCAACATATTGTAATTGATTCGTAAACATGTAATTCATACAATGATGTCACTTTTTCAATTATATATATGTTGGTTGTGTTTGCTTCAATTACTATTACAATTGTTGTTATGATACTATACATGAAGTCCTCCACCCCCGGACGTTTCCGCCATCCTTGGTTTGGGGGTGAGACAGATTGGTATCAGAGCACAGTTTATAGTGAATTAAGTATATCAAACCACATAAGATATACAAACTATAAACACAATTGGGACTAATAGTCTCTGATTTGTGCATTTTTCAAATAAATATACTCTTAGAAAATAAATGATTTTCTTGATTAAAGTATACATACATACATTACATGCTCGCATGGTATCATAACTAGCGAAAACATAAAACAAAAGAAGAAGAGTTGAACATTTTGAGTATGCCTTAGTATATGTGGATTAAATCTGGGAAGGATATAGCCTGATCAACTATATCTGTCCGGGAATTGACTTGCATATACCGGGGGATGGTTAGGATGGGCAACAAATCTAACAAACCTAATAACACACTACAAAGGATACTTTAAGAACTCAAAACTAAACATTTACAAATACTATAGGAGTATTTTGTGTTACTATAATAAATTATCTGAGAATTAAATAGGTCTTTATTTATAGATCAATAGTTGCTAAGTGGATGCGCTAAGGTCATATGTAACTAAGATGCTATAGACTTAGAATTTATGTATCTTTGTTTCACTTCCTGTCCTTGTTTGGTTGTGGTTTTGGAGTTAGGGTCATCTATTCGAAGGACTATTATATCTTAATCACATATGACTGGTATGCACTTTGCAACTAATTAAGTAACCGATAAAGATCATTTTAAAATATAATATATTAATTATGTCCCGACTAAATTAGTATATGTGAAACTTTTACAAACAGTCATATACTTGGAAACAAGGAAACTCAAATAAAATATTTTATACTTTCATTTTACCTCATAACCCAATGTATTGGGTCAATTAAAAGTATAAAATCGTATGTATCGTAAACATACCGGAAAACAACGTAATAATATACTTTATGTATAAAAGATTTCTCTTCCTATAAATATACTTTTACTAAAAGTACATTGGTTTACGACTTATGACAGAACCATGCCGCCAAGGAGAAGACCAAGACCTTCCGGCAACACAACAACACCTCCTCCGCCGCTGCCTCCACAGTTTGATCCTGCGATGTTCCAGGCTGCAGTAACAGCAGCCGTAGCGGCCGCAATATCGCAGATAGGGACAAACGGAGCTGGTGGTTCTGGATCGGGTGCTACAAACTCTAACCACGGAGACAGTACGTGGCGTACAAGAGAGTGTTCCTACAAAGACTTCACCAATGGCAAACCCGACAACTTCAATGGGAGCGGGGGAGTCATCACTTTAATGCAATGGTTTGAAAAGACTGAAGTAGTCTTTCAAGTGTGCTCTTGCCCCGAAGCGAACAAAGTTAAGTTCGCAGCCTTCACTTTCACCGGCCGGGCCCTTACTTGGTGGAACTGTCGGATTAATTCACTTACTCTCGAAGTGGCTAGCTCCATATCCTGGGCAGAACTAAAAACCTTGATGATGAAGGAGTACTGTCCGAGAGGTGAAATTCAAAAGCTGGAACAAGAACTTTGGAACCTCAGGATGACGGGCTCCGACCTTGAAACCTACACCACCCGATTCAATGAATTGGCTCTCCTCTGCCCAACAATGGTTACTCCGGAGGAGAAAAAGGTGGAGCGATACCTTTGGGGACTGTCTCCCCAAGTGCAAAGTAGTGTCCTGGCTTCAAGGCCAACTACTTTTGACAGTGCCAGGGAGCTGGCACAACAACTTGTTGACCACCGAGCCGGTCATAATACTACAACCACCACCAATGATCAATCAAAAGGGGGAAACAACAAAAGGAAGTTCTGGAACCAAAAGAAGAGCCAACCAGCACAGGACCCCACTAAGAAGCAACAAACTGTTGCTGTCCATGCTGCCACTAATGCTGCCACTACTGCACCACCGAAGCCATATGCTGGAACCCTACCCAAGTGCAACAAGTGCAACTTTCACCACAATGGTGCTTGTAGGGAGATGCACTGTAACAACTGCGACAGGAAGGGGCACACTGCTCGTTTCTGTAAAGCGCCGACTCAACCAATCAACCAAGTCGCCAGTACGGGGGCAACCCGAACCTGCTACAACTGTGGAGACGCAGGTCACTTCAAAAGAAACTGCCCCAAAGCACAAGCCACTAATGCTGGTGGAGTAGGAAGAGTCCTGGCAATAGGACATGGGGAAGCAGTCGAGGATCCCACGGTGGTTACCGGTACGTTTCTCCTCAATAACTCTTATGCATGCGTACTATTCGATAGTGGAGCAGAGAGGAGTTTCGTGAGCCACCAATATAAACAATTACTTGAACAAAATCCCCAATCACTAAAGGATACTTATGTAGTAGAAATGGCAAATGGGAAAGTAGAACGCACTAGCGATATATACTCAGAGTGTACTCTCACTCTAGACAACCATACATTTAAAATTGACCTGATGTCGGTCACCATAAAAAGCTTCGACGTAATCATCGGGATGGATTGGTTAGTTCCTCACCGTGCCGACATTCTATGTTACGAAAGGGCCGTTCGCCTCAATCTACCAAATGACGAAACCCTTCTCATCTATGGTGACAAACCTAGTGCGAATTTACAAATCATCTCATGCATCAAAGCCCAAAAGTATCTCCGGAAGGAGTACCACGCCTTCTTAGCCCACGTAGTAGACAAGAAACAAGACGTGAAAGACATCAAAGACATCCCCGAAGTGTGTAACTTCCCGGATGTGTTCCCAGAAGATCTTCCTGGTGTACCACTCGCACGACAAGTCGATTTCAGAATTGACTTAATACCCAGAGCTACCCCCGTAGCCAGAGCTCCATACCGCCTCGCACCAACAGAAATGCAAGAGTTGTCCAGTCAGTTGAACGAGCTTTTGAGCAAAGGGTTCATCAGACCAAGCTTCTCACCTTGGGGAGCACCAGTCCTTTTTGTAAAGAAGAAGGACGGATCCTTTCGCATGTGCATCGACTATCGGGAACTAAACAAACTCACCATCAAGAACCGATATCCTCTACCCCGAATCGACGACCTTTTCGACCAACTCCAAGGAGCAAATTTCTTCTCAAAGATCGACCTAAGGTCAGGTTACCATCAGCTACGAGTTCAAGAAGAAGATATTCCCAAAACTGCATTCAGAACTCGCTATGGGCACTACGAGTTTGTGGTGATGTCCTTCGGTTTAACAAACGCACCTGCGGTATTCATGGACCTAATGAATAGAGTGTGTCGACCCTACCTAGACAAGTTTGTAATCGTATTCATCGACGATATCTTGATCTACTCGCGAAGCGAAGAAGAGCATCACCTACATCTACGCCAAGTGCTAGAGACACTAAGAGCGGAGAAGCTTTATGCTAAGTTCTCTAAGTGTGAATTCTGGATTAGAGAAGTGGATTTCCTTGGACATGTGGTAAGTGAGAAAGGCATACATGTGGATCCCTCCAAGATCAAGGCAATCGAGAATTGGTCAGCACCCAAGACGCCAACCGAAATTCGACAATTCCTTGGGCTTGCTGGCTACTACCGAAGATTTATACAAAACTTCTCCAAGATTGCGAAACCACTCACCACCTTGACGCAGAAAGGTGTGATATTCAAGTGGGAAAATAAACAAGAAACTGCTTTCCAAACGTTAAAACAAGCCCTATGCAGCGCACCGATCTTGTCTCTCCCAGAGGGAACCGAGGACTTCGTAGTGTACTGTGATGCTTCGAATCAAGGCCTCGGATGTGTGCTCATGCAGAGAGGGAAGGTTATCGCGTATGCATCAAGACAGCTTAAGACGCACGAGGTTAATTATACTACGCACGACCTGGAATTAGGAGCAGTGGTATTCGCTTTGAAGATCTGGAGACACTACCTCTACGACACGAAATGCACTATCTTCACTGATCACAAAAGTCTTCAGCATATCCTCAATCAGAAAGAGCTCAACATGCGACAGAGGAGATGGGTAGAGTTGCTGAATGACTACGAGTGCGAAATTCGTTATCATCCGGGAAAGGCCAATGTAGTGGCTGATGCTCTAAGCAGGAAGGAGTACTCGGGCCGCCGAGTAAAATCCTTAACAATGACGATCCATTCCCACACGACCATACAAATCAAGGAAGCTCAACTAGAAGCTTTGAAACCAGAAAAGGTGGCAGGAGAGACATTAAGGGGAATGGATAAAAACTTAGAAGTCAAGGATGATGGAGTACGTTATCTCATGAATCGAATCTGGACACCGAAGTTCGGTGGACTCCGAGACGTCATCATGAATGAAGCACAGAAGACTCGATATTCCATCCATCCCGGGTCAGATAAGATGTATCTGGACCTCAAGAAATTATACTGGTGGCCGAACATGAAAGCTGAGATTGCTACCTATGTGAGCAAGTGTCTGACTTGCGCCAAGGTCAAAATCGAATACCAGAGACCATCCGGGCTATTACAACAGCCGGATATACCTGATTGGAAGTGGGAACGAATAACCATGGACTTCATAACCAAGCTGCCTAAGACATCGGGCGGACTTGACACCATATGGGTAATCGTAGACAGATTGACCAAATCAGCACACTTCCTACCGATAAAAGAAACCGACAAGATGGAGAAGCTGACTAGAACGTACATCAGAGAGATTGTACGACTCCATGGTGTGCCGATATCGATTATCTCCGATAGAGATAGTAGATTTACCTCACGGTTTTGGCAGTCTCTACAAAAATCATTGGGAACTAGGCTTGACATGAGTACGACCTACCACCCACAAACCGACGGACAGAGCGAACGAACCATTCAAACGTTGGAAGACATGTTAAGAGCTTGTGTGATAGACTTCGGTAAAGCATGGGATACCCATCTACCGCTTATCGAATTCTCCTACAATAACATCTATCATACTAGCATCAAAGTCGCTCCATTCGAAGCTCTTTACGGTCGCAAATGCAGATCACCCCTGTGTTGGGCTGAGGTGGGGGATACACAGCTAGCTAGAGGGCAAGTCTCTAATAGCACCCTCACTGGCCCTGAAATCATAAGGGAAACCACAGAAAAGATCGTTCAAATTCGAGAAAGACTGAAAGCGTCTCGCGATCGACAAAAGAGTTACGCAGACAAACGACGCAAACCCTTGGAATTCCAGGTGGGTGATCGAGTACTACTAAAAGTTTCCCCTTGGAAAGGAATGATACGATTCGGCAAACGCGGGAAACTAAATCCAAGGTACATCGGGCCATTCGAAATCCTTGCTAGGATTGGGCCAGTAGCATACAAACTTCGATTACCTTAGGAACTCGACAAAGTACATCCCACATTTCACGTGTCGAACCTAAAGAAGTGTTTGTCTGATGAGACACTCGTAATACCACTCGACGAAATCGAAGTTAACGAAAATCTCCACTTCGTGGAGGAACCAGTCGAAATCATGGATCGGGAAATCAAACGAACGAAACAAAGTCGTATTCCCATCGTGAAGGTCCGTTGGAACGCTAAACGAGGACCCGAATTCACCTGGGAACGCGAGGATCAGATGAAACAAAAGTATCCACATCTCTTCCCAAACTCTTGAAATCCCAGTCAAAATGAAAATTTCGGGACGAAATTCCTTCTAACGGGGGGATGATGTGACAACCGTCAAATTTCGATCAAGTCAAAGTCAAACAAAGTCAACAAGTCAAACCGGTCAACTCCAATAACCCTTTTATGTTAGGGTTTACGTTATGTAATCACTATAAAATTCGCTATTTTAATGAGAAATCATCATTTGGAAAGTTCATGTGTTTGATTTTCCTTAGCCTTAACAGTGCTAAACAACGAACCAAAGCGATAAAACACTATTGCAAAATCATCGGGATTGTGTACGACACTAAAACACGGTTTAACGGGGTTTACGAACCTTGCGTTGTGAAGCCGGACACTCAAATTAATCACAAACGAAACCTCTCTAAATCGTTTTCACTCTATCTCTTTCTATTTGAAATCTCTCCCAAATCTCTCTCAAAAGTTACTTTAACTTTTTGTAATCATTTGGGTCATATCGACCCTTAACCGGGTCAAAAACCACTTGAAACGGGGTAAAAACGGGTAAAATAACCTTAAGGAACCAAAACCCTCCTATTAGAAGCGAAAACTCTCATGAGAAGCCTCTCAGGACCGAAGCCTCTCATGAGAAGCCTCTCAGGACCGAAGCCTCTCATTAGAAGCCTCTCAGGACCGAAGCCTCTCATGAGAAGCCTCTCAGGACCGAAGCCTCTCAGGACAGAAGCCTCGCATGAGAAGCCTCTCAGACAGCCCATGCGAGAGGCCTCACAGACGGCCCCTTTTTACCGGTTTTTCGACTACGACTTCGTTTTAACTCCATTTTTCATTATTTTAACGTGGGATTTTCACCCAAAACTTTATTTATAAACTAAGGCCCCAAAATATAAAAATCTCCATGGTTTTTATAAAAATATATTAAAAGAATTAGTGGTTGAACTAATTATTGAGGGAATATTTGCTTTTCCTTAATTTATGGCAAAAGCAAACCACCACCACCTCACTCTATGATCAGCCACTCTTTCCCACTACCCCTTGTCTCCTTAGTGGACATTTACACCCAATCTCCAGCTCTTCCCACGTTCTAAGAGCTGGAGGATTGATCCTCTCTCCTCATTCTCCATAAAGTTCTTTCATTCTACACTTAGCAACCAAAGGACACTCTCCAAAATTCTCTCATCTTTTCTCTCAACTTCAAGAACTTCAAGGCTTTCTTCAGGGATTTCTTTCTTCAATTAGTAAGTATCTTCATCATTCATATAATTATTACACTCCATTCTACTCAAATCATTGATATCTTACACAAATTCCATCATATTCGGTGTTAGATTCTCGAATCATCAAGACATCTTCTTAGTGTTCTTGGGTTGAATACTTCCTCTCTCTCACTTTCATCTACTGAAACCACATAAGGTGAGTTCATACCCCTACATTTACATGTTTTTCTTAAGTTTTAAGGGGGGAATACAAGTAAAATCATCAAGAACACAATTAAACTTTTTCTATCAGATTACATCAGAAAAGATGAACTTCGATCACGGACTGTTTTGGTCAACTTAAATATTTTAGTTTTCAAAACTGTTCCAGGTGCAAGTAGTTCAACTCTTAGCTTTAAAATGGCTACTTGCACATCTCCATATGATTTTTCTACAATTTATGGTGATTTTTACAAAACTGCCTGTCATTTCAGAGGCAAACCCGGACCAGTCTGTGATTATGAATATTTTCACCTCTGTTAGAGATCACTAAAAATCATGATAAAATTTACGAACAAACTAGACTCATATTCCAAACTCTAAGAATTTGCGGATTTGGATTTAGAGCCTTGATGATTTTTCTATAAATTTTCTAAGAACAGTAACAGAAACTGTATTCAACGAAAAGTTGCTGTCAATTTCATTTCACCTTGTAACATGTTGAGCAAGGTGTATATCTTTATGTGATTATATGTTATTGCAATATATGACATTTTATCTTAATATTTAGACACACATCAGTTTACAAATGGATTTGGACATATAAAATATAAAGAATAACAAGTGATTATAATCAAAGTACAACCGATACATTCAAACATTTAATAAACTATTTTGAATATAGTTTGCATACATTACTACGTACTACCCTTGGTTGATAAACTATAATAGGTATAGTTTATGATACATTACATAACACATACATTTAAAAAGGGTACATTTATACAAAGGATATTTTCATTAAGCAAGGTACGGCCATACGGTACCAAGTTTTCATAACACGTAATTCCGTTAATGACTTTGTGAGACATTTACTTCAAATTACCATTAAGTCCTGTATTGTAACCAGAGTCTCCTTGAGGGAGAGCGTGATAGTTGTGTATAGATCTATATTGGGTTTGACAAACCCACACCTAAACTGCATGCAACAGTTAGACCGATAGGTCTGGGGTGACAAATGTCATAACATTTCCGACGCCTGAAGAACGTCGTTTTAGGCAACCTTGGTCATAGTATGGTTATAATAAACTCACATAAAGTATTAATAAACATTGGAATTTACGGGAACTTCATTAAAATTTAACGAGTTTATGTCGATTTAAACTTGCATTGTTTTACTATAAATATGACAAATTACTTGTACATTTCGGTCTTTGGGTTTTAAGACTACATTTACACATTAAGGAAAATATTGGATTTTCTAACACAAATACTACTTTTACAAACGAAAGGCTTTTAATAATACCAAACAAAAGCTTATGAACTCACCAACCTTTGTGTTGACACTTTTTCAAACAACTTGTATTCTCAGGAAATCATTAAACAGGTAACCAAGTGCTTTTGAGGATGGGGCGCTAAGGCGTCTACTATTTCATATTTTGTCAACATATTGTAATTGATTCGTAAACATGTAATTCATACAATGATGTCACTTTTTCAATTATATATATGTTGGTTGTGTTTGCTTCAATTACTATTACAATTGTTGTTATGATACTATACATGAAGTCCTCCACCCCCGGACGTTTCTGCCATCCTTGGTTTGGGGGTGTGACAGTGACAGAGGTGGCGGTGGTATAACTAACGGAGGTGACAGTGGTGGGGTCGGCTGGTGTCAGAGGTGGTGGTAATGGTGGTAGCAATGACGGTTATGGTAGTGGGGATGGTGGCGGACGAGAAAGGAACGAGCGGTGCTGTATAATCATTTATGATTATGCCAGGCCTGTCGTACCGGTACACCGAAGGGTTAGAGCGGCAGATGTGAAACACGTGGCTGAGGTTGAATCTTAAGATCTCTATTTTATTTTTAATCTCAACGGAACCTACCTCTCTCTCTCTCTCTCTCTCCCTCTTTCTCTCTCTCTCTCTCTCTCTCTCTCTATATATATATATATATATATATACATATATATAGGTAAAGGTTCAAATGAGAACCTCTAAAGGTTAAGAACCGTAGGAACCACTTATTTCGGTCTATTCTTTCGAATATGTTTTGCAATAAAACTTTTCCAAACCCTCTCAAACTCTCCCGACAACACAAAACCCAACACCAGCTCAGCCACCGACCTCAACCACCTGCCGCCTATTGTCGGCGTCATCTACCGCCTTTCGTCGCCGGAATGTCGAGTAGCCAAGGTTTTCACTTCAGATCCACCGTCCACAGCCACTGATATCAGATTTGGAGTGAAAAGCTCCATCACCGAAGGCCACCACCGACAAAGCACTACTGCGTCTGATCTATTCAGATAAGATATGGTCGGATCTTCACCGGAAACCTTCAGATCTGTCGTCAACAACTACCGCCGCTACATCATTCGTCATCCTCTGCCTCTACTCCGCCAGATCTTCAACCGCATCCAACTCGTTTTCTCTCTGATCTCCATAGAACCACCAGATCTGTATCAGATCTCACTAGATCTGATTTGTTTTTTCATTTTCAGATCAGACTAACCACCACCGATGAACCATCCTTTCTTTCTCATACGATCGGCACACCAGATCTCGAGATTAACGAAGTTCCGAACGCCAGATCTACTACCTAACACCAGATCTGCATCAAATCTGATGTGTACGATGCATTTCATGTATGGATCTGGTGTATCTGGTGCATTTAAGGTTGGCTTGCATCAGATCTGATTTTTGAAGATAAATCTTTAAACCAAATCAGGTATGTTGATTTTTATAGATAAATCTTCTTTAAGTTTTATTTTCTACTTGTTTTTCTACTTACATCTGTTGTAGATCTCTATGATATGGTTTTTTTTCTGTTAAAGTGTGATTTTAATGTTTTAATCTCTCATTTGTCGTATAATTTTGTTAATCATAGTTTTAACTGCTATTAAGTTGTGAATGTATAATTTTTTTGAATTAAACTTTGAATTTATTATACTAGTCTGTAATTTTCTATATTAAATTGTGTATTAATTGTAATTAGAGTTTTAAGTTGATAATATAGATGTGAATACTACTTTTTATGTATTAAAATGTGAATTTAGTGTACTAAGCTGTGATTTTTGTTTTTTAAAATGTGAATTGACTGCATTAAGCTCTGAATTTTCTTTTAAACTACAAATTAACTGCATTAAATTGTGAATTTTCTGTTTGAATTGTAAATTGACAGATTAAGCTGTGAATTATGTGTATTAAACTATGAAGTTATTTGTATTGTGATATGAATTTTGTGTATTAAACTATGAATTGATTATATTAAGAGTGTGAGGTTGAAAATATGGTTGTGGATACATACTTTTTGTGTATTAAACTTTGAATTATGTGTACTAAACTGTAATTTTTTTGTTTTAAACTGTAAATTAACTACATTAAACTGTGAATTTTCTATTTAGACTGTGAATTGACTATATTAAGCTGTGAATTTTGTGTATTAAATTATTAATTCATTGTATTAAGCTGTGATTATTTTATAATTTTTCACAATTTAATACGTAGAAATGCCTCTATATATTAACGTAAAATGTATGTTTTAATTTGAAAATATGGATGTGAATATATATTTTTTGTATTAAATTGTGAATTTATTGTATTAAACTATGAATTTTGTCTATTAAACTATGATTTGATTGTATTAAAAGTTTTAAGTTGCTAATATAGCTATGAATTTATATTTTTTGTGTATTAAACTATGAATTTATTGTAATAACCTGTGACTTTTATGTATTAAACTATGATTTTTGTGTTTTAAATTTTGAATTAACTGCATTAAGCTGTAAATTTTCTATTTAAGTTGTGAGTTGACTATATTAAACAGTGAATTTTGAGTAATAAACTTTGATTTTTGTGTTTACAAGTTTGAATTAAATGCATTAAACTGAGAATTTGCTGTTTAAACTGTGAATTGACTGTATTTTGCTGTGAATTTTTTATAATTTGTGTTAATATATGGATGATTTATGTATAATTTTTTTTGTTAATTTTCTTCTGAATATATTTATTTTTTGTGTTGTATAAGTATGTAAGAATGTATTAGTTTTTATAATAGTTTTGCATTAAATTCAAAATGAGTGAAATAAATAGTTTTATTAGACTGTGAATGTAGTATTTAAGTTATTAATGCATGACTTTATTTACAGTTCTGATTTAGAAAAAAAATGATGGTTGCGATGCTGATACAGGTGGTTGGTAGCAGCGTGTGGTGGTGGTAGTAGTAAAGTTTGAATATTTGATTTCTTTGAGTTTGTGAATTATTGTAAAATGGTTTGTATTAAGTTGTGAATTTTATGAATTAAACTATAAATGAACTGTATAAACTTGTATTTTATATAAATTTTGTGTTCAAATATGAGAGCATATAAGAATGAAAATATTATACTGCAAAAATTACAATTTTGCCCTTTTTGTATCAAAAAGAGAAAAAAAAAGATCTGGATTTTCACATGTTTAATAAGATTATCATGTAAATATTTACTAACTAATGGAGGTTCTTAGGGTTTTTAATCTTTTGTGGTTCTCATTTGAACCACTCCATATATATATATATATATATATATATATATATATATATATATATATATATATATATATATATATTAACGGGGTCCTCATTGGGGGTTCGGGACGGGACTACCCCACCCTCCGCCCCCGCCCCCGATTTTTTAAACAAATATCATCCATATGGGATTAGAGCCCACGGGTTCGAGGTTCCACAAGTCTTTTTGACACTCTTATTTGTGACTTTTGTTATGACATGATGTTTTTCATCAATTCTCGTTTTTTTAAGATCAAATCGAATCAACTCGGTTATTTTTTTTTCTAGTGATTTTATGGATATTATATTTATTTATTTTTTATTTAGATTAACTTATTATAATTATCATCAAACTCAGTTTCACATGCTAGGAATTTAAGGGATAAGATTATTTTGCTTTCTCTTTTGTTGTAAACGACTATTGGATGTGTCGACATCATACATTTTCTAGTTGAAGTGTGAAAAAGAAAAAAAAAAGAGTAGGTCTTTTTCTTATATATAGTAATTGAGCTCGAAAATCTATATAAGTTTTAAATGTCACACAATTTCAAATATTAAATATCCTTTTATCTTTTCTTTTTACTTATATCCTTTTTCAAATTTTATGGTTGTTTATGATATCTATTAAAATATAGTATTTTATAATATAGTGGTCATTTTATAATATCTATTATGCACCACTGTTATTTTTATAATTATCCTTTATATTTATCAATGAACTAGAGAGTCATTCCTATATCAATATTTTGATTTAGCACTGAAATTTTTTTTAAGAAAAATCAAGTTCAAAAAAAGCAAAAATTAAAAAATTGCAACAAGTTAGCTATTGCTAAACTATATAAAAAAAGTTATAAATCATATTATTTGAACAACCCACAACAATCCGATTTAAATTTAACTCATCAACTATTAGACTTTTATTAAAAAAACCAATAATAATAATAATAATAATAATAATAATAATTTTCTAAGTTCGTTATGAGGTTTTAATGTATTTAGATGAAAACTTGTTTTAAGATACTTTTTATATTAATAATAAAAAACCAAGATAAATAATAAACAATCGATCGTTTAACATGTACGTCACTAGTTTGTATATTCTAACATGATTCCCTTTAAATTATAATTTTATTAACCAAAAGAGGCTATCCTCCATCTAAAACAAAAGTTAACTTATTTGTAACATTAGTAAATGGTTTCATGAATTCAAATTCCCACCGATTAAACAACAATCCAATTAACAGCATTAAAATCATAGATCTTTACATTCTATAAAATATATCATCGATCAAATGATCATCAAACTGCCATCCGATACTCCGATAATTCGAGTAAATACTATCACCGTATCGATCACCACCACGATTCATGCCGCCTGTGTAGCAGCAAACCACCGACGTCAGCTTCTGTCTTTACCATCGCCGCCATACTACCACCAGCAGCCGCCTGTTCAAAAGACTGCACTTGTTTTTTCAAGAATTTCATGTAATGGACAGCCTCTTCCAACATCGACGCCGTGTCCATCTTTGTACCACCGGGAACTAATCTCTGAAGTATCCGGATCCGCTCACTAATCCTCTCTCTCCGGTGCCTCGCCGCTACACTTTGTGGGTCCTTCGATATCTTCACGTTTCGTCTCTTCGGTGGCTTCACTGATTCCGGGTCAATCTGAACTGGCTGCAACGCCGCCATCTGGAATATCATCTCCCTCATCGCATCCACTGGAACCGGCTTACATGAGGTCTTGGATGGAGATGGCGGTGGCATCGAGTGACTGAAAAAGGATGGTTGTAGTTGCAGCGGTGGTGTTGTGGGGTGGTTGTTGGTATAGCTTTCGCCGGAGAATACTCTGTTTGGTGAACAAGAAAGGTGTTGGAAAGGGAGAGAGAATGGGTCTGGGAGCTTGTCGAGCTCCATCATTGATGTCATCGTCTCCATTTTTAGAAAGGAAATGTCTTTAACGGAATTAGGGTTTATTGTTTACAGAGTAAATGATGAATAGCACTATAACAGTGGTATGGAAATATGTGACAGGAAGGGTATAAATAACGACTTCACTCATGTACATTTTTATTTACTTACTGTTGCCCCTCTTTTATTTATGGCTTACTTCAAAGTTTATAGATAATTATTTAAGTTCACATATTTCAAAAAGATTAAAAAGAAACGATAAGAATTTTTTTTTTTTTTTTTTGAAGAACCGGCAAATGATTTTATTAAAATACTGCAACCCCCACTAGCAAGTAGCTAGTCGAGGGGAAGAAAGAGCATACATAGTTTTAGTACAACATTTAGATTTTATAATTAGAAAATGGATAAACACACCAATCTATCCGATTAAGAGAGCACCTAACTCGCCTATACTTGATCCAGGAGAAAACAAGAGATTTTATGTTGTCTGCCACCTTGGTTGGAGTAATACGTAAGCTCTTAAACAACCGGTCACACCTCGCCTTTCAGATCCACCATATCGAGCCATAAAGGATGCTAAGCAATGATTTTCTCCGCTTCATACAGTATCCCCAATTATGCACAAACTCCATCAGTTCACCCACGTTACCAAATTGTTTTACAGGGATTTGATACCATTTAGAGATCCATTCCCATACATCAATTGCAAAGAGCAACAAAATAATATATGGTTAGCGCATTCATCTTCTTGTGTGCGGAACTCGCCATATAGTATTGTTGATGGCTACACCCCTATCTTTTAATGCAACTGCACTAGGTATAGGACCCAGGTTGGCACGCCATATAAAGCACATGACTTTGAGTGGTACATCATGCATCCAAGTCGTGATTCTCTCCGGTGGATCATTCAATGGTCTGTCAATCTTATGTCTTAACTCATCCATGTGGAACTTGCCATCGCCAGAAATCCCACAAATCCAACGATCTTGCCTCGATGTAGGTTGGAAGGCTTCAATGAGGGAGGATATACACTTCAGATTACTGACCTGAGAAGGGCGATTAGGAGACGATTTCCAACTCCAAGTTAGGCAACCAATTTGAACTCCCTCTTCCACCTTGCATCGTTTCTTACTTTCTAATTGGTACAGACCATGAAAAATATCTTTTAATGGTTCTGTGGTGATCCATTTGTCCCACCAAAATAGAGATTCATCTCCCCTCTCTACCTGTTTGATCAATACCTCTTTCATGTTTCCACCGTTTTTGTGTAGCAGTCGTGTCACCCCTGCAATATTGTTCCAGGCACCCGAAATTATCTTTCTTGAGATATAATCTACCGGTTTATCTTTCAGAATATGGATGCCCCTGATGGCTAGGCACCATGGCGATCTGGTATCAGTTCTCACTCTCCACCACCACTTGGGAATTATGCTAGGTTTAGAGCTTTTAATGAACCCAATCCAAACCCACCTGAAGTCTTTGGCGCCACAACCTTTTCCCATGACACCCAACTAATTTTATTTTTGTTTTCGTTCCCTCCCCATACAAATCTTCTTCTAATCTTTTCTAAGCTTTCAATAACCCCAGCCGGGGCAACAAAGATAGAGAAGAAGTATGTGGGTAAGTTACCTAGTACTGCTTGTGCAAGTGTCACTCGACCACCAAACGATAAGGTTTGTGATTTCCAAACAGATAATTTTGATATGAATCTATCGATCATGGGATGCCAGTTTTTTTTCAGCTTCATATTTGCCCCCATAGGGACACCAAGGTATGTAAAAGAGAGTTTTGCAGACTCACATCCAAGGGGAGCAGCCCACCTGGATACTTCTTGCCGATCTACCCCTATGCCAAATACTCTTCATTTTTGGAAATTTACCTTGAGACCCGATGCCACTTGGAAACATTAAAGGATTCGTGCTAAGTTTTTTATATTGTCCAAACTCCACTCCCCCATGAATAGTGCATCGTCCGCGTAGAAAAGATGAGAGAGAGTAGTATCTTCATGGGGAATTTTGATACCCTTGAACATGCTCTTGTCACAGGCAGTCTTCACTGCAATGTTTAAACCCTCCCTTGCGATTATGAGGAGAAAAGGTGACATAGGGTCACTTTGCCTAACCCCCTGACCCATTGTAAATTCGTCTGTTGGTGACCCATTGATGAGGATTGAAGCCTTGGCCATTTGTAAACTTCATTTTCTCTACATACGTCACTTTGGTTTGTACTCAATTTGTAGTAAGATAGAGTCTAGATACTAGCAGTTTACTGTATCGAAGGCTTTATTAAAATCTACCTTGTGTTGATTAATGTTGGTTTTAATGTTGGTTTTAATGTTGATTAATGTTGATGAGTTATTAGCTTGAGTATGAATGGGTAACAGTCGACAGTTATCCATGATACAAGGGTGGTGGACCAATTTTTCAGCATTTTATTTACTTTATTGTAAGAATAAATAGGCCTGTTACAACAGCCTTTCACGTAGCTCCATTTTAGTTCTGTTCTGTTTTTTGTTCAAGTGTTTTTTCCAGTCAAGAAGTATTCAATAAAGCTTTGGTTGTGAAGCATTACAATAGTGACTCATCCTCTTTGTTACCACCATTTCAGTTTTAAGGCTTTGAATCCATCACTTGGTATCACAGCACAAGCCTGGTGTTTAATTGTACATGCCAAAAATCATTCGATCCTCAGAAATGTCTCTCGTAACAAACACCTCAAACCCTCCCAAAGAAAACCTAGTTACCTTTCAGTGCCTGGTTCTCACTTCTACCGTTCTACGAATTATACGACATGGGCCATTAAGATGGAAGCCATAATGGATGCACAAGGGTTATGGGAATCCATCGAGCCGGCAACAGATGTGGTTGTAGATGAGAAGAAAAGCAAATTGGCTCGTGCGTTCATCTTCCAAGCAATACTGGAAGATATTCTGATGCAGGTGGCTAAAAAGAAAACAGCCCGTGAAGTGTGGGAGTCACTGAAAACTCGGTTCGTTGGAGCAGAACGAGTTCAGAAGGCTAGGTTACACACGTTAAAGAGTGAGTTTGAGGTGCTTTAGATGAAGGACGGTGAGTCTATTGACGAGTATGCGGGGAAGTTATCCGGGATGATCTCAAAGTATAATAGTGTCGGTTCAACATTGGATGATAAAGAATTGGTTCGAAAACTCTTTGATACAGTAACAGAGAAATACATTCATCTTATTGCTTCCATGGAGCAATATTCAGATGTAGAAGAAATGCCTTTTGAGGAAGCAATAGGTCGGCTGAAAGCCTACGAAGACAGGTTGAAGCTTCGACAAGGAGGATCGACGGGTGAAAATTCATTGTTGCTCACAAAGACGGAGGGTCAAACAATGAGTAAACAGAAAAACAAGGCACCTAGTGGTCGGGGTAGAGGCTGGAACGGTGATAGAGGCGGTAGAGGGAGCATACGAGGGGGTCGTGGGACAGGTCGTGGTCGGGGCGATCAACATGATAGGAAATCGTTTCAATAAGGTGGAAGATCTAATCAAAATCCACGTGACAAAAGTCACATAAGGTGCTTTGAGTGTCAACAATACGGACACTACGCATCGGAATGCCCGAACAAGAAGAAACAAGAACAAGAAGTGAATCTGACGAAGGGAATGGAGGATGAACCAACTCTCATGTTGTGTGTTGAAGGAGAGGACATACCATCAATGGTAATGTTGAATGAGGAAAAAGTGTTCCCTAAACTGCATGAAAGTCGGAACGATAACAATCATGACATGTGATACTTCGACAACGGGGCAAGTAATCACATGACCGGGGAAAGAAATTTCTTTGCAGAATTAAATGAAAGCGTCACGGGTCGGTTTCAGTTCGGTGATGGCTCTACGGTTGAAATTAAAGGAAAAGGTAGACTATTGTTCTAATGTAAAAATGGCGACCAGTTAGTGAACTCGGATGTGTATTTTATCCCGGCTTTAACTAGCAACATCCTTAGCCTGGGTCAGTTAACTGAAGTGGGTTATGATGCCTTGTTACATAATGAACACATATGGGTCTATAATGAGCAAGGGAAGCTTGTGTTGAAGGTCCAATGGTCGGCGAACAGGTTGTATAAAATCGCACTACAGGTTGTAAAATCAACATGCTTGGCAGCTTCTTTGGTTGATGACGCATGGATTTGGCATGCTCGCTTGGGACATGCTAACTTCCACACTTTAGAAATAATGGGAAAGAAAAGGATGGTGACCAGAATGCCTTGTGTCTCGCACCCCAAACAGCTGTACAGTGGGTGTGTTGTTGCAAAACAAACAAGGCAAAGCTTCCCCAATGAAGCTCAGTGGCGAGCCTCCAAACCGTTGGAACTCGTGCACGCTGATCTCTGTGGGCCAATAACACCATAATCAATGGGAGGTAACAAATATTTTTTATTGATTGTTGATGATTGGTGTAGATATATGTGGGTTTATCTACTCAGATCAAAAGATGAAGCATTAGCAAAGTTCAAGATCTTTAAAGCTCAAGTTGAGATGGAAACCGAGCATAAGGTGAAAAATACTAAGGACAGATCGGGGATGCGAGTTCAACTCACAAGCCTTAATCAACTTCTGCCAGGAAGAAGGAATCCAAAGGCAAACCACAACACCGTATACCCCGCAACAAAACGGTGTTGTGGAGAGGATAAACAGAACAGTAGTCGAGATGACACGGTCGTTGTTGAAAAGCATGAACATACCAGATCCAATGTGGGGGAGGCAGTACGCCATGCAGTTTACTTGCTTAATAGAATTCCCACTAAGGCCGTGAGAGACTTTACTCCATACGAAGGCGTGAAGAAAAGAAAACCAAATATGCAATATTTAAAAATATTTGGCTGTTTGGCTTTTGTAAAAAAGATGGGAGGTCATCTCATTAAGCTCGAAGATAGAAGCATACCTATGGTTCATTTAGGTATAGATACTGGGAGCAAGGCTTACAGACTATATAATCCTAAAGATAAAAAGATTGTTGTGGCACGTGATGTCTTATTTGATGAAGGAAAATCATGGGATTGGGAGACTACACATGAAAGTTTGTCAGGAAGCACATGCATGGTACAACCCATATTCATGGGTAACATGGAAAATTCAAGGCCCACCAACGAAAATCATGGGGAGGGACCACATACCCCATTAACCCCAAATTATAATAATATTCTCTTCTTCTTTAAATTCACCAGGTACTGAAGGTACAGAAGGCTCAAACAGTGTGTTGGTCAATGAAACTATACCATCTGATGCTTTCGATGACACCCCTGTACGGGGTACTCGCTCCATTCATGAAGTAAGCCAACGGGCCCCCGTCTTGACAGAAGCAGATATGCGAGATATGTATGAACAAGCCGGTTTTTTGTTGTTGTTAAATGAAGAACCTGCTTCGTTTCTTGAAGCAACAAAGGAGACCCATTAGATGAAAGCTATGCGTGTAGAGATAGATTCGATAGAGAAAAACCGGACGTGGACTTTAACCTGATTACCGCCCAATCGAAAGGTGATAGGATTAAAGTGGGTGTTTAAGTTGAAGAGAGACGCATCGGGTACGATTACAAAACACAAGGCACGTCTTGTGGCCAAAGGTTATCTACAACAGAAAGGTGTAGACTTCGAAGATGCGTTTGCCCCGGTGGCTCGGTTGGAATCAATACGGTTGCTATTGGCTCTGGCAGCAAAAGAAAACTGGCTTGTACATCACTTAGATGTCAAGTCAGCCTTCTTAAATGGGGAACTCAAGGAGGAGGTTTATGTGACTCAACCCTCTGGTTTCGAAGTGAAAGGAAAAGAGGAAATGGTTTATAGGTTGCACAAATCTCTTTACGGGTTGCGACAGGCACCTCGGTCATGGAATGCGAAACTCGACAAGGCATTAAAATAATTGGGGTTCAAAAAATGTGCACAAGAACAAGCCGTGTACAAGTTGCAGTGTAAGAACTCAATCTTAATTATCGGTGTGTATGTTGATGATATGATTGTGACGGGGTCAAGTGAGAAACAAATTCAAGAATTCAAGGTTAGAATGAACGCAATTTTTGACATGAGTGACCTGGGGAAGTAGAATTACTATCTAGGGATAGAGGTGAATCAAGAGCAAGATAGTATCTCAATTAAGCAGGAAATTTATGCTGAAAAGATTTTGGAAGAAGCAGGAATGTCTTAGTGCAACCCAGCAAAATGGCCAATGGATCCTAAATTGCAACTGACCAAGGATGAAGGTGGGAAGGCAGTCAACCCATCCAATTACAAACGTATAATTGGAAGTCTCCGATATCTGATTAATACTCGTCCCAATCTCAGTTACTCGGTTGGGGTAGTAAGTAAATTCATGCAGTCACCTAAAGAGAGTCACTACGCAGCTGTAAAGTAGATTTTACGTTATCTCAGGGGTACAACTAGTTATGGTTTAAAGTATCGAAAGGGTGGAAATGGGAAGATTTGCGGATATAGTGACACCAGCTACAGATTTGATATTGAGGACCGAAGAGGAACGACCGGCATGGTGTTCTACTATTCAGAAAATCCGGTCACATGGGCTTCTCAAAAACAGCAAATGGTTGCATTAAGCTCATGTGAGGCTGAGTTTATGGCTGCGACAGCGGCAACAT
Source organism: Lactuca virosa (assembly GCF_052849685.1). Classification (NCBI taxonomy): domain Eukaryota; kingdom Viridiplantae; phylum Streptophyta; class Magnoliopsida; order Asterales; family Asteraceae; genus Lactuca; species Lactuca virosa. The sequence goes on along the minus strand of NC_136428.1, from coordinate 213,096,869 downwards.
GTCAAGCGTTGTGGCTAAGAAACATGGTTAGTTTTTTGACAGGAAAACAGGCTCAAAGGGTGCAACTTCTAGTCGACAATCAATCAGCTATAGCATTGATGAAAAATCCCGTGTTTCATGGGTGAAGCAAGCACATCGAAACTAAATTTCACTTCATACGGGAGTGTGTGGAGCGAGATCAAATTCATGTCGAACATGTTAGTGGCCATTTGCAGAAGGCAAATATCTTAACCAAGGCTTTACCTCAGATTAAGTTCACTGAGATGAGAAGATTGATTGGGACTGAAGATGTCAACATTAAAGGGGAGAATGTTGATTAATGTTGATGAGTTATTAGCTTGAGTATGAATGGGTAACAGTCGACAGTTATCCATGATACAAGGGTGGTGGACCAATTTTTCAGCATTTTATTTACTTTATCGTAAGAATAAATAGGCCTGTTACAGCAGCCTTTCACGTAGCTCCATTTTAGTTTCTGTTCTGTTTTTTGTTCAAGTTTTTTCCTTGTCAAGAAGTATTCAATAAAGCTTTGGTTGTGAAGTATTACAATAGTGACTCATCCTCTTTGTTATCACCATTTCAGTTTTAAGGCTTTGAACCCATCACCTTGAATAAAAGGATTTGTTTTTTAATCTTTTTTGCCCAAGTACAAACTTCATTCACAATTAGGGGTCTATCCAATATACTTCTCCCTTCCACGAAAGCCGATTGTACCTCATCAATGTTTGTTCCAATCGCCTACTTTAACCTGTTTGCAAGCGCCTATGTAATGACCTTATACATATAGCCGATCAGGCTTATAGGTTGGTAGTCACAGAGCTTGAGCGTGTCCTTTGATTTTGGGACCAAAGTGATGAAGGATGAGTTACATCCTCTATCAAGTCGCCCGAACTTTTGAAAATAGCTTACCAGTGCCATAAAATCATTTTGGCAATGCTCCTAAATTTTTTTATGAATTTAAATGAGAATCCGTCTGGTCCTTGGGCTTTCTCATTTCCGCAAGTCCAAACAACACACTTGATTTCTTCTACTGAAAATGACTCTTCCAATCCTTGACTAGGTGTTAGATCCAGTCGGCCAAATCTGTCACTGATGAGCTTTGGACGAGAGGGTCATCGTTCATGGAATTTGTTCTGAAAAAATATGTGTGCTTCATTCTTTATATCATCCACGTTTGTGTTCCACACCCCATTAATAGTCAGTCCGTGTATAGAGTTCTTCCTTTTTTTATTGTTGGTGTAACCCTGAAAAAAATCTCGTGTTTTCGTCATCGTCTACCTCCCACTTTATCATAGCTCTCTGTTTTATGTCTAGGACTGCTAACTTTTCCATATCAGTGATTTTTTGGAAGTGGTTTCTCCGTTCCTCCAACTCCAAGTTTGTGACTGGACGTTGGTAAGCAAAACAGTCGAGTTTGCGCATCCTATGTATGGCCTTGTTTAAGTCAACCGTCTCTTTGGGGTAAACCCTTTCACGTCATTTCCGTATTTCAGTTTTGATGTATCGAAGCTTCGTGGCCAAATATCGGTCTGGGGTTCCATATCAGTAGAAATTGGGTAATGCAAACTCGACAGCCTGGGTAAAGTCATCACGAGCCATCTACGAGTTGAAAAAATGAGATGGGGTTTTCCCAAAATCTTGGATTACAGTTTGTAGTAGTATCAGGCAATTATTAGATATATCTTGTGGCAATGCAGTAATCGAGTTGAAGGGAAGCGGTTTATGAGATCGGGGCATACCAGGTATCGATCAAGCTTGCTAAATTTAAGGTCAGTTTGGCAAAAGAATGTGTACTTATGTCCTCCCATTCTAAGATCATGGAGACCGGAATCAACAATGAATTTGTTGAAGTGGAAAGCTGAGGAGGGGCATAACTGGGAATTGTATCTCTCCTCACGTGATCTAACTGTGTTATAGTCTCCAAACATAATCCAAATTCCAGTGACAACGTGTTTGATTTGGAGCAATTGCTCCCATAGCTTTTTCTTATCTGAGGGGTTATGAGGACCATATATGTTTGCAAAAACCGTTGTGCCATTGATCCCTTTCCAGCTTCCTACAGTGATAAGATAATGTCTAGATTGTATCACCTCGTGGACGGTTAATTTTTGTGCATCCCATATACACAATAGACCTCTCGATCTTTCGGTGTCATGCACAACTGCGTGACCATATTCACTTTGATCCCAACATCCGTTGACATCTATTTCTTCTCCATTTGCTAATTGTGTCTCCTATAGCCCGAAATAAGATAGATTATATTTAATCTTGAGACGGCAGACCTAGTTTACATTATGTACTTCTCCAATACTCCTCACATTTAGACTCATACAATTCATTGGGGAACGTTGCACTTACCGTTTTCTCCCATTGATTCCTGTAAAATCGGGTCCCCCAAAGTAATTTCAAATTCCAATTCTTTACCAATCTCGACTGTTTTTCTTCCTTCTTGAGTGGAGGAGTTGCATTCACTTTCTGGAGGGGCATTTGCGGGACCATCGTGAGGTCGGTTTAGGTCGAGAGAACCATTAGGGGCATCCACAGCTTTTGATGAGAGGGATGGAGGAGGAGGAGGAGGTTGGGGGGCATCAGAGGAGCTACTACAATGTTTTTTACATTTAGATCAGCCATCAGGTTAATTTCTCGTCTGTTGAATATGGATCCTTTACAGGGGGTACGCTTCCTTTTCCCTAGGGATCCGATATCGTTATGGGCTTGGGTGTACTAATCAGTTAGACTCGGCTTTATTTGGGTCGAGAATGGGCCAAAACATCCGTTTGTCAAAATTCCCTCAAACGTTCTGATAGTCTGCGTCGCAGGAGTACTAGGTATTGGGATTGTTGGGTCTGGTGGGGATGGAGGGTGTGACTGGGAGAATTAAATTCCTCTGGATTCCCATGCACATGATTCCCAAACATCCTTGAATTTTCTTTTTATCCCACCGCCCCAGGTGTCGATTGAGTTTCTTCTCTCATGTCTACCGACTCCTGGACTTTCGATGAGTCATCATCCATGTTTGCCAGTTGCCTTGCCGGAGATATGACAGGGCTTCCCGTCTCCGGTGTGGGTATTTCCAGTACCGTTTGATTGTTTTGCGGCCAAAACTCACCTTCCTCTCTTTCAATATCGTCCTCCCCCATGTCTGTATCTGAGATTCTCGTTTCGTCATCACCAACATCTGATTCATCTTCTTATTCTCCTTCTTTTTCATAATAGTCTTCCGTTGGGTCCCACCGGAAGGGAAACCAGTCTTCGTCAAATTCAATGACTCCGACTTTGATCGAATTTCCTTCCACAATCATTGGAATTTCTTCATTGACCCTTAATCGTTTATTCGTGAGTATTCCAATCTTTGCACATGTGAGATCTACTCGACTAGGGATTTTATCGTAAGGTACAATTGTGACCCCATATCCACTTGTTATTGCTTCAAAATTCCGGTTTCCTCAAAGATTTAGAAGTAGGCCAACTATTCTAATCCATGCTACCCTAATCAGGGTCGTCTTTTGCAGACAATAATGTGACCCATGTTCTCGATGAAGGATTATCGGCAGTGGTGGAGGGGGAGGGGGCGGATGGCAGGGGGAGGGGTGGGATGACCATGTCTCTTCACAGTACTATTTGGTCTCAAGGATTCAGCAAAAGTCCGATGGTCTCTAAATTTTTGCTGTTTAACCAAGTTAGATTTGGCCTGTTGCTTGGAGTTCTCCTTCTTCCCCGTCTGCCTTGATGATACCTTTCTCTCATTTATTGGCACCTTCACAGTAGCTACTGACCAGCCCCTGACCTTGGTTCCGTCCATTTTCCTCTCCAATCCAGTTACATCTTCTACCCCTGCGAATCTGATGAATGCATAGAACTGGCCATTTTTTTCCCCTGTTGAGCCCCATGTAGACGTCCGTGAGCCTTCCGTATTTGGTAAAAGCGTTATGGATCTCTGCTTTTGTTGCTGATTCTGGGATGTTTGTTACAAAATAGGTGGTTATTTCGTCTTGTTTTCTGCCTCGTTGTGGTGTTCTTCGTTGCCGGACCTCTGTCCACTCCATGGTTATCTTGCGCCACATTGACTTTTCAGAGTTTAAATTCATAAGAATAATCATATGATAAACGTAATAGACTTGGATGAGTTGTTATATTTTTATTTTAAAATTTTAAAATGACTAAATCAAATATACATTAATCCTATATATATATATATATATATATATATATATATATATATATATATATATATATATATATATATATAAGGAAATTGAGTAAACTAACCACAATTTGAGTTCTAGTTAACAAAACTAACCATTTTTTATGAAAACTAACCACATGGTTCAGAATGGGTCATTCCAGACCAAAATACACGGCCCAAGCCCAATACTGTAGCCCAATGCTATACAAAAATCCCACATACAAAAATCCGAAATATGTGTTCCAGATTCTCCAACATACAAAAATCCGAAATATGTGTTCCAGATTCTCCAATTCCGAAGTTCGCTTTAACCGCATTTCAGACCTACTTTTCAGAATGGATTCGTCAAACCAAGTGAGTTCTACTCTTTAAGTTACTTGCATTTGAGTTTTCAAACAACTATATGTATTCCGAAATGCGCTGAACACTCCAGAATACGTAGAACGAGTCCAGGATATCCATTTTTTGTATGTTTTTTTTTGTTGTACATGTATGAGGTGCATGTAAGTATCTTATAGTGTGTTTAGGATCGTTTTTTAGTCAATAGTTATGTTTTCTAGGGAATACGGAAAGGTTCTGTAGGTCCGAAATGTTGTTTCGGAATATGAAGAACCTGGTTCAGAATGATGTTCCGGAATGACAAGCCAAAATAAAATTGATTATTACTTTTTTTTGGTGCCTGACATTGTTTAATAACCCTATTAGTCCAAAGATGAATTTGTGTGGATGTTGTTAAAAACAACTAGGTTTTACGGACGAAGAAGTTGTATTCTATTCACAGGAGCTTTTAAAATTGCACCCGATAAAGGTAAAAACGATTAAAATGTTGCTAAAAATGTTATTTTTATGGTAATGTATTAAAATGTTGTTGCATTTTTATTTTTGCATATAAAAACCCAGGATGATGAGTTAAAAATTAAAATAAAGAAATAAACCAACACATGCACCTATAAAATTAAGAAAGAAATCGAAAAGGGTGTTAAAGCTTAAATTGAAAGCAGATAGAACTCTGAAAGATGGGACCGGAGCAAGTTCAGACAAGCCTGTTATTATAGACTAGTTGCAATGTAATTATATTTTTTTATGGTTATGTGTCAGCAAGTTAGTTTTATTATTAGATACGTTTATGAAAGTTGTTTTTAATGCGTTTGTTAATATATTTAAATATTTTTAGTCTCTGACATCCAGTGACTCGATCGATGAGGATGAGTTTCCAATATAATATGATATACTACATCTTGAAGAAGAAAAACGGCGTCTTGTTGATATGTATTACTTGTCTTTTGTGACCAGGTATCACTTCAGAAGATATAAAATGATATGAGACGAGTAGGTGAAATAGAGCATGGAGTTACTTTAAACTGAGAAATTCTATTTAGCAAAAGATAATTAAGGATTGTTGTAGAGCTTTTTGAGAGGATTCTGTGGATATAAATCAAAAACGGAGTTCGTATGAGAAAGTTATGATCGTTTGAAGTTGAGATGAAAGTACGTTGCTATTTTGAGAAAGTCAATGAAAGTCAAAGTTAACGGTCAACTTTTGACTACCACGATGTGGAGGTATATTAGCCATAATGTGGCAATAAATGTGTCACGACATGAAATAAGACAAGTCATCGAGACAATTGGCGGAAGAGTGTGACACGTGGTGAAACCGGGATCCATTTGGTTGTCAAGACGTGACACTTATATGGTCACGACATGACCACTTCAGGGTATAAAAGTATGAGTCTTGTGTCATTTGAGAGAGTTTTGGCACGCGGGATCAGAGATGCTGCTCGAGAGGCATTTATGGGAGACTACTACGATGAAGTTAGACCGTTATATGGGTGATACGGGGATGAATTACGGGATACATTCATGTATCTTTTACTCGTTAATCGTATTTATGATATTTGATTATTATTAAGATTTGATAGACCTGAGTATATTGCGGGTATTCGTGATATGGTGTTGTTATGAGCCTGTTAGTAAGATCAGTGAGTAAATCTTACGATTAAAGATTTAGTCGAGACTATAAGGGTTATAAACCCTAATATTTGAGAAATACCCGTTATGAAAGATTTTATTATGGCTTACAGGTTAAGCCTATTATGATTATATTATGAGATTTGGTTAGTTTGATGACAAGAGGTCTAGAAGGGTAGCTAGTAGTGAGTTATTACAAGTTTTGAGAAACGTGTTATTTGATGATTAGGTGCTACCATGTCACACCCCGCTAAAGCGGAAACATGGGGTGTGACAATACAAAGGGTCTCATAGCAAAAGTTAAAAGACAACACCAACCATAGTATTAAAAACATTACAATTTACAATGAGTTTGAACAACTTTTAAAAGAAATTACAACGTATATAAAAAAATACACATGCGAATGCTCCTACAAGTGATGTGACCCTAAGTGCCAACTTATAGACGAGTTCCTGAAAAAGAATGTAAAATGAGCGGTCAACTACGAAAATAGTTGGTGAGTTCATAGCTTTAAAAGATAAAATATTTATAAGTCAAGATCTTAAGTTTTTGGAAATAAGTGTGATAATTAAGGTTCGTTTCTAAGATGAGTAAAGAAAGTTTCCATAAATGGAAGTTCGTTGCTAAAATGAGTAACAAGTTTGTATAACAAAGTTCGTTGCTATCATGAGAATTAAAGTATGTTACCATCTTGAGAAACAAAGTTTGATGCTAACATGAGAAACAAAGCCCGCTATTATCATCGGAATTAAAGATCGTTTCCAACAAGAGAAACAAAGTCTATTACCATCATGAGAAACAAAGATCGATACCAACGTATGAAACAAATTCCGTATGTGCAAACTGATCATAAGTTCACAACTCAAGCCTAATGACTGAGGGGTTCCCTATAATGATCTACTTGTATCACTCACATAGATAGAAATGGTAAAATGCACTCCGCGAACTGTGCGAGTGAGGAGTTCTCTACCTCTTAATAGCGCTATCCATAATGACCATGGCCTCAAAAGAGTCAATGAGTTGTGTGAAATGATTCTAGGGACTTAACCGCGATACAGACCGCATGAATCAACAATTGCAAACACATACATAGAAAATCACATTTGATACAATTTAAAATAAGTACAACAAACATAACTGAATAACCGATATGCTTTTCCATCCCAAAATATTAAAAACCAAAAATAGGGTCGTGAATACTCACAACTTATTTCGTGATGATGCTAATGATGCCTTGAACTAAAATCTGCTCGTACCACTACCGATGTCCTACAATAATGGTATACACTAGTGAGTCTCTAATCGAAATATAATACTAGTATACTTTATCTTATACAATAGAATTATGCCAATAATGTGTCAAAATTTTGATTTTGATAAGTTACAAAAAATTTTCTGTGAAATTTAGATTTCTATGAATCAATTTTTTATATAACAAATTCAAGTGGAAATTCCCATTATTAAAATGTTTAAATTTAACATTTTAGTAGGTGTTCCAATGATTAAATATTCAAAAACTAAATCAATTTAGTTCTAAAATTTCCCAAACTTTGTATTTCAGTTTTAATTGAAGTCAAAGATCTTAAGTTAAATTTTCTTGAATTTTTTATTTGTATAACTATTTTTCACCATTTTAATTTCTTGAATAATCACAAAATCATGGAAACATAGTAAATGATCATGAAAATTCTTAGAATTTTTGTGTAATTGTTTCACTTAATATCTTAGAACTTGGTTTTATGATTTATTTGAGTTAAACACAAAGAAATTTAGAAATCATAGCAAACAGTGACACAAATAGTTGAAACTTTATGGGAGATGTTTACTTGCTTTATGGGTCATCTAGGAATTTACTTAAGATTTATAGACCTCAGAAAGTATTTTATGTGAATTATTGCTCTATTTTCTTGTAAAAATTACAATAAATGGAGAACAATGAGTTATTTTCTGAAAATTTCCAGATCATCTTATTTTTTTGTTTGGATTCTAGGAAAAATCAGATTTGAGTAGAAAAGGAGTTTTAGGTATTTGTTAGTGAATAAATCCTTTATGAATCTTCTTAACAATGTACTTTGATCATCAAGCCTTTAAGCTTGATGTTCATCACATGCATTATGATTTGAAGACCATGAATGAATGTATTTTGTTCAAAATGATGTTTCTAAATGAAAAACTTGAATGCATGTGTTTTTTCATCTTTAAAACTTGTAAAAACTCAAGTTTATGGATTTGATTTAGGTTTTGGTAATTGGATTTCACTATCTAACAACATGCATGTTGTTTTTGGGTGAAATCCTACCACCATCATCATCAAATTCAACATGCATGAACATGCATATGAATGTTCATAAAAATGGTGTAGAAGAGGGAGAAAAATGCAAGAAAACTTGAAAGTTTTGAAAGAAAAGTGAAAAAAAATGTAAGGAAATTGATTTTACCTTGAAGATCAACTTCCAATGATGAAGATTCTTGAGTAAAATGAGGGATATTTGCTGGAAATTTTGTGGGTTTTGGATCTAATTCATAGAGGTAAAGAATGGGGGTTTTAGAGAGAAGCAAAGAGAGAAAAGAGAGATTCCGTCTCTCTGGATATCTCATCTCTCTCGTCATCTCTTTGGGGTTTTACTCCACCAAAATCACACATCAAACTCTAGAAATGTAGCTTCATTTATGAACAATAGAGTGGGTAAATCTCTCCTACATATTATTTATCTAAGTTCGTCATCTCTAGAGAGAAGGAAGAGAGAATTTTTTTGAGAGGGAGAGAGAAGTAGAGAGGTAGAGTGAAAGAGTGAGTAAAATGATTGAGTTTTTGGAGGAAGGAAGTCTTGGGGAGGGAGATATGACCGAAATTTGGTGAGAGGAGGGAGATTCTCTCCCTTTTTTTTTATTTAAATCGTCTGCTCAAATTTTATAAACCTTTTTCCAAATCTTTATAAAATATGAATTTTAAATAGAAATTTACTCATAACACTAGGATTTTTGACTTATAAAATAAGGTTAAATATTAATGACCTAAATTTTATTTCTTTGATTACATATTATAATTTTAATTATTCCAATATAATATTATGAGGTTCATAATTATTTTTGTAGAAATTTTGATGTTAAACTTGTAAATTTGAGTTTTTAGGGCTTTTAGGGTTTTAAGGAATTTTGTAAATCTTTGGATATCAAAATAAATTGAATTTTTGAGACTTCAAATTATTTAGGTTTCATAACTCTTTTCCAGTTAAAAATAATGTTTGTAATTCGTTTTCATCGGATTATTGACATTCTATGTAGTGGTTCCGAGATTTAAGGGAAACGAAGGAGTCAAGTATACTAGTCATGGTTTTCAACTTTGACTCAAGTTCCTACGAGACTCGGACCAAATTTCTACTGCTAGGTCAAGTGTATGATATATCTACATAAATGTACAATGATGCTCGAGTCAAGGAATAACCCGAATTTGATAGTCAGTATAGTTGAAGTAGTTGTAGAATTCACATATCAGTGTCAATTCCAAGTACACTATTCCTCATTTCTAATTGTTTCCGAGTTTCAAGTAGGTCATGACTTAGCTTCTAGCTACTAATTCTGGCATGTTTCGTGCCTATACGTGCAACTAAGTTTAGTCAAATCTAGAACCGATTCAAATTTTGACGGTTGTCACATACCATATGACGAGCTGATAGGCAACAAAGGATCGAAACCGAAACTAGAATTAGTCTGCTAACTAACCAGGTGAGTAACACCACTATAACATCCATTGATGTGTTATGCATTATATGATGTAAATGATTAATTATTAATGAGTAATTGATTGATATTGGAAAGATTGATTATCCTAAGAGAGTAATATCTGATTGGAAGATTAATCTTGATCAAGAGATTGATCATATTAAAAGATAGATCATTTTTGAGTATTTGCTTGTAATATATTGTGAAATATGTGATATTTATGATATATGAGATATGCGATAACAGTAAATCAACCCTAGCCGTAGACTATACAAGAAGATATCATGCTCGTTCAGTCTTGGGTAATAATTGAGGATGATATGGTTTTCCTCATGCTACCACATCCAATGTATAGATCGTGATGGGCACACTTGAAAATATTGTTTCACTTTGAGTTAGATGTTGCACAATATCAAAATGAAGAAGAAGTGAAGACTAAGTTTCTAGACATACGGTCAAATGTGAAGAATTTTATCAAAATTTATCACAAGATCGACAACGAATTAATGGATGAAGATGAACAAGTAATTTTTCAGCGGGCAAGGGTGGAATACAGACAGAAAAATAACCGGGCTGATTTTCTATACGAACATGCTTGGGATATTTAAAATATGTCCCGTATTTTTACATTATGTATTTTGATATTTTTATGTTTAATAAGGTTATGGTAGTTGTAAATTATGTTTTTTTCTATCTTTGTAACATCTAACAAATATTATGGCAGTAATAATATTTTTCATTAATCACTCCAAAATCAATTACAAACATAACTAGTTGGGATTACATAGGAAATAAAATGATCATCAATGGGTCTAGTATTTCCCATTCAGATGGAGGGGGAAGAGGGTGCACATTTTTGTTCTGGTAGGTAGTTCGAAACACATCAACCTGATAATATATATGAACCAAATCTGCTAATTCAGTGATGTTTGAATAGCGTGATGTTGTAATAGCATGACCTCACACTATACCTAGAATGCGCAATTTCCCACATGAACATGTATGACAGTTCAGATCTACAACACAAGTTCTTTTAAAATCAAAAACTTGGAAAATGTCGGACGAGAACGGAGACGGGATCTTTGTTGCTTGCCACCGAACAAACTTTTGCATCATCCTCTGAAGCACCATTTGTCACACCCTCCCCGACCGATGGCGAAAATACCGAGTGGTAACGGTACAAAGATTTCCCAAATCACAGAGTGCCAATCATAATTACCTATCTAAACAAAAATCTACGAGTCTTCATGCTGATAATCCTTTCCTGGCTTGATATTTATTCCATCTTAGGAACAAATGCGATTTTTGAAAACGTCAACTTGATGTTGGTGAGTTCACAGGTTTTGAGGTAAATGAATAATAAACTCTTTTGAAAACTTTTAATAATCTTTATGATTCTTAGCTTCCTATCTTCCTATGTTTTATTATATCACCTCTTTATCTTTTTAGGATGTTCTGCTAATCCTATCTTATTGTCTTTTAGGATGTATTATTAATCCTAACTAAATATCTTTACAGGATATCTAACGATCCTATTATCGTTTAGGATGTCTAACCATCCTATCTTTTTATCTCTTTAGGATATCTTTATTAATCCTAATTAACTATCTTTGTAGGATGCTTAACTAATCCTAACGTATTTTATTTACCACTCTAAGGCATCCCTAATGGTAGTCGAATCGCTAAGGTGATCTAATGTATTACCATGAGCCCCCATAATCGACATTGTTTGACTAATAATTTTCCCCGCCACGACGCTTCATCGGACGTCAAATAGTTAATAATAAGAAAGTTATCATGTCGGGATTGTAGCTAGCAATCGTGGGTGGGGTTGTCTATCCCCGTATAGATCTATACATATCTTCCTAGCTCTCGCAAGATTAACAATTATAGGTACCAGGGAAAGCCGAATTTAATCAAGGCCTTTGGAGGAATATAACAGCTCACTAACACATTGACCTTAAGTATTTATCTTTTATCTTTTATCTTTTAATCTTTTATCTATTATCTTTTAATCCTTCCTAGGGATTTCTATAACTATCACAATATGAATCTTTTTATCTTATATTTGATAATTATATATTTTGATCTCATAATTATTTTTTATATATAAGTATTCATATATATGTACCCTAATTATGGTTATTTGAAAACAGGATATTTGGGCAGAGTAACAACTAACTACAGTGCATATCCCCATATCTGACCAACATACCTTCTAGGTACTACGTTATCCTAGGGATTTGGCCATTATAACATCTAGGTATTATCTCTTCCTAGAGCATTGTGCATTATATCTCTTAGGCATAATATCATAGCTTACAACTAGGCATAGTCTCTATAGCTACATTATCCTAAGGTTCTAAGCTTTATAAAATGATTTGATATTTATAGATATAATTATATTTTGATAAAACCATTTGATAAGCATGTATTCCCCTTGTAAAACATTTAAAATAGTAAAATAGGGGCCATGAACTCACTCTAGTAGCGTATTCTGAAGCATCTGAGCTATTGCATCCGAAGCTTTGCGCCATCGAGAGGCTCTCCGAAACAGCTTGAGAGGTATAGAGAAAGTGTTTGGGATTAGAAAATCAGAAAGTGAGCACCTCTATTTATAGTGGTTGTGCGCGCAACGCACTTCATGCACGGTGTGCACTCGCTTCGTGGCTCCATCCAGAGCTTGTCATGTGTCACACTTCTGATGGTCCACGTCTCCCTAATCTTCGACGAATCTGGGTGTCACATGTGCGCGACGGGCATGTCGCGCACTTGGCATGCACCCTGTAAATCTTTTATAAAAATTAATATCTTCCTTATTTGAATCTTGTTTTTTTCCCTCTTTATATATTTGTGTAGCTCTCTACTAGTATTATAATTTTCCTTAAGGTCGCGTTTTCAAATTTTGACTTTCATTTTTAACCCGTATTTTATATTTTTCTAAAATCGTAACTCCTTCATACGAACTCTGTTTTTGACCTATTTCCTTTCAAAGTCCTTATCTCACGGGTTACTACAATTTTCCTTTTAGTGATGTTAGCCGAAACTCAACCGATCTCTTAATGCCATTTTGACGTTAATAGCGTTATTAACGCGGTTGGTTTTTACCTTTTACAAAATCATAACTTTTCCAATCGGAGTCAGAGTTTTGCAACGCTTATATCCTTGGAATCACTTTATTGTGTACTTTACAAATACATTAACCGTCATAAAAATGATATAACTTTTTTGTCACTCATTTTTTACCCTATTATTATCATTTAACTGATCATATTTTCCTTTAATATGAAAAATTCTATTATTATCATCGGTTGATGTTAATCTTTAGTGACAATTGGTGATTGGAAATCCCCAATTGTTACACCATCTGTGCATACGGGGTTCGTACGCTAGTCAACCTAACTGAAAAGTAAATATTATCATTTATGTTAGGGAAGTTATTATACAGGTAAAAAATTCAATATTTTACTGTATTTTACCTCCAATGAGACTGCGTTCAATAAATTTTTTTTGAATGTAGTCACGAATTGCCTCGGTAAGCGTTATTATTGATACATTAAGTTAATTAACCAATAACACCAACACAAATTATGGAATACCAGTGTTCAACACATTCCAACGGATGTTGGGGAAATAGGCTCTTGCCCATATCTCATGACCGATGTTGACAAGCACCTCACGTGAATCATGGGTTAGCCAACAGAAGTTTTGCTCAAAATCATACATAGTATATGAATTGGATATCATCCAGAAAAAAGGTTCCAATGTTATGCTAAAGACGCCTCATGTGCGCATATACATGAAAACACATTTAGAAGTATACCCATGATAAGACTCAAGGAATACATGACCTATGCAAGAACTAACGATATCGTCCATATTGGTTATGAACGATACTTCCCTACCCATTCCGAGAGCTTCCTATAAGCTCATAAGGAACCAGGTACAACATTCGAGATTATTTTTCACGACCACACCAAATGCTATAGGGAGGGTCTGGTTGTTCCCATTGATAGCAAACACTAGGAACATTGTGTTTAGGTAGTCCCCTCTTAAACGGACACTACATATGAAGATGACAGGCACCAAACAACCTATGAATGCATGAAGCTGTATTTTTTTAACACAAAACAATTAGTTTAGATGTAGAAACATTATCAATTTTAAAGAAACAATATAAATGTGGAAAAAAATATATCATACATCCAATAGCCACAAAACAAGCTTGGAAACGATCCATCACATCAATTTTGATGTGAGTGTAAGTATGCGGGTTGATTCGCCTAAGGTTGTGAAGGTAAACATGCAGGTTGTTAAAGCTTTCTTCGTGCTCACTCTCTGAGAAACTCATCTTGAAGCAGTTATATGAGATAATTACGAATGATTGAAAATAAGCATCTAAGTACATGCAGACACATATATATGTAGGGGATGAAAATTGAGTTTTTAATTCGGAATAACTGTCCGAAACAGGTCTCCAGTACTACTGTCTATCACTCTGTGTTGTCACTTCTAAGTGCGTGCATCACAAGCGTACATAGATTCCTGTTTTGGACAATGGTACTCCGGAATATACGAAGATTCTTATATTGGACCAAAGCTACGGAATGAGTACCATGTCTCTGGAATGCGCTATTTCAGAAAAAGTGTGGGCAGCAGAGCTCCGGAATGACTACCCTGTATCCGGAATGCGCTATTTCGGAGAAAGTAGTCATTTTTCAAAAAAAAGTTGTTATTATTATTAAAATACTCATTTATATGAGTTAGTTTACTCAACTTCCAAAAAAACGTTGTTACACATTTACATAATAATTATTATTATTTACATTTGAATCTCTCTCTCTCTCTCTCTATATATATATATATATATATATATATATATATATATATATATATATATATATATAGAGAGAGAGAGAGAGAGAGGAGGGAGAGATTAAACGAGAAATTAAAAATGCTAGAACCCCCCCCCTAAAATGAGAATTTGTTTTTCTACACAACATTTTAAAAAACATATATTTAAACTCCTATATCAGCGATTAAGAGATCTGATTTTTTTCTTTTTTATTTACAAAAAAACAACTTTTTTTCATATGTATATAACGAGTATGAATCTTCCTTCTTTCTTAATAGGAGCTAGCTCTGGCCAAATTCCCATTGCAAGCATGTCATCTCGAACACTAAGCTCATCCTTTGATTTTTTTCAAAATAACAAGCTTAATAAGCTATCACATACATTTTTCTCAATATTCATAACATCAAGACAATGTCGGACATCAAATGTGTTCCAGTATGGTAATTCCCAAAAAATCGTCCTCTTTTTTCAATTGTCCGGTTGATTATTTTTACTACGTTTTCCGAAGTCGACCTCTGAATTATGAACTCGGGACAATGTCATTTTTCCCTCCATTGGGAGAGACATCTTCTTCCTCAGTTTTATTTTCAAACAACTTTCCATAGGTACGATACAAGTGATTCTTTGGAAGCGATCTTCGATGTCTCACGTATACATTTTTATTACAAGTTTTCAACCACATTGACAGTGTATCCTATTCACAAACTGGACACACTTTTTTCCCCTTTCGCACTTGTAACGTCCTAAATTTCAAACCAAAATTTTTATTTTTCAAATATAAATTAAACATTCCAAAACCATGTTCCATAAAAATCCCATGTACCAAAAGGTTCGAATGAGGATAACCCAATAACATGCATTAGAAAATATGGAAGCCAAATAACATAATAGATATGAGATGAACATGTGTCACGGTCAAGTTGGAGCCTTCTTACTACCATATCATAACCTGAAAGACATTTAATTCACAATTGTAAGCACAAATATCAGTGAGTTCCCCAAAATGTCACAAATATCAAGAATTCAAGATTTTGAATTTCGAGAAACGTAGATGAGCCATATATATGTCAATGCTAGTGGGAACAATGTTGTCACCCTTATAATGTATATGGACAATATACAATTCATAGGAAAGGATGTTTTAACATAGCAAAGTGTAAAATCTTGGTTTGGTTTAAGAATTGTTTCGCTTTGAAGCACGCGTGAGAAACATCACACATATTAAAGCTAAGGATCTATGGTGATAGATCTGAGCGATTTATTGGATTAAGCCAAAGAACAAAGAATCTCGAGGAAACTCAAGATGAAAAACTCCAAAAGAGTTCGTACTTATAAAAGCATGGCATGACATTAAGCAATGCTAATTTCCTAGTTGTAATGTTGATCTAGAGGAAATGAGTCGAGTCTCATATGCTTCTGCTATGGGATCGATCATATATTCCATGACATGTACTAGATCTGATGACTCGTATGCTTTGAGCATGAGAAGTCGGATCACATTAATTTGGAAAGAATCAAAAAATCGAAGTCAAGTTTATTCGTAAGTTTCCTGTGAGCACAAAGGAGATGATCTTGTTATGATAGAGGAGATCAATGTAAAGGTTACATTGATGCTAAGTTCCACGCTAACAAATACCATTCTGTTTGCAGTCAGAATTTGTGCTTTTACATAATGGTGAAGTATTATCTTGGAAGAGTACCAAGTAATACACCATAGCAGATTTAAAAATAAACTTAGAGTATATTGCAGTTAATTATACTAGAAAGGATAACTATGTGACTAAAAGAGATTCATTAGTGACATCAGTGTTGTATTTGAATCATTGATGGTCCTTTTGAAGTTTCTTGTGACTATAAGGGTGAATTTACCTTGAGTAAGGATCCCAAAGTCACACAAGGTTACATATAATATGCTCAGTAAGTACCATCACATTTGATAGTGAGTCGAATATGAAGACATCATAGTCAATAAAGTTATATTGGAAGAAAATCTTGCCGATCCATTCTCTAAGCTAATGCCAGTGACCACGTTTGATAGTTAACATGGTAAGAGGAATTAGATTTGCAAATTAATTGGCTTGAACATATTTATTTTAGTTTTTTTTTATTTTGAGAATTTAAGCAGTATAAGTCTTTATCTAATTTGGTGATTTTTAGTGGATTTCTTAATATATTATGGAGATTAGTCAAATTATTAGTTTATCACTGTGTTATCCTTTAGCATGTTTAGAATCCACTTTATAGGTATTAACTTACTTAAACCTCCATAGACGGTTATACTCTTGGAAATAAGTAGTGATTTAAGACTGTCATGAAGTATTAGTAGATTTTCCATAGTGATTAGACATAACATAGAGACTGCGACTAACACTCATGAGTACTTAATGGATATTTAAGTATTGGAACAACCCGCACTTAGAGATTACTTCATGTATAAAGTCACAAATAATTCTAAGAGGCTAATATATATTATTCTTCAAACCGAGATACATGAGGCTTTTTGCTTTACAAATCTGTTATGTATTGGTCTGCTCCAACGCTATCTGTAACTAATAGTAATAAAGGGTACATCCATGTATGACATGGTGAGTAAACATAAACTATGTAGTTGAAGTTAATTTGTTCTTTCAGCCTTAACAAGAGAAGCAATATCTATGTGGCCCTCGATGATTTGGTGTTGACATCTAAAGTGCCTAGCCTAGCCCTAATAGAAATTGATGTGTTCAATTTAGTTGTTTGATGTGGTCGTCATAAATCTTTATCGGGAAACATAATCTTGAACACTAGATTAACCCTTATCAATGTCTCAGGTTCATACAAATATCTTGTAGAACAAATAAATAATTGATCACTTATCTAAGGGCTGAATTTTTATTTGATCAGAGTTCGACAATTGTATTGGATGCCATACTCTTTGTTGATTATTTGAGTAGCATTAGGCCTCATATAGTTGATGAATTGTCTAAGTTGAAGACTGTTAGAAAAAGTGTCTAAGGTCATTAACTATTGGTAATATTTCTAATACGGTCCCTTTGGGTTTCCCCCGTTACCTATATGAGTAATCATAAGACAAAACGAATTTATGAGAAATTAGTTTAAAATTTGTCATGTTTTTGATAAATTAATTAGAAACTATTTTGGAATGAATTTAATTAGAGAGGTTGAATGTTAATTAATTAAAAGGTTTATTTAATTAGAGCATTCTAGAACCCTTAGGGATAAGGTGTGAAATCTGGATCAGGGCTATCATGATTTTGGAATTGCTTTAGAACTAAGAAGTTGAAGCCTATAAATAGGGAACTGGTGATCAAACCCTAGATGTTCATTCCTTACTTAGAAATTTCATTCTCCATCTTCCTATCCTAAAGGTGGACGAAAAATAAACCCTTTAAGGTTGATAGTTTTCGATTTTTCCATCCCCTCTCCTAGGGTTTGTCAATTTTGCTCTTTTGGTGTTTTTGTTGTGACCCAGATTATAATGACATGTGCGGAATAGTAAATATCAAGTGAATCAATAAATCATCAAGAACACAAAGAGTAAATAAAATATGTTTAAGCTCTCATTAGATCTAGTAAACTATTACAAAGTGGGTCTTGCAATAATTCCCTCACTAGTCTAATCATTCTAAAATGGGTCTTACAAAAGTGGGTGTGATACAATTAGAGGGATTTGAGTGTATCAGAGGGATTCGGGTTTGGGTCCTCTAATCCAAGCAAAGTGGCAAGAACAAGATCTCAAGCAATGAGATCTCTAACCCTAAAGATGTATGTAACTGTTTCTTATTACTCTATTTGTTGCAAAAATAGAATGAAACTTAGATCCTCATATGTTGCATGAACAAATAGGATTTTGTTAAGTCTTCCGTTGCTATGATCATGTGTTTAGAATGCCCTACAACCCAACAGTAAAATTCTCGACTAGAAGGCGCCTAGCGATTAATCATTGTCTAGATAATGAGTGAAACACATAAACTTATTCTTCATTCATAAGACAATTTCATTTTATCATATCAACAATATTTCATAGAAGCACAAGAATCAAAATATAAAATAATTGAATCTGTGACAATGTAACCATACATTCAAATTAAAACAAACATATACTTTCATTTACATACTAGGAATTTATATTTTAATCACATTGACAACTACTGCATTTCAAAAGATTCAAATAAGTTTTCACCACCGTAATTCATGTAAAGGAATCCATCTTCATCCTTGTTTTCCTCATAAATGGCAGTCAAAACACAAAAATACACTAGGATACGATCCAATCAAATAATAAGAAACATAAAATGATACGCTTACAACATTTTATAATGGAGGGTTATCAAGAAATGATCTAACCTTTTAGGAGATCTGTGATGTCAGTTTTATGGGTATCACTAAAGAAACATAAAGTGAATATCTTTTCAAATCACAGTTCAATCTTAATTTCATATTTGCGATTTGAGGCACTTCATCTTCTCTATCTCCCACCGATGGTAAATTCGGTGTGTTATGTGATGAAGATAATCACAACCCTTCTCAAGCCTCCTCAATCGGAGCTTAGGAGGAGACTGGGAGGATGAAGCTGTTACTTCAAACATTCGTAATGGATTCATGGTTTCCAATCAATTAATTAGTGAGTCGTATTAGAAAATGCTAGAAAAAACAACTATGTATTTGATTCAAAATGAGCCGTATTTGATCTAGGTTTTAATATATTTCAAGCTAATTAGTAAATTAACCGTACTTGATAGCTGTATTCACTGTTCACTTTCTAGTACGGGATACCCTACTAAACCGTATTATATGCTCGTATTAGATTAGTAGTAGTCATTTAGGGATGAGGGAGTCATTCCCTCCCAACCCACTCAACCCACTGTCATATTAGTTTTTCGTTCTTTTTTCTATTCATCTTTTCCAACCCACAACATACGGAAATCGTATCTTTCTCAACACACTCAACCCACTAAATTAAAAGAAATACAAAACAACTAAGATACAAGTCTTAAAACAGATGGTACAAGAAAAAAGTAGAGAAAGAAAGTAGAGAGAGAGGATGAAGCGGGTTAGTGAAACCAATTAAACAACCTACCACTCCAACCCTCCCAACCCACTGAAGAGGGAGTGTTATCTTGGAGGTACCAGCGGTAGCTCTATTGCTAAAGGCTGTGTTTGGCGCGCCACAACTATCTGATAAGCTAGCTTATTTTTCGAGTTTTTTTATGTTGTCGTGTTTGGTAAGCCAAAAAGTAGCTTATAAGCTAGCTTTTTGAAAAGCTACTTAGACTAGCTTTTTAGGAGCTTTTTTAAAAATTTCCAAATACGCCCTTAATTAATTATAGAAACACATATTCTTACATGTCCTTTTATGTAATTTTATATATTTCAGCTAGCTTTTCAGTTAGTTTTACCAAACGTTATTTTTTATCAGCTAGCTTTTCAGTTATCAGCTAGCTTTTTATTTAATAGCTAGCTTTTCAGCTATCAGCTAGCTTTTCAGCTAACAACCAGCTTTTCAGATAGTACGCCAAACATAACCCAAAGACTTGTACCTTAGTTGTTTTGTATTTTTTTTAATTGAGTGGGTTGAGAAAGATAAGATTTTCGTATGTTGTGGGTTGGAAAAGATGAACAGAAAAAAGAACAAAAAACTGATGTGGCAGTAGGTTGGGAGGAAATGACTCCCTCCTTCCTTACAATATGGATTTTAATTACAACCTCATTATATGTGGCGTATTACATTAGTCATTTTCCAGTAGTAGTGTATATAAATAACTTTTGGATGTTATAAATAATACAGGATTGAAGAAAATTATCCTTTCCATCAAATATTACATAATCGTTTTATCACATAGGTAAAAAAAATCTTATATTTATTTCTTAACATAAGTTATTAAGTTATCACTATTCTCTCATTTCCTTATCGTTTATGAGAACGTGTTTAACGTGCGTTCATCATGCTTCTATGTTGAGCCCTACTCGGGACCTTCGTTTTCTTTTAAAAGTTAAAGCTAGAAGAGTGTGATTGGAGTGCATGAACCAGGAAACCAAGGTCAAAAGTTGGAGGCAGGATCTCTCGTGAGTAAATATTAGCCACAACTATTTGTTTATATATATATATATATATATATATAGAGAGAGAGAGAGAGAGAGAGAGAGAGCTAGGTTCAGGTGTTTAAAGTAATTATTGTGTTATTGTATGCATAAATGTGGACCAATCAAAATTTAAAATAAAAATAAATAATTAAATAAATAAATAAGGGTAAATAGGTAATTTGATAATTAGTTTCCACAAATAATATTATATAATTATGATAACCATTGATTTCAGCTACCTAGGTTTTCTCCATCCATCGTCTGCTTTTTAAAACCACCATCTATTGCCGATTCACTAGAGGATCTCGATCCAGAGAAATGGCTCCCGAAATGTCATTTTCGCATTCTGATGGTGCTCTGAAGATCGTCGACGCTGATGAGGAATTGTCTTGGCTTTTCGATTGGATCGAAGAAGCTTATCGTTTGGTGTTCTTCGCCTGGATAAGAAGACCGGCTGTACACGTGGAGAAGAAGACCGACTGACCGCAGGTATGACTGTCGGCTTTTGTTTGATTCTGAAAAGTGTTTGAATTCCTTTGCTACTACCTACCATAGCAGGGCTGCTTCCATCTTCTGTGTTAGGTTCTGCAGTCTGAAGAAAACGGGCATCAAACGGACATACCTGGCGTTTTCACAGAAGAGATTGAACGAGAATAGGCACTTCAAACCCTTTACAACTCTCTATGTGTGGGAATATTCAACTATATATATCTATATATTCTACACATTGTAATGCGCATGAACACCTATATAGTTGAAGTCTTTACAAATATATGTTTTTTTTAAATATAACAATAACGTTGTTGTTAAATTTGATATAATAATTCGTGTACTAAATTGATAAAATATAGTGATTATTTTGAATTATATGATAATATACATCTATTATAACTTGATAATCTCAATCGTTTGAATGACTTCTACCTGCGAGTTACACATGAATAAAATTAAATATAATATATAGTTTGATGTTATTTATTGTTGTTGTTATTGTTAATTAATTTTTAAAATTTATTTGCTTAATGTTTTAATTTCTATCATTATAATTATTTAGAAAAATCAAACATTATTTTTTGATTTTAAAAATAACAATATAATCATTTATATAGAGTTATTTTTAACTATTGTTATTGTAAGTTATTTTAAGCTACTTATTTGAAAACTTTTAACGATTATAAAAATATCTTTAGGAAATATTTTAGTTAAATTGAGATTACAATTAAGTTTTTGCATTTATCACTACAATTTATCACTTTAACTATTTACAAAATATTCTTTTGTTTTTTATGTGGAACTGAAATTTATATTTAAGTTGACATTGTAATGTTATATTTAAGTTAACAATTTAAGTATTTTGTCCAAACTGTTAAAAAATAATAGTTTTAAACTGATAATGGTTTACTTATAACAACATATTAAATCTAATAAATTAAGTATAATATGTTAAAAGTTAAAGACATAACTTTATAAGTAGAAGTAAAAATATTATTTTAAAATTGAAATTTAGTTTATTTATTATTACACTTTAGGTTTGATATTTATTTAACCTTATTAACCAATTTATAATCATTATTAGAACGACACTACAATTTATCACTTTTAACTATTTACAAAATATTCTTTGGGTTGTTTAAATTAAACTAAAATTTATATATAAGTTGACCCTGTAATTTTATATTTAAATTAATAATTTAAGTATTTTATACAAATTGTTCCAAAATTGTATCTTTAAAATGGTAATGACTTACATCCAACAATATATTAAAACTAATAAATTAAGTATTATATGTTAAAAGTTACAAAACATAACTTTATAAGTAGAAGTAAAGATTTTATTTTAATAATGAAATTTAGTTTATATATGATTACACTTTAGTTTTGATATTTATTTAACTTAATTAACTAAATTATAATTATTATTAGAAAGAAATTAAAAAGTCATGAGAGTTTCAAATGAATGTGGTGAAAGGAAAAATGCATGAGAGTTTCAAATTAATGTGGTGTAAGGAAAATGCTACCTTTATAAGTATACTAGGCGAATGCCCGCGCGTTGCGCATAAACACCTATATAGTTGACGTCTTTACAAATATATGTTTTTTTAAATATAACAATAACGTTGTTATTAAATTTGATATAATAATTTGTATACTAAATTGATATAATATATTGATTATTTTGAATTATATGATAATATATACATCTATTATAACTGCATAATCTCAATCGATTGAACGACTTCTACCCGCAACTTACACATAAATAAAATTAAATATAATATATGGTTTAATGTTATTTATAGTTGTTGTTATTGTTAATTAATTTTTTTTAAATTTATTTGCTTAATGTTTAAACTTATATCATTATAATTATTTAAAACATTAAACATTGTTTTTTGATTTTAAAGGTAACAATATAATCATTTATATAGAGTTATTTTTAACTATTGTTATTGTAAGTTATTTTAAGCTACTTGTTTGAAAACTTTTAACGATTATAAAAATATATTTAGGAAGAATTTTAGTTACATTGAGGTTACAATTTAGTTTTTGCATTTATCACTACAATTTATCACTTTTAACTATTTACAAAATATTCTTAGGTTTTTTAAGTGGAACTGAAATTTATATTTAAGTTGACATTGTAATATTATATTTAAATTAACAGTTTAAGTATTTTGTCAAAACTGTTCAAAAGTTGTAGTTTTAAACTGATAATGGTTTACATACAACAACATTTCAAATCTAATAAAATTAAGTATAATATGTTAAAAGTTAAAGACATAACTTTATAAGTAGAAGTAAATATATTATTTTAAAATTGAAATTTAGTTTATTTATGATTACACTTTAGGTTTGATATTTTTTAAACCTTATTAACCAACTTCTAATCATTATTAGAAAAACACTACTATTTATCACTTTTAACTATTTATAAAATATTTTTTTGGGTTGTTTAAGTTAAACTA
Source organism: Lactuca virosa (assembly GCF_052849685.1). Classification (NCBI taxonomy): domain Eukaryota; kingdom Viridiplantae; phylum Streptophyta; class Magnoliopsida; order Asterales; family Asteraceae; genus Lactuca; species Lactuca virosa. The sequence continues at coordinate 213,073,086 of NC_136428.1, read as the reverse complement.
AAATTTATATTTAAGTTGACCATGTAATATTATTTTTAAATTAATAATTTAAGTATTTTATACAAATTGTTCCAAATGTGTATCTTTAAAATGATAATGGTTTACATCCAACAATATATTAAAACTAATAAATTAAGTATAATATGTTAATAGTTAAAAAACATAACTTTATAAGTAGAAGTAAAAATATTATTTTAATATTGAAATTTAGTTTATATATGATTACACTTTATATTTGATATTTCTTTAACATTTATTAACCAACTTATAATTATTATTAGAAAGAAATTGAAAAATCATGGGAGTTTCAAATGAATGTGGTGAAAGGAAAAATGTATGGGAGTGTCAAATGAATAAGATGAAAGGAAAAATGCTTACTTTATAATATAGTATGATATGATATGATAATGATGCCACTTGTTAATTTTTTGTTTCTCCTAATTAATATAATATATATTGCCAAATGTTATTATACTCATTTTTCAATTTACATATATAACCACTGAGCTAGGTTCATGTATTCTAACTATTTATTGTGTGGTTGTAGGAATCAACGTAGACAATCATTTCAAAAATTTATACAAGGGTATTTAGTAATCTTAACTATTAATTATTTATGTTAATTGTTAAATGAATTAATAACCATTTAAATAAAAAAATCAAGTTTAATTCACGCCTCATTATAACCCTAAACATCGATGATTGAAGAAGATTAGAGGGTCGTAGTTGGCCGCTTCGTCGACCGACACAACCAGCCACCAACGCAACCTAACACCATCGGTCACCACCAGTACCGCTGTCTTCCACCTCTAGTGTCGCCGTCTATGAGTGTCGCCCTCTAGTTGCTACCAAAACCTTAACCAGTTGATCACCATAGACACACACCTCCATCACACTAACCAAATGAGGCCACCGGAAGCCCGTGCTGCTATCGCAACGAAAAACATTATCGCAACAATCTTCACCATAAATGGCTTTTATAGGCCTGATACCTGCATTTACAACCCTGATAGTCATTTATCTCTCTTAATCAACAGATGCAGTACCAACCCACTATTCATTCGTTCCCTGTAACCGTACTTCTTCCATGTAGCTATCAACACCATCGATTTCATTCAAAGTATGTTGTTATGTTCTTTACAATTTTTCCTAGAACCAATGATTCTTTTTGTGTTTCAATTTGGTATTCGGTAGGAAAATAACAATTTGTATCTTGTTATTGTATTTTCTGAAGTAAAACATGTTAATATTTTTTTTCACAGTCAAGTTAGAGTATAATGATTGGAGACACTTGTTTTCTTGACAATATAAAGAACAAGGAAAGATATGCATAACGAGGGGATGCAATAACCTCTTAATCAAAGGTATATATTTTTTTAAACCTCTTATCTCACTTTTCAATTGATTTCCTATTAATGTTTAGTCTCATCATATACAGTTAAATTGTAGGTTAACATGATTTGTCTGAGTATACCAAGAAAGATTGCAATTCTGGATCATGAAAATAAATGCACATTTGTTGTTCGCAAAGACGGACTTCCTGATGTTGATGATTTTTATTTTCTTTTCTGGAATTTTAATTGTTTAATCTGTTGTGTAAATTTATGTTTTTTGTTGAGTATTTGTTTTAAACATTAGTGGTGTGGAATCCATAGGGTAAGGAAAAAGGCATGCATAATTTTGGAGATGATGTGTACAAACACATTCTTTGTGTAGAGGCAACAACAATTGAAAAATCGGTTACTTTGAATCCTAATGAAGAATGGAAAGTAAGGCGATAACTATTCGATGTTCCTTCAAGCTGTTGTAGTGTGTAGCTTTATCCTAATAAATTTCTCCAGAGTAGTTGAAGAAACAAGATGTATGCATATTGAATAGGATTTCTTTTCTTTGCTATATTGGAATGGAAAACAAGGTAACAAATCATTGCATTCCATTGTCATCTTTAGCTGGCTTGAAGGAATCCAATGAATCATTCAAACAAACAAGTTTTTTTTATGTATATATAAACATCCTTCATGTCTTTTAGATATATGTTATTACATGCCATCAGCTATTCCTGGACCTGGACCTAATGAAATAATTGTTCCAGCTACAGATCCTATCGGTTTGTGTTTGCTTATGTGGTTCACATAAAAGTGGATTTTGATTATGACATTCGTTTACATTCTTTCAGAATTTTAGGATTCAGCTTACAAAAAAAGCAACATTCTTTCAGAATATCATGGGTTATCGTACAAAAATAGCATCATTCTTTCAGAATATCAGGATTCATCTTACAAAAACAGCAGAATATTAAGGTTCATCTTACAAAAGCAACAACATTCTTTCAGAATATTGACTCGCTCAAAGAATGCGTGAAGGGAACATGATGATCAAGGTTTGATGATGGTGCGTGGGATGAAGATGAACAATGGTCACCAATCTTCCAAAAATAATGCACTATCGATCGTTATTCTCTAGCAGATTAATCGACAATAGAGCAATAAGATATATGTAATAATATATTCTTGTAGAATAATCTACATAGTGTGTTTTTTTATTAGAGAGTATTAAGGTTTTTTATTTTTTTAAGAATGTGATGAAATTTTTTAACTTGTATCTAATAATTTGTTATTCTTCAAAAAGTTATTTCAATCAATATATATATATATATATATATATATATATATATATATATATATATATATATTCTCTCAGAATATTTATTATTTTATGGTTCAAGAATATTGTTATTTTTTAATATACTTATAAACATATTTTGTCAGAATGTCCGAATTAAGAAAATTATAATCTATAAAATCAGATTCTTAAAATTAATAGAATCTATGATCCCTTAAAACATGTAATTTTCCTTTTTTAAATCTAGCTTATATGACTAAAGTACCCTTATAATGAAATTAAATGATATTTTTCAATTATCTTTAATTCAATAATATTTTATTAATCACTTTCTTAAAATAACTAAAATGATTGGCTCACAATCATTCTTACATCCACACAATAATTAGTTAGAACACAATAAGCTAAGCCTATAACCACTAATTACATATATAACCACTAAATTTATGGATACTAAACTCATAGATTACCGTTCTTTTTTTGTAATTATACTCAATTACATAAAAAAATTTGCACCTTTATCTTTGAAATAAATTTCACATATTCATTTAAATGAACGAATATAATTTTACATAACTAAAAAATACATACATCTTAATTAATAATTTACTAGTAATTATTAGTTTTTCTATGAAAGCTTAATTTATTTTTTAACCGTGGTTTCCACGAGTTATAACCTAGTAACGTAAGTAATTGACATGGATTTAGCAAGTGCACTTATCCCAGATGCTGAAAGTTTCACATGGTATGAAAAAATAGTGAATTTATAGTTTAGTTATAGCTTTTTGAGGTGATGAAATTTAACTAACTTACTAGCCTTTAGTTTCACTATTATTACGAGTACTAATAATTTTTTTGTAGGATTAATGATGTATTTATACAGTAAAGTAACATATTTTTATCAACTTATACAAGAAAGTTGATCTCTTACCAAAAAAATTTCGTAATATTTCAATTTGTTAATAAATTTTTACCAATTTATATAATAAAGTTTAGAATAAATTACAAAGTTGATCATTGTGCTTTACCCAAAATTCAATTGAAGATTTGAATTTGTCATTTCATTGTAAATGTCTCAAAATCATATAAAATGACGTCAAATTTTGGACTAAACTTATGCTGTTGATTAGATCATAAGAACATCAATATCTACAATGAAATACGAACTTAAAAACAACATTGAGATTATTTTAAAATTTGAACTGGATTTGTAATTTTGATTAAATTAAAAGAACCAAACTTGTAATTTCTCTAAGGTTTATTACTTAAGAGTTAAATAAAGTTTTATCAACAAATTAAAACATAACTTTTAAAAAAGATAAAATTGCAAAAATAGTTGATATGGTTGTCAAAAATCTATGGTTTTGGTCCATAAAGATTTTGACTTGCATAATTGGTCCAAAATGAGATATCTTTTACAGTTTCGATCTTTATGATTGATATTCTTTGTGTCCACATCCGATCTAAAACTTTGTAGGTTAATCATTTAACTTTTAATATAATTAATAACTTAATATTTCAAACGATATTATAATACTTTGTTATCGTAGTAATAATAATCTCTACTCTAATAAAAGAATAGGTTTAATCTTCTTTTCCTTTTGATATGTGTCACTCAAATACAACAGCTCATTAATATTAAGCCACATGTCAAAGAGATATATTAGGCAACACTTCAAAATTAAAATTTATTTTTTCTAATTATATGTTAAATTTGAAATTATAATAACTTTAAAATTTTGATATATCTCTTAGTTAATATTTTATTTAAAATGATTGATTAATAATTATGAATTTTATTATAAAAATTGAATTATTTTTATAAGACGTGGTTCCCACATATTATAAACTAGTCTATTTATATCGTAAAATTAAGAATGTGTTATGTATTTAGTCTATTCTTATTTTAAATATATTTTGGAATATAATCTATTAAAATTTAAGAAATCACCTAAATTAAACTATTTGCTATATATCGAAACGGAAAATATAAATTAAGCAGTGAAGGTGTGAATTAAGAATTTTGTTGAAAGGGAAGCCCACATAACATGAGATGTGTCAGGATAGAGTAAACCAGCCCCCCTTTCTACATAAGATGTGTGAGCCCCAACAGGTGACGGTAACTAGGCACGCCTATCGAGGAACCAACTACAGTTTCCACACAACCCCAACCACCCAGATTTAACCCACTTTTCTTTAATGATACCAAAATGACCGATTTAACCTTTATTAGATAAACTAAATTACAGTTTTGATCTAAATTACAGTTTTGATCCATATAGTTACATTAATATCTATTTTTAGTTTAATTTTTAAAAAATTTGCATGGCCATCCTTGTGGTTTCTAAAAGTTACCTCGATATCATGTTATCAATGGGTGTAAAATGATCAGATTGTCCTCAAACCAAATAAAAAAAAGTTATAAATTAATGGGGCTAAATTTGTAATTGTTTATACCTTAAGTAACATTTATGTAAAAAAAATCCCTAAAAGGAGCTCAACCTTAATCATCGACTAGATCACCCTCTCTCGCTATTGACATCTCAAACACTCCTCTATGTCCAAATCTTCCCCACCAAGACCAACGATATCACCGGACATTCGGATACACCACGAAGCCACCATCACCACCTAACATCACTAACCCTCCTCCTGGATTCCTACCAAAAAATGCCACCCTTGTGAATGGTCGAACGTTCGTATCCTAGAACAGCTACAATCTTGGTAACATCTGGCACACATTATTGTCCTTGGTTTTGTTCGTTACATTCATCTAAAAACACGAGTGTGCGCTACCCACTTAGTGGAATTTTATATGACTAGGATGAGGTACAAACTAGAATAAGGCATAAAAAAGGAGGGATGTCGAGGGAGAATATGATGGATGTTTATGATCTGATTCGATGCAAGGCGAGGATGATGTCTAGCGTTGAGGTGAATTATACCGACATCGAGATTGGGTTGACATTGTTGACGAGAATGAGGTCAAGATCATTCAAGAATGAGATGATACTGGTGGGATCTTTGAAAGGGCCTCATCTTCGTCCTTATGTTTATTATATCCCTAGCAGCCTGCTGTGACCACCTCTGCCTCCCTAGTCTCTGGTACCACATCTGCCTCCAATACCGGCCATATCTTCGCTCTTCATCACTCTGGTAGCACAGTGAGTTCAATTTGTATTTTTTTTATTTTTCTACAAAATGATTTTGCATAGTGGTTTCCAAAATTAATATGGTGGGTGTAACACCCAACAAACTAATATAAGGTACACCCATATTTTTCATTTTTATTTTATAAAAACAACTTGATGTACACTTATACCAGTTGGTTAAATACAAGAAGTTATCAACAAGTGTAACGTCTGGTTCCTGGTACATATTTAATCATAAATTATTCACTTTTATAGAGCAACTCGACGAGTTGGGAGCCCCAAACTCGTCGAGTAGGAAATGGTTTTGTCGTGGGGTTTTAAGTCACCTACTCGACGAGTAGGGCTGCCAGAGTGAAACCCTAATTTCAGGGTTTTGCACCATATTTAAGCATCCTAATCCCCACTTGATGACCTCATTTCCAGCCTCCAAGTCCCAAATCCTAGTTTCAGAAACCCTAATGCATTTGTGAGCTTGTGAGCCATTTTTGAGTGAACCTTGTGTGTTTTGAAGCTTGTGAATAAGAGGAGAAGCTTGAGGATTCAAGGAGAAGATAGTAGATCCAAAGATTTCCTTTCATCCTCATCATTTTCTGGTAATCAAGTCTCTAACTTGCTTAGTAGTTTCTTAGATCTCCTTATGTTCACTTTATTGGGTTTTTGGTCCAAGAAGCTTGATCCTTGGGATATGGACATCCCAAGTGAGTATACCTACAGATCTGGGATTATAGAGGGATTTCATGGCATAAAGGTGCGAACTTTATGACCATGGAAGCCCCATGCAAGCCAAAGGGTGTCTTTTTGGCCTTTTAAGCTCCAAAAGGCCATGCATGTAGAGAAAGGTGGAAGCTTTACGTGTTCAAGTAGTGTTTAGGGTCTAAATATCTGTTTGTAAGCTTTAGTTTGGAGTATGGATGGCTTGTGGACCAAGATCTAGGTCCTAATGAGTTAGGGTTTGAGCTAAACCCATTAAGTAAAGGTATTAACGGGTAAAGTTGGAAACTTTACCCTTAAAAGGACATTTTCAGTGTATATGAGAAGTATGAAGCTTAGATCTAAAGAGTTGGGGCTTAATCTATTAAGATGGCCCAAACAGACTGAGGAACTCGGCGAGTCCAGAAAGGGACTCGACGAGTTGAGTCGACTTGTCCCGATTCTGTACAAGGTAGAACTCGACAAGTCTGCGAAGGGACTCAACGAGTTGTCTCGTGTTTTCATGATTATGAGTAGCAAGGGAACTCGGCGAGTCAGGGGGATGACTCGACGAGTTAGGCCAACTCGGATTGTTGACTTTGACTTTGACTGAGCGTTAACTTTGACTTAGACATTGACTTTGACCAAGGTTGACCCGTGAAGGGGGCTTGATGTAAGGAATGGTATCTAAGGGGTTGTTTTGTATAGGGCGTGAGTAGAGCCGGTTGCAGGAGCAGAGACGTTCAACTACTTCACTCGACATTTGAGGTGAGTTTCCTCCTAGGAACGGGTCTAAGGCACCAATGCCGGCCCGTTATGTATGTTAGAATGTGCCGGACTACGATCCGATGCCGGGCAGTGCCCGATGTAGGTTTATGAGTTTATATGTTTCCGAACTTCGGCCCGATGCCAGGGAAAGCCCGAGGAATGTTTGTATGCTTGATGTCTTTGTGATTCTTGCATGTGCTTGTTATATGTTTCCGGATTTCGGTCCGATGTCGGGCGGGGCCCGAGGAATGTTTACATGTTTATGTTATGTGCTTTTTACGTGGATTGTTGATATGTAGGTATGTATACCGAGCTTTGCTCAATGCCGGGCTGGGCCCGATGCCGGGTGAGGCCCGATGTAGCGGGCAAGGCCCAATGTTATGTTATGTGATTATATGTATGGTGTGTGGTAGTTTGGAAGACTCACTAAGCTTCGTGCTTACAGCTTTTAGTTTTGGTTTCAGGTACTTCCGCTAGTTAGGGGAAGAGCTCAGGATGATTGCATCGCACACACCATAGTGTTTAGCCTGGGATGATCTTCTCTGATATTTGGATATATGATTTTGATACAGAGATTGATATGATGTTTTGAAATGTTTTCACTTATGTTTTTATGAGATGATTTGGATTACTATGGTTTTATTTATAAATTTAAACGAAATTTTTAGATCGTATTTTTGGGATGTTTCGACAAGATTGTATACAATACAAGTAATACGAAAATCTAAGTTAGGCATTACTATCCTTCTATAGTTCCGCTATCTCCTAGCTACTAGCTTTATACCCTTAGTAGGTTTACTTGATCCTAAAAGGCACACATCAAACATAAGTAAGCTACAAGAGCTTAATGAGTAACCTAATATGTATATACATATAACATCAACAACAATTAATCATAACGATTAAAAATTTACAACATGTAAATAAAACATATGTATATAAAGCGTTTCCATAATACCATTCATATTAACCATTACATTAATACCACATACATGGTTTTCAGCAGTCATTTACTACTATTTTCAGTAATTAACAAATAATGGTTTTATATTTATAAAAGCTACTACATCAGCTAACAACAAACAACTATATCGACTATTCCCTTATATTTAGCTATAACATTCCAGCTATATCTAACCACTAATTTCCAACTATTATAAGTTATATAAAATATATTCAACTATAACTATTCAACTATGTTTAACCACTTCTTTCAGCTATTATCAACTATACCAGTTATATTTAGCTATAATTATTCAACTATGTTCAGTCTCTGCTTTCCAACTATTATCAACTATATCAATTATATTCAACTATAACTGCTCAACTATGTTTAATATCTACTTTTCTGCTATTAGCTGTAACACCCATAAAATTCAAGCAAATTTAAAACTTTTTAAATCATTCAAAGCCATTAGCTATTTCAAATCTGTTTTCAAAATAATTTCATATCAGAGTATCCCAGAAATCCAAATCAAAATATGAGGAAGTGTACGGTCACACCTTCGCCTTCCCGCGGTCATCCGCTGTACCTGAAACAATAAACTGAAACTGTAAGCCCGAAAGCTTAGTGAGTCCCCCCAAAAATACCGATACACTGCACATAACACATATACATAACTAATAGCATGTACTGGGTCCACAGCTTTACAGACTCGATCACCCCTGGGCCCACAATGTGAGTCTGGATTGCCTTACGAGCCGACAGCTCGCATCTGGCTTGCCATCGAGCCCACAGTACGAGTCTCCCTTAGCCCGTATCTGGAATGCTCCCGGGTTTGTTGGTTACCGCACGGAGCAGTATCACCTCAACCCATCCCACATAACATATCAACAGATAACATAACCACTGAGCATACAGATAATCATATAACAACACAGGTAGTCCTACAGATCTACCTAACTGGCATAGCCACTAACATGCACCACTACTCATACTCAACATTCTAACGCTGCTAGGATAACATATCCATTGGGCCGGCCTTGGTGCCTTAGACCCCTTAGTATAGTGAGGATAACTCACCTCGCAAGTAGCTCGGAAGGTAGTGCCAAACTCCTTCAAATGTAGCTCCAACTCCAACACCTATATTCACCAATGTCCTTTGCTATAAATATCCAATTTACCAAATACCCTCAAAAGTCAACTGGTCAACCCTGGGTCAAAGTCAAAGTCAACTGTCAAGGTCCACAATCCATGTTGACCTTAACTCGTCGAGTACTCTTAGCTACTCGCCGAGTTCCTTGCATAACTCGCTAACCCGCCAAGTCACTCGTGTGACTCGTCGAGTTCCTAGTGTCAGTAGCCGTAACTCCTTGGTCCAATCGCCGAGTTTTCCCTTTACAACTCGCCGCGTTCATACGTGTCCAAAGGTTGGGAAAACCCTCGCCGACTCGCCTAGTCACTAGAATGACTCGCCGAGCCCGCGACAACCTTCATCGGACTCGCCGAGTCGTTCATACAACTCGCCGAGTCTGCGACAATCTTCATTGGACTTGCCGAGTCGTTCATACAACTCGCCGAGTCTCTTCAGTCCTTTACTCATACAAATGATTTTAAGCCATGCTAAGGCTCCAAATTGTAGATCCAACTTCCCAATGCATGTTTATCACGTAAAGTTGCAAACTTTACGTGCATGCAAGGCTCTAATGACTTATAATGCCAAATCAAAACTTGAAATGGAGTTTAACTCAAAAGGAAGGGTTCATACTTGCTAAAGTTGCAAGCTTTATGGACCTAAAGACCAAGGAGAGTTCAAATCTGAAGTTGCAACTTCAGATCTTAGCTCATACCCAAGAATAGCTTCATAACATGTTGAAAAGCCCTAATCTTCAACCCAAAAGATATCTAGAAGGAAAGAAGGTCAAGGTAACGACTTGATACCTTCAAATGGTGCTAACTGAGGTAGATTTCAGGTCCACACAAGCTCCTTGCGGCTAGCTACTTGATCTTCAAGTTCATTTCTCTAAGAATCTTCTTCCAAGGCTTGAAACACACAAATGGAGCACACACACACACGCATATTAGGGTTTTACTAAACTCTCTAGAGGATGCAAATGGAGGCTAAGGGGAAAATGATCCTTTAAATAGGGTGCAAAACGCCAGAATTTAGGGTCCCATCCTCCAGCTCCTACTCGTCGAGTCCCTTCTTGGACTCGGCAAGTAGGTCACTTAAGTGCGCGGCCTAACCCGCTGCTACTCGACGAGTCAGGCAACCAACTCGTCGAGTAGACCTTGAATTCATGAGAATTTATCACCATAAATTGATATTCGAGAATCGGGGCGTTACAATTCTCCCCCACTTGAACTAGACTTCGTCCTCGAAGTCTGCTGCGATGAACATCCTCGGATAGTGCTCTCGCATCTCCGCTTCCGGTTCTCACGTCCATTCGGACCCCCTTTTGTGCTCCCATTGTAACTTTACCAATGGTACCCCTTTGTTCTGCAGAGCCTTCACCTTCCTCTCCAAAAAGGTCACATGCCTATCTACATAATTCAAGCGCTCATCGACCGAAATGTATTCCGACGATACCACTGCCTTCTAATCCATGATGCACTTTCGCAATTGCGAAACGTGAAAGGTGACATGAATCCCAACCGAGCCTTTTAAAAGGTTTAACATGCGTGCCACTTTTCCAACTTGACAACATCCTGATGATCCAATGTATCTGAAACCCAACTTCCCTCTTCCTGAAGCAAACCCTCTGAGCTGACAGGATAATGCATCCTTCAGCTCTCAAAAGACCATACATAACCTGTCCACTTAAAAAAAATACGGACACTCATGCCTGGCCCAATCAGCCTCGGGCTGGGATACCAGGCAAGCCCACAACGGGTCCAGTCATCCTCAGGATGGAATACCCCCGTATCCTGCACATGTTTGGCCCAATCAACCCTCGGGTTGGAATACCAAACACGTTAGATCCAATTAATCATAGGGTCCGGTCATCCTCGGGATGGAATACCCTAGATCAGAATACCACTATATATGAAACTTGGGTCTAAACTCATAACTTGAGGTTCAAGGACCTGCCCTTGTATTTCTCACCAAAATCTTCTGATTCCTCGCGGCCGATTACGGATCGCCCGAAACTCAACCATGCGTCCATTCCGAAAGCGCTTAGACAGAATAAATGAACTACTAAGATCACTAGGCCCACAGCCTATGACTGGAATACCCCTACAAGGCCCTCAACATAGGTCTGGATTGCCTCTGAGCCCACAACATGAGTCTGGTATGCCCTACCTGGCCCACAGCTCATGACTGGAATGCTCCTGATAAACTATCAACCTTGTCCAAAATAAAAGGCCTAACCAACGTCCTTCACAACACCAAGCAGCGCCACAATGCTGAAATTCCCACTATGCACGATTCCCTATAGAACAAGTTTTTTATCCGGGCAAAATCCTACAAACCCTGGGTCGCACACGACCCCAAAATAGAATGATAGTCGAACTCTAGATTCAACTTGCAGACTATAACCCAGACCTGATCACATGTAATCCGAACCAACTCTATTGTCGCCTTAAATACCCACCGATACACATGTAGAATCACTACCATGCAAATATTTGGGACTCCCTAACTCCATATTCACTCGCCACAAAGCCCATACTGGATCGAGACTGATCCGATTTTACTAATACAAAACTAGTCCGAGAAGGCTTCCACAACTATCCCGAAGGTTACCAAAATCCGAATTCAATATGATTCCAAAATTCTATTCCATCATCGAGGGGAAACACACCCCAAAGACTTAGTAAACATACATACACTGCATAAGGGAATTGGTGACACGTTCCTAGCTTCTCAACTATCGCCCCTTGAATTCCTTCGGAGAATTCTTGCTCCCTGAGAGGTTCCCCGATTAACGCCTGTCCGACCAATCTGGAAACCATAATCTGAACATCAATAGACAAAATCTCTAATGGCTGACGCTCGTCCTGAAAATTCCTAATTCTCCCCCACTTAGAACACTAACCACCACCCACTGGTGTGATACCCAAGTATAACTTAACCGACATTCCCTGATGCTTGAATGATCCATACTCAACTTGAAGTTCAAAGATTATTGCTCCAACTAATGTCTCAACAACGAGCTACCAAAACCAACAACGGTTACTAACACTACTGAATCCTGACAATGTTGAATAACCATCCTGTGGGATCCTGTCTGCAGACCTCCCATATAATACCCTTTTTCCCAATGCCATAAATGATCAAGAAAGGATCTAACCCGGTTCCCAGAACCTGAATGACGGAACGTTCTAATCCCAAACCTTCCCAAACTAACGAATACTCATTCAGATCCACTCCCAGTCTCCAACTGGAGTATTACCCGATCCAAGAAGATTAATCCTTGAGACACTCCGAACTGATGAGGCCACCAAGATCCTCTACACTCCATCCGATCTCTAATATTAACTTCAGGTCAACCAAAATACACCGGAGTCTTCAACCTACTCCATCAACATGTTCAATAAGTGGGGAACAGACCTACTGGTTGCTATATCATAGCAGCATATTCAACCCGCACATAGATCTAACAACACCTACAGAGTCTTCGGCAAGACTGGACCGCCTCACCAGGCCTTTAGTCTATCTCGACCACTCTCAGAACCTTCAGCATGTCTGGACCGTTCTAAACTGTTGAGTATCTCCCTGGACCACCCCTCCTAGTGATCCTTCCCATGCAAACTGTTCTCACCCACTTGGGGCTCCGAACTCCTGATCCATTTTGTGGACTCAAACTCCGGCCTAACCCTAGGCCTCATGTCGATCGTCCACCCTCTCAGAATCTGTGGTCTGCCACATACGCGGAATATCCCACACACCCGTGCTGAATGCACTGCTGAGCCCTGGCAGCTAGCAAAACCCTCAATCTATCAATCCAAAAACCCTCAGAGTCGAGCACACCCTTGACCGAATACTCGAACCGAACTCGATTCCTGACTAGAACTCCAACCTGGTTCCCCAACTTCTGCTATCAAGCATCCAGAAGACGTGTTCTTATGCTGGAGAGTTTTACCGAACCCCCAATAAACACAACCCTCAAACCAAGCAGCCGCTAGGGCCTCCATTCTCCCTGTCGGGTTGTGAAACTTATCCTCGTTTCAAAACCTCTCCCACATCCGCAGCCCGGGGTAACTCTCCCCCACTTAGATTCGACTAAGCCTTCATAATACATGAAAATTGGAGGATTCCCACTGAAGAACAGATGAACACTTGTCGAATCCCATCACACTGATAATCCTAGACGCTTGAAATGATACTACACTCAAATCTTGAAATCCAAATGACAAATGATTAGACCAAAACCACAGCATTAGACCACTTCCCTTGGCTACCCCACAAGCAGCTCTGAGCACAATGACTGAAACCCCAAACCCCAATGATGGTGGAGAACCACCCTGCTGAACCATGGGCACAAACCTTCCCCATAATACCCCTGAACCGATCTCGACTACTACCCAACATGTAACTGAACACTTGGAGCTGCTATAAGAGAAATGACCCTTCACTAAACCTCTAATGATTCACGACATGGAAAAGACGCAAAACACTCCCCGAAAATACGGCCCAACGATGAAATAATCACAACCCTTGGAGAGAAAAACTCCATCGTGCAGTTTCCCGCAGGTGCGGCACTGAATTCGTCCCTGCTGGCCTCTCAAAAGTTGGTCCAAATCTTGGGTCTCTTCCTGGGACCCTCCAATATATGCACCTGATCTAGTCCACTCTTCCCAATGTGCTCCAAACCAATCTCCCTCTATCGGGCTCTAGAATCTTATTACTCAGGGTCTAAAACCCTGACTCACTCACCAGCTCAATTGTCCACAGCTGAACTACAGCAGCTGAAGCAACCACTACCCAAACCAGGCTACAAACGACTCCCAAGTCATAGTCTCCAATCCCAAAAGTGCAATATCCTTACCGCCCGATACAAGAGATCCAAGACGAACCGAACCTCACAAAATGCTTATGCCACATCGACCCATCCGCGCTCACCAGCGCTGAACTACTATCGCCAATCCCGACGACTAACTGACCCCGAGCTGGATTACAACCCGATCCTAAGGTCCCAAGTCTGCTCACTACTTCGAGCTCGAAAACTGAAAGGGCACAATCCTTGCCCTATTAAACGACATTTCAATCCATCAATTAACCATTTTACTTCCAGCTTCAAAACTCCAGTTCGAACATAATCATCACTCCTTCTGGAGTCCCCGCGACTGACATTCCGGCCTCGAGCAAAACCCCCGAAGCCTCAAATCTAGAAACTCCTATGCTAGCCTCTCCCGCTCAACCAACGGAATGTAACGAGTACAAAACATCTTTCTGATCACAAATAACTGCAGCCCTCTGCTCATCAGAATAGGACCCTATAACAAGTCCTGGTACTGAAAAGCTCGACCGGCTCTTCCCCATGCCGTCGTTACAACTGCTAAAGCTGCTGCGGCAGCCGTCTCAGCAATGGCTGCATAGCGCTCGTTGAAATACTCATCCCTGGCGGTCTTGATAGAGCCAAACATCTCCGACAACTGTCCCCGGACGAACTCGATCACCTCCTCCCGGATGATCTCACTGACACGGTCCTCTGACAATGTTGGCCTATCCTGGTTGCCAGCTCCCGATCCTAACCTGGATCCGATCTCAAGACGCCTCGTAACCACCATTCTGGTAAGACACCATAAAGATCTCTGATAATCCATATAATGACAGGGGACCAACTCCCCACCCAACCCTAGGGGTTGTGACTTCCTTGCTACGCGTATGAGTCCTGTGCTTTCAGTAGTACCGGCCCATACTACCTTCCACACCTACCCATATTTGTCTTCAAGTATCACAACAACACCCTACTAATACATATAGCGAGCGCTCAATCCCCACCCCTAGAGGAATGCTAAATATCTCATATCTGGCCTCATGGCCTCTCACGACCCATCCATCCATGAAACTTCCACCAACCCTGCAGCACTAGTGTATGCTAGCCATACATAACGTTGGACCCTATAGACTTTCGAATATCCAATCCTACCCTAAGGTCAAATTAAACATTCTCAGGCTATAAGATCTTAATTATGTACAACCATGATGCATACACTAGACAACTACAGTAATGATGTCAATTTCATATAAAGGAAACCCTAGGCTAGCAGGCATCATGTAATCAGACAAGTCTATCATGCAATTCCTGAAGATCCCTAGCCTAGCACTAACATGCTGTTCTAACATATCACAATATCAAATAACTGTATGGTATTTTGGGGTCTACTTACTGGCTCCGGCTGATCGTACACTCTGCCTCCTCCTTTACTTATTTTGAAAACCATTTTTAAAATCATTTTAAAATCCTTCCTTCATTTGAGACTGGATTCACGCGGATGTTTCTCCAATTCACTTAAACCAAGGCTCTGGTACCAACTTGTAACACAAATAAAATTGTAACATCCCGAAATTCAGGTACAACTATTTAACCCTCCTCTTTTGTCAAGTTGTCAAGATTAGTCCCTAAGTGGGAAAAGTTGCAAATGAGTACGCCGGGCGTACTGGAGAGTACGCTGCGCGTACTCATGCGCTTGAAATGGATGCGGACCCTTTAAGGTACGCTGGGCGTACCAAAGTTACGCTGGGCGTAACCGGTCCAGATGCAAACCCTAAATGAGACTTGTGCACTATATAAGGAATGATATGGCCTTATCCTCAGCCACCATTTCGAAGAGAGAAACCCTAAGAGAGCATTTCCTTCGTCCTAAAGCTTGTGTGTGAGGGTTTTGAGCTAAAAGTGCCTTTATGTGTTAGTGAAGAAGAAGAGGAGGTTCTTGTGAAGGCTAGAAGTTGGAGTACAAGCTTGGATCTGAGTTCTTCAGAGGAAGGAGCTTCACTTAGAGGTAAAAAGCTCATAACTTTCCTCTTTATTTTGGTTTGGTGATTCATGGTCCATTTCTAGGGTTAAAGTCCCAAAGGTGGAGACTTTATGAGCACAAGGGACTCCATGGACCTAGATCTGTCCCGTTTCAGTGATATATGTGTTGTAGATCCATAAAAATCCCAACTTGGTCGTCATTAGGGAGTCATGTTTGAGTTATGGGATTTAAAGTGTTGGAAGTGGAATGATTTGGTTGTTGGTGACTCTTACAGCCATGCAAAGGCTTAAAGTCACCAACTTTATGGATTAAGAGGCTAAAGGGTAGTCAGATCTGAAAGTTGGACGTGTGTCTTAACTGTTTAAGACCCCAAAAGCTAAGGAGTCTGAAACTGGGAGTTACGCTGGGCGTAATCCCAGTACGCGCGTCGTAGGGGGTCGTGTTCCCCGTTTCTGTGAGGTCGCCGGGTACGCCCAGCGTACAGGTTCGGTACGCGCAGCGTAACCCGGAGAGTTGACTTTTGTTGACTTTTAGGGTTTGGTCAAACAATTAGACTTTTGGGACCGTTGAGGGGTAAAATGGTCTTTTAGCCTTCTGAGAGTGCTAAGAGAGGGAACAGTCTAGCATTAAGAGTTGTATTGATTAGAGTGCTTATTCCATGTGATTAGGCGGAGGCTAGAGTAGATTTTACCGAGTTCGAGATTACCGAGTTACCCGAGGTGAGTCTTCTCACTATACTGTACCTGGAAGGGTACCTATGTGTGACCGGAAGGTCTTGTATGCTATGATGTATGTGCTATACGCGGTTATGTGATATGGGTGACCGAAAGGTCTTGTATGCTATGATGTATGTGCTATACGCGGTTATGTGATATGGGTGACCGGAAGGTCTTGTATGCTATGAGATGTATGTGCTATATGCGGTTATGTGATATGTATGTGCTATGTATGTTATGTATGGTATGGACCGGAAGGTCAAGATGACATGGACCGGAAGGTCAAGATGATATGGACCGGAAGGTCAAGAGGTTACGGACCGGAAGGTCGATACGGGTAGGACCGGAAGGTCTACCGGGATTTGGGACGGAAGTCCCTGAGACACATGGATCGGAAGATCCTACAGAGTTATGGCCTGGAAAGGCGTATGTGTGGTATGTGGTATTTTGGGGAACTCACTAAGCATTTATGCTTACAGTTGTTATGATATGTGTTTCAGGTACTAGCGAGGATCGCGGGAAGGCGCCGGCATGATTCGTACACACTTACGGAGTTTATGTTATTGAGATTCTGGGACATGTTTTGTTATGACACAGTGAATACATTATGTTTTATGATTATCGTGTGATTGAAAGTATGATTAAAAAAAATGAAAAATTATTTTGAAAAATTACGTCGTTACAAGTTGGTATCAGAGCCTTGGTTTGAGGGATTCAGGTGCATCTTCGGATGAATCTGAACTCAAACCGAGGAATTGAGAAAGTTTTTCATAAATTTTTTTTTTCTAAAAGAGTAAAAGATTTTGAGAAAGGCAGAAGGAAGCTGTGTGTACGATCAGCCAGCGCCTGAACGGTGATTTCCCAAAATACCCTTACATTATGTGTTATGAGATATGTTATGATATGATATGCATGCTAGAGTAGGTTATGTATTCATATTAGGACTAGAGTGGCCTGATTTGTGATGCCTTAGCCTAGGAAGGATTATGCTGCTATGTGATGCTTGAGAGCGAGTAGGTAGCAGTGAGGAGATGAAGAGAGGTCTACCGAAGGGTAGCCTATGCCAGTAAGATATAGAGTACTTGTGATCTAGGATCCAAGGAGGAGGACTGAGGGTGAATACTGATGCGGTGTGGACGGTAGTATAGAGCCCGTACTACTGAAGACACCGGAGCAGTGCGCACTCTAAGTAAGAATCCTTTGGGTACTAGAGAACAAGTAGGGTTGAGTGATCGAGTGCAAGTATGATCGAGCGAGTCTCTGATATTATTATGTTGTATTTGAGAGACATCATGGTTGGGACACGTCACAGACCTGAGCCAAGTGGCGTGAGTGACGAGGAGCTTCGTCAGATGATCCACGATGAGGTGGCAATGGCGATTCGAGCCGATATTCCGGAGATGTTGGGTCTATCAAGACCACATTGATTGAGACTTTTGATGAGCGGTATGCAGCGGTGACTGAGGCTGCGGCTGGTGCAGCTACTGCAGCAGTGGCTGCTGCCAGACCTCAGGGAGGTGACTCGTTGTTGCTTCGAGAGTCAGCAACACGGAGCCAACAGAGTTTGATGGGACGCAGGATCCGATCGCTGCGATGAGACGGATTGCTGATATCGAGGGATGCTTCTACGCGTGTTCATGTCCAGAGCATCTGAGGGTACGGTTCGTGTTGAACCAGCTTCGCTTGGGAGCGAAGGATTAGTGGAAGTACGTGACGGCGAGCTTCACTCTTGCAAAGATTTCAGTGGTGACCTGGGAGAGGTTCACCATCATGTTTAGAGATGAGTATGTTCCCCCTGCGGAGAGGGAACGATTGGTTCAGGAGTTCTTGACCCTCAAGCAGGGTACTGATTCGGTTACTGTGGTTACCAGGAAGTTTCATGAGAGGGCGATGTTCCGCCCTGAGCAGGTGTCTACTGAGCAGGCACGCATGAGCCGGTATTTGGGCGATTTGAGGAGGGATATACGGGAGTTCGTGTCGAACTCGACTTACCGGAAATTTGCTGAGCTTTAGGCAAGTGCCCAGAAGAGGGAGATTGAATTGGAGACTCAGGCCAGGGAGGAGGCCGAGTCTCAGAGGATGGATCAGCGGCCAGCACAGTCTCAGCCGACAACCAAGCGGGCAAAGTCCACGGATACGAGATCTGGAGGCCAGAAGGGCCGCACTTGTGTGAAGTGCGGCAAGGGACATGATGGGGTCTGTCGATCGGGTGCTTGCTACAAGTGTGGCAAGGAAGGGCATATCGCCAAGGATTTCCCCAAGGGATTTATGATTTGCTTTCATTGCATCCAGACTGGCCATCGAAAGGCCGAGTCCCCGCAACTATATCAGGAATCAGCACAGGGATCTGCACCTGCTGCTAGGGTTACCGAGGTTCGGCCAGCGAAGGCCGAGGCACCGAAGGCTCGTGGGAGAGCTTTCCAGTTGGCAGCGAAGGAGGTCCGCGCAGCGCCCAATGTTGTGGCTGGTATGTATTCTTTATTGATTTATGATGGGATGAGATATGGTGCTATGCATAGGTACTTTTCTTGTGAGTTCTGTACCTGCCTTAGTGTTATTTGACTCGGGTACGAGTCGATCATTTGTGTCGATAGCGTTTAGTCGACACATCAGTAGCCGACGAGAGGCGTTGAGACGACCTTTACGAGTTTCCTTAGCTGACGAGCGAGCGGTGTATGCTACGGATGTGATTCGAGGATGTGTACTCGAGATCTTCGGCGTTGAGTTCCCGATAGATCTGGTCCCGATAGCGATGGGGGACGTATGTGTCATAGTGGGCATGGATTGGTTGAGCCGATTTGGGGCTGTCATAGACTGCGAGCGACAGTTGGTGACGATACGAGACCCCAGTGGGCGAGTACTTACGGTGTACGGCGAGGGTACCCGATGTGGGTCGGCGTTTTGTTCTGCCGCCAGAGAGAGACAGAGTTTGCAGCAGGGCTGCAGCGGGTTTGTAGCCTATGTGATGGACACACGAGAGGCCGCTGGGAGGCCAAGTTCGATGGATGACGTTCCGATAGTGCTTGACTTCCCGGATGTTTTTCCCGAGGAGTTGCCAGGTGTGCCTCCCGAGAGGCACGTAGAGTTTCGCATTGATTTGGTTCCGGGGGCAGCGCCTATCGCCAAGGCGCTTTATCGCCTTGCACCACCAGAGACGCAGGAGTTATCCTCGCAGCTTCAGGAGCTACTGGGGAAGGGTGTTTTGTAATGGCGATTCTAGTCAGAGGTTGTTGTGATGCTACGGGAAGCCATAGTACTCACTAGTCAGAGGTTGTTGTGATGCTACGGGAAGCCGTAGTACTCACTAGTCAGAGGTTGTTGTGATGCTACGGGAAGCCGTAGTACTCACTAGTCAGAGGTTGTTGTGATGCTACGGGAAGCCGTAGTACTCACTAGTCAGAGGTTGTTGTGATGCTACGGGAAGCCGTAGTACTCACTGGTCAGAGGTTGTTGTGATGCTACGGGAAGCCGTAGTACTCACTGGTCAGAGGTTGTTGTGATGCTACGGGAAGCCGTAGTACTCACTGGTCAGAGGTTGTTGTGATGCTACGGGAAGCCGTGGTACTCACTGGTCAGAGGTTGTTGTGATGCTACGGGAAGTCGTGGTACTCACTGGTCAGAGGTTGTTGTGATGCTACGGGAAGCCGTAGTACTCACTAGTAAGAGGTTGTTGTGATGCTACGGGAAGCCGTAGTACTCACTAGTCAGAGGTTGTTGTGATGCTACGGGAAGCCGTAGTACTCACTAGTCAGAGGTTGTTGTGATGCTACGGGAAGCCGTAGTACTCACTAGTCAGAGGTTGTTGTGATGCTACGGGAAGCCGTAGTACTCACTAGTCAGAGGTTGTTGTGATGCTACGGGAAGCCGTAGTACTCACTAGAGGTTGTTGTGATGCTACGGGAAGTTGTAGTACTCACTGGTCAGAGGTTGTTGTGATGCTAGAGGTTGTTATGATGCTACGGGAAGCCGTAGTACCCACTAGTCAGAGGTTGTTATGATGCTATGGGAAGCCGTAGTACTAGCTAGTCAGAGGTTGTGGTGATACCGCAGGAAGCCGTAGTACTCACCAGTCAATGAGAAGTTGATATGATGCTACGGGGGAAACGTAGTTCATGCTAGTCAGCGAGAAGTTGTCATTATAAAGTACTCTTTGATCAGAGCATGGTGCAGAAGAGTTTTAGGCATGGGATGGCCCTAATTTACGAGTTTTTGGGCACCTGGTGGTTGGACCAGGGGCGAGACCGGGGTCTCCTCAATGATAGGGAGTCATTATGGTCGAAGTGAGGTGTGGTCATCACAATCCGAAAGAATGGGATAAGTGAGGTACGCATGGGTTACGAGAAATGAGTTTTGAGTTGAGTGCTTCGTTGGGACGAGTGATTCCAACTCTTGGACGGACTAAAATCTCGAGTTGAGTTTGGCTCTGGTGGTGCGTTGGATAGGCGAGATGAGATTCTGGATTCTGAGGTGGGTTCCATGTTGAGGAATATTGTTGTCATATGATGTCTTAGACCTGTATCGGTCAGTACTCAGGTACGGGTGGTACCGCAAGTTGCATGGAACGATGGGTATCAGATGATATAGGTCGGGGTTGAGTCGATCTCCGGTTGGGAAGGTAGCATTCGCTTAGGGTTAAGCGAACTTCGTGACTTGAGTGTCACTGGGCCGAGGTAGTTGTTGTATGGGAGGAGGTGTCAGACTCCCGTTTGTTGGGGAGAGGTAGGGCAGCGCGTGACGGGTAGCACAGAGATAGTGCTTCAGACGAAAGAGCAGATACAGTAGGTTAGACAGAGGTTACTGACGACTCAGAGTCGTCAAAAGAGTTATGCGGATCGGCGATGATCCGAGCTGAAGTTCCAGGTGGGGGACTTCGTACTCCTGAAAGTGTCCCCTTGGAAAGGAGTGATCCGATTCAAGAAGAGGGGCAAGCTGGGGCCCCGGTACATCAGTTCGTTCAGGGTGACCGCGAGGGTGGGCAAGGTAGCATATCGGTTGGAGCTACCTGCGGAGTTGAGCCAGATTCACGATACCTTCCACGTGCCTAAGTTGAGGAAGTGTATAGCCGACGAGTCGGCGGTGGTACCACTGGAGGATATTCAGGTGGATGCGAGCCTGGATTACGTTGAGAGGCCAATCGTGATTGTGGATCGAAAGATCAAGATTCTGAGGAACAAGGAGGTGCCCCTGGTTCAGGTTCAGTGGCAACATCGGAGGGGGGTCTGAGCTGACTTGGGAGACAGAGCCAGAGATGCGGGAGCAGCATCCGGAGTTGTTTACATCATGAGACTTCGAGGGCGAAGTCTGGTTCTAGTGGGGGAGAATTGTAACATCCCGAAATTCAGGTACAACTATTTAACCCTCCTCTTTTGTCAAGCTGTCAAGATTAGTCCCTGAGTGGGAAAAGTTGCAAATGAGTACGCCAGGCGTAGTGGAGAGTACGCTGCACGTACTCATGCGCTTGAAATGGACGCGGACCCTTTAAGGTACGCTGGGCATACCAAAGTTATGCTGGGCGTAACTGGTCCAGATGCAAACCCTAAATGAGACTTGTGCACTATATAAGGAATGATATGGCCTTATCCTCAGCCACCATTTCGAAGAGAGAAACCCTAAGAGAGCATTTCCTTCGTCCTAAAGCTTGTGTGTGAGGGTTTTGAGCTAAAAGTGCCTTTATGTGTTAGTCAAGAAGAAGAGGAGGTTCTTGTGAAGGCTAGAAATTGGAGTACAAGCTTGGATCTGAGTTCGTCAGAGGAAGGAGCTTCACTTAGAGGCAAAAAGCTCAGAACTTTCCTCTTTATTTTGGTTTGGTGATTCATGGTCCATTTCTAGGGTTAAAGTCCCAAAGGTGGAGACTTTATGAGCACAAGGGACTCCATGGACCTAGATCTGTCCCGTTTCAGTGATATATGTGTTGTAGATCCATAAAAATCCCAACTTGGTCGTCATTAGGGAGTCATGTTTGAGTTATGGGCTTTAAAGTGTTGGAAGTGGAATGATTTGGGTGTTGGTGACTCTTACAGCCATGCAAAGGCTTAAAGTCACCAACTTTATGGATTAAGAGGCTAAGGGGTAGTTAGATCTGAAAGTTGGACGTGTGTCTTAACTATTTAAGACCCCAAAAGCTAAGGAGTCTGAAACTGGGAGTTACGCTGGGCGTAATCCCAATACACGCGGCGTAGGGGGTCGCGTTCCCCGTTTCTGTGAGGTCGCCGGGTACGCCCAGCGTACAGGTTCGGTACGCGCAGCATAACCCGGAGAGTTGACTTTTGTTGACTTTTAGGGTTTGGTCAAACAATTGGACTTTTGGGACCGTTGAGGGGTAAAATGGTCTTTTAGCCTTCTGAAAGTGCTAAGAGAGGGAACAGTCTAGCCTTGAGAGTTGTATTGATTAGAGTGCTTATTCCATGTGATTAGGCGGTGGCTAGAGCAGATTTTACCGAGTTCGAGATTACCGAGTTACCCGAGGTGAGTCTTCTCACTATACTGTACCTGGAAGGGTACCTATGTGTGACCGGAAGGTCTTGTATGCTATGATGTATGTGCTATACGCGGTTATGTGATATGGGTGACCGGAAGGTCTTGTATGCTATGATGTATGTGCTATACGCGGTTATGTGATATGGGTGACCGGAAGGTCTTGTATGCTATGAGATGTATGTGCTATATGCGGTTATGTGATATGTATGTGTTATGTATGTTATGTATGGTATGGACCGGAAGGTCAAGATGACATGGACCGAAAAGGTCAAGATGATATGGACCGGAAGGTCAAGATGATATGGACCGGAAGGTCAAGAGGTTACGGACCGGAAGGTCGATACTGGTAGGACCGGAAGGTCTACCGGGATTTGGGACGGAAGTCCCTGAGACACATGGATCGGAAGATCCTACAGAGTTATGGCCTGGAAAGGCGTATGTGTGGTATGTGGTATTTTGGGGAACTCACTAAGCATTTATGCTTACAGTTGTTATGATATGTGTTTCAGGTACTAGCGAGGATCGCGGGAAGGCGCCGACATGATTCGTACACACTTACGGAGTTTATGTTATTGAGATTCTGGGACATGTTTTGTTATGACACAATGAATACATTATGTTTTATGATTATCGTGTGATTGAAAGTATGATTAAAAAAAATGAAAAATTGTTTTGAAAAATTACGTCGTTACAAAAATTCAAGCCAATTTAAAACTTTTTAAATCATTCAAAGCCATTAGCTATTTCAAATCTGTTTTCAAAATAGTTTCATATCAGAGTATCCTTGAAATCCAAATCGAAATATGAGGAAGTGTACGGTCACGCCTTCGCCTTCCCGCGGTCATCTGCTGTACCTGAAACAATAAAATGAAACTGTATGCCCGAAAGCTTAGTGAGTCCCCCCAAAAATACCGATACACTGCACATAACACATATACATAAATAACAGCATGTACTGGGTCTACAGCTTTACAGACTGGATCACCCCTGGGCCCACAGTGTGAGTCTGGATTGCCTTACGGGCCCACAACTCACATCTGGCTTGCCATCGAGCCCACATTACGAGTCTCCCTTAGCCCGTATCTGGAATGCTCCCAGGTTGGTTGGTTACCGCACAAAGCAGTATCACCTCAACCCATCCCACATAACATATCAACATATAACATAACCACTGAGCATACAAATAATCATATAACAACACAGGTAGTCCTACAGATCTACCTAACTGGCATAGCCACTAGCATGCACCACTACTCATACTCAACATTCTAACACTGCTAGGATAACATATCCAATGGGCCGACCTTGGTGCCTTAGACCCCTTAGTATAGTGAGGATAACTCACCTCGCAAGTAGCTCGGAAGGTAGTGCCAAACTCCTTCAAATGTAGCTCCAACTCCAACACCTATATTCACCAATGTCCTTTTCAATAAATATCCAATTTACCAAATACCCTCAGAAGTCAAGTGGTCAACCCTCGGTCAAAGTCAAAGTCAACTATTAAGGTCCACAGTTCATGTTGACCTTAACTCGTCGAGTACTCTTAGCTACTCGCCGAGTTCCTTGCATAACTCGCTAACCCGCCGAATCACTCGTGTGACTCGTCGATTTCCTAGTGTCAGTGGCCGTAACTCCTTGGCCCACTCGCTGAGTTTTCCCTTTACAACCCTTCGCGTTCATACGTGTCCAAAGGTTGGGAAAACCCTCGCCGACTCACCAAGTCACTAGACTGACTCGCCGAACCCGCGACAACCTTCATCGGACTCGCCGAGTCGTTCATACAACTCACCGGGTCTGCGACAATCTTCATTGGACTCGCCGAGTCGTTCATACAACTCGCCGAGTCTCTTCATTCCTTTACTCATACAGACGATTTTAAGCCATGCTAAGGCTCCAAATTGTAGATCCAGCTTCCCAATGCATGTTTATCACGTAAAGTTGCAAACTTTACGTGCATGCAAGGCTCTAATGACTTATAATGCCAAATCAAAACTTGAAATGGAGTTTAACTCAAAAGGAAGGGTTCATACTTGCTAAAGTTGCAAGCTTTATGGACCTAAAGACCAAGGAGAGTTCAAATCTGAAGTTGCAACTTCAGATCTTAGCTCATACCTAAGAATAGCTTCATAACATGTTGAAAATCCCTAATCCTCAACCCAAAAGAGATCTAGAAGGAAAGAAGGTCAAGGTAATTACTTGGTACCTTCAAATGGTGCTAACTGAGGTAGATTTCAGGTCCACACAAGATCCTTGCAGCTAGCTACTTGATCTTCAAGTTCCTTTCTCTAAGAATCTTCTTCCAAGGCTTGAAACACACAAATGGAGCACACACACACACACATACACACGTATTAGGGTTTTACTGAACTCTCTAGAGGATGCAAAAGGAGGCTAAGGGGAAAATGATCCTTTAAATAGGGTGCAAAACCCCAGAATTTAGGGTTTCATCCTCCAGCTCCTACTCGTCGAGTCCCTTCTTGGACTCGGCGAGTAGGTCACTTAAGTGCGCGGCCTAACCCGCTGCTACTCGACGAGTCAGACAACCAACTCGTCGAGTAGACCTTGAATTCATGAGAATTTATCACCATAAATTGATATTCGAGAATCAGGGCGTTACGTTAGCAGTATCAAATATATTTAGCTATAATTGTGCAACTACAATATGCAATAATAATTAATTCTAACAACTCACTACACTACACATCAATAAAAAAATTGTAATTTATCATCTCTAATAACGAATTACTCATTACAAAAATAATCGTCTTTAATTCTCAGTTATATCAACTTTTTAACATCCATAAAAATCATGCCAAATTTAAACTTTTTAAAACATTTCAAAACCAATGATTATTACAAAACTTGTTTTCAAATAGTATCATGTCAGAGTATCCCCAGAATCAAATCATAAAAACATAAGGAGGTGTACGATCACGCCTTCGCCTTCCCGCGATCATCAGAAGTACCTGAAACAAAATCAACAACTGTAAGCCCGAAGTTTAGTGAGTTCCCCCAAAATACCAACGCCATACAATCATAATCATATCATATAAACAAATACAACATGCATAATGAGCCATCAGTCTGATTGGACCGCCTCACAGGCCTTCAGTCTATCTGGACCGCTCTCCGAGGCTTCGGCACATCTGGAGCACCTCTCAGGGCCGTCAGCCTATCTGGACCGCTCGTCGGTCCTTCGCCCTGACTAGTATGCCCTAACCGGGACTGCAGTCTATCCGGTCCACCCTAGGTATCTTGGCCTACAACACAAAGTAGGACCTGCCTCAACCTAATCCCCCAAACCAACAAACATGTGCACATACATATCATACGCTAGCTAGCAAGTACATGTAGTCATTCCGATCTAACAGATCACTAACATGGCAACCATCCTATAACCAGGATACTGATCTAACCGATCACTAACATAGCAACCATCCTATAACCAGGATACCGATCTAACCGATCACTAACATAACAACCATCCTATAACCAGGATACCGATCTAACCGATCACTAACATATCAACCATCCTATAACCAGGATGCAAATCATAAAGGGTCGGCCTTGGTGCCGTAGACCCTGTTGATATAGTGAGAAGAGCTCACCTCACAAGTAACTCGAAGTGATAAAGTCAAACTCCACCAAATGCAACTCCAAGTCCAAAACCTACATCCACCAATGATCCACTTCCATAAATTCCCAAATTACCAAAATACCCCCAGAAGTCAACTGGTCAACCCTTGGTCAAAGTCAAAGTCAACGGTCAAAGTCAACAATCCATATTGACCCGACTCGTCGAGTGTAGCTAGCAACTCGTCGAGTTCCTTAAGAACTCAGAAATCACGAAAACCCTAATTAACTCGCTGAGTTTCCAACCAACTCGTCAAGTCCATGTATGTACGGATGTCGGGGAAAACCCTAACTGACTCGTCGAGTCCTCTTACTGACTCACCGAGTTCATGCATAATCAAATTCGGATAATCTTCATCTGACTCGCTGAGTCGGCTACGTGACTCGTCGAGTTCATGTAGTCCATTTCCTATCCAAATATTTTTAAGCTACTCCAAAGCTCCAACTTGTAGATCTAGCTTCCTAAGGCACAAATTCCATGTAAAGTTGCAAACTTTACGTGCATGCAAGGTCTTAAAGGCTTAGAATACCAAAACCAAGTCTAGAATGAGGTTTAGGGCATGGTGAGGGGTTAATACTAGATAAAGTTAATATCTTTCTGAATATGGGACATAGAGGAGTCCAGATCTGAGACCATATCTTCTGGACAAGTTCAAATCCGAGAATGACCCCATTTTGCCCCAAAAATGACCATATTCATGCATGAGGGTAGATCTAAGAAATGGAAAGTCAAGGTAAAGATTTTTTACCTTCAATTGAATGCCAAAATGAAGTAGATGCTGGATCTACAGGCTCCTTCTCGTTCCCAGCTTTTAAGTCTTCAATTCTCTTCAAGAAATGCACCAAAACATGCTCTTTTAGCCTCACACACTAAAACTTGCTAGGGTTTGTTTCTGGACGATAGGCCGGTAAGGGAGATTGGGGAAAGGATTTAAGGTTCTTTAAATAGGGGGAAAACCCTAAAAATTAGGGTTTCCATGCATAGCCTCTACTCATCGAGTCGGGGTCCTCCGACTCGTTGAGTACGAGTCAAAAACCACGCGGGATGACTAGGTTCGACATGACGAGTTGGGGCCTCCAACTCGTCGAGTTCCTTCAATAAAATGAATAAAAAGCTTTTAAAATATACCTGGGAGTCGGGGTGTTACAATTCTCCCCCACTTGAACTAGACTTCGTCCTCAAAGTCTGCTGCGGTGAACAATTATGGATAGTGCACCCGCATCTCTGCCTCCGGATCCTACGTACACTCGGATCCCCTCCTGTGCTCCCACTGTACCTTTACCATAGGTACTTCCTTGTTCTGTAAAACCTTTACCTTCCTCTCAAGAACGTCCACCGGGCTCTCCACATAATTCAGGCGCTCATCAACCTGAATATCATCTAACGACGCTACCGCCTCCTCATCCGGTATACACTTTCGTAACTGCGAAACGTGAAAAGTGCTGTGAATATGACTGAGCTCCTCTGGGAGATCTAGTCTATACGCCACCTTGCCAACCCTTGTAGTGATCCTGAATGGACCAATGTATCGGGGACCCAACTTCCCCCTCTTCCTGAAGCGAATCACACCCTTACAGGGTGAGATCTTCAGGAGTACCATGTCACCAACCTGAAACTCCAACTCGGATCGGCGCCGGTCGGCATAGCTCTTCTGCCGACTCTGTGAGGTCTGCAACCACTGTCTGATCTGCTGAATCATCTCAGTAGTCTGCAAGACTACCTCGGTCTGACCCATCACCCTGTGACCAACCTCGCGTCCTTGCCCCAACAGACTGGGGTGCGGCAACTCCGTCCATACAACAGCTCATAAGGTGGAGCACCAATGCTGGAATGAAAGCTGTTGTTATAGGAGAACTCTGCAAGGGGTAGGTAGGAGTCCCAGCTCCCACCAAAGTCAATAACACAGGCTCTCATCATATCCTCGAGAGTCTGTATGGTTTGCTCACTCTGGCCATCTGTCTGTGGATGATAGGCTGTACTTCAACAATTTGGTGATGAAGTCTATCGTGATCTGCTCCCATTTCCACATGGGAATCTCTAGAGGTTTCAGCTTTCCATGCGGCCTCTGGTTCTCGGCCTTGACCATCCTACATGTCAAGCACCTCTCAATATACGAAGCGATCTCTCGCTTCATGCACGGCCACCAGTAACTCAATCACAAATCCCGATACATCTTGGTGGTCCCCGGGTGAATAGAGAAGCGAGAGTAATGAGCCTCCTCCAATATAGTCTGTCTGACTCCGCCAGACATCGTAACCCAGACCTGACCGCAACGGGTCAATAGTCCCTGGCTATCCTACACAAACTGGGTGTTCTCGCCCCTATTCCTCTCAAGCTTCCAGTTCTCCTGACACATACCCTCTGTCTGAGCTTCCCGGATCAAGCTCACGAGTGGAGAATCCAACGATATCCTCATGCATGTCACTGTAGTAGAAGATCCAACTGACTTGCGGCTCAGATCATCCGTAACCATGTTCGCTTTACCAGGATGGTAAAGGATATCAAAGTCATAATCCTTGACCATGTCAAGCCACCTGCGTTGCCTCATGTTCAGGTTCGGCTGATCCATGATGTGCCTCATACTCTTGTGGTCCGTGTAAATGGTACAGCAGACCCCATAGAGGTAATGTCTCCAAATCTTGAGAGAGAACACCATCG
Organism: Lactuca virosa; assembly: GCF_052849685.1. NCBI lineage: Eukaryota > Viridiplantae > Streptophyta > Magnoliopsida > Asterales > Asteraceae > Lactuca > Lactuca virosa. The sequence continues at coordinate 213,043,503 of NC_136428.1, read as the reverse complement.
CTCCCAACTCCAGAACATGAGTAGGGTATCTCGTCTCATGCGGCTTCAACTGCCGTGATGCGTAGGCTATCACTTGTCCTCTCTGCATGAGGACCGCTCCCAGTCATGTGATGGATGCATCACATAATACCAAAAAATCCTCCACTCTTGCCGAGAGAGTCAAGACTGGAGCCTCGCATAGTCGCTGTCTGAGGGTCTCAAACGCCCTCTGTTGCTCGGGGCCCCACCGGAAATCCACCCCCTTCCTCGTCAGACGAGTGAGGGGTACTGCAATCTTGGAGAAATCCTGAATGAATCTCTGGTAGTACCCTACCAATCCTAAAAAGCTCTTGATATCCGAGGGAGATTTCGGAACCTCCCACTGCATAACCGCCTCAATTTTGGCCGGATCCACCAAAATCTTTTCTTGGTTAACGAGATGTCCAAGGAACTGAACCTCTCGTAACCAAAACTCGCACTTCGAGAACTTGGCATAAATTCGTTCTCGCCTCAGAACTCCTAATAACTCCCGAAGATGCTCCTCGTGATGCTCCCTGGTCTTGGAATACACCAAGATATCATCTATAAACACGATGACCGAGCGATCGAGCATCGGTCTGCAGACCCGATTCATCAGGTCCATAAACACTGTTGGCGCGTTAGTGAGCCCAAACGGCATCACCATGAACTCATAATGTCCATAACGAGTCCGGAATGCGGTCTTCTCCACGTGCTCCTCCCTAACCCTGACCTGATGGTACCCGGACCTCAGGTCTATCTTGGAGAACCAAGATGCGCCCTGAGCCTGATCAAAAAGGTCATCTATCCTCGGGAGTGGAGAACGGTTCTTCACCATCAACTTGTTCAACTCCCGGTAGTCAATGCACATCCGGTGTGAACCATCCTTTTTTCTGACGAAGAGTATCGGCGCTCCCCACGAAGAACTGCTAGGACGAATGAACTGCTTGCCCAATAACTCCTGTAGTTGTGATGACAAATCCTGCATCTCTGGTGGTGCCAATCGGTACAACACCTTGGCGATAGGGGCCGCGCCTGGCACTAGGTCGATCCTAAACTCGACCTGCGTCTCCGGAGGCACTCCGGGTAACTCCTCCGGGAACACGTCAGCAAACTCCCTGACCACTAGAACCTCTGATACTGAAACCTGATCCTTGACCCGCGTATCCACCACATACGCTAGATAACCCGCACACCCATGCTGAATGTACTGTCGAGCCCTGGTAGCCGAATAAAACCCTAATCCCAATTCTTGGATTTGGTGTCTAAGCCCATAACTATAACTGGGATGTACTTGACCCGATTGTAGCACGGTCCTTTTGGGTTGCCTTCACCAGTGCAATTTGATAGGATGGACTTTTGAGAATAAGGTTATTTATGATTTATTAATATATTATAAGTATAATATATTAATTGAGAAATCATATTATTTAATTAGTATTGATCAAGAATTAATTTGGAATTAATTTTGTGGTCAAAAGAGACTAATTAAATATATGGGGATTGATTATGTAAATCAATGATTCTTGTAGTGTGGGCCAATGATCCATGATTATTTAGATGGGCTAAACCAATAAGTTAATCCATGGATAGTCCATGGAGGTTAAACCCATGGAGCATAAGAATGTGGAAAGTCATGGAGCATTAGGTTTACAAAGTGTGACCCTAGCATTTGCCACACTATAAATAGAACACTCATGAGCCAAAATCGGTTACACCATCTCTTTGAGATAAGTAACTTATTCTCTTAAGCCTCGTCTTGCATATGGTGTTTATGAACCATTAAAGGCATCACACTTGAGGTGCTCAAGCTTTCAAAGGTCAAGAACTCTACCCTACTCAAGAGGTAAGCATCCAAACTAAGTTTTTATTATATAACTTCAATTGCATGCTAGCTAGGGTGAATGCTTTGGAAAAACAAAATGCATGTATAATTAGAGAAAACATAGATCCAAAGCATTTAGGGTTGCATGTGCACCATAGGAGTGTTATAGTGCTCAAAACCCAACAGTGGTATCAGAGCATTGGATTGTTTTCTATTATATTTGATGCTTCCTAGTATTTCAAAGCTGAAAAATTCGAAATCTTGGCCTATGACTGGTGAACTCGCCGAGTCCATGAACAGACTCGACGAGTCCACTCAGTAACAGAGCAACTCGCCGAGTCCAGTTCATGCACTCGACGAGTTGAAGGCTCTGTGTGCAGAATTTCGAGTTTCTTGGCCTGGTTTGGATTGAGAACACTACCACAAACTGTTTTGGATTACTGGAAATGTTTTCTATGATATGGTAGTGCTAGTACTCATCCAACCACAAGATAATTGTCAATGTTTTAAAATAATTGTTGCTTTTATATGATAAACAAAATTACTTTCAAATTGTTGACTAGAAATTATCTTGATTATGAGTTTAGTTAGATCAAATATTATGTGATAATTTTAGTTGTTAGAAAAATGTTCTAGATGAATTTTAATAACCTCCATAACTTGTCCTCAAGTTATGGAAAATGAAAAGTCTCATACATTAAAATGACATTAAATTCATAAGATATGGAAAATGAAAGGACAATTGTCAAATATTAAGATAATAGGTTAATTATTTGTATTATTTGATCTGAATTGCCTTGCTATATGAGTTAGATTAGATCAATAAAATATTATTTGATAATTTTCCTTGTTAGAATTGATCTAAATGTTCCTTAATGAGTTCCATAACTTGTCCTCAAGTTATGGAACATGAAAAGTCTTATCATAAATGTTTTATGAACTCCATAACTTGTCCTCAAGTTATGGAAAATCAAGAGTTTTTTTTTCATAAAACCAACATTAACTCATAAGTTATAGAAATGAAAACTTTTGACAAGTTTCAAAACTTGCCCTCAAGTTTTGGAATTTGTAAAGTCTCACTAATGAAACTTTAATTCCAAACCCTAGAGTTTTAAAAGTTAAAATTCAACCCTTATACTATTATTATATTAAAAGTTTATATATATATATATATATATATATATATATATATATATATATATATATATATATATATATATGTATAAGACAAGTCGGTCTTACCGCTAGTAGGCCTCATTCACGAAGCCGGTCTATAAGGGGGGTATAAGGTTACTGCCTATAAAATGACAGTTTAATGGGTGTCCACTCTCACCCACCGCTTCCTTGACTGGTGGAGGGTCGTTAGCCGAACGGGTAGGATAAGACATTAATTCTCCCTCATTAAAACTATAATGATAAATATAAAGTAACCAAACTTTTATTAAATTCCCAATCTTAGTTACTTTAGGAAAATATGAAAATAGTGCTAATCCATGAAATTACACTTTGCACCTTGTTAAGTCGTTAGTGGAGCGTATGTGGTTAACTGGCACACTAATCTGGGATTGACAATGTGTGGAAAAGGGTAGCTTGATGTTAATCATAGATCAATGGAGCGTGTGTGGTTAACCGACACATTGATTAGGTGATTCGTAACATTGAGTGTACCAAACTAATTTGCATGGTTATTCACACCTTATTTGTGATCCTCGGCATCCCAGTCACAAAATTGAAGGGCACAATCGAGATTTAAACATGCCATTGAAAAGTTCAATGAATCTCAAAAGATCTAGGAATTTCAATTCATTTAAAACCTAAAATTCATTTTTCGTTTTTCATGGTGGAAATTGGTAAATCGTCATTTACCTACCTTCAAATATTTTACAATTGGATTACGATATCCCTCTTCGCAATTGTAAAACATTTTGTTGGGTCCTAGCCTTAATATTTCATTTTGGGTGTTATATTAAGGACTTAAATCAACTAACTTGAATTCTCCCTTGTAGATGTCTAGTTCAGACAACTATGGTCTTCCCGAATCTTTTGGAAAAAGCTTTCCACATGAAGATGATGTTCCACAATATCATACTTCACTTCCTCCGCCTCCTCCAATTATTCTCCCTGACCCACAAGTTCAAATACTTGAAAAGTTCAAGGTCACTCTAGCCCTATTGGCTAGTAGACACCAAGATGGAAGGTCTGTGTGTCCACATGTATTGGATATGAAGTCACACATTGACAAGCTGGGAATGTTGGGTGTCGTTTTCCTAAGGAAGTTGGCTGTTGACTTGGTTCTTCAGTCCCTTCCCGAGTCGTATAGTCAGTTTGTTAAAGACTACTACATGACAGACTGCAGCGTGACCCTTATTTATCTTACCTATTTGGTTATTGCTGCTAAATCAACAATGATTTGGCGCATTGGTCAAGCAAATTTGATTGGAAGATCTACTTCCCAAGCTGCCATGGACATAGGCAATGACATAGATAGTCCAGAAAAGATCCCTTCTCCTATGGGAAGGGAATTGGCTATGGTCAAAAGATTTGACCATAAGAGAAAAGCCAGTTATGAGATAGTTCCATGTGCAAATGACAAAGATTCCACTTGTTTTTACTGCCATTTGAAGGGACATTGGAAGCGAAGCTGCCTTGAATACCTGAAAGATCTAAGAGATGGTAAAGTAAAAAAGGTTTGACTCTACTTCAGATAAATCCACTATCTAACTCTATTAAGTTCCTATTTGTAGATTCTTGATACATGATGTGATAAGATTACATTTTGATGTTTTGTAGGATTGAAGAAAAGAAAGGAAGCTTAAAGAAAAAGCATGTTGAGTCTGATCGCAAAGAGATGGATTTCAATCGCATGGTTCGATGATCAGATTTTTGAGCTGCTGCTTAGGAGTTATGATAGATTGCTTAGAAATATGTAGTAACATAGTTTTCATTTGTAATTCCATTGTAAGGAAAAGTTTTCCGCACTTTTTATAAATAAATAAATTTTTTGATTTTTTATCTTATTTATATTTCCTTCCAATGTCATTTGTGAAAATTGATGTTTGATTCTTTCGTTTGTGGTAGTGTCAAAATTTACCAAATAAGGGAAGATTCTCATCACCTAAGTTTCGGTTAGATAGAAACTTGGAATCATGCAACTTGTATTGCATGATAAATGAGAACCTTCATCTTTGGAAAATTAAGACTAATTCCTTGTTCACATGTATATGTGAGTCAAGTGAAGGACTAGGGGATCGGGTACACTTGGTTGTACGCTGGTCAAGTCCAACACAATGAACGATAAGACTATTCGTTATGGTTTACTAAAGTTAGTAAATATGGTTATGCTTACAAGATTAATTATAATTCTGAGTCATTGAAAAGTCTCAATGTATGGAAGAACGAATAAAAAGAATGAAAGTCGGCAGAAAGATAAAAGTTTCTCCAATCTGAAAGGATGCGAGAGTACTTTAGTATTGTGTTTTATGATCATCTTAGTGATTATGGAACCATATCACAATTGATCCTCTAAGTGCATTTGTATGGCTAAGAAAAGGGATCGAAAATTGTTGAAATGGTTAAATCAAAAGATGAATCATGCTTCGTTCCAAAATCAAATCTTAGAGTCATACTCTAAGTTTGTATATTGAGTGACATATCAGCAAATGTAGAGTAAAATGTTTTCTACTCTTGTACATTTGTAATTGGAAAGTTGTGATGTTTTGGATAAAACAAAGACCAACTAAGACAAATTATGTGAAGTGTTTGTCTTGATAAGAAATTGCACTAACTCTTGAATATTTGTTTTCCATGTAAAGTTTCTTGATAGAGAGAAACTTATATGTCAAGAGGTCAGTGGGAGTCTTAAAGATCTTGAAAAGTTTCGAGAACTAATCAAGAGTAAACTAATTGTTAATCACTAGCAAACGACTTGAGGTTTGTAACCAATCGTGTTGACATATTCTTGTTTCTGTGGCCATTCCAGTTAAAGTTGACTATGCATGTGAGTTCTATGAGTTCTCAATTGTTTGCATAACAACCTGGAAGCAATGGCAGGCCCTTGAGCTGCCAGGTGGCAATAAATTAAGATTGAACAAGTTCGGTCCATATAAGTTTGGATTTGTCACTAACCTTGTCTTGTGATTATGGTTTTGACAAATTCACATGGATAGGAACACATACACTATAAAAATCTAAGTGTCATAAGGTTTCTCTCCAATTAATGAAAATGATTGTGAGGAAACGCTTTCACTAAGTAGATTTTAAAGAGTTAGAAATTGTGATATTTGCATTCTCAAATTCGATTATGACTACGACGTCCCTCTTCATAATTCGAATTGTGAGAAATGGCAAAAGGTCTAAACATTTGAGACTTATTGCTATAAATTCTAAAATTGTTTAGACACACATATGAGCTTTCTTATAAAAGGTGTGCGAGCTTAGATAAAGGCTTATCGAAGCATTTCGTGTCAGAAATCTGAACTTTGGTAAGAAAGTCAATAAAGTATTGATTTCTAGAAGTCCAGCTGATTTCTGGATTTATGTCACAGCTAGTGGGAGCATAAATGTTATGCAAGTAACAAAATAATTGTTATGCTAGTGGGAGCATAATTATTATGGTAAGTGTTGCAAGTTAGCAATGTTAATTATAGCAAACAAAGTTTTCAATTCGCAAAGTTGTAGGGTTGAAAAATTGTTTTGCTATTATTAAGGGAGAGGAACTTATACTTCATTTCAATTCTAAAAGTTTAGATTGATATTTTAATCAAATTTAGTCAAGGATTTATATGAATATCAACCATGTTGAAATACTTCAACATTGGAAATTCTATATATGGAAATATTATAGCAAGAGACTGGTCAAGTATCATGTCTTTATGTAAGACATTATGAATCGTATCCCATATGCTTCAGGTATAGGATCAATTGCATATACTATAATATTCATGTATTCTAATTTTCCAAATGCCTAGGGCATTGAGAGGGAAAAGGACTAGAAATGGATATGACTAAAATTATTAAACAACTGCTAAGAACAATCCAAGGTTCGCCAAAGATTGGTTGCTTATGGATAGTTGGAAGTATAGTAATGGATGGACCATATTGACATTATTATGAATAGACACGACTCTATTAACAATGAGTTGTCATATGGCAAATATGGAAATGTTTCCATAATGGGAGATGGATATCAAGAATCCATGAGAAAGTTAGAAACTTTTATGCAAGAAGGATATTCAAAGGAATGTGCTTTGAATACGAGACTTTGGATCTATGGAATTGTCTTGTAACAATCTCCAATGGAAAGTTTTGTAATTGAAAAAGTCTCTGTGGCTTGTGTACATAGTCATTACAAAAGGATCACTGCATATAAGTTTAAAATCTAACAAATTACAGTAAGCGGCAAGAACTTGGTATTTTTACACTTACAATAAGGATTTGGAATTGTGAAATGAGTATCGTTGGAAATGTTTACAATTGATGTATTTCACAAAGTAAGGACCATAGGCAAACATAGTGTGCATGCTTGGAGCATGGGATAACTATTATGTTAATTCAAGTATTAAGTTGATAAATCGAAACATTATACAATGAATAATGTGTAATCAATATGGTGATTAAATAAAATGTGTTTTATTTACACTCAAAAGGTTTGGGGCCATATAGGATTAGTATTATTCTTGTGTTTCACTTTGCGTGTTTTGACTTCCCGAATAACTAGGTTATTCAAACTATCCACAGTCGATAATACGTTGGAAGTAAGTAATCATTACAAAAGGATCACTGCATATAAGTTTAGAATCTAACAAATTACAGTAAGTGTCAAGAACTTGGTATTCTTACACTTACAATAAGGATTTGGAATTGTGAAATGAGTATCGTTGGAAATGTTTACAATTGATCTATTTCACAAAGTAAGGACCATAGGAAAACATAGTGTGTATGCTTGGAGCATGGGATAACTATGGTGTTAATTCAAGTATTAATTTGATAAACCGAAAAATTATACAATGAATAATGTATAATCAATATGGTGATTAAATAAAAGGTGTTTTATTTACACTCAAAAGTTTTGGGGCCATATAGGATTAGTATTATTCTTGTGTTTCACTTTGAATGTTTTGACTTCCCGAATAACAAGGTTATTCAAACTATCCACAGTCGATCATACGTTGGAAGTAAGTATGAAAGAAGACTATCATGAGTTGGCTTGTATATTGTCTAAGGCGTTAGACATAGCAAAAGTGTGCTACACCATTCATGAGTGCTCCTGAAATAAGATTTGAGTATTGGATTCAACCCGCGCTGACCTGAATTACTTCATGGAATTTATCACGAGTAATTGTGAGATGATAATATCATATAATCTTCAAAATAAGATATATGAGTTATTGAATACGAGTTGGTTGTGCATTGATGATACAAAAACGCATCAGTAACTTGATGTTATAAAACGTATCGTTGTGCATGACTTAATGAATAGTTAGTACAAGCATATAATGTCGAAGTTTATATGTTCCTTTTATCCTAAGAGGATTAAAAGCGATATCTTGGGCCCCTCTATGATTCTGTTTTGACTATGTATCGGGCCCGGTCAGAACTAAATTGATGTGTTCAGTTATGTTCAATGTCAGACGAATCGGAAATCGGGAAACAAATTACAGGACAATAAGTATGACTATGTTCCATGTATTTGTCCGCATAGATATCTTGAGAACAGAGGAATATATGATCCCTTATCTGAAGTACGCGTCACTGACCAGGTCAGAGTTCGACAACGACTTTTGAAAGCTTACGATTGCTAAGTCGGATCCTAAAGTCGCATTGCCAGCTATAGTTATTAGACTTATCCAAGTGGGAGACTGTTAGATTTGGTGTCTAAGCCCATAACTATAAATGGGATGTACTTCACCCGATTGTAGCATGGTCCTTTTGGGTTGCCTTTACCGGTGCAATTTGATAGGATGGGCTTTTGAGAATAAGGTTATTTATGATTTATTAATATATTATAAGTAAAATATATTAGTTGAGAAATCATATTATTTAATTAGCATTGATCAAGAATTAATTTGGAATTAATTTTGTGGTCAAAATAGACTAATTAAATATATGGGGATTGATTATGTAAATCAATGATTCTTGTAGTGTGGGCCAATGATCCATGATTATTTAGATGGGCTAAACCAATAAGTTAATCCATGGATAGTCCATGGAGGTTAAACCCATGGAGCATAAGAATGTAGAAAGTCATGGAGCATTAGGGTTTACAAAGTGTAACCCTAGCATTTGCCACACTATAAATAGAACCCTCATGAGCCAAAATTGGTTACACCATCTCTTTGAGATAAGTAACTTATTCTCTTAAGCCTCCTCTTGCATATTGGTGTTTGTGAACCATTAGAGGCATCAGACTTGAGGTGCTCAAACTTTCAAAGGTCAAGAACTCTACCCTACTCAAGAGGTAAGCATGCAAACTAAGTTTTTATTATATAGCTTCAATTGCATGCTAGCTAGGGTGAATGCTTTGGAAAACAAAATGCATGTATAATTAGAGAAAACATAGATCCAAAGCATTTAGGGTTGCATGTGCACCATATGGGTGTTATAGTGCTCAAAACCCAACACCAATCTGGTGCCCTCGCCGTAGACAATCAGTTCTCCCCCACTTGGGGTTCGAACTACCACTCGCTAACCCTCGCAGTCGATCATGGCACCGAAGCGACTAAGACAATCCATACCCACAATCACACATACATCCCCCATGGAAATCGGAATCCGGCCTATCAGGAAAGATACCCAGAAGATCTCCAATACGTAACCCCGATAGACCGAAGAAGCGGAAATCACATGTTCGTTGGCGATAGAGACTCACAACGGACACTCTAGCTCTCCTATTGGAAATCCGAACTCCCTACTGAATGACAGAGAAACAAACGACCGACTCGCCCCTGAGTCAAATAATACCAAAGCAGGTAAGGAGTTCACTAAAAACGTACCTAATCACTGGTACAAACATATAAGCATAAAAAAGATATAATCAGTAATATAAGGGATAGAAACATACCAGCAACCACGTCTGGTACTGCCCTGGCCTCCTCTGCTGTAAGCTGGAAGGCGCGTCCCTGAGCCCTCAGGGGCGCTGCTCTACCCTAACTCCCGTCAGTAATTCTCAGTGTATCCGACGCTGGAGCCTGCGCCGGCCTGGCAACGAGCTGTGGACAGTTGGTCTTCACGTGACCAACTTGATGGAAGTGGTAGCAGATCCGTATATCCTGAACCGGGGCTAGCTGGCGACAATCTCTCGCAAAATGCCCCTCCTTTCCGCATTTGCGGCACGCACTACCCGATCTGCAAACCCCCGAGTGACCCTTCCCGCACTTGCCATAAGTGTAGACCTGCTGTCGCCCTGACCTAGAATCAGCGGTCTTAGACTGCTTTGGCGCCTGCTGTGACTGTGTCGGGGCCTACCGCTGCTCCCTCAACTGCAGCTCAATCTCCAACTCACGCTGCCTAGCGGCCTCCTGTAAATCCAGAAGCGTATCACAACGTTGGGTCGCCACAAACTGTCGAATATCATTCTTGAGCATGGTCATATAACGTGTCATCTGAACCTGCTCAGAAGAAAACTACAGGCATAACATCGCCCTCTCTGTGAACATGTGGGTGATCTCCGTCACCGTCTCACCATCCTGTCTCAACTCCAGAAACTCCTGAGCTAACCGTTCACGCTCGACTCGTGGAATGTAGCGAGTGCGGAACATATCCTTGAACTGCTCCCAAGTAACCGTAGCTCTCTGATCATCCGAATACGATGCAGTTATCAACCTCCACCAGTCCTTTGCCCCAGACTTCAGCAGGTTCAGGGCACATTTGACCTTCAGGTCAGTAGGACATGAACACGTGAAGAAACACCCCTCCACGTCAGATATCCACCTTATGGCTTTGATGGGGTCCTGAGTCCCATCAAAAGTAGGGGGCTTCTTGTTTTCGAAGTCCCGATACTAAAAAGCCCGACTGGCTCCTACCCCTGCCGCTGTTACAGCTGTTGTAGCTGCTACGACAGCCGCCTCTGTGAGGGCTGTATAGCGGTCATCAAAATACTCCACCATGGCGGTCTTGATAGACCCAAACATCTCTGGTAACTGAGCCCGGAACATCGCAACCACCTCATCATGCAGGATCTCCCGGATCCTGGCGTCCATCTCGTCTGGCTCCATATGGCCAATAGTCTCGGGCACTGTTGGTGCCTCCTATCTGCCACCTCCTGATCCTGACCCGGATCCAGTCACAAATCATCGAGTAACCACCATGCTGAAAAATATACTAGGAAGATATTAGATATTCCATATAGCAATCCGGGAACCAACCCCCAACAAAAACCTAGGGGTTGTGACTTCCTTGCTACGCGTATGGGTCCTGTGCTTTCAGTAGTACGGGCCCATACTACCTTCCATACCTGGCCACATTTGTCTCAAGTATCATCACAACGCCCTAAAACTATACGTAAGCATGGCATATGCTCAATCCTCACTCCTAGTGGAAGGCTAAATATCTCATAACTGACGGACCAATCCCAAAAAACCATCCATGAAAATTTCACCAATGCTGCATAACTACTGTATGCAAGCCATACATAACGCTGGACCCTATAGACTTTCGAATACCTGATCCTAAACTAAGCCCTTCATCAAACAAGAACAGGAAATAAGGCCAAACCAAACATTCTTAGGATATAAGATCTTAATTATGTACAGTCGTAATGCATACACTAAGCAACTAAAATAATGATGTCAATTTCATATAAGGAAAAAAAACCTAGGCTATCAGGCATCATATAATCAGGATATTCTATCATGCAATTCCTGAGGATCCCTAGCCTAGTACTAGCATGATGTTCTAACATATCACATAAATCAAATAATCCGTAAGGTATTTTGGGGTCTATTCGCGAGCTCCGGGTGATCGTACACTTGCATCCTCCTTTTGTATTTTGAAAACCATTTGAAAAATCATTTTAAAATCTTGTCCTTAGTTTGAGACTGGAGACACACAAGTGCTTCCTCCAATTCAGTCAAACCAAGGCTATGATACCAACTTGTAACATCCATAAAAATCATGCCAAATTTAAACTTTTTAAAACATTTCAAAACCAATGATTATTACAAAATTTGTTTTCAAATAGTATCATGTCAGAGTATCCCTAGAATCAAATCATAAAAACATAAGGAGGTGTACGATCACGCCTTCACCTTCACGCGATCATCAGAAGTACCTGAAACAAAATCAACAACTGTAAGCCCAAAGCATAGTGAGTTCCCCCAAAATACCAATGCCATACAATCATAATCATATCATATAAACAAATACAACATGCATAATGAGCCATCAGTCTGACTGGAACGCCCTACAAGCCTTCAGTCTACCTGGACCGCTCTCCGAGCCTTCGTCACGTCTGGACCGCCTCTCAGGGCCTTCAGCCTATCCAGACCACTCGCCGGGCCTTCGGCCTGACTAGTTTGCCCTAACCGGGACTGCAGTCTATCCGGTCCGCCCTGTGTATCTTGGCCTACAGCACAAAGTAGGACCTGCATCAACCCAATCCCCCAAACCAATAAACATGTGCACATACATGTCATACGCTAGCTAGCAAGTACAGGTAGTCATTCAGATCTAACAGATCACTAACATGGCAACCATCCTATAACCAGGATACTGATCTAACCGATCACTAACATAGCAACCATCCTATAACCAGGATACCGATCTAACCGATCACTAATATAGCAACCATCCTATAACCAGGATACCGATCTAACCGATCACTAACATATCGACCATCCTATAACCAGGATGCAAATCAATAAGGGCCGGCCTTGGTGCCGTAGACCCTGTTGATATAGTAAGAAGAGCTCACCTCACAAGTAGCTCGAAGTGATAAAGTCAAACTCCACTAAATGCAGCTCCAAGTCCAACACCTACATCCACCAATGATCCACTTCCATAAATTCCCAAATTACCAAAATACCCCCAGAAGTCAACTGGTCAACCCTTGGTCAAAGTCAAAGTCAACGGTCAAAGTCAACAGTCCATGTTGACCCGACTCGTCGAGTGCAGCTAGTAACTTGCCGAGTTCTTTAAGAACTCAGAAAGCACCAAAACCCTAATTGACTCGCCGAGTTTCTAACCAACTCGTTGAGTTAATGTGTGTCCGGATGTCGGGGAAAACCCTTACTGACTCGTCGAGTCCTCTTACTGACTCGTCGAGTTCATGCAGAAACAAATTCGGGCAATCTTCATCTGACTCGCTGAATCGGATACGCGACTCGTCGATTTCATGTAGTCCATTTCCTATCCAGACGTTTTTAAGCTACTCCGAAGCTCCCACTTGTAGATCTAGCTTCCTAAGGCACAAATTCCACTTAAAGTTGCAAACTTTACGTGCATGCAAGGTCTTATAGGCTTAGAATACCAAACCCAATTCTAGAATGAGGTTTAGGGCATGGTGAGGGGTTAATAGTAGATAAAGTTAATATCTTTATGAATTTGGGACCTAGAGGAGTCCAGATCTGAGACCATATCTTCTGGACAAGTTCAAATCCGAGAATGACCCCATTTTCCCCCAAAAATGACCATATTCATGCATGAGGGAAGATCTAAGAAATGGAAAGTCAGGGTAAAGACTTTTTACCTTCAAATGAATGCCAAAATGAAGTAGACGTTGGATCTACAAGCTCCTTCTCGTTCCAATCTTCTAAGTCTTCAATTCTCTTCAAGAAATGCACCAAAACATGCTCTTTTAGCCTCACACACTCAAAAATGGAGAGTTAGCTTGCTAGGATTTGTTTTTGGACGATAGGCTGATAAGGGAGGCTGGGGAGAGGAGTTAAGGTTCTTTAAATAGGGGACAAACCCTACAAATTAGGGTATCCATGCACAGCCTCTACTAGTCGAGTCAGGGTCCTCCGACTCGTCGAGTATAAGTCAAAAACCACGCGGGATGACTAGTTTCGACACAACGAGTTGGGGTCTCCAACTCGTCGAGTTCCTTAAATAAAATGAATAAAAAGCTTTTAAAATATACCTGGGAGTCAGGGTGTTACAAACTTACTGTAATATATAGTAATAACATGTTACGACTTGCAACTGTGCAAACTCAATATATTATACAATAAATATCAGCTATAGTTTTTGGCTTTTAGCCATACAAGCTTATCCGTTCAAATGAACAATAATTAATAAAAGTTATAACAACATAAACTTATCATATTATTCAACAATGAGTAATAATGTTGTCATTCATACAATTTTACTACAACCACATTGATACCAATATATCAAAGGGGAAGTATGGTTACCCACGTTGAAACATTTCTAATGTATGAGTTATTGGTCCTTGAAGCTCCACATATGCTATTGTTTCATATATTGTCAATATAGCAAAATAACTTGAGTGTTACAACTCTAGGTACAACTCGTGTATATAATAACTTGATGCAACACCTTCATTAAGTTCATAAAACTCAATTATATATAAACTATTTGTACTCCATGTATTAGTTGTCCACATGTCTTAATTCATCAAGACTTGAGCTTAATTTCACCTTATTCATCATCAAATTGAGCATCATAGCTAAAGATACAAGTTATTTATGCATGACTTAATCTAATGACTTCAATTTTTACACAAAACTAATTATACTCCACGAATAAGTCATCTATATAACTAATTCATTAAGATATACATTCAATTTCACTTGTATCACAATTTACCAAAACTATGATTTACGATATTCTTTTCCAATTCAAGAAATTACAAGCAATAATCTTTAATCTTGATGTTCTATACTACTAAACATGATTACTACATCCAATTCATCAACATCATCAAGATTACTACTCATAAAAGAGATAGAGGGAGGGAGGGTTTGCATCACCATCATTATAATTCCTCAATTAAAAATCATCCAATCTTGCAAGAAGGAAGAACTTACCTTCAATAGAGCTTTATTCTTGATTATACTTATATTCCATTGGTTGAGGCTTCCATCGTTGAGCTAAATCCCTAAAAAATGCACCTCCTTTGCTCCAAAGGTCATATGTGTAAAACAAACATAAGAACCGACTTCCTCCTATTTGTAATCTCTTTAATGATCTCGGTCCCTACCTGTCGTGTAATTTAATATTTACGGGCCACATTCTCGTTACATAGCATCACATAATTGAACTTTTATGTGCCGTGTTCTCTCTATCTTCCTAGTTCAGCAATGCAATTATTCTCATCTTCGGATGACCATCATTTCTTCATAATCAGACTTTATTTTAACCAATTCTTTTTCCCGCACACTCTAAATTGTCATGGCTACATTCTAAGACTAAATTTAACTCATATTTACTCTATTAAGTTTCTCTTTTTATAATCTCAAATATCATTTTTCGGCTAACATTTTAATTAACATGAATTCTAACTCTTTCATGAAACTACACAACTTTTCAATATGGTATTTTACCAACATATCTAAGGGTTATTATTATATAACCAAACCTTTTTAAAGAATAACTACATCCTAATTTACTCTTATACATTCACAAAATAGGGTGTTATAGTGGGGCACATGGTGATGGCGGTGGGTATTAGTGATGGTGGAGAGGTCATGTGATGGTGTTGGTATTAGTGATCCATAGTCGTTGGTGGTGTGATGGTGATTATTTCATTTAATAATTGAAATGAAAATAATAAAAGAACAAAAGAACAAATAAAAGGGAAATTATGTCATTTCATAATGATTTAACGAACCATTTTGGATGATAACAGTCCCACGGACCACAAATACAACGTTTGGAAACCACAATGACCACAGGTTCGATCCCTAACTTTTTTTTATCATTTAGGGTCCCTATGGTTTCAATTTCTTGCGTTGTTAATCCTGACCCATGAAAAAGAAAATAGATGGATTTTCTTGTAAGGCTCTTCCACAATATGATTTTGCATAATACCTTGCCAATTCATGATATTTTTTCATGAAAATTTCCATTTCCATTTCCTTCCTTCATATACATAATATATCTTTCTAAGCACCATTTGAGTGTAGATTCTTATTCATTTTTTATTCCTCCAACATGTTATAACATGTCTCCCATAATTATCACACTACAGTTCTCTGTCTTTTTGCCACATATTATAATTTTCCAAATAGATATCAAGAAAACCTCACACTTCATGATCCAATATAACCAATATATTTATAACTTGAAGTTATTACTCATTACTATAATTTAAAGTTTGATACATGGTAATGTTGAAAGTATCTCCGTGGAAGGATATAGTAAGTTTTGGAAGAAGGGGAAAGATTAGCCCCCGATTTATCGACCCTTCCAAATGTTGCAAAGGATGGGAGCTATTGTTTATCGTCTTGACATACTGAGTGAACTTCAAGGTATTCATAGTGTATTTCGTGTGTTACATTTGTGAAAAACATTGTTTGATGAATCACAAAAGATACCGTTATACGAATTTGAAATTAACAAAAAGCAGAGATATTAAGAGCAACCAGAGAGGATTTTGGACTGTAAAGAAACAAAACTAGGGAATAAGAAGACTGGACTTGTAAAATTTCAATTGCAGCATCACAAGGGTTCAGATTGTGACTTTGGAGCCCGAGGAGGAATTTAACTCCAAATACCCTCTTTTACTCTAAAATGATTTTGAGAAAGAAATATTTTAAAGGAGGGTAGAACTTGTAACACATGTTCATTATAGATGATAAATTTATGAGAGGTGTAATATGGTCTAAAGTTAACTATGGGGTTAAGACATGTATTTTGTGGGATCATAAATAATGTATATAAAATATGTGTTGGTGTGTAAATATAAAGAAAAGTTACATATATCCTTTCATTTGCATCTTTATAAGTAAAAAAATATAACCCTTATTAGCTAAAGTAATCTATGATAAAGTTTTATTTGACTCTAGTACAAATATGAGAATATAAAGATCATCATAATCCAAGCACGTATGAAGAAGTTATGGTCATTTGAAGTTGAGAAGTAAAGTGTTTTGCTAAAATTAGAAAATAGTACGATAGACATGGGTCGTGTATCCTTGGACATGGGTCATGTGTGAGCTTTGAACACCCCAAATACCTTATCTTAAAGTACACTGCTATTATTAAAAATTTTAAGCGAGACACGGGTCGTGTCCTTAGTTTGACCTCTTAAAATGATTTTTAGAGCTTAAGTTAGTCATTTTATCTTTATTTCATTTACACACATCCTAGATAGATATTCTGAGGGAGATTTTGGTGAGTCAACTCCTTGAGGAAGAAGTTAGTTGAAAGAAATCAAGAATTAAATATCATCTTTTGGATTAAAGGTAAATTATATCCTTCTTACAAGCTTGGTTAGTCTTTTCATGGTAGTACTTGATGAACAATGGAACGTTCAATCATATACGCTTCTTGTAACACCCGTTTTTACAGGACGAATCGAATTAGGGTTTCAAGGAGTCAAAAGGTTGGATTTTGGAGAAAAATGATCTTCATGACGTGAGACATAGAGGCTCACGACGTGAGATGGGTTTAATGAAGATTTTGTCCGGGACTGAGCTCACGATGTGAGGAGCGATGCAACCCAAGCCCATGATCTTTTAGGGTTTCCTTCATATTTAAGCATCTCTAACCTCATTTTAGGGTTTCTTATCAGCCTAAAACCCTCTTTCACCTCAAGAAAACCCTAGTGCCCATACTTGCTTGATCTTTGGTGGTTTTGGAGTTTTTCTTCGATTGGAAGAAGGAGGAAAGAAGAAAAAGAAGAAGGTGGTCTTTGAAACATCCCAAAAATATGGTCCAAAAATTTCGTTTTAAAATCATTATTTAAACCATACAACATCCATCATCATAATAAAACAAAAACCATGTATCTCAAAGACATCAAGTCAAATACTGTATCAAATCATAGAAGTAATCATCAGAATCTAAAACAATCCCAGGCTGAAACTGTGGTGTGTGCCATGCGATCATCCCGAGCCCTTCCCTTTGCTAGCTGAAGTACCTGAAACCAAAACTGAAAACTGTAAGAACGAAGCTTAGTGAGTTTCCCCCAGGCTACTACATACCATACACATAATCACATACTAGGCCTAGCCTACTGCATCGGGCCCCGCCCGACATCAGACAAGTCCGGCATCGGGCCACGCCCGGCATCAGACCTAGGTCCAACATAACTTGGGCCCCGCCCCTGCACCGGGCCCCTCCCGGCATCGGACCGAAGTCCGGTATACATATCATATCAACAAGTATATCATGAACACCAACATAAACATAACATGAAAACTAACATTCCTCGGGCTTGCCCCGACATCGGACCAAGGTCCGGAACACATAATCAGACACATGCAAGAATCACAAAGACATCAAGCATTCTAACTGCATTGGGCCCCACCCGGCATCAGACCGCAGATCTGGAACATAAAACCTACATCGGGCTATCCCCGGCACATACTATCACATATAAACGGGCCGACCTTGGTGCCTTTGACCCATTCCTATAGGAGAAAACTCACCTCGCAAGACTGGCTGCTGAAAACTCGAGCGAGGAATCCTTGTCTGCTGCTCCGACGACTCTCTGGCTATCAATTCCATAATAACAATGAATCAGAATCTGCTAATCCTCTCTTAGGGTAAAATAACCATTTTACCCCTGGTCAAAGTCAAAGTCAAAGCCAAGGTCAACTCCCAGTCAACCCAACTCGTCGAGTTATCTCCCAACTCGGCGAGTTCCTAAACGCTTAAAACCATGGTCAACTGAGTCAACTCGTCGAGTCTCCTAGCAAACTCGTCGAGTTCCTGCTGTGATAAAGATCGAGACAACACGATACGACGCGTCGAGTTCCCTTATGGACTCGACGAGTCCTTCTGTCTGTTTGGCCATCTTAACAGATTAAGCCCTTATTTTCTAGATCTAAGGTTCTTAGCTCATTTTTCCACTGGAAAGGCCTTCCTAAGGGTAAAGTTTCCAACTTTACCCATTCATAGCTCCTCTAAAAGGGTTTAGACAAAACCCTAATTCTTGTAATATATGTATCTTGTCCAAAAGGCCATATAATCTCAAATCCATGCATACAAACCCAAATCTAAGGTCTTAGCATCTGTTGGACACATAAAGCTTCAAACTTTCCTACCATGCATGGTCTTTTAGGGCTAAAAAGACCATAAACTTGCTTATATACTTGTATGGGGCTTCTATGGTCATAAAGTTTGCACATTTATGCCATGGAACCCTTCCTAGATCCTAGATCTAAGATATGAGCCACTTGGGACGTTCCAACACCAAGGACCAAGGTTTTTGACCCAAATCTATCATAATATGGAGATAGCTAGATCTAAGAGAAGAATGATCAAGTTGGAAACTTGATTACCAGAATATGCAGTAAATGAAGTGTAGCTCCTGGATCTACTTCTTCCCCTTTGAGTCTTCACTCTTATACTTCTTCTACAAGCTTCACAATGCACAAAAACACTCAAAAATGGCAAGAACTAGCTCAAGATCACTTATGGCGAATTAGGGTTTTGATAATAGGGTTTGGAGGTGATGGAGGCTGGGGTGGAGGCCAGATATGATGCTTAAATAGGGTGCAAACCCTGAAAATTAGGGTTTCCTCCTGATGGACCTACTCGCCGAGTCCAAGATCGGACTCGTCGAGTAGACCATTTAAATCCCGCGACCAAGCTGGCACCTACTCGACGAGTTAGGGCTACCAACTCGTCGAGTAGCTCTTATAAAATGAACATTTTAATATTTAAATATGTACCAGGAACGGGGCGTTACAATTCTCCCCCACTTGTCTTAGACTTCGTCTTCGAAGTCTGCTGCGCCTGAAAACAACTCCGGGTAATGCTCCCTCATCTCCTCCTCGGGCTCTCATGTCCACTCTGAACCCTTGCGGTGCTTCCACTGCACCTTTGTTGGATTAGTGTCTAAGTCCATAACTATAATTGGTATGTACTTAACCCGAGAGTAGCATGGTCCATTTGGGTTGCTTATCATCCGGATAATTGGATAGGATGGAGTTTTGAGAAGAGGTTATTTATGATTTATTAATATATTATAAGTTCTAATATATTAATATGTAATCATATTATTTAATTATTATTGATCAAGAATTAATTTAGAATTAATTTTATGATCAAAAGAGACTAACTAAATATATGGGGATTGATTATGTAAATCATTCATTCTTGTAATGTGGGCTTATGATCCATAGTTCTTTATGTTGGGCTAAACCCATGTGGTGACCCATGGATGATCCATGGAGATTTAAACCCATGGAGCATGAAGAATATGGAAAGTCATGCACATTAGGGTTTACATGGTGTAACCCTAATGTTGCCACACTATATAAGAAACCCCTATCTTATGAAATCAGCCCATGCATGTGTTCTTGGAGAGCCATAGCCAATTTTGAGTGTAAGACATCTGATGAATCGTGGAATCAAGTATTAATCAAAATCAGAGTTAAACGAATGCAGATTGAACAAACGATGTAAATAAGATCTGGTTTCTGCTCATTTATGCTTTCAACTTTTACAGAGAAAATAGAAAGGTTCTGTAAAGGACTCTTATCTAACTCTAGTAAAGTTCCATATTTATAGGAACAGTGAAAGCATACAAAAAATACTAAGGCATTGACAATTAAGCTTCGTATGAAATACACCTCAGTAAATAAACTTAACAAAACATACGAAGGGTAAAACAGACTTCGACATATTACAACATAATTCGACCCTAACAATCTCCCCCTTTGTAATCATGTCGACCTTTGTCAGTTCAAGAGTATCTGTATAGCATACAGCATAACCCTTCGAATCTCAGTGTACCATGAGATTATCTTCTTCAGCTCCTTCTTATCTCCTTCGTTATTCTTCTTGCAGCTATTCATACGGACAATGAAATTCGTATATTGGGATGTTGTATATCTTTCCACTTCGAAAGCTTGAAACAAGAATCTTTTAGCCTTCCTATTTTTATCTTTCCCAACAAATACCATACCAAAAGGCTTCAAGCATATTTCTCCGTCTGCATACTTCTTCAACTCAGGTTGAGTTAAAGGAAGTTCCATTGGCGCTTTTACAGTCAATCCCTCTGCTGTAGCTAACTCAACATCAGTAAGTGCTAAACACTCATAATAGTTGTCAATAAAAATCTTGATGTGAGCCAATCCAAGTCGAAAAACTTCAGGATCAGTTTCTTGAAGATATGAAGCATCTTTATCCTTTAGCAACAATGCAACTTGTATCAGATCATACAAGTTCATTAAAGGAAAATCAGCCACAGAGAAATCACACACTTGCCCCTTTGCCCTCGTAACAATAAAGCGAAGATTCTTCATCATATTTTCGAACAACACATCTGGCTTTATGCTTATCACCTTCTTTATCTTCACCAGTGACCAAATCTCCTCTGGAAGCTTTCCAAGTACAGCATGAAATCTGATCTTCATGTAAGTGTACTCATCATCATTGTCAAATTTCTCAGCTATTTTGTACTGAGCCATAATGAACATCATCTCATTGATGGGAAAATCGAACTGACTCATATATGTGTTGAAAACAATATAGCTTTTCTTTGGCTTCTTTTCGAAAGCATACATATGATTATATGCAACTTTCGACTCTATTGTTTCATAATTGTAATGCTTCGAACGATCACCTTTGTTCATCCCAGGTGGATCATTTTCACGAAGTCGCATAATGCTTTGTACAATTTGGAGCTTTTCAACCTCAGCCTCCGCTTCAGCTTTCTTTTCTTCCTTTGACTTTTCGACCATAACCGTTTTTCCTTTGTCCTTTATAGAGGAATTATCAACATTTTCCTTAGGCTTCGAACTGCTGCCACCTTCCCCAATCATAATTCCTTTGGAAATAGGTCTTGAAATTGGTTTCGTTGATATTGGCACTGTTGTCACAACAGTCGAAATAACTGGCTCAGCAATTGACACGATTGGTTTTGTTGTTGGAATCTTCGAAGAAAACACCTTTCCAACAACCTTTGCATCTGCATGCAAATTTTCACCACTAGCCTTCGTACCACCAACCTCCTTTTCTCCCCCTTGCACCCCTGTGAAAACAAGCGGGGCATTCGTTGGAAGAAGGCTAGATATATGAGAAAGAGGAGCAAGTTGTTTCTGTAGAATAGCTTCAAAATGAACGAACTTTTGAGACAAAAAGTCCGGAGTGATCAGCGGAAATGAAACAGATTTAACAGTTAAATCTTTGAGCTCCTTCAGCAGATTGAGCACTTCCACAAAGCTTTGATTTTCCGTTGTCGACATTTGAGTAATTTGAGGACTCAAATCTTCATACAACTTGACATATTTGGTAACAGCATCACAAATAATGTCAACTTTTTGATTAATGGAAGCGTAATCCCTTTGCACAATTGAGATTTCATTTTGCATATCCTGTCGAAGCTCTTGAATTTGCAAATTCACATCTTCCCTCACTTTCTTGACATCCTGAACGAATAACACATGTCGTTCCTTCACCAAATGCTTGAATTCTTTTACCTCCCTTTTAATCATAGAAGTTAGAGAATTCACCCTTAATTTGTCATTCTGATCATGGTGATCAATCTTTTCCAAGAGTCGAATATCTGAATCTCGGACCATTCCAGAGACTTTACTCACCCCCTTTGCTTCGAGAGTTTTAAGTAGACTATCAACTTCCATATTAGAGACAGACGAATTACTCCCCAAATCTGCTTGAGATTGAAGAATAGAATTTAATTTCTTGTTGAGAATCTTGAATTGTTTCATCGTCATCAACATATGATCAGGAAAGTGATCTTCTTCATCATCAAACTGTAAATCGTCAAACATGCCTCCAAAACCTTCATTGTCAGTATCAGTTTCAACAACAGTTGAAGTTTTAACATGCGAATCGATTTTGGGTGAATCAGTGGATTGAGATGGAAAAAGAGTTGTAAAGGGTTGATGAAGAATATTTTCAAAGGTTGGGGAACTTGTACTATTCGGAATAATAAAAGGAGGTAAGGACACGAAAGTATCTGGTTTGGAAGATACAAGAATACCTTGAGTAGTAGCCTCAACTTCTTTGTTCGACTCTCCCTCACCCATGTTGACATGTACATCCGTATTAGATACGTGTGTAACAATGCCTGAAGTTCGAACCTCCTCAGTATTTGATTCAGTTAGCAAAACTTCGGGTGGTATGACAATAGTCTGCTCAGGAGTAGATACAGATTGAGAAACAATTGGTTCTGGTGTTTCAGAAACTATTTGTTCTTCGGAAGACTCCTCTTGGATAACCAACTTGCATTGTCGTGTCTTCTTCTTTGAAATGTGTTTGGCCACGTCTTCAGCTCTACGTTTCTTGGACAGAGGCGAAACTGGAGCTGGAACCTCTCGAAAAATGTCTCCTTGATGAGAGAGTTGTGGTTTACGAACATTAGAAGGAGAAGATTTTAACACACCATCAGAAGATTTTCGTGATCCCCTAGTCCTTTTCTACAATCGTCGAAAAACACCAGATTTTGAAGGAATTTTCTTTGCCACTACAATATCATCAACAGGTTCCACTGGTTTGATGACAACAGTCGAAACATTCACTTCAGCCGTCTCAGGCTTCTTTGGAGACTTCGTGGATTCGTGCACAATCTTCTCAGGAGACTTCTTTGATGCGTGCACTGGCTTCTCTGGTGTAGCCTTTTCATCCTTTTTAGAATGTTTAGGCTTCTTGGAAGGACCAGCTTCTTCTTTCAACAATAATTTTCCAGTTTCAGCATCTGGATTAATGGTTTTCAAGTACTCAACAAACACTGAATTTGTTGGCTCAACCCTTTTTAACATTGCATCAGGAATCCGAGCAATGTGTGTGAATACTTCCAAATCATCAGAAACTTCCTTAGGAAAGTGATACTTCAGAAACTCAGCCTTTTCTTCATCAGCAGGAACAACAATTCCTTCTTTTTCATAGAAATAACCAAGTATTAAGCTCCAATACCTAGCACACGAAATGCCTTGAACCACATTCGTGTTTTCGACACTCTTTTGGAATTCCTTCCACAGTTGTGTAGAGTAGTCGACAGAGAGATCATAGTATAATCCTGCCACCATCGCATAAACCTCCATGCGACCTTTGTCTAAGCCAACACTTCGACCTGTCAAGCATCGAAGAAAAATTCCAAACAAGACATTCCAAACAGTTGGCAGAGCTGACTTCTTGAAATCACTAATCTTCGTGAGTGGGGGTTGATGACCCATCTCATTAAACATATGAACAACTTGTTCATAAGTAAGATCAGTAACAAGTTGAGAATTGGGAATATCCAGAATCTGACAAAAGATCTTCTTGGACAGATGGATTTTCTTGTCATTCACCAGTTGAAAGGTGATGATATCCATTGCCTTGCTATAAGTAGCAGTGGATCCTGCTTGAGAAAGCCATGAGAGAGGAACTGCGAATGAATTGAACATCACCTTGGAAAGAACGGAACTCTTCAATGCGACAATGAACATTTTCAATTCTTCAGGATACAGAGACACATCCCCTTCCACTTGATAATTGGTGCTTTGAATCTTCATGATCGGTTGAGAAGTGATGTCTTCAGTTGTTCGAGAGGTAGAATCAACGCCAGCCATGATTAGGATTTAAAAGCTTTGATGAACAGAGAGAATTTGGGTATTTGAGTTCTTTTGTGAGCGTAAAAAGATAAAGAATCCGTAAATGCCCTTTTTATATGTAACCCTTAATTTGAATTGAACGCGGGATAGGCATTGATTGAGATCTGACGTGGCACCTTAAAAGTCGCACCAGTCTGCCAATAAAGTTGCCATGCGTCAAAAAATAACTGTCACACCGCCTTGAAACCAGGAAACGTCTCCTCACACAGTCTGTTCGTGTCACCTCAAGGAATAGTAACCGTCATCAACCTTCGGATGGAGGTTAAGCTCCTTCGTCTTTGGGTTTAGAAACGAAGTCATGTGCTAGACTGTCAAAATCATCAGCCTGAGTTGGTAGTACTCAGAACCTCAAGGATTTCGTGTGTGCAGTGTGCCAAAGAAAAGATAAGAAACAAATTAACGAAAATGTGGATCTGTGATGTCAAAAAAAATTCGACACAAAAGTAGATAAACCCCAGGCAAAGGTTACTTCATTAATTATCAAGAGAGATAATTAACTGCTTGTGTATGTTCCCGTGAATTACAATCGAATACTTGTATAGAAGTATCGAAGGGCTTCTTTTGTTAGGCTTATTGGGTTGTTTAGAATTTCGTTACATATCATCCTAAACATAAGGTGAGTAATTGTAACAGAAATTACTTGTTTGACCAGTGTAGCCAGTGACAAGTATGCTTTGAAGTATGTTGATAGTAACGTGGAAAGCAAATGAAACTCATACAAAAATCATATTCAAAAAAAAAATATTTGTTCTTGATCCTGTTGGGTAACAACCATCGTGGGTTTCGAAAGTTTGATCAAGATCACGCATAAGAATAGAATATGATTTTGAGTTTCGAAAAATGGTACTGAAACAAATGTTTCGTCAAATCTGGAACATAGTTCCCCGTCAATTCCTTATTAAGATAGGAAGTTGCGTTTCACTTTCACCAAGGCCTCATGATGTCAGATCATTAACACAAAATTTTGATATATCTAAATCTTGATGGGTTGAATCAAAGATCTCTTGGATATATGTCTTCGTGTGTGCATGTGTAAGAAATTTTGTGATGAAAAAGTTTGGTTTGGAGTAACGAATTGTACCTCTGTTGTTTTCGGACAAAACATATAACTCTTAACTCATGTGAGAAGAGTAAGGTAGCTCAATCGACTAATGTGAATATAAGCCTGACTTGGGAAGAAACTTTCGTATGAAAGATTTCATTAAAGCTTTCATAAACACACATTGAGTCTACAGAGGCTTGGGTCAACATGCTACAACATGCTTCTAGGGACAATCTAACTAGTACATAGTTGTCGAAAGTTTACCTTCCCATAGAAACACAAGCATGACCCTTGAAAAAATGTTCGTGTTATCTGCACAAAGAAAAAGAAACAAAGAGAATAACAAAAATCTTTTTGATATTTTTGATTTTTCTAACAAAAAAAATATTTTTGAGTTTTTGTGAATTTTTCGAAAAATGAAACAATTAACAAAAGAAAATCTTTTTGGTATTTTTGATTTTTCGAAAGGATAACAACAAAACGAAAATAAAATCTTTTTGGAGTTTTTGATTTTTCGAAAAGAAAGAAAAACATTTTTACAAACAAACGAAAATTTGTAAACAAGCTACAATTCACCACTCTTACGAAAATTTGACAAACTAACGAAAATTTGACAACCTTACGAAAATTTGTCAAACTGACGAAAATTTTGTACCACACAACCAACATGCAAATTGTCGAATTCGAAGCGTGTCGAAGCGTTGACTATGAACAGTAACCGCTGAATGGCGTCTTATTGCCTCTGAATCGACACATTTGTATAACACACCTTTGCTATACATTCGAAATCCGTCCTGGAACTGAACTTGCTTCAATCATTCCCAAGCTTGTCAAAATTCGAACAAATGATTTTTCATCCAAAACTTTTGTAAAAATATAAGCAAGTTGATCAGTTGTTTTTACAAAATGGATTTCAATGTTTCCGTCTTCCACATGATCTTTGATAAAGTGATAACGAAGAGCTATATGTTTTGTTTTCGAATGTTGTACTGGATTATGACAAAGGCGTATAGCACTTTCAGAATCACAATACAATGGAATCTTTTTCATATTCACAGCATAATCTCTCAACTGACTTTAAATCTAAATAATTGTGAAGTACAAGCAGCAGCTGCTACATATTCGGCTTCAGCAGTAGAAATCGAAACACACGTTTGCTTCTTCGACTGCCAACTAACCAACTTTCCATCCAAAAATTGACAACCACCACTTGTACTTTTTCAATCCAATGTACACCCTCCTAGATTTGCATCTGAAAATGTCTGAATGAAAAATCCTGTTTTCGAAGGATACCACAATCCTAACGAAATTGTTCCCTTGAGATAACGAAAGATATTCTTCACAGCTGTTAAATGTGGCTCTCGTGGATTTGCTTGATACCTAGCACAATTACATACAGAAAACATGATATCAGGTCTACTTGCAGTAAGGTAAAGCAATGAACCTATCATGCTCCTGTATAAAGTAAGATCAACCGCAGGCATTTCTAACGAAGGTGTTAGCCTTGTGCCAACAGCCATTGGTACTCTTAACTTCGTGCTATTTGTTAATCCAAACTTTTCGAGAAAATTCCTTGTATATTTCTCTTGATTGATGAACATGCCTTCTCTTTTGACATATGTTTAAGCCAAGAAAATTATTGGTTTTACCCATCATGCTCATTTCGAATTGGCTTTTCATCAAATTTTCGAATTCACTAGACAAAGCAGGGTCAGTAGAGCCAAAAATAATATCGGCAACATAAATTTGAACAAGCATCAGATGATTCCCAACTTTCTTTCGAAATAATGTGGGGTCAACTGATCCTTGCTTAAATTTTGACTGTTTTAAGAAACTGGTAAGAGTTGCATACCATGCTCTTGGTGCTTGTTTTAACCCATATACAGCTTTATCTAGAATATATACATGATCAGGATGTATTTCATTTACGAAATCTGGAGGTTGTTCTACGTAAACAGTTTCTTCGAGTTCTCCATTGAGAAATGCACATTTCACATCCATTTGATAAACATCAAAATCCGTATGAGCTGCATATGCTAAGAATATTCGAACAGCCTCGAGTCTTGCAACAGGGGCAAAGGTTTCTTCATAATCAATCCCTTCTTGTTGCGAATATCCTTTTACAACTAAACGTGCTTTATTTCGTACCATATTTCCATCTTTGTCGGTTTTATTTTTGAAAATCCATTTTAACCCGACAATCGAAACATTTTCAGGTTTAGGAATTAATCTCCAAACCTTGTTTCTTTCAAATTCAGCCAGTTCTGATTACATTGCAACAACCCAATCCGAGTATTCCATTGCCATCTTAACTGTCTTTGGTTCAATTTTAGATATGAAAACATTGAACATGCAAAATTCTTGATGAGTATTTAATACCTCATTCTTCGCACGAATCTGAGCTCTTATTAAAACTCCATCTTGAGGATTTCCAATGACTTGATCAATTGGATGAGACTTTGTCCATTTTTCTAACGGTGGATATGCCGGATCAAATTCCAAAGGTGCATCTTCGTACATCTCTTCATTTTCAGATCCTATAACAGAAACATTATCATTTAGATCATGAAAATCATCATTTTGATTAAAATTTATTGTATCATTTTCCTCCTCAACATGATTATTATTTTGATACTCCCCCTCAACTAGATGCTCCCCCTCAACAACATCATCCATTCTCCCATTCTCCCCCTCGAAAGAATGCTCCCCCTCAACCAGAGTATTCGAATCCAAGTGCTCTCCTTCCACTGGATTATCAAGCATACTTTCGCCAAGTCCAAGAGAATTTGTTGTTGAATTAACATCTACTATGTGTTGAGGAAATTCCAATTCATCATTATACTTCGAAGATTCAGAGTGATGATTATCATTCGCATGAACTTCAGCATCCACAGCCCTGTCAGGAATACCAAAAATTAAATCATAATCAAAGTCGGATGAATTTGATTCTTCAGTTTCATCAGATGATTCATTAATAATTGGTTTTTGGTCAAATTGCTTTTCAACTTGTTTGACATAATAATCATCGAAAGTAATATTGAAAGTTTCTTCAACTTTTCTTGTTCGCTTATTTAACACTCTGTATCCAACCGAATTGTGCGAATATCCCAAAAATATGCCTTCGTCAGCTTTAGCTTGAAATTTTGAAAGGTTATCTTTAAGATTCATTATAAAACACCTGTAGCCAACAAACATGAAGGAATTTGACATTAGGTTTTCGATTATTGATAATTTCATACGGAGTGATACTGAATCGACGATGAATGAAAGATCGATTTTGAGTGAAACAAGCTGTCGAAACTGCTTCAGCCCATAGATATTGAGGAAGATTCGCATATGTCAACATAGTTCTTGCTGCTTCACAAAGTGACCTGTTTCGTCTTTCAACCACACCATTTTGTTGCGGTGTATAGGGCGAAGAGAAATTATGCGAAATTCCTTTTTCCGTTAAGTATGAATCCAGCACATTGTTCTTAAACTCAGATCCATTATCGCTTTTGATCTTTCGAACATTCTTCTTCAGACCCATCTCAATATTCTTAATAAACTCGATCATGGTTTGAGCAACCTCAGATTTTAACCTGAGAAAATATACCCAAGTAAATCGTGAAAAATCATCAACAATAACCAAAATGTATCGTTTCTTGTTGAGAGTTTCAACAGTCGATGGTCCACAAAGGTCAATGTGTAGAAGTTCCAACGGTTCTACAATTTTCGAATCTATCACAATTGGATGACCTTTCCTGTGCTGTTTCCCTTGTTCACAAGCTGCACACAATGTATCATTGTCAAATTTTAGTACAGGTAAACCACGAACAAGATCATCAACAACCAATTTATTTAAGTTTCGAAAGTTTAAATGCGATAAACGTCGATGCCATAACCAGCTGATGTCAGAGGAAGCTTTCGAAAGTAAGCACACTGAGGGTTTGCCGATGATTGGTTTGATATCAAGAGTAAACATGTCACCATGTCTTTTGGATTTGAGCAAGACTTCGTTAGTTTCAACATTTGAAATGATGCTGCCTTCTTCGTTAAACACCACTTGATTGTCAGTGCCCACAACAAGTTGGGAAACACTTATCAAGTTATGTTGAAGACCTTCGACATTAGCAACGCGATTAACTGTGAACTTTCCATTCGTGACTTTACCATAGCCTTTCACTTGGCATTTATGATTATTGCCAAACTTCACAACTCCTGCATTCTCCAAGCTGCAAAAATCTCTCAGGTTTTCCTTTCATCCAGTCGTGACGTGAGCAACCACTATCAATATACCATTTCTCATCATATTGCTCGTCACATAGTACCTGCGATCAATGAAAGAATTTAGGTACCCAAGGCTGTTTGGGTCCTTGGAAATTAGTTTTGAAAACAGAATGAAATGAAGAACTTTTAACCCAATCACAAACTTTAGTTTTGAGACTATCAATTAAGTCCACATCATTATTTAAAGAAACAGAAACATAAGTTTTTGTTAGTTTGGGATTGTCACTGACACATGCCTTCGTCCTTTTAGATTGAGTATGATCAAGCTTTTCTTTCGAAACCGGTTGCCAAGTTTTTACCGAAACATTCGAATCTTTTGAAGATGAGCTTGTAGTTGAAGAAGAATTCACATAACTCTCACAGGCTTCGTGAATTTGTTGTTGAGAATATTTCCTGGATTGATATTTTCGATCTTTTCCTTCAAGCCAATGATCGATGTTTTTGTCACGAGACAACCCTTTTGTGTACGAAACTTTTAAGGTTTGTTTTCCTTTAGGATTTGGAAAATTCAGTTTTTCGGGAAAGAAATCAACATTTGATTTAGGTCGAAATGCCATAGCGTATCGACTTCCATCATTGTTGCCAACATTTTGATTTTGAGAAAATCGATTTGGAGATTTTTGTTTTTGAGAAAACCTTGTTTGTTGATTAGAAGAAAATCGTTGATGTGATGATTGATTTTGAATAGTCTTTGATGTATTTTTGTTATCTCTTGAAAATGATGAGTTTGAAACTTTCGAAAAATTTGTTTTTGGTTGAAATTCAGATTTAGATTTATTTGTTTGAGCGGGATTTTGCTTAAGATCTGAATAAATTTCTGAATAAGAAGACTTGTTTTCAACAGATTTAGTCTTTTTGTTTGCAGTTGTTTTCAAATTCAACTCATTTTGTTGTTTTCGAAGTTCCATGGTTTGCCAAAAAATCTTCTTTCGAGCTTGTCTTTTTGAAATTGCATTTTCTTTTGAAAACTTGTCAATTTGTTCTTTAAATGCTTTGGAATTTAATTTGACAACAATTTCTTTTTCCACAACAACTTCTTTTGTAACTTCTTTCACAATTTTGGATTTTTCAATCCATTTGCGTTGTGGTTTTTGTCTTTGAAAAACATACAAATTCTTTGTTAAGGTATTTTCGACTGTGCTTTGATTTGAAAAGAATCCTTCATCCGTTGTCTTCTTGTTGTCATCTTCGACCATTTTGCTGAATTCTGGTTTAATGTTTTCAACATTTCCAGTTGTAACAAACACTTGATTTGGAAAGACAACATCATCAGTACACTTGAAATTAGGATACACCACTTGATTTGTTTCCAAATAACGGGCTCCTTTTTCAGACAACACTTTGTCGAAATTTTCAGTGTCCCCAAATACTTGATCAACAACAACACGAGGAATTTCTTTTTCTATCGAATCTTTATTTGAGGAGACCTTTTTGTTCGATTCGTCATCATCATTTTCATCATCACTGCTATCCGTTTGACTATCTCGGATATCCACAAACTCAGAATCACAAACTTTTGAAGTTGAAGGTTTGTCAGTGTCAATCTTAATTTCCAAATCCTTAAGTTTTTCTTTTCCTTTAGATTTTGATGCGACATTAATGACAGACAACTGAGAACAATCAACATCCTCAATATCACTAATTTCGCTAATATTGTCAGAGTTATCTTCAATATCGGCAAAATTAGATTGAGAATCAGATGTCGAATTCTCAGTCTTTTTCAAAATTTTTGATTTGTTCTGACTTTGTCAAAGTTTCATTCACAATGTTAACCAATTCATTTGTATCAAGACATTCATCAATTTTGACAATTCCATAAGCATATCTATCATAAGGAATTTTGTCAAACTCAGCAATGTTTTTCTCACAATCATACGAAATATTATCTACCTTCGCTCTTTCGTACGCTAGAAAAGGTAATAATTTCCTATGTTGTTCCTTGCTAATATCACACGAATGATGCAATGCAGTTAATTTCGCATATAGACGTTTAGCAGAATTGCAGTAGATATTTCGTTGAGCTAACAAAAGTTTTACATCACTAGATAACAAATCACGATCACACATTATGTTTGTTATTTTCAATTCTAAACATTCTATCTTGAC
This sequence comes from Lactuca virosa, assembly GCF_052849685.1. NCBI lineage: Eukaryota > Viridiplantae > Streptophyta > Magnoliopsida > Asterales > Asteraceae > Lactuca > Lactuca virosa. The sequence goes on along the minus strand of NC_136428.1, from coordinate 213,011,573 downwards.
AACTTTCGAATCTAACTTCTTCTGTGTCTCTAACAAATGATTGCTTAATTTCTTAGCTTCAGTGCTAGCAGAAACAACCAAATTATCGAAATAAGCAACAGTATCATCAAAAGAAACAATTTCAGAATCATATGCACTCAAAGGAATATTGAAAGATTGAAGAATGTTACGTACCATTGTTGTCATTGGAGACTTATCAGCAGATTTGGACACAAAGCAACGACCCTTGACCTCTTCGTCTGAATCTTCCTCCAGCTTTGCATACATTGCCCCATGCGTAGGATTACGCATTTCCTCATCATCGGAGCCCGAAGACCAGATTTGATATGTGCCATCATTTTCCTGTTCACCTTGAGCCACCAAAGAAAGATTTTTCGCCTTCGTACGTACCTCTTCAAACCTCTCCACATAATATGCCTCATCCTGCACTTTATTCTTCTTCTCATCTTTCTTTCGAATCATGCAATCATTTGCTAAATGATTGGCTCCATTGCAGTAGTGACAATCCATACCAGAATCTCCTTTCAATTTCTTCTCTTTCTTTTCCTCAGCACCCTTCGCATCATTCTTCTCATTCTTCTTCTTCTCTTCTCCTGCAACTTTGTTCACGAAACTTCATTTTCCTTCACTTTTCTTCACCTTCGAATTAAATGGTTTCTTGAAAAACTTTTTGACTCGGTTGTTAGAGTAAAAAGAAATTGCCTCATCATCCGAATTCGTTATGAACCCCTCTTCATCATCAGAATCATCTTTTTCGACAGTTTCCTTTTCAGTCACTTTTGAGACAAGTGCTAATGGACCTCCCAGACTAAGCTTCAACTCTTCTGCTATTTCGTTCACTTCACTTTCGTGAGTTTTCAGTCGATTGTACAAATCATTCAAAGAAGATGTGTCGAAACTCTGTTGATTTTTCACCATCATGCTAACACTTCTCCATTCTTTACGGAGTCCCATAGCAAAGGTGAGATTGAATTCCATGGCAGACCTCATGATTCCATAACGATTGCATTTGTAAATCAGCTCATTCAGCCTATCATAGTAACTTTCAATCGTTTCACCATCTTTTTGCTTGAAATCCTTCAATTCAATCAAACATTGCTTAACTAAATTGATTTTCGTCTTCTCGCTGCCTTGAAACTTTTTTTGAGATTATTCTAGATTTCCTTTGTAGTTGTACAACTTCTGACATAGTTATACACCACTGGAGGCAATGCACCATGCAACTCCCTTATGCATCGTTTTTCAAGTTTCTTCATACGATCATTTTGATTTTCCACACTCATAGTACTGGATGAAGATCCAATTGGTTGAAGGTTCGTTGGAAGAGTAACATTCCCTGAGATGCAAGACCAGAGCTCTTCATCGATTCCATTCAAGTAATCCTGCATACGATCAGACCACTAATCAGAGTATTCAGGAATGAGCATAGGAATCTTAGTTGAAGATCCTAGAAGATGAGAGTATGAAGTCATCGAGTTGAGATTGAAGTTCGCCATTGATGTACGGAAGAAAATTTTTGAGAATTTTTGAGAAATCAAAGAGAATTTGAAAGCAAATTGCTGAATTGAACAAAAAAAGAAAGTAGAATACTCGATTCAACAAATCTGTTGCAGAATCAAATCACAACTTAAGATCTAGAAAGCTTTTTCACGTCAAAAGATGCGGAACTTTTTGAACCAGAATTTTGATTCAAAAACCTTTTGAAATAGAATGAAAATTAGATCTCAGATCATGATTCCTGCTCTGATACCAATTGATGAATCGTGGAATCAAGTATTAATCAAAATCAGAGTTAAACGAATGCAGATTGAACAAACGATGTAAATAATATCTGGTTTCTGCTCATTTATGCTTTCAACTTTTACAGAGTAAATAGACAGGTTCTGTAAAGGACTCTTATCTAACTCTAGTAAAGTTCCATATTTATAGGAACAGTGAAAGCATACAAAAAATACTAAGGCATTGACAATTAAGCTTCGTATGAAATACACCTCAGTAAATAAACTTAACAAAACATACGAAGGTAAAACAGACTTCGACATATTACAACATAATTCGACCCTAACAACATCCTCTCTCAAGTTATCCTTTGTCCTAGATGTTTTGTGATTCCATTTGAGGCATTCATACTATTGGTGCTAAGTTCTTAAAGGCCATAACTACAAGCTACTACAAAGAGGTATGTCATCTAACTCATTTCTATGTTGATTATGTCAAATGCATGCTAGTTGTAGGCGTAATGTCTTGGAAACAATATTGCGTGTATAATTAGTGAAAACATAGATCCAAGGCATTTAGGGTTGTATGTACAGCATAAGAGTGTTAGAATGCTCAAAACCCATCAGTGGTATCAGAGCCTAAGGTTGTTTTCAATTATACTTGATGCTACTTCTTGTTTAAGCTTGAAAAATCGATTTTTTGCTGTTCTGGACAGTGGAATCGCCGAGTCCACTGGAGGACTCGCCCAGTCCAAGCACAATTCTGACCAACTCGTCGAGTTTGTTCTTGCACTCGACGAGTTGGTGCTCCAGAGTGCAGATTTTCGACTTTTAAGGCTGGAATTGGACTAGGATCATTACCCTAAACTGTTTTTGAACTTATAAACTTGTTTTTGATGTGGTAATGATCATGCTTATCTAGTTTAGAAGATATTTTTCAAAGTTTCATGTTTTGTATTAGTTTATATGATTATGCTAATTACATGAAATTTGTTTGATATGAATTATCTTGTTCATATGAGTTTAATCTAGATCATGGACATTATTTGACATGCTTGTTAGTTTATTTGATGATCTTTATAGCCTTTAATGTACTCCATAACTTGTCCTCAAGTTATGGAAAATGAAAAGTTTTTCTTTTAAAAGACTTCATTAAACTCATAGGTTATGGTCTTGAAGAGTTTTTTCCATAAATGTTTTTATGAACTCCATAACTTGTCCTCAAGTTATGGATTTTCAAGAGTGTTTTCATTAAAGCCTATATTAAACTCATATGTTATGGATTCCAAAAGTTTTTGAATAGTTCAAAACTTGCCCTCAAGTTTTGGAATTTGTAAATGTAGAGTCTTTTTTTGACACATTTAGTTCCAAACCCTAGAATTTTAAAAGTTTAAAATTCAACCCTAATACTATTATAATATTATAGGTTTAATATTTATATATATGTATAAGAGTAAAGTTAGTCTTACCGTTAGTAGGCCTCATTCACGATGCCGGTCTATAAGGGGGGTTTAAGGTTACTGCCTATAAAATGGCAGTTTAATGGGTGTCCACTCTCACCCACCGCTTCCTTGACTGGTGGAGGGTCGTTAGCCGAACGGGTTTGACAGGACATTTAAATTCTCATTAAAAGTATAATGAAATACTAAGTAACTAAACACTTATAAATTCCCAATCTTAGTTACTTAGGAAAATGTGAACTTGGTGCTAACCCATGAAATTGCACTTTACACCTTGTTAAGTCGTTAGTGGAGTGTGTGTGGTTAACCGGCACACTAATATGGGACTGACAGTGCGTGGCAAAGGGTAGCGTGATGTTAACTATAGATCAATGGAGCGTGTGTGGTTAACTGGCACATTGATTAGGTGGTTGTAATATTGAGTGTACCAAGATAATTTGCATGGTTATTCACACCTTGTTTGTGATCCTCGGCATCCCAGTCACAAACTTGAAGGGCACAATCGAGATTTAAACATGCCATTAAAAGGTTCAGTGAATCTCAAAGGATCTAGGAATTTCAATTCACTTAAAGCCTAAAGGTTCTTTTTCGTATTTCGTGGTGGAAATTGGTAAATCGTCATTTACCTACCTTCAAATAGTTTACAATCGGATTACGGCATCCCTCTTCCGAATTGTAAATTATTGTGTTGGGTCCTATCCTTAATATTTCATTTGGGTGTTATATTAAGGACTTATATCAACTAACTTGAATTTCTCCCTTGTATATGTCTAGTTCAGACAACTATGGTCTTCCCAAATATTTTATAACAAGCTTTCCTCCCAAAGATGATGTTCCACGATTGGATCGTGGAAGTGAAAATCATACTTCACTTCCTCTACCTCCTCCAATTATTCTCCCTGACCCACAAGATAGAAGACTTGAAAATTTCAGGATCACTCAATCCCTATTGGATAGTAAACACAAAGATGGAAAGCCTGTATGTGCTCATGTCTTGGACATGAAGCTGCATATTGACAGGCTGAGGATGTTGGGTGTCGTCTTCCCAAGGAAGTTGGCTATTGAGTGGGTCATTCAGTCACTTCCCGAGTCATATAGTGAGTTCGTTAAAGACTACTATGTGACAGATCACGATATTACCCTTATTGATCTTACCTTGTTGCTAATTGCTGCTGAATCAGCAATGATTTGGCGCAATGGTCAAGCAAATTTGAATGGAAGATCTACATCCTGAGCTGACATGGACATTCCAGAATATATTCCTTATCCTAAAGGAAAGGAATTGGTCATGGTCAAAAGTTTTGACCATAAGAGAAAAACCAATTCTGAGACTATTCCATATGAGCCCGTGTGTTACTATTGCCAAGGAAAGGATCATTGGAATCGAAGCTTCCCTGACTACCAAAGAACTTTAGTCAGATTATATGGTTCTACTTCAGGTAAGTCCACTATCTAACTCCATTAAGTTCCTAGTTGTTGATTCTTAATACATGATGTAACAAGTTTGCATTTTGATGATTTGTAGGATCAAGCAAAAGGAAGGAAGCTTAAAAGTAAGAGCATGTTGAATATGATCGCGAAGAGATGGATTTCAATCGCATGGTTCGAAGATCAAATTTTTGAGCTGCTGCTTAGGAGTTGTGATAGATTGCTTAGAAATATGTAGTGACATAGTTTTCATTTGTAATTGCATTGTAAGGAAAAGTTTTCTTTCCGCACTTTTTGAATAAATAAAATCTTGTTTTATTTTCTTATATCTCCTTGCAATGGCATTTGTGAAAATTGATGTTTGTATGTTTCTATTGTTAGCGATATAGATTTGATTCTTTCGTTTGTGGTAGTGTCATAATTTAGCAAATAAGGAAAGATTCTCATCACCCAAGTTTCGGTTGGATAGAAACTTGGAATCTTGCAACTTGTATTGTATGATGAATGAGAATTTTTATCTTTGGGAAATTAAGACTAATTCCTTGTTCACATGTATATGTGAGTCAAGTGAGAGACTAGGGGATCGGGTACACTAGGTTGTGCGCTAGTCAGGTCCACCACGGAGAACGATAAGACTATTCGTCATGATTTACTAAAGTTTAGTAAATATGGTTATGCTTACAAGTTTAAGTATAATTCTGAAACATTGGAAAAAGTTTCAACGTATGGCAGAACGAATGAGAAGAATAAAATTGGGCAGAAAGATAAAAGTTTTTCCAATCTGAAAAGATGGGAGAGTACTTGAGTATCGTGTTTTATGATCATCTTAATAATTATGAAAACCATGTTACAATTGATCCTCTAAGGATATCTTAGTGCATTTGTATGGCTAAGAAGAGGAACCGTGAATTGTTGAAATGGTTAAATCAAGAAGATGAGTCATACTTCGTTCCAAAACAAGTCTTAGAGTCATACTCCAAGATTGTGACTTGAGTGACAAAATCTGAAGAAAGGTTTAAAACATTTATCAAATGTAGATTAAAAAGTTTTCTACTCTTGTACATTTGAAATTGGTAAGTTGTGATGTTTTGGATAAAACAAAGACCATCTAAGGCCAAGTGTGTGAAGTGTTAGTCTTGATTAGAATCCGCACTAACTCTTGAATATTTGTTTTTCAAGGAATGGTTCTTGACAAAGTGAATCTTATATGTCAAGAGTTCAGTGGGAGTCTTAAAGATCTTGACAAGTTTCAAGAACTAATCAAGAATAAAAACCTATTGTTTATCACTAGCACACAACTTGAGGTTTGTAACCTATTGTGTTGACATATTCTTATTTCTGTGCTCATTCTAGTAAAATTTGACTATCCATGTGAGTTCTATGAGTTCTCAATTGTTTGCATAAACAACTTGGAAGACATGGTAGGCCCTTGGGATACCAGGTGGCAAGAAATCAAGATTGAACAAGTTCAGTCCATATGAGTTTGGATTTGTCACTAACCTTGTCTTTTGATTACGGTTTGATAAATTCACATGGATAGCAACACATACCCCATAAAATCTAAGTGTCATAAGGTTTCTCTCCGATTCATGAAAATGATGGTGAGGAAACGCTTTCACTAAGTAGATTTTAAGGAGATAGCAATTGTGATATTTGCATTCTCAAATTTGATTATGATTACTGCATCCCTTTGCATTCTCAAAATTGATTATAATATTCTCGTGTTCTAATTTTTTTCAAATGCATAACGAATTAAGAGGGAAAAGGAATAGAACTGGATATGACTAAAGTGGTTAAACAGTGTTAAGGATAATCTAACGTTCGCCAAAGATTGGTTGCTTAAGGACAGTTGGAAGTATAGTAATGGATGGACCATATTGACATTATTATGAATAGACAAGATTTTACTGATAATAAGTTGTCGTGTGGCAAATATGGAATGTTTACATATTGGGTTTGGATGTTAAGAATAGATGAGAAAGTTAGAAACTTTTATGCACGAAGGATGTTCAAAGGAATGTACTTTGAATTTGAGACTTCGTGTCCATGGAATTATCTTGTAACAATCTCCAAATGAATACTTTGTAATATCGTTGGTCAAGTCTCCGTGACTTTTGGTACCTAGACGTTACAAAGGAATCATTGCATGATAGTTTAGAATCTGGAGTTCTTGCACTGGTGATAAAGATTTGGAATTGTGAAATGAGTTTCATTGAAGATGTATTCAATTGATCTACTTCACAAAGCAAGGACCATAGACAAACATAGTGTGCATGCTTGGAGCATGGCATAGCTATTGTTTAGACAAACATAGTGTGCATGCTTGGAGCATGACATGACTATTGTTTTAATTCAAGTATTAAGTTGACTATTCGAAACATTATACAATGAATAATGAGTAATCAATATGACTCAAAAGGTTTGGGCCATATAGGATTAGTATTATTATTGTGTTTCACTTTGCATGTTTTGACTTCCCGAATAACTAGGTTATTCAAACCATCCACAGTCGATCATACTTTGGAAGTAGGTATTGAGGCAAGACTGTCGTGAATGGGTCTGTAGTTTGTCTAGGTGTTTTAGACATAGCTGCAGTGTTCATGAGTACTCCTGGAATAAGATTCGAGTATTGGATTTAACCCACGCTCATCTGAATCACTTCATGGATTTTATCACGAGTGATTGTCAGACAATAATATCTTATATTCTTGAAACGGAGACATGTGAGTTGTAGTTGCAAGTCGGTTGCACATTGACATATGTAAACGCACCAGTAACTTGGTGTTGTAAAACATATCGTTGTGCGTGATTTGATGAATAAGTACAAGAAAGCATTTGAGTCGAAGTTTATCCGTTCTTTTTACCCCATGGGGATAAAAGCGATATCTGTGGGCCCCTCGATGATTTAGTGATGACACCCCTAAGTGCTTGGCCAAGCCTGGACTGATTTGATTTGTTCAATTAGTCAGTCGTCATTAATCGGAAATCGGGAAACAATAGATGGACAGAGAGAATGATTAAAATCCATGTCTCAGTCCATATGATATCTAGAATGGAGGAATATATGATCCCTTATCTAATGGACGCGTCATTGACTAGGTTAGTGTTCGAAAACGGCTTTTAAGAGCTACGATTGCTAGTCGGGTTGTGGAGTCGTACTTGCAATAATAGTTATTAGACTTATGCAAGTGGGAGACTGTTGGATTAGTGTCTAAGTCCATAACTATAATTCGTATGTACTTGACCCGAGAGTAGCATGGTCCATTTGGGGTGCATATCATCAGGACAATTTGATAGGATGGACTTTTGAGAAGAGGTTATTTATGATTTATTAATATATTATAAGTTCTAATATATTAATATGAAATCATATTATTTAATTAGTATTGATCAAGAATTAATTTAGAATTAATTTTATGATCAAAAGAGACTAATTAAATATATGGGATTGATTATGTAAATCATTCATTCTTGTAATGTGGGCTTATGATCCATAGTTCTTTATGTTGGGCTAAACCCATGTGGTGACCCATGGATGATCGATGGAGATTTAAACCCATGGAGCATGAAGAATATGGAAAGTCAAGCACATTAGGGTTTACATGGTGTAACCCTAATGTTGCCACACTATATATATAAGAAACCCCTATATCATGAAATCTGCCCATGCATGTGTTCTTGGAGAGCCATAGCCGATTTTGAGTGTAAGACTTCCTCTCTCAAGTTATACTTTGTCCTAGATGTGTTGTGATTCAATTTGAGGCATTCATACTATTGGTGCTAAGTTCTTAAAGGCCTTATCTATAAGCTACTACAAAGAGGTATGTCATCTAACTCATTTCTATGTTGATTATGTCAAATGCATGCTAGTTGTAGGCTTAATGTCTTGGAAACAATATTGCATGTATAATTAGTTAACACATAGATCCAAGGCATTTAGGGTTGTATGTACACCATAGGAGTGTTAGAATACTCAAAACCCATCAACCTTCACTAACTCCACCCTCTTGTTCCTCAGCTCCTTCGTCTTGCGATCTAGAATCGCCACTGGTCTTTCAATGTAGTTCAGGCTGTCATCAACCTGAATATCCTCAAGGGGTACCACTGCTGAATCATCCACTAAACACTACCGCAACTGGGAAACATGGAAAGTGTTGTGGATCTGGCTGAGCTCTGCTGGAAGATCTAACCGGTAAGCAACCCGACCCACCCGGGCCAACACCCTAAACGAACCTATGAACCTGGGGCCCAACTTGCCCCGCTTCCGAAACCTGATAGCACCCTTCCAGGGTGACACCTTCAGGAGGACCATATCGCCCACCTGGAACTCCAAGTCTGAACGCCGCTGGCCGGCGTAGCTCTTCTGTCGACTGTGAGCAGTCTGGAGCCTGCTCCGGACCTGCTGGATCCTCTCTGTGGTCTTGAGTACTACCTCCGTACTCCCCATGACCCTCTGACCGACCTCGCCCCAACATATTGGGGTCCTACACTTCCTCCCATAGAGCATCTCAAAGGGAGGTTGGTCTATGCTGGCATGGTAACTGTTGTTATACGAAAATTCCGCTAACGGAAGATACGTATCCCAACTGTCACCGAAATCTAACATGCATGTGCGTAGCATGTCCTCAAGAGTCTGAATCTTCCTCTCGATCTGTTCGTCCATCTGAGGATGGAAAGCGGTGCTGAAGTGGAGACAAGTACCCATCTCTTCGTGAAACCGCTTGCGAAATCTGGAAGTAAAACGGACATCTCGGTCTGACACTACTGAGACAGGCACTCCATGTCGTGCCACCACCTCTCGCACGTAAATCTTGGCCAACTTCTCGGCCGAGATGCTCTCCTAGATCGGTATAAAGTGGGCGCTCTTGGTCAACCGATCCACGATGACCCATATCGAATCGACCCCACGTGCGGTCCTGGGAAGCTTAGTGATAAAGTCCATGGTAATGTCCTCCCACTTCCACACGGGGATGTCTAACGGTTGCATCTTTCCATGCGGCTTCTGGTGCTCTGCCTTGACCTTCCTGCAGGTCAGGCATCTCTCCACGTACCAAGCTACGTCCCACTTCATGCAGGGCCACCAGTAGTCGGGTCGAAGATCTCTGTACATCTTCGACGCCCCCGGATGGATGGAGAATCTGGACTTGTGGGCCTCATCCATCAATACCTGTCGTACTCTGCCCCAGTACGGTACCCAGACCCTTCCATGCAGGGTTAACAACCCTCGGCTGTCATAATCAAACGAGGCCACCCGACCCACAATCCTTTCTCACTTCTGACGCTCCTCCTTCAGACCCTCAATCTGCGCCTCTCTAATCTGCTCCAATATTAGAGTAATCATTATCATCCTCAAATAGATGTCTCGGATCGGGGCCGCTACTGCCTTACGGCTCAGGGCGTCAGCCACTACGTTGGCCTTGCCCGGGTGGTACCTCAAACTCTTGTGTCCGTGTAAATGGTACATCGGACCCCATAGAGGTAATGCTGCCAAATCTTGAGGGCGAACACCACTGGCCCCAACTCTAAATCGTGCGTCGGATAGTTAGCCTTGTGAGGCTTCAACTGTCTCGAAGCATAAGCTATCACATGACCCCGCTGCATCAACACTGATCCCATGTGTGTGATCGAAGCATCACAGTAGACTACGAAATCATCCATACCCTCCGGCAGGGTGAGAATCGGCGCCTCACACAATCGATGTATGAGCGTCTCAAAGGCTGCCTGCTGCTCAGGACCCCAACGAAAAACTACTGACTTCTTGGTCAGCTGGGTCAACGGAACTGCAATCTTGGAGAAGTCCTGGATAAATCTCCTATAATACCTTGCAAGACCCAGGAATCTCCGAATCTCAGTTGGAGACCTCGGAATCTCCCACTGCATCACGACCTCTATCTTGGTCGGATCGACCAGAATACCCTTCTGGTTCACAAGATGCCACGGAACTGCATCTCGCGCAACCAGAACTCACACTTGGAGAACTTTGCATACAGTCTCTCCCTCCTCAATGTCTCTAGCACCTCCCTCAGGTGCACCTCATGCTGCTCCTGGGTCTTGGAGTAAACCAAGATGTCATCAATGAAAACTATTACAGACCGATCCAGCATCGACCTGCACACGCGGTTCATGAGGTCCATGAACGCGGTTGGAGCATTGGTGAGCCCAAACGGCATCACCATAAAATCATAATGACCATAGCGAGTCCTAAAAGCTGTCTTCTGCACATCATCATCCCTGACTCGCATCTGATGATATCCTGACCGCAGATCAATCTTGGAGAACGAAGATGCTCCCTGAAGCTGGTCAAACAAATCATCTATCCTCGGAAGTGGGTAACGGTTATTCACCGTTACCTTGTTCAACTCCCAGTAGTCTATACACATGCGATGTGAACCGTCCTTCTTCTTCACAAACAGGATCGGGGCTCCCCATGCTAAACTGCTCGGCCTGATGAAACCCTTGTCTAGCAGCTCCTGCAGCTGCGTAGACAACTCCAGCATCTCGGGAGGAGCCAAACGATATGGTGCCTTGGCTATCGGAGCCGCAACAGGGACTAGGTCAATCCTAAACTTGACCTGTCTCTCCGGAGGTATCCCAGGCAAATCCTCCGGGAATACATCCGGGTACTCTCGCACTATCGGTACATCATCAACTATCGCCTTACCCTTATCCCGGGTATCCATGACATAAGCGATGTATCCAATGCAACCCTGCTGAATGTGGCGCCTCGCTCTCGCTGCTGAACCAAAAGTCGGTCCACGCTGCGGCCTCTCGCCCTAGATCACTAACTCTCCCCCACTAGGAGTGCGAACCCTAACCAACTGCTGCTCACAGTCTATCACTGCCCCATTGGGGCTCAACCAATCCATACCCACTATAACCTTATTCCCTCACAGGGGAATGGGAACCAGATCTACAGAAAACTACTGATCGAATAACTGTAGCGTACACCCTCTATGCACCCTCGCGACCCTGACAGTCCTATCATCTGCTATTTCCACGTCGAGTGGACAATCCAGCTCCCCCGGAGCCAAAAGATCGGGTAGCCCCCGAATCAAACAATAGCATAGGTGATATGTCGTTCACTAAGAACGATCCTATACACAAACATACAAACATGAGTAATAGTCAGAAATAATAAAGAGATAATGGAGAGGATACGTACCCGTAACCACATCAGGGGCTGCACGTGCCTCATCTGCTGTCAACTGGAAGGCTCTACTCTTCGCCGCTGGCGCCTCTGCCCGGCCCTGACGGCCGTCTGTAATCCTCAAAGTGGTTGGAGCGGGTGACACCACTGGTCCTGCTGATGCTAAACTCGGACACTGGGACTTCTTGTGTCCCTCTGATTGCAATGAAAGCAAATGAGATCAGATGTTGTAGTGGTGGTGGTAGTAGCTGTACAATCCCTGCTCATATGCCCAGTTCGGCCGCACTTGAAGCAGCCGGAACTTCCCGCTTTGCACACCCCATCATGAAACTTGCCGCATTTTCCACAACGGCTGTGGCTCTGCTGACCTCTAGACCTGTGTTCAGACACCTTGGGCCTCTTTCCCGAACTCTCCATGCTAGACGTCGTCTCTGGCTTCCTCTTCTTCTCCATCTCTAAATCAATCTCTCTCTCACGATCCCTCGCTATCATATCCTCCAGCGTCCTGCAACTGGACCGGCTCACAAACTGTCTGATATCACTCCTCAGCATCTCATGGTATCGGGCATTTTTCATCTCCTCGTCCACCACGTACTGTAGAACGAGAAGGGCCCTCTCCCTGAACTGGGCGGTAATCTCAGCCACTGTCTCAGTCGTCTGTCGGAGATCCTGGAACTCCCTAGCAAGCTGCTGTACCTCAATAACAGGTGCGAACTCGGCCCTAAACCTGGTTGTGAAATCACTCCAGGTCATCGCATCGAACACTACATCATCACCAATAGCTCTCCCAACCTCCTCCCACCAGTCATGTGCCCAGTCCTTCAGAAGACAGGACGCAAGCCTAACCTTGTCCCCCTCGGGACATCTGCTGGTGCGGAACGCGTTGGCAACATCAGCCAACCATCTGCTGCTAGCAATGGGGTCCCGAGCCCCATGATAGTTGGGAGCTCCACATGCTCTGAACTCCCGGAAGGTAAGTGTGAGCGACCCCATCATGGTCGCTATCTCAGTGCGAAAAGCGCTCAGATTCTCATCCAGAAGCTCTAAAATACCCTCCTTGACCGATCCAAAGATCACTGGAGTCTGCTCTAGAATGCTACGTGTAACCTCAGACGAAATAAACTCCCTCGTCTGCTCATCCACCTCCTCGGATCCAGAGCCCGAGTCTGATCCCTCACCTGAAGTGCCCGTCGGCCTAGGACGTAGAACCACCATACTGAAAATACACCATAATAAACGTCAGAATACTCATCAAATCTCGAGGGATCTTACATGCTACAAGTTTCCTAGATTCATCTCAGCCTTTCTTGATTCGAGTACGGATCCTCTGCTTTCAGTAGTACGGGCTCATACTACCTTCCACATCTATCCGTACTTTCCTCAAGAACTGCCTCGACTCCACCAAGTCCCTTCTACTACTACTACTGTTGATCTCATACTAAACTCTTCCTAGGCTTGCCCTAGGGTAATCACCAACCCACTCTCCGCCATCAGCTGCATAAGAAGTCTCTGCTACCTCCCCCTAACTAGCTCGTGAATACTATTGCATATCACTAAGACTAGATAATTCTTCGAATGAGAGATCCTGCCCTACAACGGTTGGACTCAAACAAGAGCTGCGCAATAGAGCTAAACCTAACCCTATGAAATTATTTAATCCTTGCAATATGTAACGTAACATATTCATTTACTAGTTAGTGAAAGATAACTAAGACTCATAAAAGCACAAAGCAAGCACCATTCGAGCATCGAGTAAACATAATCAAGCATATCTCTTTCAGGCTATCCCTGACTAATCTATACTAGCATGCAGTTCATAAAGCTGAGATACATATAACAGGCACATAGGGCATTCTTCCTAGATCCTTAGTCCTAAACTAGCATGCAATTCTCATATAGATGATACACATATAATAGGCACATAAGGCATCCTTCCTAGATCCTTAGTCCTACTCTAGCATGTTGTTCTCATAAAGCTGATAATCATAACATAACATAAACTTGTATGGGTAATTTGGGAGTACTTACTTGAGCTCGGCTGATTGCATGCACCACACCCTTTTCTCTTTTCAAAGTTCTTTTCTTTTTCAAAATTCTATTCTCATATTAAAATTCTTTTTATATATAAAAATGATTTTCTTTTGAAAATTTTCATACCAAGTCCTTAGTTTGAGTCCAGACACACCCGAGAGTGTGCCCGAATCCCTCAAACCAAGGCTGTGATACCAACTTGAAACATCCCAAAAATACGGACCAAAAATTTTGTTTTAAAATCATTATTTAAACCATACAACATCCATCATCATAATAAAACAAGAACCATGTATCTCAAATACATCAAGTCAAATACTGTATCAAATCATAGAAATAATCATCAGAGTCTAAAACAATCCTAGGCTGAAACTGTGGTGTGTGCCATTCGATCATCCCGAGCCCTTCCCTTTGCTAGCTGAAGTACCTGAAACCAAAACTGAAAACTGTAACCACGAAGCTTAGTGAGTTTCCCCCAAGCTACCACATACCATACACATAATCACATACTGGGCCTAGCCCACTGCATTGGGCCCCGCCCGGCATCGGACAAGTCCGGCATCAGACCAAGGTCCGACATAACTTGGGCCCCGCCCGGCATCGGACCGAAGTCCGGTATACATATAATATCAACAAGTATATCATGAACACCAACATAAACATAACATAAAACCTAACATTCCTCAGGCTTGCCCCCGCATCAGACCAAGGTCTGGAACACATAATCAGACACATGCAAGAATCACAAAGACATCAAGCATTCTAACTGCATCGGGCCCCGCCCGGCATCAGACCGCAGATCTGGAACATAAAACCTACATCGGGCTATCCCCAGCACATACAATCACATATAAACGGGCCGGGATGCCTTAGACGCGTTCCTATAGGAGAAAACTCACCTCGCAAGACTGACTGCTGAAAACTCGAGCGAGGAATCCATGTCTGCTGCTCCGACGACTCTCCGACTATCAATTCCATAATAACAATTAATCAGAATCTGCTAATCCTCTCTTAGGGTAAAATGACCATATTACCCCTGGTTAAAGTCAAAGTCAAAGTAAAGGTCAACTCCCAGTCAACCCAACTCGTCGAGTTATCTCCCAACTCGGTGAGTTCCTGAACGCTTAAAACCGTGGTCAACTGAGTGAACTCGTCGAGTCTCCTAACAGACTCGTCGAGTTCCTGCTGTGATAAAGATCGGGACAACACGATACGACTCGTCGAGTTCCCTTATGGACTCGACGAGTCCTTTTGTCTGTTTGGCCATCTTAACAGATTAAGCCCTTATTTTCTAGATCTAAGGTTCTTAGCTCGTTTGTCCACTAAAAAGGCCTTCCTAAGGGTAAAGTTTCCAACTTTACCCATTCATAGCTCCTCTAATAGGGTTTAGATAAAACCCTAATTCTTGTAATATATGGATCATGTCCATAAGGCCATATAATCTCAAATCCACGCATACAAACCCAGATCTAAGGTATTAGCATCTGTTGGACACATAAATCTTAGAACTTTCCTTCCATGCATGGTCTTTTAGGGCTAAAAAGACCATAAACTTGCTCATATACTTGCATGGGGCTTCCATGGTCATAAAGTTTGCACCTTTATGCCATGGAACCCTTCCTAGATCCTAGATCTGAGATATGAGCCACGTGGGACGTTCCAAACCCAAGGACCAAGGTTCTTGACCCAAAATAATCATAATATGGAGATAACTAGATCTAAGAGAAGAATGATCAAGTTGGAAACTTGATTACCAGAATATGCAGTAAATGAAGTGTAGATCCTGGATCTACTTCTTCCCCTTTGAGTCTTCACTCTTCTACTTCTTCTACAAGCTTCACAATGCACAAAAACACTCAAAAATGGCAAGAACTAGCTCAAGATCACTTATGGTGGATTAGGGTTTTTTATAATAGGGATTGGATGTGATGGAGGCTGGGGTGGAGGCCAGATATGATACTTAAATAGGGTGAAAACCCTGAAAATTAGGGTTTCCTCCTGATGGACCTACTAGCCGAGTCCAGGCTCGGACTCGTCGATTAGACCATTTATATCCCGCGACCAAGCTGGCACCTACTCGACGAGTTAGGGCTACCAAATCGTCGAGTAGCTCTTATAAAATGAACATTTTAATAATTTAAATACGTACCAGGAATGGGGCGTTACAGTCTTGTATTGTGGCTTGCAAGGAATCAACATCAACATCAACATCACCTTAGATTGTTTCTGGACCATTATAAGTGATAAAACTCCCACCTTTATGGTTATATAAGGCTAGATCTAACTTTTGTCCCAATTTTATTATTGCTTGAGCATGTTGAATGAAACCATAAAGTCGGCAACTTTATGGGTTAAGAGGACCGTAGGAGAGTCTTGGAGTTCAAATCCATAAAATGGTTGAGTTTTGGAGCATTGCATGAAAGTTGGATGTATTTTCTTCACCTTTGGACCTAAATGAGATCTAGACATGTATTCGACATATATGTCTTAAAAGCATCGACTTTCTAATGTATTAAGAGGTTATAAGACCTTCCGGAAAGTTATAGTTCAAGGATTAATGGATTAAGGACTTAAAAGTTGGATTTTTGGCCTCAGATTGTTCTCGCGACGTGAGACACAAGGTCTCACAACG
This sequence comes from Lactuca virosa, assembly GCF_052849685.1. Classification (NCBI taxonomy): domain Eukaryota; kingdom Viridiplantae; phylum Streptophyta; class Magnoliopsida; order Asterales; family Asteraceae; genus Lactuca; species Lactuca virosa. Next base: position 212,995,157 of record NC_136428.1, on the reverse strand, counting down.
TGAGGCGGTTGATCCCGTTTCTGATGAGCTTATTGGTGCTCACGACGTGAGGAAAGGTTGCCCACGTCGTGAGGTTAGCTCATGCGTCATTTCTTGATGGAGTTGGGTAGGTTGAGTCGTGATGAGGTTGGATCAGATCGGGTGAGCTCTCACGACGTGACCAAGGACTGTCACGGCGTGAGATGTCATTTTGGGATTTTGGGTCTAGTTGGGCCCTAGTTTTCTGTCTTTAGGCCGTTCTTGTGCTTGGTCCCATCTGGATATTTGGGTGTCTTTCAGGAATTTAGGCCTTCTTGGATTAGGCCCATGATGGGTTTTGGGCCCAATTAGGAAGTTGGGCCATATTGGGCTTTTGGTGCTATTGGTTTGGGCCTCAGATTTTGGGCCAAGTGAGGAAATGGGTAAAATGGACTTTTACCCTGAGTGTTCAAAATCGGACTAGGATTCCAGCTATGGGTTGTGGACCAATTATTAATTGGGTATTATTTGATGATGCCAGCGCGGGGATTTTTCCGGATCAGCAGTCTGAGCTTTTATCTGAGATATTCAGCAGGGTGAGGTGAGTTTCCTCACTGTGTTTGTCGGGTCGAAGGCCCCAACGCCGGCCCATGGTTTATTATGATTAGGATGCTAGTTGCATGCGTGACTCTGCATGAATGTTTTCTGATATGTTTACCAGGTGGGGCCCGATGCTAGGCGGGGCCTGCTGACTATCTTGTATGCTATTTATCTTTGTGATTCTTACATGTGATTATGTGTTTGTATGTATGTTGGGCGGGGCCCATTATTTACAGACATATTTGTTCCTAGCGGGGCTCAATTCAGGGATGGTCCCAATGTCGGGCGGAACCCGATGATGGGCGGAGCCCATTATGTGTGTATGTGGTGTTTGGGGAACTCACGAAGCTTTGTACTTACAGTTTATGTTTAAAATATTTTCAGGTACTCCCGGTTTGCGAGTGATGGGCCCGGCTTGATCACAACACATCCACCCATGTTTTCACACTTTATAATTTTGGGAATTTTTACTCTGATAACTAATTAATCTAATTACTTTTGAATGATTGAAATGGTTAAATGGTGTTTATGGTAAAACTAAAAATGATTTTTTTTATCTTATAATTTTTGGGACGTTACACTTCTATGGAAAGAAAGCATTATGATGACGTGGTTATGAGCTTAGTAATCATGGTTAAGAGTTTCATAAGTGAAATTTATGGTTAAATCCTTGAGATGGAGAAGATGAGTAACAACCCTAATTTGGGTAAATTATGATAGAGTGAAATTGAATGTGTATCTTAATGAATTAAGACATGTAGACAACATATTCATGGAGTATAATTAGTTTTAGCCATAAAATTTAACTTCACGAGCATGATGGAAGTGTTACGTTAAGCTTATGTATCAACTAGTTGTACCTTGGGCTATGATGCATAAGTAATATGCCATTTTGACAGCTTCTATAGTGAAAGCAGATACGATCTTCAAGAACTAGAGATTCAAGCATATATGTCATCTTAACATGAGTAATCACATAAACCCTAAATGAGGGATAAAGTTAATGCTAGTATGTTATTTTATAATAATCGAATTATATGAGTTGTTGATATTGTATAAGCAGTGGCTTGAATGTAGTTGAATATAACTAAAATAGTTGTTTATAGTTAAAAGTGGTGATTGAATAGACCTGAACCTTTATAGATGAATATAACTAAAAAGTTGTTAATAGATTAAATAAGTGGTTAAATATAGTTGAACAGTTATAGCCGAATATAACTAATGTAGTTGATAATAGCTGAAAGACCGTGGTTGACATAGTTAAGTACTTGATGTTCAAACTGAAAAATTGAATATAATGTATTTAATTATTTCAGATTATTACTATATGTTGTTCCTACTATTGTTAAGTTTTATGCTAATTAGATTACTCATTAAGCTTATAAAGCTTACCTTATTTTCCGTTGTGTTGCTTTTAGGACCAAGTAATAATGATATAGGTAAGATTGTAACTGTGACATCCTCATTTCCACGGTCATAAAAGACCTTTTTAATTATGCTTATTTCAAAACAGAGTTGATTTATAACTGAAGAATTTGTCCTATAAAAGTATTCCAAAGAAATGTTTTTCATTAATTATTAAAACTTGGGATGGCATAACTGATACAAGAAACATAAGCATAAACGTAATCATTACTGGTCTTACAACATCTAATGGCCTATATTTCCTTTAATCTCTCCTCGGATCCAAACATCAAATACCTTCGTATCGATACCTGTGATACAAAGAAACTGAGTGGGTCAGGTTGAAAAACCTGGTGAGTACATAGGGCTTTCAACCCACAAGATTATAATTATTTTATTATATATACATTTCACATCAAACAAATAACCCGATTACCCATTACTGTTATTCTCACTCTCTGATCCTAAACCGATGATCTCAAGCGGTCTATCCTAAAGGATCTCTAAGTGAATAATACGATTTCAGTTATTCCTTAGCAGTATATGCTAATAAGATAACCATAGGGTGAATAGAGTACCCACATGAATAAATTATTCATATATGAGATTCTATAACATATACAGGTCGGGGACCTGCCCTTGTATAGTTCAGTACCACCTACAGGTCGTAGACCTTTCCGCGTACGATTCATCAATGCCTATAGGTCATAGACCTATCCGCAAACAATTTCATTAACATCTAGAAGTTGTGAACCTCCCCCATGTATGACTGATTAACACCTACAGGTTGTATACCTGCCCATGTATGGCTTATAAACATATACATGTTGCAAGCATGTCCATGTTTGACCCGACTTGTCTATAATAGTCTGTGGTCATCATCAATACCCCATTAGGCGACTACATTGCTAGTCCGGTAGTACTATAAAGTTTACGACCTTTGATTATTATTTTCATCCCTCTTTACCCTTAACTACCCCATATATTATAAGTATGAAAATACGTATATGGTTGATTAAAAATATCTCGTACCGTTTCATCTAACACGAAAGGTTTCAATCACAAATAATAGGCATATATAACACTTAGTTATCTAAATACTTCATATCTATGTGTAAGATGAAAGTAACTATGCACTCACTTGTTAAAAGTGGATGACTGGTAAATCTGGCAGTGCTCCACCTAACACCTTGACTCTTCCTTTGATGTGACCTAGGTATAAATGTCATTGAGTCTTAGTCTTATATTCCTAGTGACTAATGATAGTATAGATTCCTCACTAATCCCAATGTCTACATCAAGATCTATCAAGTAAGGAACAACCAGGTAGGATCATATCGGAAGTAGGGTCCGTTTGGTATACGAAGTATACTGTTTGGAAATCCCACTTTAAGTACCTCACTAAATCCAACCTAGGTATCATTCCCGTAAGCAGATCAATTAGTATAATGACTTGGAGTTACTGATAAATCTTATTTATAAGTTCATAATAACGACTATGAACATAAATATAAGTTACACTTGAAATAAAATAAGTGTATCTTAACTTACAGAGATTTCAACGAAAATTAGGAAATTACGCGGGCAAAATCTCAAAATCGAAAACTTCTATTTGTCGGATACCTAGACCCCTCAGAACCTTGATAAATATTCCAAGGAATCCAAAAAATTCAGACTTAGGAAGGAGTATTATTTTAGAGAGAAAGAGAGTGAAATTTGGTGTGAAAATGAAGAAAAACGAAGGACTATTTATACTGCCAGACGCGCGCGCCGTGCAACGATAATAGGTGCGTCGTGCCTCGGTACCATGCCGCCTGGCTCCTCCTCCGTCCCGCCACGTGCCGCAACCACATTCATGCACATCCTTTGCTTCGGGAACATGCCACATGTCCATTTCCAGTGGAGCCACGTGTCACGTCCACATCGTGCCATGCCGCCTTGTCTCTTGGAGGAGTGGGCGGCTGACCATGCCAGATGGCGCACTCCACAGCTGCCACATCACCAACACATGTATTTTCTCACACATCTTCGGATGGCCATAAATTTCGTATACGAGCTTCATTTTCTCCGTTCTTTATATCCCTAGAATCTTCTCGAATATATCTACAACTTTCATTAAGGTCTTAACATCTAACTCTCACTCTAACTAAAATTCATATTTAGACCGGTTTAGACTATTAAAGTTCATGCGAAATTCATAACTCCTTCATACAAACTCCTTTCTCGACTGTCTTTATGTCGACGAGATCATACTCATGAGATCTTCAATTCTTGTTTAGATTGTTTTGGCTAACAATCAACCGATTTGAATTTCGATTTTTGTGTCCGCATTGATGCACTGAAACTTCGAAAAAATCATAACTTCCTCATACGAAGTTATATTTGGATCTTCTCTATATGCACGCTCTCGGTTTTAAAATTACTATGACTTTCGTTTAGATTACTTAGTCTCATAAGCAACCTATCTGAAATTCACTTTTTACAATACGCAGAATCGTTTCGGTTTAATCATGAAACTTCGAAGAAGCATAATTTCTTCATACGAAGTCGGATTTCAGAGTTATTTATATGTACAAAATCCTTGTTAAATATACTATAGCTTTGATTAAGAATATTTGTCCTAAATAATCTTTTATAAAAACTTCGTTTTATTGTTTATTATATTTTAACTATCTAATCTGAATCTGTGGGCGTTACAGTAACTGAATGATAGAAGACTTATGTTGTGGCTATATAGTTTTATATTTTGTTGTAAAAGATTTGTAATACTTAGATCAACTACTGGATGTATTTTGGTACTATATGTTTATGATAACTAGTTATGTTTTGTCAAATTAATATAGAAGTACTAGTTGTTTTGAATAAAAAGAAAAAAAAATTAGATGTACTCTGTTTTAAAATCTCAAGAATTGCATACTACTCTATCAATATGATGATTAATGTGATCAAACATTCCAAATCTTTCCATCTACCCGTTAAAGAAAATGAAGGACATTTTCTTTTAAGGCTCAATTAACTACATGATTTTGCATATATCAATAATCCATTTTTATTATTTTCTTTTCATTTTTATTAACTTTCTATAATCCTATAATACCTTTTTGACACAATTTAGGTGTCAATTCTATTTCATTCTTTATATCTTTCATAAGTGGTGTAATGTAATTCATGATGCTAAATTTACATTCTTTTTGTACATCAATGTTTGATAATAGGATATCCTTTAATTAGATGATGTTCCAATATTAACAAGTATCATTAAGATATAAAGACTTGCAAGAAAGGCTTGAACAATTCTTTGTCATTAGTTTGATATTTCATCAATTAGCACATTAATGTATTGTACTTTCATGGACTTACTTTTTTCCCTTGGCAGCTTTTATCACACTTTATTCTTTAGTTGCTTTATTTTGTACACATTTTCCTTTTCCATATTTGTGTAATAATTTGTGGCAACCACTCAAAATACTTAGAATATGCACCCTTATTTGGAAAATATGGGAAACCAAAGTAAGGAGGAATACCTACATGGGGTTCTTAGTAAGATATATGTGTATCCAATATTGTCTCTCCAAAAGAGTCCTTATAGAAAGATAGGTGACTCCAACATATATATATATATATATATATATATATATATATATATATATATATATATATATATATATATATGTATATATATATATAAATATATATATATATATATATATATATATATATATATATATATATATATATATATATATAAACACTTACTGGGCCGTGTCACACCAATGTGGGGGTACACTAACACCCCCCCCCCTCAAATTCAGAGGCTCGATGAGGATAAACATGGATGTGTTGAGCGATAAGGGTACAAGAGGTTGACTCTAATACCATGTAAGATATATGTGGAGTCCAAGATTGTCTCTCCAAAAGAGACCTTATGAAGAGAGGGGGGAATCCTATATATATATATATATATATATATATATATATATATATATATATATATATATATATATATATATATATATATATATATATATATATATATATATATATAAACACTTACTGGGCCGTGTCACACCAATGTGGGGTACACTACACCCCCCCCCCTCAAATTCAGAGGCTCGATGAGGATAAACATGGATGTGTTGAGCGATAAGGGTACACGAGGTTGACTCTAATACCATGTAAGATATATGTGGAGTCCAAGATTGTCTCTCCAAAAGAGACCTTATGAAGAGAGGGGGGAATCCTATATATATATATATATATATATATATATATATATATATATATATATATATATATATATATATATATATATATACTTATTAGACCCTATCATACCGATGTGGGATGCAATAACATTTTTGTCAAGAACTAAAAACTTATTTTGAATATCACCATTGCATTTACGAAAAGGTTGATTTCTTTGTCCATATATGCTACTTTGGGAGCTTGAGCCACTTGATGAGAGTTCAAAGCCATTATTTTCTAAATAAGTTTTTTGGTTGTCCTAAATTTCAATTTATACAAAAATAAGTTGCCTGAAATATGGAATTCGGATTGTATCATTGATTAACATAAAGTTAACGTGCAATGTAATTTTCTTATTAATCTAAAATGTACGAAATATAATATGTACTTTAGAATCTTAATTTTGTATAAAACATAAATATTTGATACATGTTGCAATAGATATTACAATAATTTTAGAACTCCAAAATGGGCTTAGTTTTTTTTTTAGAACGGCAAATCTACACTATTTCTAAATTACACCTAATACCAAAGGGCTTCTAGCCCAACGGTACCGGGTGTTGCCCTCCCTTCTAGATGTTGAGGGTTCAAGTCTCATTGGAGACATATGTGGTATTAGGTGTAATTTAGGAGTACTGTAGATTTGCCGTTCTAAAAAAAAACTAAGTCCATCTTTGGAATTCTAAAATTGATACGGGTTGATGGAGTCCATCTCTGCCACCCCTCCCAATCACTTATCACATCAACTTTTCTATCTCCTCCCACTTCCAGTTACCATCCTACAACATATGAAAATCCATGACATTTAATACATTCAATTTATTTAGTTGTTTATTTTTAATATTTTAATTTTAAAGCTAAAAGAATTTAAAATAAAATTAAACATCACTTTCTATTAAGAAAATAACATACTACATGAAACGATAAAATTAAAATTTTAATTCTAAAACGGAAATTTAAATGGTAAAATGACAATTAATATAAACTATTTATATAGAGATGGTATGCATGTATGCTCAATGTAATCACAAAGATCTTAACGAATTTGGTGTTGAGTTTCTACATCGTGCAATTCATGGATCATATTTGCATTCACTTCTTCCTCAATAAGGGGATCAATATGATGAACCAGAAATATAGTAGCACACTTATCTTGCAATATCATATTGTGTAGTATAATGCAAGCATATATTATATCTCTTGTTTTATTCAACGGAACTTTAGGATGCCTAAAGCCCCTTCAACGTCCTTTCTTGTTGCTTCTTCTATCGCCTTGAACCATGTTTTAGTTATTGGATGCGAAAATAATATCACAAAAGTAGACCAAGTTGGGTATCTCCCATCTACAAGGTAGTATTCATGCTTGTATTCTTCACCATTCAAAATAAATGAACATTTGGGCGCATCGAATAGTGGTGATTGGTATATGATGTTAATGTCCTTGTTTAAATCGGCTACACAATAAATTGCATGCCAAAATCGTAAATATTGTGACCCACCGCTTCGAGTATTATTGTTGGATATTCGTGATCACTTATCATGTACCGTCCTCTCAATTTTGTTGGGTAATTCCTTCAATTCTAGGAAATCCATGTCTGGCTTCGTGTACAATGTACAAAAGTTGAATGTTGGTAGATGTTGGTTGACACGAGTATTCAGCTCTATACATTTGGACAACACCATAGTAGAATTTTTGTAGACTTTCACGTGAAGTTCTTTCCGGCATATTCAGATACTCTTCTAATGTGTCTGACGTTTTCCCGTATGCTAGTTGACACATTGTTGAAGTGAATTTTTGTAGCCTATTGAAACTTCTCTGAAGTATTGCATCTCATGTTGTTTGAAAATAAGGATAATGCATCTCCAGATAGTCAATAATATGCATAAATAAATGTTAACTCATCTAGAACCTTTTGTGGAATTGCTCGACACCAAAGATTGCATTATTTACAAAGTAATTTCGAAGAATTATGAATTTTGACTAAGTGTTGTTATGATAATGATAGCGGGGAGTCGTTGGAGCAGCCACTAGAGATTTCCTCACTGTGAGATTCAGCAGTCAGCTTTACGAGGTGAGTTTTCCTCCAGTAGGAAAGGGTCTAAGGCACCAATGTCGTCCCGTTTATGTATGTTAGCATATGATGGACTTAGGTCCGAGTCGGGGATAACCCGATGTAGGTTATATGATTCCGGACTTCGGTTCAATGCCGGGGAAAGCCCGAGGAATGTTTGTATGCTTGATGTCTCCGTGATTCTTGTATGTGTTGTTTATATGTGTCGGACTTTGGTCCGAAGTCGGGGTAAGCCCGAGGAATGTTTAGCTTATATGTTATGTTTATATGTTCCGAGATTCGGTCCGATGTCGGGGCAAGCCCAAGGAATGTTTACATGCTTGTCTTTTGTGTTTATGTTATATGCTTTGTTTATATGATTACATGTATTCTGGACTCCGGTCCGATGCTCGGCGGGGCCAGATGCCGGACTTCGGTCCGATGCCGGGCGGGGCCCGATGCCGGATTCGTCCGATGTCTGGCGGGGCCCGATGTAGCGGGCAAGGCCCAATGTATGTTATTATGTGATTTTGTGTATGGTATGTGGTAGTTTGGGGAGACTCACTAAGCTTCGTGCTTACAATTTTCAGTTTTGGTTTCAGGTACTTCAGGTAGCAAGGGGAAGAGCTCGGAATGATTGCAGTGCATACACCATTTGTTTGGCCTGGGATGTTTTTACTCAAATATGTTTGACATATATTTATGATATTTTGAGATACATGACTTGTGGCTTTTATAGATGTTTGGATAATTATGGTTTTATTAATGATTTAAAATGAAAAGTTTGGACTGTAGTTTTGGGATGTTTCAAGTTGGTATCACAACCTTGGTTTGAGGGATTCAAGCACACTCTCGGGTGTGTCTAGACTCAAACTAAGGACTTGGTATGAAAATTTTCAAAAGAAAATCATTTTTATAAAAATAATTTTGAAAAGAGAAAAGAACTTTGAAAACAGAAAAGGGTGTGGTGCATGCAATCAGCCGAGCTCAAGTAAGTACTCCCATATTACCCATACAAGTTTATGTTATGATATGCTTATGAGAATTGCATGCGAGATTAGGGCTAAGGATCTAGGAAGGATACCTTATGTGCTAATTATATGTGTATGAGCCTTATGAACTGCATGCTAGTACTGATTAGTCATGATATGATGGCCTGATTAGGATATGCTTGATTATGTTTACTCAATGCTCGAATGCTGCTTGATTTGTGCTTTTAGGAGTTCTAGTTATCTTTAACTAACTAGTAAATGAATATGTTAAGTTACATATTGCAAGACTAAATAATTTCAGAAGGTTAGGTTTAGCTCTATTTCGCAGCTCTTGTTTGAGTCTAAGCGGTGTAGGGTAGGACCTCTTATTCGAAGACTTATCTAGTCTTAGTGATATGTAATGGTATTCACGAGCTAGTTAGGGGGAGATAGCAGGAACTTCTTATGCAGCTGATGGCGGAGAGTGGGTTGGTGATTACCCTAGGGCAAGCCTAGGATAGGATTAGCATGAGAATAGCAGTAGCAATAGAAGGGACTTGGTGGAGTCAAGGCAGTTCTAGAGGAAAGTACGGATAGATGTGGAAGGTAGTATGGGCCCGTACTACTGAAAGTAGAGGATCCGTACTCGAATCAAGGAAGGCTGAGATGAATCCAGGGAACTTGTAGTGTGTGATATCCCTCGAGTATGATGAGTATTCTGATGTTTGTTATAATGTATTTTCAGAATGGTGACGCTACGCACTAGACCAGTTGGCACTTCGGGAGCCGGTGAAGGACCAGGCTCGGTCTCTAGAGCCAGTCAGCTTGATGAGCAGATGAGAGAGTTCATCTCATCTAAGATCACGTGCATCATTTTAGACCAGACTCCTGTGATCTTCGGTACGATCAAGGAGGGCATCTTGGAGCTTTTGGATGAGAGACTGAGTGCATTCCGCACTGAGGTGGCGCCATGATGGGGTCGCGTACACTGACTTTCATGGAGTTACGAGCTTGCGGAGATCCAGATTACCATGCTGCTCGGGACCCCATTGCTAGCTGCAGATGGTTGGCTGATGTCGCTAACGCTTTCTGTACGAGCTGATGTCCTGAGCGGGACAAGGTCCGACTTGCTTCCTGTCTTCTGAATGACAGGGCACGTGACTGGTGGGAAGAGGTCGGACGAGCCATTGAAGATGATGCAGTTCTAGATGCGATGACCTGAAGTGACTTTTCGGCCATGTTCCGTGCCGATATTGCACCTGTGATCGAGGTGCAACAGCTTGCTAGGAAGTTCTAGGATCTCCAGCAGACGACAGAGACGGTGACAAAGATCACCGCCATGTTCAACAAGAGGGCCCTTCTCGTTCTACAGTACGTGGCGGGCGAGGAGATGAAAATGCCCGATATCATGAGATGTTGCTGAGTGATATCCGCCAGTTTGTGAGCCGATCCAGCTGCAAGACGCTGGAGGATATGATTGCTAGGGCGAGAGAGAGAGAGAGAGAGAGAGAGAGAGAGAGATAGAGAGAGAGTTAGATTTGGATATGGAGAAGAAGAGGAAACCACAGGAGGGTCGGTCAGGGAGTTCGGGCAAAAAGCCGAAAGTGTCGGACCACAGACCTAGGAGCCAGCAGGGCCGCAGCCGTTGTGGAAAATGCGGCAAGTTGCACGAGGGGACGTGCAATGCAGGGAGTTCAGGCTGCTTCAAGTGCGGCCGAACTAGTCATGTGAGCAGAGACTGCACAGCTACTACCACCACCACGACAGTATCAGATCTGATTTGCTTCCAGTGCAATCAGAGGGGACACAAGTGGTCCCAGTGCCCGAGTTTACTAACAGCAGGATGGGTGGCGGCACCCGCCCCTACTACGTTGAGGATTATAGATGGCCGTCAGGGCTGGACAGAGGCGCCAGTGGCGAAGAGCAGGGCCTTTCAGTTGACAATAGAGGAGGCACGTGCAGCTCCCGACATGGTGACGGGTATGTATCTTCTCCCTATCTCTTTATTTATATTAATTATTGCGTATGTTTATGTGTTTCATTATAGGATCGTTCCTTGTGAATGGTATATCTGCTCTGGTATTATTTGATTCGGGGGCTACCCGATCTTTTGTGTCGCTCACACTCAGCAAGCGATTCGTAGGGGCTCTAGGGGAGCTGGATTGCCCACTTTATGTAGAGATAACAGATGATAGGACCGTTCGGGTCGCGAGGGTTCACCGAGGATGTACATTGCAATTGTTCGATGAGTAGTTTTTTGTGGATCTAGTCCCTATTCCCTTGCGAGGGAATAAGGTTATAGTTGGTATGGATTGGTTGATCCCCAATGGGGCAGTGATCGACTACGAACAGCAACTAGTGAGAGTTCGGACTCCTAGTGGGGGAAGGTTAGTGATTCAGGATGAGAGGCCGCAGGGTGGACCGACTCTATGTTCAGCAGCGAGAGCAAGGTGCTACCTTCAGTAGGGTTATGCAGGTTATGTCGCCTATGTCATGGATACCCGGGATAAAGGTAAGGCGACGGTGGATGACGTACCGATTGTGCGAGAGTACCAGGACGTATTCCCGGAGGATATGCCTGGGATACCTCCGGAAAGGCAGGTTAAGTTCAGGATTGACCTAGTCCCTGGTGCGGCTCCGATAGCCAAGGCACCATATCGGTTGGCTCCTCCCGAGATGCATGAGTTGTCTACACAGCTGCAAGAGCTGCTAGACAAGGGATTTATCAGGCCGAGTAGTTCGCCATGGGGAGACCCGATCCTGTTTGTGAAGAAGAAGGGCGGGTCACATCGGATGTGCATAGACTACCAGGAGCTGAATAAGGTAAATGTGAAGAATTGTTATCCCCTCCCGAGGATTGATGATTTGTTTGACCAGCTACAGAGTGCATCTTGGTTCTCCAAGATTGATCTGCGATCGGGTTATCACCAGATGCGAGTCAGAGACGAGGATGTGCAGCAGACAGCTTTTAGGAATCGCTATGGTCGCTATGAGTTCGTGGTGATGCCGTTTGGGCTCACCAATGCTCCAGCCGCATTCATGGACCTCATGAACCGTGTGTGCAGACCGATGTTGGACCGGTCTGTGATAGTCTTCATCGATGACATCTTGGTTTACTCCAAGAATCAGGAGCAGCATGACGAGAACCTGAGGGAGGTGCTGGAGACTCTGTGGAGGGAGAGATGTTTCGCAAAGTTCTCCAAGTGTGAGTTATGGTTGCACGAGGTGCAGTTTCTGGGGCACATTGTCAACTAGAAGGGTATTCTGGTCGATCCAGCCAAGATAGAGGCCGTGATGCAGTGGGAGGTTCCGAGGTCTCCAACTGAGATTCGGAGTTTTCTTGGTCTAGCGGGTTATTACTGGAGATTTATCCAGGATTTCTACAAGATTGTTGTTCCTTTGTCCCGATTGACCAAGAAGTCGGTGATATTCCGCTGGGGGCCTGAGCAGCAGGCAGCCTTCGAGACTCGCAGACAACGGTTGTGTGAGGCACCGATTCTGACTTTTCCATAGGGCGTCGATGACTTCGTGGTTTATTGTGATGTTTCGATCACGGGCATGGGTGCAGTATTGATGCAGCGGGGTCACGTGATAGCTTACGTTTCGAGGCAGTTGAAGCTTCATGAGGCGAACTATCCGACGCATGACTTAGAGCTGGGGGCTGTGGTTTTCGCCCTCAAGATTTGGCGACATTAACTTACTGGGATTCGTTGTACCATCTACACATACCACAAGAGTTTGAGGTACCTCATGGATCAGCCGAATCTGAACATGAGGCAGCGTCGGTGGTTAGATGTGGTGAAGGATTACGACTGTGAGATCCTTTACCACCCGGGCAAGGCCAATGTGGTGGCTGATGCCCCTAGTCGCAAGGTAGTGGCGGCTCCGATTCGAGACATATGTCTGAGGATGATAGTGATTACTCCACTACTGGAGCAGATCCGAGAGGCGCAGGTCGAGGGTATGAAGGAGGAGCGCCGGAAGTGTGAGCGGATCGTAGGCCAGGTGGTCTCATTTGATTACGGCATCTGTTGGTTTTTGACCCTGCATGGGAGAGTCTGGGTTCTGTACTAGGGCGGAGTACGACATGTTCTGATGGATGAGGCCCACAAGTCGAGGTTCTCCATCCATCCAGGTGCGACAAAGATGTATCGGAATCTTCGCCCTGACTACTGGTGGCCCTGCATGAAGCAGGACATAGCATGGTATGTAGAGCGGTGCTTGACCTACAGGAAGGTCAAGGCCGAGCATCAGAGACCACATGGCAAGATGCAGCTGTTGGACATTCCTGTGTGGAAATGGGAAGATATCACCATGGATTTCATCACCAAGCTTCTCAGGACCGCACGTGGAGTAGATTCGATTTAGGTCATTGTGGATCGGTTGACCAAGAGCGCTCATTTTATCCCAATCCAGGAGAGTATATCGGCGGAGAAGCTGGCCGAGATCTACGTTTGAGAGGTAGTGGCACGTCATGGAGTGCCTGATTCGGTTGTGTAACACCGAGACGTCCCATTTTCTTCCAGATTTTGGAAGCGGTTTCACGGCAAGATGGGTGCTCGTCTCCACTTCAGCACCGCTTTCCACCCTCAAACAGATGGGCAGAGCGAGAGGACGATTCAGACTCTCGAGGACAAGATGCGCGCATGTGTTTTGGATTTCGGTGGCAGTTGGGATACGTATCTTCCGTTAGCGGAATTTTCAAATAACAACAGTTACCACGCCAGCATAAACCGACCTCCCTTTGAGATGTTCTATGGGAGGAAGTGTAGGACCCTAATCTGTTGGGGAGAGGTCGGTCAGAGGGTCATGGGGAGTACCGAGGTGGTACTCAAGACTACCGAGAGGATCCAGCAGGTCCGGAGCAGGCTTCAGACTGCTCAGAGTCAGCAGAAAAGCTATGCCGACAAGAGCCGATCAGACTTGGAGTTCCAGGTGGGTGACATGGTCCTCCTAAAGGTGTCACCTTGGAAAGGTGTCATCCGGTTCAGGAAGCGGGGCAAGCTGGGCCCCAGATACATCGGTCCGTTCAGGGTTTTGGCTCGGGTGGGCCGGGTTACTTACCGTTTGGATCTTCTAGCAGAGCTCATCCAGATCCACATCACTTTCCATGTTGATCAGCCGAGGAAGTGCTTAGTGGATGACTCAGCGGCTGTGCCTTTAGAGAATATTCAGGTTGATAACAGCCTGAATTACATTTAGAGACCAGTAGCCATCCTAGATAGGAAGACGAAGGAACCGAGGAACAATAGGGTTGAGCTAGTGAAGGTGTAGTGGCAACACCATAAGGTCTCGGAGTGGACCTGGAGCTTGAGGAGGAGATGAGGGAGCACTACCCAGAGTTATTTCCAGATGCAGCGGACTTCGAGAATGAAGTCTGATTCAAGTGGGGGAGAATTGTAACATCCGTCACTTGAGGTGTTATTTATTTTAAATAATTATTATTTGTTTTTGGGCTATGTATTGGATAGTGGATTATTGAGTTGGACCTTAGCAAGTGGGCCGTGTAGTTGGGCCACCCAGAATACGTACGTTGTGTTGGATAAGGTGTCTAAGTCCATAACTATTTCTGGTATGTACTTGACCCGACCCGACATGGTCCATTTGGGTTGCATGGCACCATGCAATTGGATAAACTAAAATGAGAGAAATAACACTTTTGGTTTATTAATATATTATAAGTTCTAATATATTAATAATATTATTTAATTAGTTTGATCAAGAATTAATTTAGAATTAATTAAGTGATCAAAAGATAACTAATTAAATATATGGGTAGATTATGTAAATCTTCCATATCTTATATAGTGGGCCAAGAGGCTCCATGGATTATCAAGTTGGGTTCCACCCAGAGGATGCTCCATGGATGCTCCATGGAGTTAACCCATGGATCATGAAATGAAGAGTCATGTTACATTAGGGTTTACCTAATGCAACACGCTATATAAACAAAGGTGTTCTCCCCAAAATCGGCGACACTAAGAAACAAGAGGGCTAGAGCCGATTTTGCAAGTGTAAGATTCTCTCAAAGTTTACTCCTTTGCATTTGGTGTTGTGTGAAGCATTTGAGGCATCACACTTGGGGTGCTAGGCTCACAAGGTTTCAAGGATCATAATCAACAACAAGGTAAGTTATTCTATCTTTCATTCAAGTTAAAAATGTTCCCCATGTATGCTAGATAGGAATATAACCTTGGAATTCAACTTTGCATGATAATTAGACAAACATAGATCCAAGGTTATTAGGGTTGCATGTACACTTAGGAAGTGTCAGAATGCTCAAAACCCATCAGTGGTATCAGAGCCTAGGCTTGTTTGTTGTTTTTTGTGCAAACTGCTTGAAAAAATCATTTTTCTGTTTTCTGCTCGTATGAACTCGCCGAGTCCATGGGGGGACTCGACGAGTCCATGAACAAATGCAAGTTACTCGTCGAGTCTGTTCTTGCACTCGACGAGTAGAGGCTGCAGTTTTCAGAATTTCGACATTTGTTGCTGGAAATGGACTAGAAACATTACCCTAAACTGTTTTGGAGTTTTAAAACTTGTTTTAGATGGTGTAATGTTTATGCTAATCCATTTACAATGGCAATTATCAAAATTACAAGTTTTTTAAGTGTAATTTTTGATTCTTGAAAGTGTTCATATTCATGTTCTTGAACTTATGAAGATTAAATGATCATAGGAATTGTTTGTAACCTTCATGGTAGTTTAATTCATGATCATAATGTGTTTTAATGGAGTCCATAACTTGTTCTCAAGTTATGGAAAACCAAAAGTCTCACTTTTATTAAAGCCATTAAAAGAACACAAGAGTTATAAAAATGAAGAGTCTTCATTTTTATTACTCAATTAATTCATAAGTTATAAGAAGTGAAAAGTTTTTGAAGTTTACAAAACTTGCCCTCAAGTTTTGGAACAAGTAAAGTCTTGATTAAAACTTTAGTTCCAACCCTTAGAATTTTAAAAGTTAAAATTCAACCCTTATACTTTATAATATTATAAGTTACTAATATATATATATATATATATGTATAAGATCAAGTCGTCTTACCGCTAGTACGCCTCATTCACGAAGCCGGTCTATAAGGGGGTATAAGGTTGTTGCCTATAAAATGGCAACTTAATGGGTGTCCACTCTCACCCACCGCTTCCTTGATCGGTGGAGGGTCGTTAGCCGAACGGGTAGGACAAGGACTTATAAATTCTCATTAAAAGTATGATGAATATTATAAAGTAACTAAATGCTTTTATTAAATTCCCAATCTTAGTTACTTTAGGAAAATGTGAATAAGGTGCTAATCCATGAAATTACACTTTACACTTTGTTTAAGTCGTTAGTGGAGCTCGTGTGGTTAACCGACACACTAACTTGGACTTAACAAGGAAGGTAAAGGGTGACTTAAAGTTTATTATAGGTCGGTGGAGCTCGTGTGGTTAACCGGCACATCGATTGAGTAATAAACATTAAGTGTACCAAGTGATTTGCATGGTTACTTCACACCTCGTTTTGTGATCCTCGGTATCCCAGTCACAAAACTTGGAGGGCACACTCGAGATTGAAACATGCATTTGAAAAGTTCATTGAATCTCAAAAGAATCTAGGAATTTCTAAGAACCAATTAAAAACCTAATATCTATATTTCGTTTTTCATGGTGGAAATTGGTGAATCGTCATTCACCTACCTTTCAAATATGTTATAGCTTGGATTACGGCATACCTCTTCTAAGTTATAATATATTGTGATTGGATCCTAGCCTTAATATTACATTTGGGTGTTTTATTAAGGACTCTCTTAATATCTAAACTAATCTTGTTCTCTTCTTTCAGATGTCTTCAAACAATGCTGCTTCTGGCTCTAATCCTAATGGCTCCTTTACCCTTAGTAACTTGTGTGGGAAAGTCACTTTTGATGGATCCAACTTCAATGAATGGATCAGAAACATCAGGATGATTACCCGCTACGAGGACAAAGAATATGTCCTTGACAAGGAGCTTAAGGAGATTGATGAGACCACTGCAACTCCCCAGGAGATCGCTGAATTCCGGGCACATGAAAGGGATGCTACAAAAGTGGCATGCATCATGTTGGCCACCATGACAGCGGAACTCCAAAAGTCCTATGAGGACTTCTACCCTTTTGTAATGCACCAAGATCTGATGGAAAGATACCATCAAAGTGCACGACAAGAGAGGTATGAAATCATATGCTCTATCATAACAACCATGATGAAGGACGGGGAATCCGTCACGAGCCACATGCAGAAAATGCAAAGGTATGTGGATCGGTTGTTGAAGCTTAATGTGAACTTCCCTGAGGAGCTTGCAATAGATATCATTTTGCACTCCTTACCATCGTGCTATGATCAATTCCGCATGACATATCACATGAATAAGGAAGAGGTCACACTCAGCAAACTTCAGGGACTCCTCATGACCGCAGAAATAGGTCTTAAGGGTAAGTTGGTTGTTAACACTCCTACTCCAAACTCCGCCCCGGTTTTGGCAATCGGGAAAGGTTGAGGGAAGAAGAGGAAGAGCTCTTTGAAGGGTACCAAGGCTAGGACCCTTGATGGCTCTTCTTCAAGTGGAACCAAGAAAGGTTTCGTCACTCCTTCTTCTGACCCTAAAGAGGCTGAATGCTTCTATTGACATGAAAAGTCACAGTGGAAACGGAACTGCCCAAAGTACCAGCAAGATGTGAAGGATGGGAAAGTTAAACCCAACCATGCAGGTATTTACACTATCTTATCTAATAACTCACCCCATTCTAACTCTTGGGTCCTTGATACCGGTTGTGGTATTCATATCTGTTCTGATTTGCAGGGACTAAGAAGAAGTGAGAATGTGGAGCATGGAAGAATAAACTTAATCATGAGGAATAGGAAAGCTTTACCTGTCACCAAGATTGGAGTTTATACTTTATCGCTAAGTAGTGGGTTTAGTTTAGATTTGAATAAATGTTGTTATTCGCCAGAAATGGCAAGAAATATTATTTCCTTTCATGCATTGTATAAACAAGGTTTCACCTTTTCATTTGATAATGAAGTTGGTTCGATTAATGCTTTCTTTAATAATGTTCTTTATTTTAAAGCATTACCTTGTGATGGTGTGTATGAAACTGTATCTGTGGTTGATAACTTAGGAAATAATGTATTGTGTATTGATTCTGTTAATGATAATAACTTGGATAAAGCATCATTATGGCATTGTCGTCTTGGACATATAAGTAAGAAACGCATAGGCCAACTCCAAAAGGATGGAGTATTGGAGTCATTTGACCTAAATTCAGATGATAGTTGCGAATCATGCTTACTTGGAAAAATGACAAAGTCACCCTTCACAGGTTCTTGTGAGAGGGGTGAAGATTTGTTGGATCTTATACACACGGATGTGTGTGGGCCCTTCAAACATGCCACAAGGGATGCTAATCGTTATTATTTGACTTTTACTGATGATTACAGTAGATATGGATATGTCTACTTAATCAAGCATAAGTCAGAGACTTTTGAGAGGTTTAAAGAGTTTAAACAGGAAGTCGAGAATCAATTGGGCAGGAACATTAAGATGCTTCGATCCGATCGAGGTGGTGAGTATCTTAGTTCAGAGTTCCTCGACTATCTTAGGGAATGTGGGATTGTCTCACAATTGACACCTCCCAGGACACCGCAGTTGAATGGTGTAGCTGAGAGGCGTAATCGAACCTTGTTGGATATGGTTCGTTCCATGATGAGTAGAGCTTCGCTACCAATCTCATTTTGGGGGTATGCCTTAGAGACTGCCGCCCATATCCTTAATCTAGTTCCCACAAAGAAAGTTGCCAAAACTCCTCATGAGATGTGGACTGGTAAAGTACCCAAACTAGACCACATTAAGATTTGGGGTTGCGAGGCTTTCGTGAGACACGAGACTCATGATAAGCTCGAACCTCGAAGTGAGAGGTGTATTTTCATCGGCTACCCACAGAAATCCTTTGGTTACCTCTTCTACAGACCTAGTGAGAATGTGGTCTTTGTAGCTAGGAGGGCTTTCTTTCGAGAGAGAGAGTTCATAAGCCAAGGAGACAGTGGGAGGCAAGTTGACCTTGAAGAAATTCAAGAGTCAAGTGGTGAAGGAACTTCAAACCCTAGCACTCAACTTGAGGAGGAAACTCCTGTTGAGCCAATTGACAAGTCTGTACCTCTGAGGCGTTCCACAAGGGTTAGGAATGCACCTGAGCATTACTATGGATTCCATATTACTGCGGAAGGTGATACACTTATCAGTGATGAGACACTGATAGGTCTGGATGAACCTAACAGTTACGCGGAAGCCATGGCAGGCCCTGAGTCAGCCAAGTGGAAAGAGGCAATAGACAGCGAGATACAGTCCATGTATGACAATCAAGTTTGGAACTTGGTTGAGAATGTACCAGGTCGTAAGACTATAGGGTGCAAATGGATCTTCAAGAAGAAGACCGACATGGATGGTAATGTACACACTTATAAGGCACGACTGGTTGCAAAGGGTTTCTCACAAACTCCAGGAGTTGATTATGATGAGACCTTTTCTCCAGTGGCCAAGATTAAGTCTATTAGGGTTCTATTAGCCATAGCCGCATTTCATGACTATGAAATATGGCAAATGGATGTCAAAACCGCTTTCCTTAATGGAAAGTTGGCTGAGGATGTTTACATGAGTCAGCCAGAGGGTTTTGTCAGCACAGAGTACCCTAATAGAGTGTGTAAGCTTGAGAAATCCATTTATGGGTTAAAGCAAGCACCTCGCAGATGGAATCTTTGCTTTGATGAGAAAGTCAAGGAATTTGGCTTTTCTAGGAGTGAAGATGAATCTTGTGTATATGTCAAGGCTAGTGGGAGTATAGTTAGCTTTTTGGTATTGTATGTGGATGACATACTACTCATAGGAAATGACATCCCAACTCTGCAGGAAGTTAAGTCCTGGCTTGGGAAGTGTTTCTCCATGAAGGACCTAGGAGAAGCTTCCTATATTCTAGGGATAAGGATCTTGAGAGACCGGAGTAAAAGACTAATTGGACTTAGTCAGAGTACCTACTTGGATAAGGTGCTGAAGAGATTCGGCATGCAGGACTCCAAGAAAGGAGAGTTACCCATCCAGAGTAACGCCAGATTGAGTAAGACACAAAGCCCTAGTACTGAGGCTGAGATTGCAGAAATGAGTCGAATACCTTATGCTTCGGCTGTAGGATCGATCATGTATGCTATGACGTGTAGTCGACCTGATGTAGCCTTTGCTTTGAGCATGGTTAGCAGGTATCAGGGGAACCCTGGCAAGGCACACTGGACTGCCGTAAAGAATATCCTCAAGTACCTACGGAGGACTAAGGACTGGGTCCTTACCCTCGGTGGGAGTGAAGACTTGAGAGTTGTAGGGTATAGTGATGCTAGCTTTCAGACTGATAGGGATAATTTCCGCTCTCAGTCAGGCTGGGTCTTTACCTTAAACGGAGGAGCAATTTCTTGGAAGAGTTCCAAGCAAGAGACAGTGGCTGATTCAACTTGCGAATCAGAGTATATAGCAGCTAGCGAGGCAGCAAAGGAGGCAATATGGCTGAAGAACTTCATTGGAGACCTTGGAGTTGTACCAGCTATTAAAGAGCCAATGGAAATTTTCTGTGATAGTGAAAGTGCAGTTGCCTTAGCCAAGGAACCAAGGGATCACGGGAGATCCAGACACATCGACAGAAAATACCATTTCATCAGACATCGAATAGAAGAAGGACTCCTCGTGGCAAAGAGGGTATCATCGGATGAGAATCCAACAGATCCCCTCACGAAGGGACTGACTCGGGTTAAGCATCTCCAGCATGCTCGGAGCATAGGGCTGAAGGATGATATTAGATTTAGTAGTTAGATAACCTTGAAATTTGTAAAGTGTAATTGACATTAGATGATGAATAAAAGGTGTTTTATTTATGAGTAAAGTGTTGCTATCTCTTGTCGATCGTTTACTATATTTCTTTTGCATGTTTTGACTTCCAGAATAATTATGTTTGGTATATCATATTATTCGAACCTCCACAGTCGGTCATATGTCGGAAGTAGGTATGAATCAAGACTGTCATGATTGGTTGTAGAGGTCTAAGTTGTTGGACATGGCTACAACACTCATGAGTGCTCATAAGTTCTGAGCATTGGACTCAACCCACGCTCACTGGAATCACTTCATGGAATTTATCTCGAGTGATCATGAGACGGTAATATCATATAAGTCTTCAAACCTAGATATATGATTTGTTACTTATGAGTTGGTTATGCATTGATTGTACGAAAACGCATTGGTAACTCGATGTTATAAAACGTGCTCTTGTGTATAATTCAATGAGTAGTAGAACAAACATATGAGTCAAAGTTTATCTGTTCCTTCTTGGATTAGAAGCTGATATCTGGGCCCCTCGATGATTTTGTTTTGACCTATGTATCGGGCCCGGTCAGAACTAAGTTGATGTGTTCAATTAAGTTCTTTATCAAACAAATCGGAAATCGGGAAACAAACTGCAGGACAATAAGTAAGACATTGTTCCATGTATTTGTCCGGCTAATATCTAGAACAGAGGATTATATGATCACTTATCTTAAATGGCGTATCATCATCTTCTCAGTTCCGAGAGACCTTGAAAGAGCTACGATTGCCGATCGGTTCCTGAAGTATTACAGTTATAGTTATTAGACTTATCCAAGTGGGAGACTGTTGGATAAGGTGTCTAAGTCCATAACTATTTCTGGTATGTACTTGACCAGACCCGACATGGTCCATTTGGGTTGCATGGCACCATGCAATTGGATAAACTAAAATGAGAGAAATAACACTTATGGTTTATTAATATATTATAAGTTCTAATATATTAATAATATTATTTAATTAGTTTGATCAAGAATTAATTTAGAATTAATTAAGTGATCAAAAGATAACTAATTAAATATATGGGTAAATTATGTAAATCTTCCATATCTTATATAGTGGGCCAAGAGGCTCCATGGATTATCAAGTTGGGTTCCACCCATAGGATGCTCCATGGAGTTAACCCATGGATCATGAAATGAAGAGTCATGTTACATTAGGGTTTACCTAATGCAACACACTATATAAACAAAGGTGTTCTCCCCAAAATCGGCGACACTAAGAAACAAGAGGGCTAGAGCCGATTTTGCAAGTGTAAGATTCTCTCAAAGTTTACTCCTTTGCATTTGGTGTTGTGTGAAGCATTTGAGGCATCACACTTAGGGTGCTAGGCTCACAAGGTTTCAAGGATCATAATCAACAACAAGGTAAGTTATTCTATCTTTCATTCAAGTTAAAAATGTTCCCCATGTATGCTAGATAGGAATATAACCTTGGAATTCAACTTTGCATGATAATTAGAAAAACATAGATCCAAGGTTATTAGGGTTGCATGTACACTTAGGAAGTGTCAGAATGCTCAAAACCCATCACGTTGGGCGTAATCTTGGCGTACACAGGGCGTAGAGGATCTTTGGATTCGGGAAGCGCATGCATGTACGCGCAGCGTACCAAGGAGTACGCGCAGCGTACGTGAGCAGACTCCAAACCCTAATTTTTAGGGTTTAAGAAATATAAATAGAACATTATGACTCAAACCCTAGCCTCCTCACCAGCCTCTCAACCTCAGAAACCCTAGATACCTTCTCATACTCCATTCTTGTGTGTTGGCCTTTTGAAACTTGTTTTGAAGATTTGGAGCTTGGAAGAAGAAAGGAGGAGTTAGAGAAGAAGAACTTGAGTATCTTCAGCTCAAGGATCTGAGATTATCTCACCATTTGGCACATATTGGAGGTATAAAGCTTCCAACTTTCCTCATGAATACTTAGATCTAGATTTATGGAGTTTTGGACCTTTTTAGGTCCAAAAGATGGATTTTTATGGTGCAACTTTGTATTTAGGCTTAGGAGTGCCGCCCTTAGTGCTAAATGTGTCCCATAAGTAGTAAAGTCTCGATCTTTAAGGTCCTTTTGTTACCATGCATGAGATCTAACCATTTCCATGGAAGATAGTTGTTATATTCCAAGTTTGAGTCCATTTGGTGGGTTGCAAGCCACCAAGTGATCAACGTTATGAGTTAAGACATGCTAAGGGATTCAAATCTGTAATTTGGACTTAATGTCTTAATGAAATAAGCACTTTTGAAGTTTACGGCTTAACAGGGTAGTACGCTGGGCGTACAAGCCAGTACGATGGGCGTACAAGCCATGCAACAGTACGCTTAGCGTATAGAGGAGTACGCCCCGCGTACTCTCAAGCTTTGGGCTTGCGATGTTTGTGCCTCGGTTTGGGCCAATCTTTGGACTTAGCAGATTATTGGGCCTTAATGGGCCATCAGAAGTCAGAAAATGGACTAAGGATATGTTTGGGCTTAAGGGAAGGTCTATTTTAGGAGTTGGGCACAATTTAGAAAATTGGGCCATTAGTGGACCTTTAGTGGGCCAGTAGAGGGCTTGGAGAGATTAGATGGGGTTGGACCTTGGTTATGGCCCAAATTAGACCAAGGGGTAAAATGGTCATTTTACCCAAAGAAGAATTATGAATTTTGACTAAGTGTTGTTATGATAATGATAGTCAGGGAATCGTTGGAGCTGCCACTAGAGATTTCCTCACTGTGAGATTCAACAGTCATCTTTACGAGGTGAGTTTTCCTCCAGTAGGAATGAGTCTAAGGCACCAATGCCAGTTCGTTTATGTATGTTAGCATATGGTGGACTTAGGTTCGATGTCGGGGTTAGCCCGATGTAGGTTATATGATTCCGGACTTCAGTCCGATGTCGGGGAAAGCCCGATGAATGTTTGTATGCTTGATGTCTTCGTGATTCTTGCATATGTTGTTTATATGTGCCGGACTTCGGTCCGATGCCGGGGCAAGCCCGATTAATGTTTAGCTTATATGTTATGTTTATATGTTCCGGGCTTTGGTCCGATGTCGGGGCAAGCCCGAGGAATGTTTACATGCTTGTGTTTTGTGTTTATGTTATATGCTTTGTTTATATGTTTACATGTATTCCGGACACCGGTCCGATGCTGGGCAGGGCCCGATGTAGCGGGCAAGGCCCAATGTATGTTATTCTTTGATTATGTGTATGATATATGGTTGTTTGGGGAGACTCACTAAGCTTCGTGCTTACAGTTTTCAGTTTTGGTTTCAGGTAGTTCCGGTAGCAAGGGGAAGAGCTCGGGATGATTGCAGTGCACACACCATTTGTTTGGCCTGGGATGTTTTTACTCTGATATGTTTGACATATATTTATGATATTTTGATATACATGACTTGTAGCTTTTATATGATGTTTGGATAATTATGGTTTTATTAATGATTTAAAATGAAAATTTTGGACCATATTTTTGGGATGTTTCAGATGTCTCCAGACAACAGTTCTAATGCCTAACCGTGTTGGAACCTGTATTGTATTGAACAAGTGCATGTGCAGTTCAAGATAGTGCTGAGAGAAGATGAATATTAGTGGGTACATTGGTGGATGAAGATGAATACTAAAGATTTTCTTCTATAACACATTTCCTAATGGATGGATCCATTAAAATTTAAGAGAGTTGGAATGAAATTGGAAAAATGTTGGAATGGAATTGGAGTGAGTTGGTGGTTTTTGGAGTGGATAATTGTTGTTTATATAGTTGAAAAAAACTATTTTAAATATATAACTGTTAAACGGTCACAAAGAAGGAGAAATAGTAGAAACCAAGCACCTTAACAAACTCATTCCTACATACTTTTGGCAATACTGTCGGTACCGACTCCCTCCTACAGCGCACCCCGCTCTACTCCGTCCACCCTAATGGATACAATGACTGTTCACGATCAATAAAACATCGCTCAATTTTAGCAAATATGTTAGTCTAAAATGTATGAAATAGCTCCCAAAATGATTGTCGGTGTACTGCTTGCATTCCTGATGCTTGCGGTTAATGTTGTCTATCATCCTTTTGTTGGCATTTTCATTAAGTCGTTTCCAACGACATTTCATTTGAATAATGTTCTCGTTACCAACTTTTTATGGGGGGTTTCCACTCATGCCAACAATGACGTGTTTTTGGTTTTTTTCATGGATCTCATCTTCACTAGTGACACAATATGCACGATTTTAAAATGATATCTTTATCAATCTCATTTATCACATCTTTGGTGTTTTCTGATATTTTGTTTGGTTAATAACATAAAATTGATTAAGATTTGAGAAAAAGTGTTGAGCTTATTTGTGGGCGCAGTTTGGGTCGCCGATTCTCTTTTAATTTTCATCTTTATTTTTTTAATTTCTTAATTTTGTTGTGTTTCTCGCAACCCAAGTACCGATGGGGTAGTCTAAAGTATTCTATCATAAACATTCTGGTTAACTTTTAGCTTATCCATTGGTTGAGAGTTATCATATATAACCATGTTTTTCGTTGCTCCATGACTAAATGACTAAACAACCCTCCAACCCAACAATCATATTAGAATTTAAAGTTGGCATCCTTTTGTTTCAATAAAGAAGACTTGACTTATTGCTTGGTTTGTCCCCCCCATTTTTAGATAGATCAACACTCATTGATAACTAAATGTCAATCTTTATTGCATTATAGAACTCAGTGCACCTTCACATGGTGTCATCCATAATCAAAATCAAACCTTTTTACCCACAACTAACACTTTGTCCTCTTATAAATCTTTACATATATAATACTAGAAACAACAGGCTAGTAAAATTAATTATAAGGGGAGGATCGTGGATTTAGAATGACAAAAATATGTTTGTTAATCGTTATTAATTATTGGTATACATGCAATGGATTTTTTTTTTCTTTTTTGAGTCTTATATCAACCAGTGATGTTACTTATGATCGAAAGATCATGAATTCAGCAAAAGAAAACCAAAATAAATAAATTATATATGAAGCTCCATTTTCATGTTTTTTTTTTTTTAATTTTAAGTCCTATAAAACTTATTGTTAATTATTTTTAACAAGATTATATAAAAAACCTTGTTGAAATTTTAATGAAAAGACGATATATGTTGAATATTTTTTTGGACCATTAATTTTGGGTTCATAGTCTTCCTCGTCAATAGGAAAGACCTATTTTACTTGCCTAAAATGGACAACCTTATGACACACTGACGTCTTCACATGAATCCACAATATTCTATTCTAGCTTTTTCTTTGAAATGAAGATAAATGATCATAAAGTAGAACTGTTCCATTAGTAAATATCAATTTTCTTTTTAAGAATTGGAATCAGTGTGACAGACTGACGGTGTCTATAATCTTAAAGAATTGAAGTTCCAAGAAATTACCAGTTCAACCACTACTTCGCATCATCATCTTCAACACTATATTCAATGGCTTCCTTCCCAAAATTGCCGATAAAGTAATGAAATGAAACAAACGGGTATTGTAGATATGATCATACGTGAATTTGAATCAAAATGCACTTGTGTTTATATAAGTGGGTGAATGAGTATCTCATGTTTGACTTTTTTATATGATGTTTGGTATATAGGAAAATTGTTATAAAAGTCTCAATATTTTTGGAAACGTTATACTTTAATCATTAAATTTTATTTTGAAAATAAAAATCCTGATTAATTTAATTTGACTCAAATTAACAAAAAAATCTCTCTCTCTCTTTTTTTTAAAAATTTTTTTAACAGGAAATGACATTTTTTTTTTGATCCAGATTTCATTCCATCAATATTTTAATTGTCATCGTACAATGAGTGAGATGAGAACAAGCTGTGCCGCTAAGCCTTTTTGAATGGTAAAGCTAATTCTTTTAAAGACTACATCCGGAGATCTAGGGGATATAACATTACTATGCATGATTCGTTGTACTCTTTTAAGAAGCTCTACCGCATCCGGTGCGAGGAAACCAAACGTATCAAATGCAAATGGTATGAACACGTGTTGATTTTCCATGCACGATTTCTCATGTTTGGTGACTTTGCCTGTAGCTGCTTTTAAAGCAGCATGTCCCGCCGTGAAACCCCCAGCCCTCAGGCCCACGAGAGGGGATACCCCTGTAAGATCCACACATGCGTGTTTCCCTCCGACCCATCCAAAAATCAAAATGTCAGCCGGTCTGAGGGTTGACCTTCCTTCTGTCGGGTCAGTCAAGAAATTAACAGGTGCTTCTTTCTTAGCGGAAACCCCGGCACGCTTAAATATGTCAAACAAAACATCCCTAACCATATCGTGCATGTATCTGAACCCCGAGAGTTCTTTACAGTGAACTGCATGCTCTCCAAAAGAGTCCAAACATGCCTTGCGACACACATGACATATCTCGTCAGCTGGGAAAATCAAATAATCGAGATTTTGCTGTTCAAATTTATTTTTGGGGATTAAAGTATAATTTTTCCGAAAATATTGAGACTTTTCTGACAATTTCCCAGATATATATGATAACACCATGACTTTTATTGATTAAAAACTGAAAACTAGACAATTTTTTTTATAATCTTTAAGAGCATATGGTATGGGGTTGTTAAGCTCCCGTTATGGGTGAGGTGGCGCTAAAAACGGCGTCATAACACATGTAGCACCAATACACCCCCTCCCCTCTCATTATGACATCTCCCATTGTGACGAAGATGGGGTGAAACGCGTAATTTGATTCACTACTGCTTTTTTGAACGTTTTTTTACTGTTTGCAATCGACATTAATTGAAAATTTTAATTTTAATTACCTATAAATACATACTATCTACCCTAATTCTATTCACACAATTCTTCTCTTTCTTTATATTCTATATTTCGATTACTCTTAAAAAAATTATGGATCTTTTCGACTAGTCTGACGATGACGATGAGGATATGTTCATCACTATGATGTACAAGTATTGCACTAACGAGTTACTACAACCAGATGCAACCCCTCTACAAATAAGATGTGCGATGTTAAACAAAAATCGCGATGAAGGACTCGAACGTCTATATCACAATTATTTTGCGGATAATTGTTTCTACAGGTCAACGGAGTTCAAAAGAAGATTTCGTTTAAGTGGGAATGTGTTTCTACGGATCGTCAACGCCTTGGAAAGCAGATATCGTTTCTTTAATTTTAATACATATTTATTATATCTTTATACAAAATAAATACAAAATTTTACATAATTAATATATGTTTAGGTATAGATTTTTCCAATTGAGACATGATGTGATAGTTAGGTGAGGATTCACAAAGTTTCATAAATGTGTTGTGGGAATTCGTTTGATGGCTATGGGGGAGTCACCTGATACCATAGACAATTATATGAGAATGTCCGAACAAACTGCAAGGGAAAGTTTGTATAGATTGTCAAAAGGTGTTGTTGAAACATTTGGAGAAGTATATTTGTGAAAACCTTTGTTGCATGATATGCAAGAACTATATGCAACTCATGAAGAAAGACATGGGTTTCCTCGAATGCTTGGAAGCATTGATTGCACACACTGAAAATAAAAAAAATTTCAAGTAGCATGGAAAGGACAATATGCAAGTGGTCACCATAGATCACATTCGTTCGTATTAGAGGTTGCTGCTGCCTAAGATTTATGGATTTGACATGCATTTTTCGGGGTTGCGGGTTCCAACAACGACATCAATGTTCTTGATCAGTCACCAATATTCAACATTCTTTTGTCAAGAAAGGCACCAATCGTGAAGGAATTCCGACACCCGTTTGAACCAAGGGATAAATTTTTCAAGAGAAAACAAGAAGGAGCACATAAGGATGTGGAACGTGCTTTTGGAGTTCTAAAGTTGAAGTGACACATAGTTGAACATGCGACACAACTATTGGACTTAGAAACTCTACGCTATATTATGTATGCATGTATCATAATGCATAACATGGTAATATAAGATAAATGACAAAATATTACACACTATATCCCAACGGAGCCCAGGCACACTGAATTTCAACCGGGAACAACATAATATTTGCATAGAGTCGTTGATATTCAGGAACCAAATAAACATATACAACTTCGAGAAGACTTGGCGGATTATATCTACGATGGTAACGATGATGATGAATAGCGTTATTTAGAGAAAATAATTTATGTATTTTTTTGTCTTCTAATGTTTTTTTTTTTAATTTGGATGTTATGTCTAATTTAAATGTTATTTTTTAGTTTTTAGATATTATGTTTTATTTAAATATTTTGTTTTATAAATAAATATATATATATATATATATATATATATATATATATGAAAAAGGTTTACATCTATTTGAAACACATCTTGTATATATCAAAAGTTAAAGCAAAATATAAAGATGTGACTCTATACGTTCCGTCTTCTCAAAACTCCAGGAGGTACCTGTCTACTGATTTCCTGAGAATACAAGCAGTTTTGAAAGAGTATCAGTATAAAGCTGGTGAGTTCATAAGCGATGTATTGTAGTGAAAACTTGTTGATGAATCTTGTAAAAATGTTTGTATGTTTCCAAGAAAATCCAATATTTTCTTTAGTAAAATCATGATAGTACCAGTTCCTTCTATGAATGTTTGTTACGGTATCCTTTGTAGTATAAAACATATTAGTATGTATGCTTGGATACTACTAGAATATATAGTATGATGAATTCCGTATGAAAAACCTCTGCGTGAAATGTTCTATTTGAAAACCCTGGCTACCACCAGTATGTATAGTAGTTTTATTATCTGAATAAAACCGTGTATTGTATCTCTGAAAATCTTTCTATGTAGTGTATAATAGTTCTATTAATTAAAATAAAACTAATGAAGAATGAAATCCTGTAAACAAATGATTAGTTTATACCATTGTGAGTCGTATAACCATGCTTGATACGACCTAGTGACCTTTACAACGTTCTTCAAGTGTTGGTTAAATGACATTTGTCACCTCAGGCATGCCTGCCTAACTGTAGCTAGCAGTTTAGGTGTGGAATTGTCAATCCCGAATAGATCTATTCACAAATCTCACGCTCTCCCTCCAGGAGACTCTGGTTATACTATGATAGGATTTAATTTAGTACACCTAAGGGTACAGTTTATGAAGTAGAGTCTCACAATGATGTATAATCTAGTTTACATGTAATTCTGTATCACTCTCTTGTATTTGAATTCTTTGAATATTGTATAAAGTAATAATTATAATTAAATAATTATTAAACGTGTGCTCTTGTAGTAATGTATATCATAAACTAAATCTGTCATAGTCTATATGAATAGCAGTGTACAACTCTGAACTCGTAAAAACTGTGTATTAAAAACCCCAAACTATACCTATTATAGTTTGCATGTATATAGTGTAGTTGATGTAACTATTGAATGTGAAAACTATGCAATTATGGTTGTAATTTGAAAACGTCCCTTATGCTCAACATAGTACAAAAGGGATAAAACATCTAAATATTTTATAAATCGTTTGTCTGCATCAATTGCATAAGTTTTATACTTGTTAAAAGTCCTTTTGTATTAGTTCACAAAATCATTTGTGTTTGACTTGTATTCCCCCCCGAAAACGTTTAAAAATCATAAAAGCTTAGGGGTATGAACTCACAGTTAGTCGTGTACAGGCGTCGAATCAACGGACTAAAATGAAGACCCTCGAGTTGTAATGTAGCACTTAACGGAATCCTAATAACAATTAAATACATAAATGTATCTAAATTAGCGATTTCGTTAGGAAAACACTTGCTTTCGGTTAAGGAATGTTACCGGGACTTGATTGAATCGAGGAAAGTGGGTTTTTCAGCCAAATGCTCCACTTAAAAAGAGTTTACGACCGTGAATGGGGTTTACGGCCGTGAAAAGGGTTTACGGTCGTGAAGAGTTTACGGCCGTGAACTGGCGTTTACGGCCTTTGAAGATACGATGAGTGTACGGTTGTAACCTTAAGAACAGGGTTTACGGCCTTTGAAGATTTGAAGATATGAAGTGTGTACGGTCATAAACTCAAGAACATAGATGCTGATTTCGACGTGAAACGTGCTCTAGATGCTCCAAAATGACTCCAAATGGTGTTTCTCAATGATTTCCGGAAGAATAAGGGTGTTTTTGGTGTTTACGGTCAAGAGTTTAGAGAGAGAAGAAGAAAGTTTTCGGCCAAGAAGGTTAAAATGAGGGTAGGGACACGTATTTATAGGGGGTTTTCGTGGTCGGTGGTGGGGGTCCACCCGATGCTGGCCGTAAACGAGTGTACGGCCGTATACGGGTTTACGGCCGTAAACTCACTAAGGCCGGGAATTTTTTGATTTTTCGAGAGATTCTGGTTTTCGCGTGATTCCTTTCCGACTCGCATATATAAATTTAATTATATAAAACTACATGATTTTATAAATCAAGGAGTTTGACGGAAAATTAATAAAATCAAATTTTATTAACGGAAATCGTATAACAGAAACGGAAAAAGTTTCGGGTTGTCACATCATCCCCCCGTTTGAGGGAATTTCGTCCCGAAATTCAAACATAGAATACAAATCATGGGCTCGGGAAGAGATGGGGATACTTTTGTTTCATTGAATCTTCGCGTTCCCAAGTGAATTCAGGTCCTCGCTTGGCATTCCAGCGGACCTTCACTATCGGTATGCGACTTTGTTTCGTTCGTTTGACTTCCCGATCCATGATTTCTACGGGTTCCTCTACGAAGTGTAAGCTCTCGTCTAGTTCGATCTCGTCGAGGGGAATCACAAGTGTCTCATCGGACAGACACTTCTTTAGGTTCGACACGTGGAAGACGGGATGTACGTTGCTAAGTTCCTGGGGTAGACGAAGTTTATACGCTACGTGACCGATCCTAGCGAGGATCTCGAATGGTCCAATGTATCTTGGATTTAGCTTTCCACGCTTTTCGAAGCATATCATGCCTTTCCAGGGTGAGACCTTCAAAAGAACACGGTCACCAACCTGGAATTCCAAGGGTTTTCGTCTCTTATCGGTGTAGCTCTTTTGTCTATCTCTTGAAGCTTTTAATCGTTCCCAGATTTGTACGATCTTTTCAGTAGTCTCTCTGATGATTTCTGGGCCCGTGAGAGTGCTGTCGGGGACTTGACCCTTGACTAGCTGCGTGTCGCCCACCTCAGCCCAGCACAGAGGGGATCTACACTTACGGCCATACATGGCTTCAAACGGCGCAGCCTTGATGCTGGTATGGTAGCTGTTGTTGTAGGAAAATTCGACCAAGGGTAGATGAGTGTCCCACGACATGCCAAAGTCGATGATGCAAGCTCTCAACATATCTTCCAATGTTTGAATGGTCCTCTCACTCTGCCCATCTGTCTGTGGATGGTAAGCTGTGCTCATATCCAGCTTAGTTCCAAGAGCTTTCTGCAGTGACTGCCAAAATCTCGAGGTAAACCTACTATCTCGATCGGAGATAATGGACACAGGCACACCATACAGACGAACTATCTCTTGGATGTAGATTCGTGTGAGTCTCTCCATTTTGAAGTTTTCTTTGATTGGCAGGAAGTGGGCGGATTTAGTCAGTCGGTCAACAATTACCCAGATGGCGTCGTGCCCACTCGGAGACTTGGGTAATTTTGTGATGCAATCCATTGTAATCCTTTCCCACTTCCACTCAGGTATTTTTGGCTGCTGAAGTAAACCTGAGGGCTTTTGATATTTTACCTTCACCTTGGCGCAAGTCAGGCACTTGCCCACGAAGGTAGCGATCTCTGCTTTCATGTTCAGCCACCAATAGAGTTGTTTGAGATCCAGATACATCTTATCTGAACCTGGGTGAACGGAGTATCTAGTCTTGTGAGCTTCATTCATGACAACCTCCCTGTAACCACCATACTTTGGGGTCCAGATCCGGTTCATGAAATAGTAAACTCTGTCTCCCTTGACCTCTAAGTTCTTTTCCATTCCTCTCAAGGCTTCACCGGCATGTTCTCTGGTTTTAAGGCTTCCAGCTGAGCCTCTCTGATTTGCGCGGATAATTGGGAATGGATGGTCATTTTCAATGCTTTCACTCTACGACCTGAATACTCCTTTCGGCTGAGGGCATCCGCTACCACATTGGCCTTGCCGGGATGGTAGCGTATTTCGCACTCGTAATCACTGAGTAGCTCTACCTATCGCCGCTGTCTCATGTTTAACTCTTTCTGGTCAAAGATATGTTGTAGGCTCTTATGGTTGGTGAAGACAGTGCACTTGGTTCCGTAGAGATAATGTCTCCAGATATTTAACACGAAGACCACTGCTCCCAACTCTAGATCGTGAGTTGTGTAATTGACTTCGTGTGTTTTCAGCTGCCTCGAGGCATAGGCGATAACCTTTCCTCGCTGCATAAGCACGCAGCCTAGGCCCTGATTAGATGCATCACAGTAGACAACGAAGTCTTTCGTCCCTTCGGGCAGGGACAAGATAGGTGCGCTGCATAGGGCCTGCTTCAAGGTTTGAAACGCAGTGTCTTGCTTTTCTCCCCAACTAAAGGTTACACCTTTTTGTGTCAGGGTGGTTAAAGGCTTAGCGATTTTGGATAAGTTTTGGATAAATCTGCGATAATAGCCAGCGAGACCCAAGAATTGACGGATTTCTGTGGGCGTCTTCGGTGCTGACCAATTCTCAATCGTGTTGATCTTGGAAGGGTCCACGTGTATGCCTTCCTCGCTAATCACGTGACCGAGGAAGGTTACTTTTGTAACATCCGGAATTTCGGGAATGATAGTTCGTGTTTCAATTTTGAAGATTTAGGAGGGGCTCGACGAGTCGAAGGTCTGACTCGCTGAGTCACGTCGAGTGAGCACGTGGATTTAATGAGCGGACTCGACGAGTCCAAGGATGGACTCGCAGAGTAGGTACTGGGCAGAGAAAACCCTAAGTTCCGGGGTTGGAGCCAATTTAAAGGAACTTATGACCTTGGATGCTCCTCATATCTCCTGTGAGAAACCCTAAATCGCCATTAGAGCCATGGGAGAGTTCTTATGATGAAATCAAGTATTTTGGTGGGTTTTATGGAAGGAAAAGAGCATGATTCAAGCAAGGAACGAGATGGGGGCTGTGGATCTAGCATTTCTTCACATGGGACTGCTGTATGAGGTATAATCTTGTATCCTTTCTTCTAATTTGGTTGGACCTCATGATCTTGGAAGTTTTTGTTGGGATTTGAGCATTCTAACACTCCTAAGTGTACATGCAACCCTAATAAACCTTGGATCTATGTTTGTCTAAAATTCATGCAAAATATGATTTCCAAGGTTCATAATCCTATCTAGCATACATGGGGAACTTTTAACTTAAAAGATGGCTAGAATAACATACCTTGTTGATGATTTGATTCCTTGAAAACCTTGAGCCTAGCACCCCAAGTGTGATGCCTCAAATGCTTCACACAACACCAAATGCTTTTGGAGTAAACTTGAGAGAAATAAGAACACTTCTATTTTCGGCCTTGCACTCTTGTATTACTAGTGTAGGCGAAAATGGGGAGTATCATGCTCTTTATATAGTGTGTTACAGTTAGCGTTACACCATGTAAACCCTAATGTAACATGGCTCTTCATTTCCATGACCCATGGGTTTGTAACTCCCATGGAGCATCCATGGAGCATCCTATGGACCTTAGCCCAACTTGATAATCCATGGAGCCTTTAGCCCACTATATAAGTTATGGATGATTTACATAATCAACCCATATATTTAATTAGTCATCTTTTGATCACTTAATTAATCCTTGATCAATACTAATTAAATAATATTATTAATATATTAGAACTTATAATATATTAATAAACCATAAATGTTATTTCTCTCATTTTAGTTTATCCAAATGCATGATGCCATGCAACCCAAATGGACCATGCCGGGTCGGGTCAAGTACAACCCATAAATAGTTATGAACTTAGACACCTAATCCAACAGTTTTTAGGGTTTAACTCCCCTTTTTTTATGCTTATGAGTTAAGTGAGACATGATCTGAGGTGGGAAACCTCAGATCTGAACCTTGTGAGGTCCTTGGAGGCTAGGTGCCTCAGCTTTAGTGGTCCAAATGAGGGTTGATGAGCAAAAACCTTCATGAAGAGCATGTATTGGCGTTTTGAAGCAATAGCATCATGTATGAACGTAAAGATCGAAGCTTTACGTAATTATTGAGCCTTGGGATGATAGATCTATAGTTTAGAGTGATAGATCTGATTGAAATCGTCTGAATGAGAAATCAGATCAAAGGGACTCGCTGAGTCCATGAACTGACTCGACGAGTCGACGAGGGTTTGTCCCGATGGATTGATTATGCGATAACTCGGCGAGTTGGGGGTCAACTCGACGAGTTGAGCTGGACTTTTGAGACTTCTGAGGATACGAGGGGACTCGACGAGTCGCAGGAGTGCACTCGACGAGTCGGGTCAAACTTGGACTGTTGACTCGAGTTTGACTTCTGTTGACTTTGGGGTTTTGGTCAACGTATATGATAGAGACCTTGGAGGGGTAAAATGGTCTTTTACCCACTTTAAAGAGTTAGAAAGAGAAAGAACCGCCTTCGATTATCTGAGTCGTGAAAAGAGTATTAATAAGAGATATTTATCCTTTGTGTTAGGAGGAGGCTAGTTCGAGATCCAAGCGCGAGGTTATTTGCTCACCTGCTAGCCGAGGTGAGTCTTCTCACTATACATTACCTAGAGTGGTAACTATGTGCAGACCGGAGGGTCTTATGTGTTATGTGTATGTTGATTTTATATGTATTGTGATATATGTATGCTATGTGTTATATAGACCGGACCGGAGGGTCCTACGATTTAGACCGGGCCAGAGGGTCCAACGATTTAGACCGGACCAGAGGGTCCAACAAGCTAGACCGGACTGGAGGGTCCAACGAGCTACGGGACTGGAGGGTCCCGCTGAGACACATTGACCGGAGGGTCATACCGAGTCATAGCCTCGATTGGCTTATGTGTTGTATGTGGTATTTTGGGGAACTCACTAAGCTTTGTGCTTACCGTGTTATGTGTTATGTGTTTCAGGTTTTCTCAGGATCGTGGGACGGCACCGGCTCGATTGTACACACCAGAGAAAGAGTTATGTTTTGAGGATCCTGGATTATTAATGGAGTTGTGCTTATAATTTGAATAAACGAGATTTCTATAAAATATGTTATGAAAAGTATGCGATTTTAAAATGAAAAATCTGTTTGAAAAATTACGGTGTTACAAGTTGGTATCAGAGCCTTGGTTTGAGGGATTCGGATGCACCTTCAGGTAGATCTGGACTCAAACTGAGGATTTGAGAAAAATTTTCAAGGAAATGATTTATCTAAAACGAGCAAGAGTTTCTAAAAGAATACGAGTTGGAGCAGTGTGTACAATCAGTCAGAGCCCGAACGGTGATTTCCCAAAATACCCTTACGTTTGTATTATGAGATATTTATGAGATATGCTATGAGATATTATGCATGCTAGAGATAGGCTAGGTATTTCATATGTTAGGACTAGAGTGGCCTGATTTGTGATGCCTTAGCCTAGGAGTTACTGTTATCTGTGATGTGCTTTCGAGTATGTGCTGAGTAAGAGTATCCAGCAGGAATCCTCTAGAGAGGGATTTGGGTAGAGGAGTAATCTAGGAGAGATACCTAGATAAGCATTTGAGGAGTCTACTGAGAGAGTAGTCAGATGCCCGCGTGGGGTAAAGTTGCTTGAGTTCGGTGGTATCCTTTGAGTATGAGGAGAGCAAGTGGGTAATATCCTAGAGTGGTTTTACATGTCGGTAGAGATTATTCGATGCCCGAATGCTGCTTGCTTCGTGCTTTGTGGAACTCTTGATGATGAGAGTCAGCTACTAAGTGAATATGACGATATTCAGGAGGTAGATGGCTGGCATCATAAGGAGTTCTTCAGCAGCTGATGGCGTAGAAGTGTGAGAACCTAGGAAGATCCTAGGAAAGGGTGACCCTAGTCAGATGAGTACGCTGACAGAGTAGGATATTTCGCAGAGGAGCGAACACGCATGACGGGGTTGGTGATTGAGAAGGTCGAGCAGCTACTTAGGAACTCGGGGATGGTCTGTGTGGAAAGTATGGGTAGATGTGGCAGGTAGTATGGGCCCGTACTACTGAAAGCAGAGGACCCATACTTGATACAGGGAACATTCCGGAGGTTTTAAGTAGCAGATCGAGAGGTGATTTCATGGTTCGTGTACCATGATTTGTAGCAGATCGAGAGGTGATTTCATGGTTCGAGTACCATGATTTGCAGCAGATCGAGAGGTGATTTCATGGTTTGAGTACCATGATTTGTAGCAGATCAAGAGGTGATGTCATGGTTCGAGTACCATGATTCGTAGCGGATTGAGAAGAGATAACATGGTTCGGGTACCATGATTCATAGCAGATCGAGAGGTGGCCACATGGTTCGAGTACCATGACCCGTGGCGGTTAGTGTTATTGGTTCTACCAGTTATTCCGTGGTGATTGGTTAGACCGAGATCAGATGTGAAAGAGTATGGGGCCAGAGGGCCATGATGAACGCGTTTTAGTGGAGCATCCCTTAAAAGGGAAATCGAGTTAGCTCCGAGGGATTGTTGGTGAGATGCCAGTTGGAGTCGCAAGACTCAGGGATGAGTAGAGATGGCGGTTGTGGAGGATTACGACATGAGTTGAGCAATCAGCCGATGGTGGAGATGTCATTTTCTGTGACCTGAGCGGTGCTATTTTTGTTCCTGTGGGAAACAAGAGAGGTATTGAGATTTTCGGTTTCCAAGGTTGGGGGTGAGCCCTGTGGGGTAGCTTTGGTTACGATCTTTCATCAGAGTATGCCGAGAGGTAATGTTAGAGCATGAGCAGGTTGTCAGCGGGGACTGAGATGGTTAAGGACAAGGATACACCCTATTTGAGCATAGTAGGGCATGTATTAGCTACAGCGGCAGACGATCAAGAAGAGGATATTGGGGCGGTGGCTCTTATTTTCTATGATGAGTATCGAGTGTGGTAACGAGGACTCCACTCTTATTACAACCCACGTGATGGAACGTTGGTTGAAGAGTCGAGGATGAGGAATATGTTAGTTCGTTATTTTCAGACTGAGAGTCAGGGTTACGACTGGACAGTTGAGATGTTCGGTAGTGGGATGGTACGAGATTCTGAATGACTAGAGGTAGTCATGATGAGAAGTTTCTGAGGATGTCATCGGAGATTCGGGGTATTTGGAATTGCTTGACCTCCATCGGGGAGATCATCGAGCATTGCGTATCACCTTCCAAGAGTAGGTGCGATGTTATTAGGAAAAACAGTCTGTGGGTTAGA
Organism: Lactuca virosa; assembly: GCF_052849685.1. NCBI lineage: Eukaryota > Viridiplantae > Streptophyta > Magnoliopsida > Asterales > Asteraceae > Lactuca > Lactuca virosa. Next base: position 212,956,721 of record NC_136428.1, on the reverse strand, counting down.
TTGTTAGCGAACCAATTGGTGATGGTTCGAACCCTGAGTGGGGGAGAACCGGGTACTTTTTGAGGAGATCAGAAATTTGTTCAAGAGCGGTTAGAGAACTGGATAGAGAGGCCTGTGGTGCGGATTCCTGAGACCAGGGTTATTGGTGGTCAAGGAGAGGTGCAGAGTGAGATAATGCATGTGGTACGTGTTTGAGAAAGGATGAGTGTCTCCACGGCAAGTGGCCGTTGGTCGGAGAACTTGTGGTGGTTAGGAATCCTTCAAGGTTAAAATGGTGAATTCGAGGTGGTTGGCTTGTGAGGTTAGTTCAGCGGTTGAGAATTTCTGGTTCAGAGTATGGGCTATTATATGCAGTATGGGAAGGGAAGAAGTTGATTGGGCAACCAACTTCAGGGTCGTTATGAGTATTCTTGCATGAGTTTTGAGCAATATAGGAGGAAGTTTCGGATTATCATCTTCATGTTCTGAGTCGTTGGCAATTTCTCCGTGTTTTAATTTGGGAGATGGAGTATTCCGGGGTTACAAGTGGCACGAGAGAAAGACCGGTTGCGAGGTTCCGAGGAAGCAATGTGGTATCTGAGTATGATGCCATGAGTATGAGATCAGTGGTAGAGTCAAGACACTGCGAGGCGTTGTGATGGTATTCCGGGGTATCCGAGTTTAATATCCTATAATCTCGGATTATTTTGAGTTTGAGTTTGAGATGACGAGTGGTGTATCAAGTGTCTATGGTTCCGGTGGGAGCCCTTCAGCTAATTGACATCAAATGGATTTATTTGAGAATGTGAATTGCAGCGAGAAAAAGAGGTTTTGTCACGACGGTGGTCGTCTGGAGAAGTGATGCTTAGCCTGGATGGGTGTGTGTGTACCTATCTATGCTGGGCCGCAAAGCATGAGTTAATGATCGCAGTGTGGTGTCAACCTGAGGATGAGATTGTGAAGTGGTAAGAGTAAGTGCGGTAAGACTGCGGGGAGCCGTAGTACTCACTATTCAATGAGAGGTTGTGGTGATGCTACGGGGAGCTGTAGTACTCACTATTCAGTGAGGGGTGTGGTGATGCTACAGGGAGCCGTAGTACTCACTATTCAGTAAGAGGTTATGGTGATGATACGGGGAGCCGTAGTACTCACTATTCAGTGAGGGGTGTGGTGATGCTACGGGGAGCAGTAGTACTCACTATTCAGTGAGAGGTCATTGTGATACTGCAGGGATCCGTAGTACCCACTAGTCAGCGAGAGAATGTTATGATGAAGTGCTCTCTGATCAGAGCTTGACGCAGAAGAGTTTTACGCTTGGGTAGCCCTAATATTTGAGTGTGTGGAAGCCTGGGGTCGAACCAGGGGCGAGACTGGGGTCTCCATATTTGTCGGGAGTCGTTATATTCTGAATTGAGTAGTGGTTGTCGCAACCAAAGGGAAGTGGATAAGTGAGGAACGCATGGGTTGCGGGTCATGAGTCATGAGTTGAGTGGTTCGTTGGGACGAGTGGTTCCAACTCTGTGCCGGACCAGACTCTCTATTTGAGTTCGATCCTAGTGGTGTATTGAGTAGGTAAAATGAGATTCTGGATTCAGAAATGAATTTCCTTTGGAAGGGGGTATTGGTTCCATCTGGTGTCTTAGACCTGAGTGGGTCAATTCGTAGGTATGAGAAAACCACGAAACGCATGGAACTAATGAGTAGTAGACGGCAGAGATCGAGAGTGAGTCGAATTCCGTATTCGCTTGAGTTAAAGCAAACTTCGCGACTTGTGTGTCGCACTGGGCCGAGATAGTTGTATTGATAAGGAAGTCAGTGAGACGTTTTGGTACATGCAATGGGTAACCTTTGGAGGTTCAATTGTTGGGTCGGGAGATGACCTGGTGCTCAGTCTTGAAAGGTATATTGAGAAGGGAGCTGAGGTTTATGTTTTTCAGATGTCGGAGGACGCTTCTGAACAAGCATGGTCATTGTTCGTATCTGAGGACAGGGTGTTGAGGGTTCGTTGTTCAGAAGGGTTGTGATTGCAGTATAGTGGATGAGTCCCTGGTGTGATGTGATCCTTCCATTCCTTGGTATATGATCTGGATTGTTTATCATGTCTGGTACGAGTGATCGGTAGCCAGTTTTGGGCATGGACTTGTTTTATCGGTCCCCACTGGAGAATCAGAGGGGCAATGAGCTATCGGGGTTTGTTATTCGAGGAGCAAATAACGTGGTGACATCTGGAGAGGGCGGTCTCGCTGTGTGTCAGGCTACTAGAGTCCCAGATTCTTGAGAGTCAGAAGGGGGAGCATAGTGGCAGATGGTTCTGTCCTTTTCCAGGGAGGAGTTCCTGTTTGGATTCAGGTGCCCAGAGAGGAAGATAGTTGTGTGGTATGAGATCCCTTCGATGGTGCTGTTTGGTTATTGGATTAGACCTATATGTTGTGGAGGAGCGATTTCGAGGGCGAAGTCTAATTCAAGTGGGGGAGATTTATAACATCCGGAATTTCGGGTATGATAGTTCGTGTTTCAATTTTGAAGATTTAGGAGGGGCTCGACGAGTCGAAGGTCTGACTCGCCGAGTCACTTGGAGTGAGCACGTGGATTTAATGAGCGGACTCGACGAGTCCAAGGATGGACTCGCCGAGTAGGTACTGGGCAAAGAAAACCCTAAGTTCCGTGGTTTGGAGCCTATTTAAAGGAACTTATGACCTTGGATGTGCCTCATATCTCCTGTGAGAAGCCCTAAATCGCCATTAGAGCCATGGGAGAGTTCTTATGATGAAATCAAGTATTTTGGTGGGTTTTATGGAAGGAAAAGAGCACGATTCAAGCAAGGAACGAGATGGGGGCTGTGGATCTAGCATTTCTTCACATGGGACTGCTGTATGAGGTATAATCTTGCATCCTTTCTTCTATTTTGGTTGGACCTCATGATCGTGGGAGTTTTTAGGGTTTATCTCCCCTTCTTTTGTGCTTATGAGCTAAGTGAGACATGATCTGAGGTGGGAAACCTCAGATCTGAACCTTGTGAGGTCCTTGGAGGCTAGGTGCCTCAGCTTTAATGGTCCAAATGAGGGTTGATGAGAAAAAACCTTCATGAAGCATGTATTGCCGTTTTGAAGCAATAGCATCATGTATGAACGTAAAGATCGAAGCTTTACGTAATTATTGAGCCTTGGGATGATAGATCTATAGTTTAGAGTGATAGATCTGGTTGAAATCGTCTGAATGAGAAATCAGATCAAAGGGACTCGCCGAGTCCATGAACTGACTCGACGAGTCGACGAAGGTTTGTCTCGATGGATTGATTATGCGATAACTCGGCGAGTTGGGGGTCAACTCGACGAGTTGAGCTGGACTTTTGAGACTTCTGAGGATACGAGGGGACTCGACGAGTCGCAAGAGTGCACTCGACGAGTCGGGTCAAACTTGGACTGTTGACTCGAGTTTGACTTCTGTTGACTTTGGGGTTTTGGTCAACGTATGTGATAGAGACCTTGGAGGGGTAAAATGGTCTTTTACCCACTTTAAAGAGTTAGAAAGAGAAAGAAACGCCTTCGATTATCTGAGTCGTGAAAAGAGTATTAATAAGAGATATTCATCCTTTGTGTTAGGAGGAGGCTAGTTCGAGATCCAAGCGCGAGGTTATTTGCTCACCTGCTAGCCGAGGTGAGTCTTCTCACTATACATTACCTAGAGTGGTAACTATGTGCAGACCGGAGGGTCTTATGTGTTATGTGTATGTTGAGTTTATGTGTATTGTGATATATGTATGCTATGTGTTATATAGACCGGACCGGAGGGTCCTACGATTTAGACCGGGCCAGAGTGTCCAACGATTTAGACCGGACCAGAGGGTCCAATGAGCTAGACCGGACTGGAGGGTCCAACGAGCTACGGGACTGGAGGGTCCCGCTGAGACACATTGACCGGAGGGTCATACCGAGTCATAGCCTCGAGTGGCTTATGTGTTGTATGTGGTATTTTGGGGAACTTACTAAGCTTTGTGCTTACCGTGTTATGTATTATGTGTTTCAGGTTTTCTCAGGATCGCGCGACGGCACCGGATCGATTGTACACACCAGAGAAAGAGTTATGTTTTGAGGATCCTGGATTATTAATGGAGTTCTGCTTGTAATTTGAATAAACGAGATTTCTATACAATATGTTCTGAAAAGTATGTGATTTTAAAATGAAAAATCTGTTTGAAAAATTACGGTGTTACAACTTTCCTGATCCAGAATTCGCACTTTGAAAACTTTGCATAGAGTTTCTCCGCCCTTAGTGTTTCCAACACCTGCCTCAAGTGCTGTTTTTGATCTTTCTCGCTTCGGGAATAGACAAGTATATCGTCAATGAACACGATTACAAACTTTTCTAGGAAAGGACGGCACACCCGATTCATTAGATCCATGAATACCGCGGGTGCGTTGGTTAGACCAAAGGGCATTACTACAAACTCGTATTGTCCGTAACGAGTTCGGAATGCTGTCTTGGGAACATCATTCTCATGAACTCGAAATTGATGGTACCATGATCTTAGGTCTATTTTCAAGAAGTAAATGGCTCCCTGAAGTTGATCAAAGAGGTCGTCGATTCTGGGTAAGGGATAACGGTTCTTGATGGTCAGCTTGTTCAGTTCTCGATAATCTATGCACATTCGGAAGGATCCATCTTTCTTCTTCACGAGTAAGATCGGGGCTCCCCAGGGTGAGGAACTCGGCCTTATGAATCCTTTGCTGAGCAGCTCATTGAGCTGGCTGGATAACTCTTGCATTTCTGCCGATGCTAGACGATATGGAGATTTAGCTATAGGAGTAGCTCCGGGGATTAAGTCGATACGGAACTCGACTTGGCGCTCGGGAGGGATTCCTGGAAGATCTTCGGGGAAGACATCAGGAAAGTTGCAGACTTCGGGGATGCTCTCGAGGTCTTTAACTTTTTGCGTTTCGTCAACAACATGAGTTAGGAATGCATGACACTCCTTCCGCAGATACTTCTGAGCTTTAATGCAAGAAACGATGTGAAGGTTCGAACTGAGATTATCACCGTAAATAGTGAGGGTTTCGCCAGAGGGAAAATTGAGACGAATATATTTCTCGTAGCAAAGGATATCAGCACGATTGGGGCTCACCCAATCCATGCCGATTATGACATCGAAGCTATTTATGGATACTGGCATAAGATTGAAAGGAAAGGAATGATCGTTTAGGGTAAGGGTACAGCCTATGAATATATCGTTAGTGCTCTTTTTCTTTCCATTAGCCATCTCGACGGTAAATGTTTCGGTTAAAGGTTGAGATTTACATTTGAGTAGGTGTTTAAATGCATGACTAACAAAGCTTCTCTCCGCTCCAGAATCGAAAAGAATGCATGCATAAGAGTCGTCAAGGAGGAACGTACCCGTAACAACTGTGGGATCAGCAACCACCTCCTCCTGGTCCATCGCCAGTACTCTCCCTGTGTTGCCAGTTGTTGTTGTCTTGGGGCAATTTCTTTTGAAGTGCCCAACCTCTCCACAGCCATAACAGGCTTGACCGGCGCCTGCTCCAGGAGCCTGATTGGTAGGTTGGACTGGTGCTTTGCAAAACCGAGTTGTGTGTCCCTTCTTACCACAGCTGTTGCACAACATCTCCCGGCACTGTCCATGATGATGCTAGTTGCACTTGTTGCACAGGGGTAGGTTTCTAGCATAGCGGCTGGGGGTTGTTGGAGTAGTGGGAACTGCAGCAGGAGTAGTAGCAGCGTGGACTGCCACTGTTTGTTGTTTCTTGGAGGGCTCCTGTGAAGATTGGCCCTTGCGTTTGTTCCAGAATTTCTTTTTCCCACCACTCTTCTTCGGTGGTTCGGGAGTGGCCGTCACCTCATCAAGATCGACCCCGTGATCTATCAGAGTCTGTGCCAGGCACTTGGCGCTGTCGAAGGTGGTAGGCTTAGCAGCCAAGACATTTCCTTGAGTTGGGGTGTCAATCCCCAAATGTATCTTTCAATTTTCTTTCTCTCCGGGGTGACCATTCCCGGACAGAGGAGAGCCAGATCGCAGAATCTAGCTGTGTAGGCAGCAATGTCGGAACCCTTCATCTTCGAGTTCCAGAGCTCATGCTCCAACTTCTGCATTTCGCCCCTTGGGCAGTATTCAGTAAGCATGAGTTCCTTTAGGTTATCCCAACCCATGGCATTTGCTACCGGCAGGGTTAGGGATTTGACACGACCATTCCACCAGGTCGGTGCTCTGTCGGTGAAGGTACAGACAGCGCACTTCACCTTGTTGGCTTCCGAACAAGCACAAATTTCGAAAATGGATTCGATCTTCTCGAACCATCGGGTTAAGGCAATGAATCCACCATTGCCGTTGAAGGGTTTAGGTTTTGCATTCATGAAGTCCTTATAGAAACACTCCTTTTGGTGTCCCTGGCCTCCACCAAGATTTTGGGGATCTGGTCCACCTCCTGATCCACCAGAGCTGCCCTGATTGATTTTCGCCATTGTTGCAGTCACAGCGGCTGTAACTGCTGCCTGGAACATGGCAGGATCGAACAGTGGAGGTGGTGGTGGTGGAGGGTCGTTGTTCTTCCTGTTGGGTCTCTTTCTGGGAGGCATCTTGTTCTAAAAAGAATGAAGAAAAAAGAGGATGATAAGTCCTCTAGAATTTTAGAATCAAGAGATATAACACAAGAATATATCTCAGCCTGATAGATAAAGTGTTCTACGAAGCGATAATTAGAGAAGGGTTACTAATGCAAGTAAACTATCGCTAAGAAGAAATATGTATCAACACTTGGAATGAATCTCTATACTGTATTTGGCTCTAGCTAAAATACTCCTATAGTATTTTAAGTGTTATGTTTTGTTCTATCGATACCTGATGTATATATATACTTGGTAAGTTTTAGGCTTGCTGCAACACCACAGTCACTCCCAATCACATGTTGGTCATGTCTCAAATAAATATAATTGATCAGGCTATATTAACCCTAGACATGATTACATAACTGCCCAGGTTTAACCGCAGTGTCCAACATCCAAATACTTTTGTTTTGTTCTACTTATGTTACTGTTTCTGGTACGTATGTATACTTGTATACTTCTTATAAAAAACTTATATTTTAAAAGTATAATTTTAGTTCAGAGCGCTTCAGCCCCTTAGTGTTTATAGTTGTATACCATATAAGGTTTGGTATACTTAGTTCACTATAAACAATAGCTCTGATACCAATCTGTCACACCCCCAAACCGGAACGGCGGAAACGTTCGGGGGTGGATGACGTCATGTGTAGTATCACAAAAATTGTAACATAGCAATCATAGTAAACACAACCATTACATTGAATACATATATGAAAAAGGTTTACATCTATTTGAAACACATCTTGTATATATCAAAAGTAAAAGCAAAATATAAAGACGTGACTCTAGACGCTCCGTCTTCTCAAAACTCCAGGAGGTACCTGTCTACTGATTTCCTGAGAATACAAGTAGTTTTGAAAAGTATCAGCATAAAGCTGGTGAGTTCATAAGCGATGTATTGTAGTGAAAACTTGTTGATGAATCTTGTAAAAATATTTGTATGTTTCCAAGAAAATCCAATATTTTCTTTAGTAAAAGCATGATAGTACCAGTTCCTTCTATGAATGTTTGTTACAGTATCCTTTGTAGTATAAAACATATTAGTATGTATGCTTGGGTACTACTAGAATATATAGTATGATGAATTCCGTATGAAAAACCTCTGTGTGAAATGTTCTGTTTGAAAACCCTGGCTACCACCAGTACGTATAGTAGTTTTATTATCTGAATAAAACCGTGTATTGTATCTCTGAAAATCTTTCTATGTAGTGTATAATAGTTATATTCATTAAAATAAAACTAATGAAGAATGAAATCCTGTAAACAAATGATTAGTTTATACCATTGTGAGTCGTATAACCATTCTTGATATGACCTAGTGACCTTTACAACGTTCTTCAAGTGTTGGTTAAATGACATTTGTCACCTCAGGCATGCCTGCCTAACTGTAGCTAGCAGTTCAGGTGTGGGATTGTCAATCTTGAATAGATCTATTCACAAATCTCACGCTCTCCCTCCGGGAGACTCTGGTTATACTATGATAGGATTTAATTTAGTACACCTAAGGGTACAGTTTATGAAGTAGAGTCTCACAATGCTGTATAATCTAGTTTACATGTAATTCTGTATCGCTCTCTTGTATTTGAATTCTTTGAATACTGTATAAAGTAATAATTATAGTTAAATAATTATTAAATGTGTGCTCTTGTAGTAATGTATATCATAAACTAAATCTGTCATAGTCTATATGAATAGCAGTGTACAACTCTGAACTTGTAAAAACTGTGTATTAAAAACCCCAAACTATACCTATTATAGTTTGCATGTATATAGTGTAGTTGATGAAACTATTGAATGTGAAAACTATGCAATTATGGTTGTAATTTGAAAACGTCCCTTATGCTCAACATAGTACAAAAGGGATAAAACATCTAAATATTTTATAAATCGTTTGTCTGCATCAATTGCATAAGTTTTATACTTGTTAAAAGTCCTTTTGTATTAGTTCACAAAATCATTTGTGTTTGACTTGTATTCCCCCTGAAAACGTTTAAAAATCATAAAAGCGTAGGGGTATGAACTCACACTTAGTCGTGTACAGGCGTCGAATCAACGGACTGAAATGAAGACCCTCAAGTTGTAATGTAGCACTTAACGGAATCCTAATAACAATTAAATACATAAATGTATCTAAATTAGCGATTTCGTTAGATAACGTGTTAGAAAAACACTTGCTTTCGGTTAAGGAATGTTACCGGGACTTGATTGAATCGAGGAAAGTGGGGTTTTCAGCCAAATGCTCCACTTAAAAAGTGTTTACGGCCGTGAATGGGTTTACGGCCGTGAACAGGGTTTACGGTCGTGAAGAGTTTAAGGCCGTAAACTGGCGTTTACGGCCTTTGAAGATCCGATGAGTGTACGGTCGTAAACTCAAGAACAGGGTTTATGGCCTTTGAAGATTTGAAGATATGAAGTGTGTACGGCTGTAAACTCAAGAACACAGATGCTGATTTCGACGTGAAACGTGCTCTAGATGCTCCAAAATGACTCCAAATGGTGTTTCTCGATGATTTCCGGAAGAATAAGGGTGTGTTTGGTGTTTACGGTCAAGAGTTTAGAGAGAGAAGAAGAGAGTTTTCGGCCAAGAAGGTTAAAATGAGGGTAGGGACACGTATTTATAGGTGGTTTTCGTGGTCGGTGGTGGGGGTCCACCTGACGCTGGCCGTAAACGAGTGTACGGCCGTACACGGGTTTACGGCCGTAAACTCACTAAGGCCGGCAATTGTTTGATTTTTCGAGAGATTCGGGTTTTCGCGTGATTCGGTTCCGACTCGCATATATAAATTTAATTATATAAAACTAGATGATTTTCTAAATCAAGGAGTTTGACGGAAAATTAATAAAATTCAAATTTTATTAACGGAAATCGTATAACAAAAACGGAAAAAGTTTCGGGTTGTCACATCGACACACACACACACATATATATATATATATATATATATATATATATATATATATATATATATATCATACAATTAACCAGCCAATGACAAGTAGACAGATCTTACAGATCACTAATCATAGCATCATCCTATCTACCATGATACAGATCTAACAGATCACTACAATACTCAATCAAACGATAAACAGGATAACAATCCAAAAAGGGTCGCCTTGGTGCCTTCGACCCAAAAGTACAGTGAGGAACACTCACCTCACAATACTGAATCACACTAAAAGCCTCTGGCTGCTAGCTCAATAAAAACCCCAATAAAATAATCATCCAATAAATAATTGGATTATAATCCTTGACTAATAATCCATACGTAGGGTAAATGGCTACTTTACCCTTTCCCTAGATGGGCTAAGACACAGGCCCAAATCTATAAATAATCACTCAAGGCCCATAATTGGCTAGTTTTCCAAATTGGGCCAAACTCGTATTTGGGCCATACTCCAAGGTCCAACACCTCACTTTGTCCAAAACACCCATAATCAGATGGACCAATAAGGGCCCAAGCATCCGAGGCCAAAAGGTGGCCCAAAGCTTGAACCCAAACTCAAAAACCCTACAGGTTGAGTACGCGGGGCGTACCTAGCTGTATGCCCAGCGTACTCTCCATTGTCCCGTAATCGCTCCATTGACCACCTACGCCCAGCATACGCGGTGGCCATGCATGACTTCGATTAAGAGCTTATCTCATTCAGCCCAACGTCCAACTTTCAGATCTAGGTCTACAAAGGTGTTCCAAACCATAAATTTTCCAATTTTAGGGTTATTCATGCCTTAAAAAGGCCCAACATCAAGATTCTAGCTTGTCTTAACCACTAAAGACCTCAAGCATGCACCAAAAGAGCCAAGATAGCATTTTTATGACTTATAGCAGCTTATTTCTTCAGAAAGGACGGGTCCTATGGTCTTATAGTATCACATACTCATTAACACAAAGAAAAGGGACTAAGAACACATAATTTCCTCATGGTAAGATCTAAAAGAAAACAAGGCAATATTGTAGCTTTATACCTTCTGGAGCTTCTCAAGAAGGTAAAAATTCTAGATCCACAAGTTGCTCCCTCACCAAGGCTTCTCCAAGAATCTTCTTTTTCCTCTAACACACCAAGAACACACCAAAAACCACACACTTGAGCTCCAAAATGCACACTCAAAGATTAGGGTTTGCAAAAACGTCCCAAGGGAGTGGAGGCTGAAAGGTGGAAAGGAAATGAGCCAATATGATGCTTAAATACCCTTCAAACCCTAAATTTTAGGGTTTCCTCCTAACGTGAGTACGCCCAGCGTATGTGAGTGTACGCCCAGCGTACAATGGCGTGCCCTAGTACGCTCAGCGTGCACAAATGTACGCTTAGCCTACTCCTCCAACTCATATTACTAAAATGCCACTAGGGCTGCATGGCCTAATTCTTGGACTTAGGGATCAAATTGACTTATAATTTAAACCAAGGGATGAATTTGAAAATACATGAAAACCGGGGTGTTACAACTCTCCCCCACTTGAACTAAACTCCGTCCTCGAAGTTTTTTGTCGCGAACAAATCCGGATAATGCTCCCGCATCTCAGCCGCCGGCTCCCAGGTCCACTCGGAGCCCCTCTGATGTTGCCATCGTACCTTTACCAAAGGTATTTCCTTGCTACGCAGAACCTTTACCTTCCTTTCCAGAATAGCTAATGGCCTCTCAAAATAGTTTAGGTGCTCATCAACCTAGTTATCATCCAAGGAAACAAATGAATCCTCATCCAATATGCACTTTTGCAGCTGCGAAACATGGAAAGTGTTGTGAATCTAACGAAGCTCCTCAGGAAGATCAAACCTATAAGCAACCTTGCCAACCCTGGGTAATAACCCGAAATGGCCCAATATAATGGGGACCCAATTTCCCCCTCTTCCTGAATCGAATCACACCTTTCCAAGGTGAGACTTTGAGTAACACCATGTCGCCGACCTGGAATTCCAACTCGGATCGGCGCCGGTCGGCATAGGTCTTTTGCCGACTCTATGCAGTCTGCAATCTCTGTCTGATCTGCTGAATCATCTCCGTAGTCTGAAGGACCACTTCGGTCTGCCCCATAACCATGTGGCCAACCTCGCCCCAGAAAACCGCGGTACGACATCTCCGCCCATATAAGATCTCAAAATGCGGAGCAACAATGCTGGAGTGAAAACCGTTGTTGTAGGAGAACTCCGTAAGAGGTAGGTAGGAGTCCCAAATCCCACCAAAATCGATGACACAGTCCCGCAACATATCCTCGAGGGTATGTATCGTCCGCTCACTCTGGCCGTCGGTCTGCGGATGATAAGTTGTGCTAAAGTGCAACCTCGTGCCCAACTCCTCATGGAACTTCTGCCAAAAACGGGAGCTAAACCGAACATCACGGTCTGAAACAATGGAGACCAGAACCTCATGGCGAGCAAATATCTCGCGAATATACACTCCGGCCAACTTCTCGGCCGAAGAACTCTCTTGAATCGCCAGGAAGTGGGCACTCTTGGTCAATAGATCCACGATGACCCAAATAGCATTGAAACCATTTGCCTTCTTCGTCAACTTGGTGATGAAATCCATCAAAATCTGTTCCCATTTCCACATGGGAACCTCTAGAGGCTGCAGCTTGTCATGCGGCCTCTAATGCTCAGCCTTGACCATCCTACAGGTCCTGCACCTCTCCACGTACCAGGCTATCTCCCTCTTCATACATGGCCACCAATAGCTCAATCTGAGATCCCGATACATCTTGGTGGCTCCCGGATGGATAGAAAAGCGAGACTTTTAAGCCTCCTCCAGCAAAATCTGTCTGACCCCACCAGACATAGGAACCCGCACCCAAACACAACGGGTCAACAATCCACAACTATACGGAACAAATCTGACGATCTCACCCCTGATCCTCTCTATCTTCTAGTTCTCTTCCCGAACACCCTCGGCCTGAGCCTCCCTAATCAATCACAAAAGTGGAGAATCCGCTGATATCCTCATACACGATGCCCCACCTGAAGACCCAGCCGACTTGCGGCTCAAAGCATCCACCACCACATTTTCTTTACCCGGATGGTAAACAATCTCGCAGTCATAATCCTTGACTACGTCCAACCACCTGTGTTGCCTCATGTTTAGGTTCGGCTGATCCATAATATGTCTCAAACTCTTATGATCTGTGTAGATAGTAAAGCGGACCCCATAAAGATAGTGCCTCCAAATCTTGAAGGAAAAAATCACTGCCCCCAACTCCAGATCACGCGTGAGATATCACGTCTCGTGCGAATTTAGCTACCGCAAAGCATAACCTATCTCCCGTCCTCTCTACATGAGGACCACCCCTAAACCAGTGATGGATGCATCACAGAAAACCACAAAATCCTCAATTCCCTCTGGAAGGGTCAAAACCGGGGCCTAATATAGCCTCTGCCGAAGGGTCTCAAATGTTGTATGTTGCTCAGGGCCCCATCGGAAATCCACCCCCTTCCTCATCAGACGAGTGAGTGGTACTACAATCTTAGAGAAATCCTAAATGAATCTCTGATAGTACCCTGCTAAACCCAAGAAACTCCTGATATCCGAGGGGGATTTCGGAACCTCCCACTGCATCACAGCCTCGATCTTGGCCGGATCGACCAAAATCCCATCCTGGTTAATGAGATGTCTAAGGAAGTGAACCTCTCATAACCAAAACTCGCACTTCGAGAACTTAGCATAAAGTCGTTCCTGCCTCAACACCCCCAGAAGCACACGAAGATGCTCCTCATGTTGCTCTCTGGTTTTGGAATATACCAAGATATCATCAATAAATACGATAACCGAACGATCGAGCATTGACCTGCATACTCGATTCATCAAATCCATAAATACCGCAGGCGCATTAGTGAGCCCAAATGTCATCACCACGAACTCGTAATGCCCATAACGATTCCGGAACACGGTCTTCTCCACGTCCTCCTCTCTCACCCTGACCTGATGATATCCGAACCTCCGATCTATCTTGGAGAACCAAGACGCACCCTGAAACTGATCAAAAAGGTCATCAATCCGTGGAAGGGGATAACGGTTCTTCACCGTTATCTTGTTCAACTCCCGATAATCAATACACATATGGTGTGAACCATCCTCCTTCTTGATGAACAAAATCGTCGCTCCCCACGGAAAACTACTCGGTCTAATAAACTGCTTGCCTAGCAGCTCCCGCAGCTGAGATGAGAACTCCTGCATCTCAGGCGGTGCCAAGCGGTACGATGCCTTGGAAATCGGGGCCGCACCTGGCACGATGTCAATCCTGAACTCGACCTGCCTCTCAAGAGGCACACCGGGTAACTCCTCCTGAAATACATCAGCAAACTCCCATACAACTGGGACCTTTGACACTGGAACTTGACCCCCAACACGCGTATCCACCACATAAGCCAAGTAACCCGCACACCCGTGCTGAATATACTGTCGTGCTCTCGCTGCAGAAAAAAATCATGAACCCATCATGGTGCCCTCTCCATAGATAACCAGTTCTCCCCTACTTGGGGTTCAAACTTCCACGCGCTGGCCCTCACAATCAATCATAACACCAAAACGGCTAAGCCAATCCATACCCACAATCACGCAGACATCCCCCATGGGGATAGGGATCAAATCGATCAGATAAGGCACCTGTAACATCCTGATTTCCAGGTATGAGATTTATTATTCAAAAGGAAAGTTTCCCTTGGAACTCATCGAGTTGATGCCCTCAACTCGAAGTGTTGAAAGGCTTTGGGTCGCGCATCTTTTTGGACCAACTCGACGAGGTGGAGAGGAAAACTCGACGAGTTGGCGGCTGATTATGAAACCCTAAATTTTAGGGTTTGCACCCTATATAACCTCCTTAAGTCCTTGAGGCTGATCTTTTATCAGCCTCCAAACTCTAATATCGGCCTTGTGAACTATAATCTTCATTCCAACTCTTATTGTGAGCTAGTATGGCATTTTGGAGCAAAAGAAGGAGAAGATTGAGAGAAGGAAGCAAGGATGTAGAAAGCAAAGCTCTTATCTTTAGTTTGGCACTCTTTTGGACCATTGTAAGAGTTCAAGATTCGGTTTTTATCTATCTATGAAGCTATATCTTGAGTTTTGCCCCTTTTTATCCTTATTCTTGGATGATGCAATGGATGGACTTCATAAAGTTTGCAACTTTACGAATCTCCAGGTCAAGGTGACCTTATAGTGGGTTAGATCTTGTCTTTAGCCAAACTTTGATACCATGAATGGAGTTTAGGTCATATTTCCCCCTTTTGACCATTTTGAGTTCAAGACATGCATTGGACATGCATGTCTATAAAGCACCAACCTTTGGGATGTTTTTGAGGCTAGAATCTCTTCTGGAAAATTGGGTTCCAGATCTCAAGGATTTTGTGCTTAATTGTTAAGCCTTTGAGTTTTCAAGCCTTGTGGAAGGGTTTTTGAGCATTTGGAGTAGCCTCAAAGGATAAAGTTGGAAACTTTATCCTTTAAGACACATTTGGAGTTCAGATCTGAGCCTTAGAGTCCCTGGAATCGATGAATCATCCGAATGTGTTAAGCTGGGGAAAACTCGGCGTGTTGGCTAGGGTTTTCCCCAACTTTCTGAGTGCTGTAGAACTCGACGAGTTCAAGAAGTGCACTCGACGATTTGGGTCAACATGGACTGTTGACCTTGACTGTTGACTTTGACTTTGACCATGGTTGACCAAGTTGGACTTTTGAGGGCATTTTGGGTATTTCGGGATTTAATGGGTTTGGTCATGATGATTGTAGGCATTGATTCAGGAGTTGAGATTCAGAGTCAGACCTTGTCAGTTCTGCACTACTTGTGAGGTGAATTGTCCTCACTGTACTTGTGGGTCGAAGGCATCAATGCCGGCCCATTGGATTGGTATACTGTTATGCATGCTATTGTATTGTTATGATCTGTTAGAACGGTATCCTAGTAGATAGGATGTTGACATGCTTAGTGATCTGTAGATCTGTGTGACTGGATGTAGTTCGTTATATGACTATCTGTTATATGTGCACATGATTTGTTGGTGACTGAGGCTTCACTGCTTTATGCGTAAGCCAACAGGCCAAGGCATTCCAACCCGATGGTTGAGGGCCTAGGGTATTCCATCCCGAGGATGATTGGACCCATAGTATGTTGGCATTCCAACCCGATGGTTGAGGGCCTGGGGTATTCCATCTCGAGGATGACTTGACCAATAGTATATTGGCATTCCAACCCGATGGTTGAGGGGCCTGGGTTATTCCAACCCGATGGTTGATTGGGCCCAAAGTATGCTGTTTTTATAACTGTGCTATTTGTTATGTATTGGTATTTTGGGGGAACTCACTAAGCTTTGGGCTTACAGTTTGGATTATGTTTCAGGTACCTCAGTGGATCGCGGAAAGACGAAGGCGTGATCGTGCACGTCATCAAGTTTTGTTTTTACGATTTTGGGATTTTCTATGATGTGAAACTTATTTTGAAAACAAATTGTAATAAATGATGGTTTTGTGGTTGTTTAAAAAGTTTTAAATTTCAAGAATTTTTTGAATGTTACAAGTTGGTATCAAAGCCTTGGTTTGAGTGAATTGGAGGAACACTTGTGTGAATCCAATCTCAAACTAAGGAAAAAATTTCAAAATGAGTTTTCAAATGTTTTCAAAATACTCAAGGAGTATGCGATGTGTACGATCAGCCGGAGCCAGTAAGTAGACCCCAAAATACCATACTGTTAATTGATATTGTGATATGTTAGAACAACATGCTAGTGATAGGCTAGGGATCTTCAGGAATTACATGATAGAATGCTTGATTATATGATGCCTGATAGCCTAGGACCTTTCTTTTATGGTATTGACATCATTACTGTAGTTGCTTAGTGTATGCAGCATGGTTATATATAACTAAGATGTTATAGCCTGAGAATGTTTGTTTTGGCCTTATTTCCTATTCTTGTTTGATGAAGGGCTTAGGGTCATCAGATATTCGAATGTCTATAGGGTCCAGTGTTATGTATGGCTAGCATACACGAGTGCTGCAGGGTTGGTGGAAGTTTCATGGATGAGTTGTGTGGGGTCAGCCGACCAGTCGTGAGATGTCTAGCCTTCCCCTAGGGAGTGAGGATTGAGTGTTCGGCTATGCTTATGAGTATTGTTAGGGCGTTGTGATGACCCTTAAGACAAATACGGGTAGGAGTGGAAGGTAGTATGGGCCCGTACTACTGAAAGCACAGGACCCGTACGCATAGCAAGGAAGTCACAACCCCTAGGGCTTCGTTAGGAGTTTGTTCCCCGTTATGATATATGGATTATCTGACATCTTCCTGGTGTATTTTCAGTATGATGACTATGAGACGAGTTGAGATCGGATCCGGGTCAGGACCAGGAGCTGGTAGACAGGGTGAGTCGGTATTGTCAAAGGATCGTGTCAGGGTGATAATTCGTGAGGAGGTAATTGCGATTGTCCGGGGTCAGATTCTGAAGATGTTCGGATCTATCAAGACCGCAATGATGGAGTTCTTTGATGATCGCTATGCAGCCATTGCTGAGACGGCTGCTGTTGCAGCCTCCGTAGCCGTGACGGCTGCAGGTGTTGGGACAGGGCGGGTTTTCCAGTATTGGGACTTCGATAATACGAAGCCCCCGAATTTCGATAGGGTTCAGGACCTGATCATAGCCATGAGGTGGCTATTTGATGTGGAGGGATGTTTCTTCACTTGTTCATGCCCTGCTGACCAGAAGGTCAGGTGCGCTCCGAACCTTCTGAGGTCTGGAGCGAAGGATTGGTGGAGCGTGAGAGGTTAGTACAGGAGTATCTGGATTTGAGACAGGGTTCTGAGATGGTGACGAAGATCACCAAGATGTTTACGGAAAGAGCTATGTTCTGTCCTGAGTTTGTTGCAGCCGAGCAGGCTCAGATGACCCGTTACTTGAGCATGATCAAGACGGAGATTAGGCAGTTTGTTTCTACACAGCACTACGGTTCTTTGTTGGAGATGCAAGAAGCCGTCAGGCGGCGTGAGATTGAGATTGAGTTGCAGACTCGGGAGTTGAGACCGGCCCCGGCGCAGTCGCAGCCTGCGCCGAAGTGGTTCATGGCCGCTGACTCCAGGTCGGGGAGTCAGATGAGTCGTACTTGTGGGAAGTGCAGCAAGGTACATGATGGTGTTTGTCGGTCTTCTTCGGGTTGCCACAAATGTGGCAAGCAAGGCCATATTGCGAGGGATTGTCGACAGCAGAATCCAGCTTCTGGCATCATACTTTGTTACCATTGTGATCAGGTGGGCCATATGAAGGCCGAATGTCCCCTGTTAGCTGCCAAGCCAGCGCAGGCTCCCGCACCGGCTACTTTGAGGATCACTGACGGGAGTCAGGGCAGAGCGGATGCCCCGAGGGCTCGAAGTTGCGCTTTCCAGCTCATTGTCGAGGAGGCCAGGACAGCACCAGATGTTGTGACTGGTATGTTTCTATCCCTTATCTTATTCATTATGTTTGTTTTATGCTCATTTATTTCTACCTTTGGTAGGTACATTTCTAGTGAACTCCTTGCCTGCTTTAATGTTGTTTGACTCGGGTGCGTGTCGGTCCTTTGTTTCTTGGTCTTTTAGTAGGGAGTTTGCATTGCCCACAGGGGAGTTGGAGTGTCCGTTCCGAGTTTCTATCACCAACGAACATGGGGTTTCTGCTTCTTCGGTTTATCAGGGTCGCATTCTGGAGATCTTCGGAGTATCCTTCCCGATCGATTTGATTCCTATTCCCATGGGGGATGTCTGCGTGATAGTGAGTATGGATTGGCTGAGCTGTTTCGGCGCCATGATCGACTGCGAGGGTCAGCGCGTGGTAGTTCGAACCCCAAGTGGGGGAGAACTGGTTATTTATGGAGAGGGCACCAGGATGGGTTCAGGGTTTTGTTCGGTAGCCAGGGCTCGACAGTATATTCTGATGGGTTTTGAGCATTCTAACACTTCCTAAGTGTACATGCAACCCTAATAACCTTGGATCTATGTTTGTCTAATTATCATGCAAAGTTGAATTCCAAGGTTATATTCCTATCTAGCATACATGGGGAACAAATTTTAACTTGCATGAAAGATAGAATAACTTACCTTGTTGTTGCTTATGATCCTTGAAACCTTGTGAGCCTAGCACCCCAAGTGTGATGCCTTAAATGCTTCACACAACACCAAATGCTTTTGGAATGACTTTAGAGAGAATACACACTTCTAAAATCGGCCTAGCCCTCTTGTTTCTTATTGTCGCCGATTTTGGTGGAGAACATGTTGCTTATATAGTGTGTCACATCTAGGGTTACACCATGTAAACCCTAATGTGGCATGCCTCTTCATTTCCATGACCCATGGGTTTGTAACTCCCATGGAGCCTCCATGGAGCATCCTATGGCTGGAACCCAACTTGATAATCCATGGAGCCTCTTAGCCCACTATATAAGATATGGAAGATTTACATAATCTACCCATATATTTAATTAGTTATCTTTTGATCACTTAATTAATTCTAAATTAATTCTTGATCAAACTAATTAAATAATATTATTAATATATTAGAACTTATAATATATTAATAAACCATAAGTGTTATTTCTCTCATTTTAGTTTATCCAATTGCATGGTACCATGCAACCCAAATGGACCATGCCGGGTCGGGTCAAGTACATACCAGAAATAGCTATGGACTTATACACCTTATCCAACAGTCTCCCACTTGGATAAGTCTAATAACTATAACTGCAATACTTCAGGAACCGATCGGCAATCGTAGCTCTTTCAAGGTCTCTCGGAACTGAGAAGATGATGATACGCCATTTAAGATAAGTGATCATATAATCCTCTGTTCTAGATATCAGCCGGACAAATACATGGAACAATGTCTTACTTATTGTCCAACAGTTTGTTTCCCGATTTCCGATTTGTTTGACAAAGAACTTAATTGAACACATCAACTTAGTTCTGACCGGGCCCGGTACATAGGTCAAAACAAAATCATCGAGGGGCCCAGATATCAGCTTCTAATCCAAGAAGGAACAGATAAACTTCGACTCATATGTTTGTTCTACCACTCATTGAATTATACACAAAAGCACGTTTTATAACATCGAGTTACCAATACGTTAACGTACAATCAATGCATAACCAACTCATAAGTAACAAATCATATCTCTAGGTTTGAAGACTTATATGATATTACTGTCTCACGATCACTCGAGATAAATTCCATGAAGTGATTCCAGTGAGCGTGGGTTAAGTCCAATGCTCAGAACTTATGAGCACTCATGAGTGTTGTAGCCATGTCCAACAACTTAGACCTCTACAACCAATCATGACAGTCTTGATTCATACCTACTTCCGACATATGACCGACTGTGGAGGTTTGAATAATATGATATACCAAACATAATTATTCTGGAAGTCAAAACATGCAAAAGAAATATAGTAAACGATCGACAAGAGATAGCAACACTTTACTCATAAATAAAACACCTTTTATTCATCATCTAATGTCAATTACACTTTACAAATTTCAAGGTTATCTAACTACTAAATCTAATATCATCCTTCAGCCCTATGCTCCGAGCATGCTGGAGATGCTTAACCCGAGTCAGTCCTTTCGTGAGGGGATCTGCTGGATTCTCATCCAATGATACCCTCTTTGCCACGAGGAGTCCTTCTTCTATTCGATGTCTGATGAAATGGTATTTTCTGTCGATGTGTCTGGATCTCCCGTGATCCCTTGGTTCCTTGGCTAAGGCAACTGCACTTTCACTATCACAGAAAATTTCCATTGGTTCTTTAATAGCTGGTACAACTTCAAGGTCTCCAATGAAGTTCTTCAGCCATATCGCCTCCTTTGCTGCCTCGCTAGCTGCTATATACTCTGATTCGCAAGTTGAATCAGCCACTGTCTCTTGCTTGGAACTCTTCCAAGAAATTGCTCCTCCATTTAAGGTAAAGACCCAGCCTGACTGAGAGCGGAAATTATCCCTATCAGTCTGAAAGCTAGCATCACTATACCCTACAACTCTCAAGTCTTCACTCCCACCGAGGGTAAGGACCCAGTCCTTAGTCCTCCGTAGGTACTTGAGGATATTCTTTACCGTAGTACAGTGTGCCTTGCCAGGGTTCCCCTGATACCTGCTAACCATGCTCAAAGAAAAGGCTACATCAGGTCGAGTACACGTCATAGCATACATGATCGATCCTACAGCCGAAGCATAAGGTATTCGACTCATTTCTGCTATCTCAGCCTCAGTACTAGGGCTTTGTGTCTTACTCAATATGGCGTTACTCTGGATGGGTAACTCTCCTTTCTTGGAGTCCTGCATGCCGAATCTCTTCAGCACCTTATCCAAGTAGGTACTCTGACTAAGTCCAATTAGTCTTTTAGTTCAGTCTCTCAAGATCCTTATCCCTAGAATATAGGCAGCTTCTCCTAGGTCCTTCATAGAGAAACACTTCCCAAGCCAGAACTTAACTTCCTGCAGAGTTGGGATGTCATTTCCTATGAGTAGTATGTCATCCACATACAATACCAAAAAGCTAACTATACTCCCACTAGCCTTGACATATACACAAGATTCATCTTCACTCCTAGAAAAGCCAAATTCCTTGACTTTCTCATCAAAGCAAAGATTCCATCTGCGAGGTGCTTGCTTTAACCCATAAATGGATTTCTCAAGCTTACACACTCTATTAGGGTACTCTGTGTTGACAAAACCCTCTGGCTGACTCATGTAAACATCCTCAGCCAACTTTCCATTAAGGAAAGCGGTTTTGACATCCATTTGCCATATTTCATAGTCATGAAATGCGGCTATGGCTAACAGAACCCTAATAGACTTAATCTTGGCCACTGGAGAAAAGGTCTCATCATAATCAACTCTCGGAGTTTGTGAGAAACCCTTTGCAACCAGTCGTGCCTTATAAGTGTGTACATTACCATCCATGTCGGTCTTCTTCTTGAAGATCCATTTGCACCCTATAGTCTTACGACCTGGTACATTCTCAACCAAGTTCCAAACTTGATTGTCATACATGGACTGTATCTCGCTGTCCATTGCCTCTTTCCACTTGGCTGATTCAGGGCCTGCCATGGCTTCCGCGTAACTGTTAGGTTCATCCAGACCTATCAGTGTCTCATCACTGATAAGTGTATCACCTTCCGCAGTAATATGGAATCCATAGTAATGCTCAGGTGCATTCCTAACCCTTGTGGAACGCCTCAGAGGTACAGACTTGTCAATTGGCTCAACAGGAGTTTCCTCCTCAAGTTGAGTGCTAGGGTTTGAAGTTCCTTCACCACTTGACTCTTGAATTTCTTCAAGGTCAACTTGCCTCCCACTGTCTCCTTGGCTTATGAACTCTCTCTCTCGAAAGAAAGCCCTCCTAGCTATAAAGACCACATTCTCACTAGGTCTGTAGAAGAGGTAACCAAAGGATTTATGTGGGTAGCCGATGAAAATACACCTCTCACTTCGAGGTTCGAGCTTATCATGAGTCTCGCGTCTCACGAAAGCCTCGCAACCCCAAATCTTAATGTGGTCTAGTTTGGGTACTTTACCAGTCCACATCTCATGAGGAGTTTTGGCAACTTTCTTTGTGGGAACTAGATTAAGGATATGGGCGGCAGTCTCTAAGGCATACCCCCAAAATGAGATTGGTAGCGAAGCTCGACTCATCATGGAACGAACCATATCCAACAAGGTTCGATTACGCCTCTCAGCTACACCATTCAACTGCGGTGTCCTGGGAGGTGTCAATTGTGAGACAATCCCACATTCCCTAAGATAGTCGAGGAACTCTGAACTAAGATACTCACCACCTCGATCGGATCGAAGCATCTTAATGTTCCTGCCCAATTGATTCTCGACTTCCTGTTTAAACTCTTTAAACCTCTCAAAAATCTCTGACTTATGCTTGATTAAGTAGACATATCCATATCTACTGTAATCATCAGTAAAAGTCAAATAATAACGATTAGCATCCCTTGTGGCATGTTTGAAGGGCCCACACACATCCGTGTGTATAAGATCCAACAAACCTTCACCCCTCTCACAAGAACCTGTGAAGGGTGACTTTGTCATTTTTCCAAGTAAGCATGATTCGCAACTATCATCTGACTTTAGGTCAAATGACTCCAATACTCCATCCTTTTGGAGTTGGCCTATGCGTTTCTTGCTTATATGTCCAAGACGACAATGCCATAATGATGCTTTATCCAAGTTATTATCATTAACAGAATCAATACACAATACATTATTTCCTAAGTTATCAACCACAGATACAGTTTCATACACACCATCACAAGGTAATGCTTTAAAATAAAGAACATTATTAATGAAAGCATTAATCGAACCAACTTCATTATCAAATGAAAAGGTGAAACCTTGTTTATACAATGCATGAAAGGAAATAATATTTCTTGCCATTTCTGGCGAATAACAACATTTATTCAAATCTAAACTAAACCCACTACTTAGCGA
This sequence comes from Lactuca virosa, assembly GCF_052849685.1. Classification (NCBI taxonomy): domain Eukaryota; kingdom Viridiplantae; phylum Streptophyta; class Magnoliopsida; order Asterales; family Asteraceae; genus Lactuca; species Lactuca virosa. Next base: position 212,933,691 of record NC_136428.1, on the reverse strand, counting down.
TAAAGTATAAACTCCAATCTTGGTGACAGGTAAAGCTTTCCTATTCCCCATGATTAAGTTTATTCTTCCATGCTCCACATTCTCACTTCTTCTTAGTCCCTGCAAATCAGAACAGATATGAATACCACAACCGGTATCAAGGACCCAAGAGTTAGAATGGGGTAAGTTATTAGATAAGATAGTGTAAATACCTGCATGGTTGGGTTTAACTTTCCCATCCTTCACATCTTGCTGGTACTTTGGGCAGTTCCGCTTCCAATGTGACTTTTCATGGCAATAGAAGCATTCAGCCTCTTTAGGGTCAGAAGAAGGAGTGACAAAACCTTTCTTGGTTCCACTTGAAGAAGAGCCATCAAGGGTCCTAGCCTTGGTACCCTTCGAAGAGCTCTTCCTCTTCTTCCCTCTACCTTTCCCGATTGCCAAAACTGGGGCGGAGTTTGGAGTAGGAGTGTTAACAACCGACTTACCCTTAAGACCTGTTTCTGCGGTCTTGAGGAGTCCCTGAAGTTTGCTGAGTGTGACCTCTTCCTTATTCATGTGATATGTCATGCGGAATTGATCATAGCACGATGGTAAGGAGTGCAAAATGATATCTATTGCAAGCTCCTCAGGGAAGTTCACATTAAGCTTCAGCAACCGATCCACATACCTTTGCATTTTCTGCATGTGGCTCGTGACGGATTCCCCGTCCTTCATCATGGTTGTTATGATAGAGCATATGATTTCATACCTCTCCTGTCGTGCACTTTGATGGTATCTTTCCATCAGATCTTGGTGCATTTCAAAAGGGTAGAAGTCCTCATAGGACTTTTGGAGTTCCGCTGTCATGGTGGCCAACATGATGCATGCCACTTTTTTAGCATCCCTTTCATGTGCCCGGAAGTCAGCGATCTCCTGGGGAGTTGCAGTGGTCTCATCAATCTCCTTAAGCTCCTTGTCAAGGACATATTCTTTGTCCTCGTAGCGGGTAATCATCCTGATGTTTCTGATCCATTCATTGAAGTTGGATCCATCAAAAGTGACTTTCCCACACAAGTTCATAAGGGTAAAGGAGCCATTAGGATTAGAGCCAGAAGCAGCATTGTTTGAAGACATCTGAAAGAAGAGAACAAGATTAGTTTAGATATTAAGAGAGTCCTTAATAAAACACCCAAATGTAATATTAAGGCTAGAATCCAATCACAATATATTATAACTTAGAAGAGGTATGCCGTAATCCAAGCTATAACATATTTGAAAGGTAGGTGAATGACGATTCACCAATTTCCACCATGAAAAACGAAATATAGATATTAGGTTTTTAATTGGTTCTTAGAAATTCCTAGATTCTTTTGAGATTCAATGAACTTTTCAAAGGCATGTTTCAATCTCGAGTGTGCCCTCCAAGTTTTGTGACTGGGATACCGAGGATCACAAAACGAGGTGTGAAGTAACCATGCAAATCACTTGGTACCCTCAAGGTTTATCACTCAATCGATGTGCCGGTAAACCACACACGCTCCACCGATGCTATGGTAAACCTTAAGTCACCCTTTACCTACCTTGTTAAGTCCAAGTTAGTGTGCCGGTTAACCACACACGCTCCACCAACGACTTAAACAAAGTGTAAAGTGTAATTTCATGGATTAGCACCTTATTCACATTTTCCTAAAGTAACTAAGATTGGGAATTTAATAAAAGCATTTAGTTAGTTTATAATATTCATCATACTTTTAATGAGAATTTATAAGTCCTTGTCTTACCCGTTCGGCTAACGACCCTCCACCGATCAAGGAAGCGGTGGGTGAGAGTGGACACCCATTAAGTTGCCATTTTATAGGCAACAACCTTATACCCCCCTTATAGACCGGCTTCGTGAATGAGGCGTACTAGCGGTAAGACGACTTGACGTTATACATATATATATTAGTAACTTATAATATTATAAAGTATAAGGGTTGAATTTTAACTTTTAAAATTCTAAGGGTTGGAACTAAAGTTTTAATCAAGACTTTACATGTTCCAAAACTTGAGGGCAAGTTTTGTAAACTTCCAAAACTTTTCATTTCTTATAACTTATGAATTAATTGAGTAATAAAAATGAAGACTCTTCATTTTTATAACTCTTGTGTTCTTTTAATGGCTTTAATAAAAGTGAGACTTTTGGTTTTCCATAACTTGAGGACAAGTTATGGACTCCATTAAAACACATTATGATCATGAATTAAACTACCATGAAGGTTACAAACAATTCCTATGATCATCTAATCTTCATAAGTTCAAGAACATGAATATGAACACTTTCAAGAATCAAAAATTACACTTAAAAAAAACTTGTAATTTTAATAATTGCCATTGTAAATGGATTAGCATAAACATTACACCATCTAAAACAAGCTTTAAAACATCAAAACAGTTTAGGGTAATGTTTCTAGTCCATTTCCAGCAACAAATGTGCAAACTTTCATACGAGCAGAAAACAGAAAAAACTATTTTTTTTCAAGTTGTTTGCACACAAAAAAAACAACAAACAAACCTAGGCTCTGATACCACTGATGGGTTTTGAGCATTCTAACACTTCCTAAGTGTACATGCAACCCTAATAACCTTGGATCTATGTTTGTCTAATTATCATGCAAAGTTGAATTCTAAGGTTATATTCCTATCTAGCATACATGGGGAACAAATTTTAACTTGCATGAAAGATAGAATAACTTACCTTGTTGTTGCTTATGATCCTTGAAACCTTGTGAGCCTAGCACCCCAAGTGTGATGCCTCAAATGCTTCACACAACACCAAATGCTTTTGGAATGACTTTAGAGAGAATACACACTTCTAAAATCGGCCTAGCCCTCTTGTTTCTTATTGTCGCCGATTTTGGTGGAGAACATGTTGCTTATATAGTGTGTCACATCTAGGGTTACACCATGTAAACCCTAATGTGGCATGACTCTTCATTTCCATGACCCATGGGTTTGTAACTCCCATGGAGCCTCCATGGAGCATCCTATGGGTGGAACCCAACTTGATAATCCATGGAGCCTCTTATCCCACTATATAAGATATGGAAGATTTACATAATCTACCCATATATTTAATTAGTTATCTTTTGATCACTTAATTAATTCTAAATTAATTCTTGATCAAACTAATTAAATAATATTATTAATATATTAGAACTTATAATATATTAATAAACCATAAGTGTTATTTCTCTCATTTTAGTTTATCCAATTGCATGGTGCCATGCAACCCAAATGGACCATGCCGGGTTGGGTCAAGTACATACCAGAAATAGTTATGGACTTATACACCTTATCCAACATATTCAACATGGGTGTGCAGGTTACTTGGAATATGTGGTGGACACGCGGGTTGGGGATCAGGTGTTAGTTGCTGATGTTCCGGTTGTCAGGGAGTTCGCTGATGTATTCCTGGAGGAGTTACCCGGTGGCCTCCTGAGAGGCAGGTTGAGTTCAGGATTGACCTTATGCCAGGTGTGGCCCCTATTGCCAAGGCGCCGTACCGATTGGCACCGCCTGAGATGCAGGAGCTGTCATATCAGTTGCAGGAGCTTCTAGGCAAGCAGTTCATCTGTCCGAGCAGTTCTCTGTGGGGAGCGCCAATTCTATTCGTCAAGAAGAACGATGGTTCACACCGGATGTGCATTGATTACCGGGAGTTGAACAAGTTAACGGTAAAGAACCGTTATCCCCTTCCGCGGATTGATGATCTCTTTGATCAGTTGCAGGGAGCATCTTGGTTCTCCAAGATTGATCTGAGGTATGGGTACCATCAGGTCACGGTGAGGGAGGAGGATGTGGAGAAGACCGCGTTCCGGACTCGTTATGGGCATTAAGAGTTCGTGGTTATGCCATTCGGGCTCACCAATGCACCTACGATATTTATGGATTTGATGAACCAGGTATGCAAGCCGATGCTTGATCGTTTGGTTATCGTGTTTATTGATGATATCTTGGTGTATTCCAAGAACAGAGAGCAGCATGAGGAGCACCTTCGCGAGCTTCTGGGGTGTTGAGCTGGGAACGACTTTATGCTAAGTTCTCGAAATGTGAGTTTTGGTTGCGAGATGTTCAGCTCCTTGGAAATCTCGTTAATCAGGATGGGATTTTGTTTGATCAGGCCAGAATCGAGGCGGTGATGCAGTGCAAGGTTCCGAAATCTTCATCGGATATCATGAGTTTTCTGGGTTTGGCAGGGTACTACCGGAGATTTATTCAGGATTTCTCCAAGATTGCAGTACCCCTCACTCGTCTGACGAGTAAGGGGTGGATTTCTGGTGGGGCCCTAAGCAACAGTCTGATTTTGAGACCCTTCGGCAGAGACTTTGCAAGGCCCCGATTTGACCCTCCCGGAGGGAAGTGAGGATTTTGTGGTTTTCTGTGATGTATCCATCACTGGCTTGGGAGCAGTCCTCATGCAAAGAGGACGGGTGATAGCTTATGCTTCGCGGCAGCTGAAGCCGCATGAGACGAGATATCCCACGCATGATCTTGAATTGGGGGCGGTGGTTCTCACCCTCAAGATTTAGAGACATTACCTTTATGGGGTCTGCTGTACTATCTACACAGATCACAAGAGTTTGAGGCATATTTTGGATCAGCCGAACCTGAACATGAGGCAGCGCAGGTGGCTGGACGTAGTCAAGGATTATGAATGGGATATCCTTTACCATTCGGGTAAAGCGAATGTGATGGCAGATGCCCTGAGCCGTAATTCAGCTGGATCTTCTGTTCCGATGACATGTATGAGGATATCTGTGGATTCTCCACTTGTAAGTTTGATTAGGGAGGCTCAGACTGAGGGTGTTCGAGAGGAGAATTGGAAGATTGAGAGGATCATGGGTGAGATTACCAAATTTGTTCCGAACAGTCGTGGTTTGTTGACCCGTTCCGGTCGGGTATGGGTTCCTGTGTCTGGTGGGGTCAGACAGATTGTGCTGGAGGAGGCTCAATAGTCTCGTTTTCTATCCATCCGGGGCCCACCAAGATGTATCAGGATTTGAGGTTGAGTTATTGGTGGTCGTGCATGAAGAGGGAGATCGTCTGGTACGTCGAGAGGTGCTTGACCTGTAGGATGCTCAAGGCCGAGCATCAGAAGCCGCATGGCAAGCTGCAGCCTCTGGAGGTTCCCATGTGGAAATGGGAGCAGATTTCGATGGACTTCATCACCAAGTTGCCGAAGACGGCAAAGGGTTTTGATGCTATTTGGGTCATCGTGGACCGATTGACCAAGAGTGCCCACTTTCTGGCAATTCAAGAGAGCTCGTCGGCTGAGAAGTTGGCCGATGTGTATATTCGCGAGATCATTGCTTTCAAGGGGTTTCGGTCTCTATTGTTTCAGACCGTGATGTTCGGTTCACCTCCCGATTTTGGCAGAAGTTCCAAGAGGAGCTGGGCATAAGGCTACACTTTAGCACAACTTATCATTCGCAGACTGACGGCCAGAGTGAGCGGACCATTCCGACTCTCGAGGATATGTTGCGAGCTTGCATTAATTATTTTGGTGGGAGCTGGGACTCCTACCTACCTCTTGCAGAGTTCTCCTCAGCAACAGTTTTCACTCCAGCATTGGTGCTCCGCCTTTTGAGCTTTTGTATGGACGGAGATGTCGCATCCCAGTCTGTTGGGGCGAGGTTGGTCACAGGGTCATGGGTCGGATCGAGGTGGTTCTACAGACTACAGAGATGATCCAGCAGATCAGGCATAGGTTGTAGACTTCTCAGACCCGACAGAAGAGCTACGCCGACCAGCGCCGATCTGAGTTGGAGTTTCAGGTCGGTGACATGGTGTTGCTAAAGGTCTCACCTTGGAAAGGTGTGATTCTCTTTAGGAAGATGGGAAAATTGGGCCCCGATATATTGGACCCTTCTGGATTATTGCCAGGGTTGGTAAGGTTGCTTATAGATTGGATCTTCCGAAGGAGCTCAGACAGATTTATAGCACTTTCCACGTTCTGCAGTTGCGGAAGTGCGTATTGGACGAGGATGCAGTAGTATCATTCGATGACATTCAGCTTGATGAGCACATGAACTATGTCTAGAGACCGGTAGCTACTCTGGAAAGGAAGGTAAATGTTCTACGTAGCAAGGAGGTACCTTTGGTAAAGGTACAGTGGCAACATCGAAAGGGATCTGAGTTGACCTGGGAGCCGGAGGCTGAGATGCGGGAGCATTATCCGGATTTGTTCACTACAACAGGCTTCAAGGACGAAGCCTAGTCCAAGTGGGAGAGAGTTGTAACATCCCGATTTCCAGGTATGGGATTTATTATTCAAAAGGAAGTTTCCATTGGAACTCATCGATTTAATGGCCTCAACTCGACGTGTTGAAAGGCTTTGGGTCGCGTATCTTTTTGGACCAAATCGACGAGGTGGAGAGGAAAACTCAACGAGTTGACGGCTAATTATGAAACCCTAAGTTTTAGGGTTTGCACCCTATCTAACCTTCTTAAGTCCTCGAGGCTGATCTTTTATCAGCCTCCAAACCCAAATATCGGACTTGTGAACCCTAATCTTCATTCCAACTCTTATTGTGAGCTAGTGTGGCATTTTTGAGCAAAAGAAGGAGAAGATTGAGAGAAGGAAGCAAGGATCTAGAAAGCAAAGCTCTTATCTTCAGTTTGGCACTCTTTTTGACCATTATAAGTGTTCAAGATTCGATTTTTATCTAAATATGTAGCTAGATATTGAGTTTTGCCCCTTTTTCTATTTTTTCTTGGATGATGCCATGGATGGACTGTTGGATTAGTGTCTAAGTCCATAACTATGTTTGGTATGTACTTGACCCGATTGGCATGGTCCATTTGGGTTGCATGGCATCATGCATTTGGATAGACGAAAATGAGAGAAATAACACTTAAGGTTTACTAATATATTAATAATATTATTTAATTAGTATTTATCTAGAATTAATTTGGAATTAATTAAGTGATCAAAAGGAGACTAATTAAATATATGGGTTGATTGTGTAAATCATCCATACTTGTATAGTGGGCTAATGCTCCATGGATTATCAAGTTGGGGTAAAACCCATAGGATGCTTCATGGATGCGCCATGGTGTTTTTGTACCCATGGATCATGAAAATGAAAGGCCATGACAATTAGGGTTTACATGGTGTAACCCTAATTGTGACACACTATATAAGCATCTTGTTCTTCCCAAAAATCGGACACTATGAAGGAATGGTGAGGGCTAGCCGATTTCATGAAGTGTCTCATTTCTCTCAAGTTATTCTAAGTGTATTAGTGTTGTGTGAACCATTTGAGGTGTCACACTTGGGGCACTAGGCTCTTAAGCTTCATGGAATCAAGATACATCAAAAGGTATGTCTTTTAACTTGCTATATTACATATGAGTCAATGTTTTGTATGCTAGTTAGGGTAATACCTTGGAATATTCATATTTGCATGTATAATAGAGAAAAGATAGATCCAAGGTATTTAGGGTTGCATATACACTTAGGAGTGTTAGAATGCTCAAAACCCAACAGTAGTATCAGAGCCTAGGTTTGTTTTCTTGTTATACTTGCAAAATTGGCTGAAAAATCGAAGTTTGTTGCTGTCTGCTCAGCAGACTCGCCGAGTCCATGAAGGGACTCGACGAGTCCAAGAAGAAATTCATCCTACTCGCCGAGTTGGTTCAAGCACTCGACGAGTTGGACCCCCAGACAGCATATCTTCGACTGTTTTGGCCGGAATTGGACTAGGAACATTATCCTAAGCTGTTTTTCAACTTATAAACCTGTTTTTGATGTGGTAATGTTCATGTTAATCCAATTCCAAAGATAATTGTCAATAGATTCATGTCTTGTATTAGTTTAATGGTTAGGCTAATTACATGCAAAATTTTGATTGAATTATCTTGTTCTTATGAGTTGCTTAGATTAATAGAAAAGTTATGTGAAATTGTTGTTTTTCAATCCAAATTAATCTAAGAGTTGGTTCTAAAATGTTTTTTTGTAACTTGTCCTCAAGTTATATGAAAAGTCACATTTAAGATTCATAAAACTCATAAATATTTCCATAGGTTATGAATAAAGAAAAGTCATATTCTTTTAATAGTTTAAAGTCTTCCATAACTTGTCCTCAAGTTATGGAACTTGAAGAGTTTTTTGAATTAAAACTACTTTAAACACATAAGTTATGGAATTGAATAGTTTTGAATAGTTTCAAAACTTTCCCTCAAGTTTTGGAATTTGTAAAGTTTTCCCTTATGAATACTTTAATTCCAAGTTAAGCCCTTAGAATTTTAAAAGTTAAAATTCAAACCTTATACTTTATAGTATTATAAGTTAATAATCTATATATGTATAAGAGCAAGTCAGTCTTACCGTTAGTAGGCCTCATTCACGAAGTCGGTCTATAAGGGGGTATAAGGTTACTGCCTATAAAATGGCAGTTTAATGGGTGTCCACTCTCACCCACCGCTTCCTCGACTGGTGGAGGGTCGTTAGCCGAACGGGTAGGACAAGGACTATAATTCTCCCTTAATTAAAAGTATTAATGATAAATACTAAGTAACTAAACCTTTTATAAATTCCCAATCTTAGTTACTTAGGAAAATGTGAATTTGGTGCTAACCCATGAAATTACACTTTGCACTTTGCTTAAATCGGTTAGTGGAGCGTGTGTGGTTAACCGGCACACTACCTTGATTTAACAAGGTAGGCAAAGGGTAACTTAATGTTTATCATAGTATCGATGGAGCGCGTGTGGTTAACCGGCACATCGATTGAGGGGTAAATATTAAGGGTACCAAGTATATTTGCATGGTTATTCACACCTTGTTTTGTGATCCTCGGCATCCCAGTCACAAAATTTGAGAGGGCACAATCGATATTGAAACATGCCATTGAACAGTTCAATGAATCTCAAAAGATCTAGGAGTTTCAAATCCAATTAAAACCTAATAAATTATTTCGTTTTTTCGCGGTGGAAATTGTTGAATCGTCATTCGCCTACCTTCAAATATTCTATAGCTTGGATTATGGCATCCCTCTTCCAAGTTATAAAATATTGTGTTGGGTCCTAGCCTTAATATTTCTTATTGGGTGTGATATTAAGGACTTTAAATCAACTATCTTGAATATCTCCCAAAAGATGTCTGGTTCAGACATTTATGATCTTCCCAAAAGCTCTTGGAACAAGTTTTCCTTATGAAGATGATATCCCGAAAATCATTCTTCACTCCCTCCACCTCCTCCAATTATTCTCCTTAACCCACAAGTTCAAGGTCACTCAAGCCCTATTAGCAAGCAAGGTCTATGTGTGATCGCATCTTGGATATGAAGTCACATATTGACAAGCCGGTAGAGTTGGGTGTCAAAGTCTTAAGAAAAGTTGGATGTTCAATCACTTTCTAAGTCACATAGTGAGTTCTTTATGGACTACTATGTAAAAGACTATGACATGACCCTTAATGATCTTATATATATGCTTTGTGCTGCTGAATCAGCAATGATTTGGAGCACTGGTAGAGAAAATTTGATTAACTTCCCAAACTTCCATGGACTTTGAAAATGGTAACATTGAATATCCAGAAAAGCTTTCTCTTCCCAATGGAGGGGGATCGGCCATAGTCAACTCGGTTGACCAAATGGTAAAGAGAATGGCTAAGTCTGAGATAGTCCCATGTACCATTCCCAAAGGGTCCATATGTGTCTATTTCCAAAGGAAGGGGCATTGATTGCGAAGCTGCCTAACTACCTGAAAGATCATAAGGTTGATCAAGTCAAGAAGTTTGACTCTACTTCAGGTAAAGTCCACTATCTAACTCTATTAAATTTCTATTCTGAGATTCTTATTACATGATGTGACTGTGTCACATGTTGATGTTTAAGAATCAAAGAAAAGTGAAGAAACTTAAAGGAAGTATATGATGATTCTGATCGCGAAGATGGATTTCGATCGCATGGTTCGGTGATCAGAATTTTGAGCTGCTGCTTAGGAGTTATGATAGATTGCTAGGAAATATGTAATAGCATAGTTTCCATTTAAAGTTGCATTGTAAGGAAAGTTTTTTCTGCATTTGATAAATAAATAAAATTTTGTTTTATTTTATATGTCCTTGCAATGGCACTTATGGAAAATTGATGTTTGTATATTTCAAGCAATAATGGAAATATGAATTTGATTCTTTCATTTGTGGTTGTGTCTAAATTTACCAAATAAGGAAAGATTCTCATCACCCAAGGTTTCAGTTGGATAGAAACTTGGAAATCATGCCAGTTGGATAGTATGATGAATGAGAATTTTCATCTTTGGAAAATTAAGATTAATTCCTTGTTCACATGTATATGTGAGTCAAGTGAAGGACTAAGGGATCGAGTACACATTCTGGTGCACTGATCAAGTCCACCACAAAAGATCGATAAGACTATTCGTCATGATTTACTAAAGCCTAGTAAATATTGTTATACTTACAAGTTTAAGTATAATTCGGAAACATTGGAAAAGTTTCGATGTATAGCAGAACGAATGAGAAGAATCAAATTAGGCAGAAGGATAAAAGTTTCTCAAATCTGAAAAGATGGGAGAGTACTTTAGTATCAGGTTTTGTGATCATCTTAATGATTTAGAAATCATATCACAATTAGTCCTCTAAGGAAATCTTAGTGCATTCCTATGGCTAAGAAGAGGAATCAAGAATTGCTGAAATGGTTAAATCAAGAAGATGAGTCATACTTCGTTCCAAAAAACAAGTCTTAGAGTCATACTCCAAGACTGTAAGTTGAGTGATATATCTTAAAGAAAGGTTTATAACACTTTTCAAATGTAAGAGTAAAAGTGTCCTACTCTTGTACATTTGAAATTGGTAAGTTGTGATGTCTTGGAAAAAACAAAGACCAACTGAGGCCAATTGTGTGAAGTGTTTGTCTTGATAAAGAATCCGCACTATCTCTTGAATATTTGGCAAGAGAGTCTTATATGTCAATAGGACAGTGGGAGTCTTAAAGATCCTGAAAGAATTTCAAGATCTAATCAAGAATAAAAACCTGTAGTTTATCACTAGCACACGACTTGAGGTTTATAACCTATCGTGTTGACATACTCCTATTTCTGTTCCCATTCCAGTTAAGGTTGGCTTTGCATATAAGTTCTGAGAGTTCTCAATTGGTTCCATAACAACTTGGAAGCAATGGCAGGCCCTTGTGCTGCCAGGTGGCAAGAAGTTAAGACTGCACAAGTTCAATCCATATGAGTTTGGATTTGTCACTAACCTTGTCTTGAGATTATGGTTTTGACAAATTCACATGGATAGGAACACATACACCATAAAATATAAGTGTCATAAGGTTTCTCTCTGATTCATGAAAATGATGGTAAGGAAACGCTTTCACTAAGTAGATTTTAGGTAGATAGCAATTGTGATATTTGCATTCTCAAAGTCGTTAGTGGAGCGTGTGTGGTTAACCGACACACTAACATGGACTTGTGAGAAATGACAAAGGTCTAAACAATTGAGACTATGATTACGGCATCCCTTTTTCACAGTTCTGAAATTGTTTAGACACACACGTGTGCTATCTAAGGAAAGGTGTATGCTTTTGATAAAATTTTATCAAAGTATCTCGTATCATAAATTTGAACTTTGGAAAGAAAGTCAATAAAGTATTGATTTCTAGAAGTCCAGCTGATTTCTGAGTACATGTCAAAGCTAGTGGGAGCATAAGTGGTATGCTAATAATCATCATGTTAGTGGGAGAATGATAATTATTATTAATATTACAAGATATCAATGTTAATTATAGAAAACAAAAGTTTCAATTCGTGAAGTTGCAGGGGTTGAAAAGTTGTGTTGCTATAATTAAGGGAGAGGAAATTATACTTCATTTCAATTCTAAAAGCTTAGATTGAGGTTTTAGTCATCTTTAGTCAAGGATATATATATGAATTTTATGTTGCAATGGCTCAACATAAGGAAATTCTATATATGGGACCATTATTTGCGTTCTAAAATTCGATTATGATTACGGCATCCCTTTTCATAATCTGAATTATGAGAACTTGGCAAATAGAAATAGAAATATTATAGCAAAAGGACTGGTCTAGTATCATGTCTTTATGTGAGACATCATGAATCGTGTCCCATATGCTTCAGATATAGGATCGATTGCATGTGCTATCATATTCATCCTTTCTAAATTTTTCCAAATGCCTGGGGCATTAAGAAGGGAAAAGGTCTAGAACTGAATATGACTAAAATGATTAAGCAATTATCGAGGACGGTTTACCAAAGATTGGTTGCTCAGGGACAGTTGGAAGTATAATGTTAATTTTGGAAGGACAATATTCACATATTCTGAAAAGAGGCAACTCTTGTTCAGAAGTGATAGTCAAAATGAGAATATGGAAATATTCCCATAGGTGGAAGTTATTCATTAAATCTGTGTAAGATTAGGAAACTTAATGCAAGAAGGATGTTTCCATGGAGTTGATCTCCATTGGAATACTCTGTAATGTCTGTTGACAAGTCTTGGTGACTCTGTGCATAATCATTACAATAGGATCAGTGCATATAAGTTTAGAATCTAACAGATTTAGGCAAATGGCAGGAATTTGGAGTTCTTGCATTTGCGGTAAGGATTTGGGATTGTGAAATGAGAATCATTGGAATTATGTTCACTCGATCTATTTCACAAAGTAAAGATCATAGACAAACTTAGTGTGCATACTTGGTGTATGGCATAACTAATGTTTGGAAAAACATAGTGTGCATACTTGGTCTATGGCATGACTAGTGTTTAGAAAACATAGTGTACATGCTCGGAGCATGGGACAACTATTGTTTTAGTTCAAGTATAAAGTTGATAGTTTGAAACAGTATGCAATGAATGATGGGTAATCAATATGGTGATAAATAAAAGGTGTTTTATTTAGATTCATAAGTTCTGAGTCCATATTGGATTCGATTATTCTTGTGTTTCACTTTGCATGTTTTGACTTCCAGAATAACTAGGTCGTTCTTCCTGAATGACTAAGTTATTCAAACTATCCACAGTCGGTCATATGTTAGAAGTAGATATGAATCAAGACTGTCATGAAGCTGGATTGTAGATGTCCAAGGTATGGGACATAGCAAGTGGTGCTACAACATTCATGAGTACTCATAAGTTCTGAGTATTAGATTCAACCCACGCTCATTGGAATCACTTCATGGATTTTATCACGAGTGATCATGAGACGATAATATCTTATATTCTTCAAACCTAGAGATATGAGTTGTTACTATGAGTTGGTTATACATTGACCCGATTGGCATGGTCCATTTGGGTTGCATGGCATCATGCATTTGGATAGACTAAAATGAGAGAAATAACACTTAAGGTTTACTAATATATTAATAAGATTATTTAATTAGTATTGATCAAGAATTAATTTGGAATTAATTAAGTGATCAAAAGGAGACTAATTAAATATATGGGTTGATTGTGTAAATCATCCATACTTGTATAGTGGGCTAATGCTCCATGGATTATCAAGTTGGGCTAAAACCCATAGGATGCTTCATCGATGCTCCATGGTGTTTTTGTACCCATGGATCATGGAAATGAAAGGCCATGACAATTAGGGTTTACATGGTGTAACCCTAATTGTGACACACTATATAAGCATCTTATTCTTCCCAAAAATCGGACACTATGAAGGAATGGTGAGGGCTAGCCGATTTCATGAAGTGTCTCATTTCTCTCAAGTTATTCTAAGTGTATTAGTGTTGTGTGAACCATTTGAGGTGTCACACTTGGGGAACTAGCCTCTTAAGCTTCATGGAATCAAGATACATCAAAAGGTATGTCTTTTAACTTGCTATATTACATATGAATCAATGTTTTGTATGCTAGTTAGGGTAATACCTTGGAATATTCATATTTGCATGTATAATAGAGAAAACATAGATCCAAGGTATTTAGGGTTGCATGTACACTTAGGAGTGTTAGAATGCTCAAAACCCAACATGGACTTCATAAAGTTTAGATCTGGTGACCTTATAGTGGGTTAGATCTGGTCTTTAGCCAAACTTTGATGCCATGCATGGAGTTTAGGTCATATTTCCCTTTTTTGACCCATTTTGAGTTCAAGACATGCATTGTACATGCATGTCTATAAAGCACCAACCTTTGGGATGTTTTTGAGGCTAGAATCTCTTCTGGAAAAGTTGGGCTCCATATCTCAAGGATTTTGTGCTTAATGGTTAAGCCTTTGAGTTTTCAAGCCTTGTGGAAGGGTTTTTGAGCATTTGGAGTAGCCTCAAAGGATAAAGTTGGAAACTTTATCCTTTAAGACACATTTGGAGTTCAGATCTGAGCCTTAGAGTCCATGGAATTGAAGAATCATCCAAATGTGTTAAGCTGGGGAAAACTCGGCGAGTTGGCTAGGGTTTTCCCCGACTTTCTGAGTACTGTAGAACTCGATGAGTTCAAGAGGTACACTCGACGATTTGGGTCAACATGGACTGTTGACCTTGACCGTTGACTTTGAATTTGACCATGGTTTACCAAGTTGGACTTTTGAGGGCGTTTTGGGTATTTTGGGATTTTGATGGGTTTGGTCATGAAGACTGTAGGAATTGATTCAGGAGTTGAGATTCATAGTCAGACCTTGTCGGTTCTGCACTACTTGTGAGGTGAGATGTCCTTACTGTACTTGTAGGTCGAAGGCACCAATGTCGGCCCATTGGATTGGTATCATGTTATGCATGCTATTGTATTGTTATGATCTATTAGAACGGTATCCTAGTAGATAGGATGTTGCCATGCTTAGTGATCTGTAGATCTGTGTGACTGGATGTAGTCCTTATATGATTATCTGTTATATGTGCACATGATTTGTTGGTGAGTGAGGTTTCACTGCTTTGTGCGTAAGCCAACAGGCCGAGGCATTCCAAACCGATGGTTGAGGGCCTAGGGTATTCCATCCCGAGGATGATTGGACCCATAGTATGTTGGCATTCCATCCTGATGGTTGAGGACCTGGGGTATTCCATCCCGAGGATGAGTGGACCCATAGTATATTGGCTTTCCAACCCCATGGGTGAGGGGCCTGGGGTATTCCAACTCGATGGTTGATTGGGCCTAAACTATGCTGTTTTTATAACTGTGCTATTTGTTATGTATTGGTATTTTGGGGGAACTCACTAAGCTTTGGGCTTACAGTTTGGATTATGTTTCAAATACCTCAGTGGATCGCGGAAAGGTGAAGGCGTGATCGTGCACCTCCTCATGTTTTGTTTTTACGATTTTGGGATTTTCTCTTATGTGAAACTTATTTTGAAAACAAATTGTAATAAATGATGGTTTTGTGGTTGTTTAAAAAGATTAAAATTTTAGGAATTGGTCATGAAGACTGTAGGAATTGATTCAGGAGTTGAGATTCAGATTCAGACCTTGTCGGTTCTGCACTACTTGTGAGGTGAGATGTCCTTACTGTACTTGTAGGTCGAAGACACCAATGTCGGCCCATTGGATTGGTATCATGTTATGCATGCTATTGTATTGTTATGATCTGTTAGAACGGTATCCTAGTAGATAGGATGTTGTCATGCTTAGTGATCTGTAGATCTGTGTGACTGGATGTAGTCCTTATATGATTTTCTGTTATATGTGCACATGATTTGTTGGTGAGTGAGGTTTCACTGCTTTGTGCGTAAGCCAACAGGTCGAGGCATTCCAAACCGATGGTTGAGGGCCTAGGGTATTCCATCCCGAGGATGATTGGACCCATAGTATGTTGGCATTCCATCCTGATGGTTGAGGACCTGGGGTATTCCATCCCGAGGATGAGTGGACCTATAGTATATTGGCTTTCCAACCCGATGGGTGAGGGGCCTGGGGTATTCCAACTCGATGGTTGATTGGGCCCAAAGTATGCTGTTTTTATAACTGTGCTATTTGTTATGTATTGGTATTTTGGGGGAACTCACTAAGCTTTGGGCTTACAGTTTGGATTATGTTTCAGATACCTCAATGGATCGCGGAAAGGTGAAAGCGTGATTGTGCACCTCCTCATGTTTTGTTTTTACGATTTTGGGATTTTCTCTGATGTGAAACTTATTTTGAAAACAAATTGTAATAAATGATGGTTTTGTGGTTGTTTAAAAAGTTTAAAATTTCAAGAATTTTTCGAATTTTACAGCACCCCGAAGATCTCCAGAACACAACCCTGATATACTGATGATGCAGAAACCTTTGGCGATAGAAACTCGCAACGGACACTTTAACTCCCCAATGGGCATGTCAAATTCCCTACTGAACAATCGAGACACAAAAGACCAACTCGAACCTGAGTCAAACAACACTAGAACAGGCAAAGAGTTCACTAGGAACGTACCTAACAGAGGTACATAGATAAGCATAACATAAAACATAATCAACAGAATAATGAATAGAAACATACCAGTCACAAATCTGGAGCTGCTCTGGCCTCCTCGGTAGTAAGCTGGAAAGCGCGACCTCGAGCCCTCAGGGGGCTACGCTTCCCTTGGCACCCATCTATGATCCTCAAAGTAGTTGGTGCGAGGGCTTGCACTGACTTGGCGGCGAACAACAAACAATTGACCTTCATATGGCCAACCCGACCCGGTCCAACACCTGCACCTGCCACAACTGCTGAGGCAGCAGCAGCAGCTGTCTCAGCAATGGCTGCGTATCTGCCATCAAAGAACTCCATCATCATGGTCTTAATAGACCCAAATAACTCTGGTATCTGATCCCTAACAATAGCCGCAACCTCCTCATGGAGAATCTCCCTAATCTTGTCATCAAACGCAGCTGACCCACCCTGACTGCCAGCTCCTAATCCTGACCCAGACCCAGTCTCAACTCGCCTCGTCGTCGCCATACTGAAAACAAACCAGGGAATATTAGATAACGCACATATCAAGATAGGTAACCAACTCCCAATAAAGCCCTAGCGGTTGTGACTTCCTTGTTACGCGTACGAATCTTGTGCTTCCATTAGTACGGGCCCATACTACCTTCCACACCTACCCACATTTTTTCCAGAGGATCATCACAACAACCCTAACGATACATACTATCATAAACATACACTCGATCCTCACACCCTGGAGGAAAGGCTAATCATCTCAGAACTGGACGACTGACCCCACACAACCTATCCATGAAACTTCCACCAACCCTGCAACACTCGTGTATGCTAGTCATACATAACACTGGACCCCATAGACAGTCGAATATTTGATCCTACCCCAAGCCCTTAATCAAACAAGAACAGGAAATAATGCCAAATCAAACATTCTCAGGCTATAGAATCTTAGTTATGCATGGTCGTGATGTATACACTAAGCAACTACAGTAATGATGTCAATTCCATGTAATAAGGACCCTAGGCTATCAGGAATCATAAAATCAGGATATTTTATCATGCAAAGTCCTGAAGATCCCTAGCCTATCACTAGGATGTTGTTCTAACATATCACAATATCAAATAACAGTGTGGTAATTTGGGTTTTACTTACTGGCTCTGACTGATCGTACACATCGCATCCTCCTTGATTATTTTGAAAACTTTTCAAAATTGTTTTGAAAAATTCTTTTCCGTACTCTGAGACTGGACTCACACGAGTGTTTCATCCAATTCACTCAAACCAAAACTCTGATACCAACTTGTAACATCCATAATTTTCACGAAAAATTTAAACTTTTTAAACAATCCAAATCATCACTTGATTACAAAAAATAGTTTTCCAAAACATGTTATTATCAGAGTTTTCTCAAAATCATAAACAAAACAAGAGGAGGTGTACGATCAAGCCTTCGCCTTCCCGTGATCATCTGAGGTAACTGAAACATAACCCAAAACTGTAAGCCAAAGCTTAGCGAGTTCCCCCAAAGTACCAACCCAATACAAAACAACATAATAACAATAAACAACATGCATACAAAGCCTTCAGTCTGACTGGAACGCCCCACCGGCCTACCGTCTACTTGGTACGCTCACAGAACCTTCAGTATGACTGGTATGCCACACCGGGCCTTTAACCCATCTGTACCGTTCTCCGGGACTTCGGCCTGACTGGTACGCCCCATTGGCCTTCAGTCTATCCGGGACGCCCTGGGTCTGTTGGCCTTCAACACAAAGAAGGTCCGCCTCAACCCAACCACACATACACCATGTTGACACACACACACACACACGCACACACATATATATATATATATATATATATATATATATATATATATATATATATATCAGATAATCATACAATTAACCAGCCAATAACAAGTAGACAGATCTTACAGATCACTAAGCATAGCATCATAATATCTACCAGGATACAGATCTAACAGATCACTACAATACTCAATCAAATGATAAACAGGATAACAATCCAAAAAGGGCTGGCCTTGGTGCCTTCGACACAAAATTACAGTGAGGAACACTCACCTCACAATGTTGAATCACACTGAAAGCCTCCTGCTGTTAGCTCACTAAAAACCCCGCACTGGCACAACAAAATAATCATCCAATAAATAACTGGATTATAATCCTTGACTAATAATTTATACGTAGGGTAAATAGCCACTTTACTCTTTCCCTAGATGGGCTAAGACCCAGGCCCAAATCTATAAATAATCACTCAAGGCTCATAATTGGCCTAATTTTCTAAATTGGGCCCAACTCCTATTTGGGCCTTATTCCAAGGTCCAACACTTCACTTAGCCCAAAAAACCCATAATCAGATGGACCAATAAGGGCCAAAGCATCCAAGCCCAAAAGGTGGCCCAAAGCTTGAAGCCCAAACTCGAAAACCCAATAGGCTGAGTATGCGGGGCGTACCCAACTGTACGCCCATCGTACTTTTCATTAACCAGGAATCGCGCCATTGACCACCTACGCCCAACGTACGCCTTGGTACGCCCAGCGTAGGCGGTGTCCATGCAAGACTTCGATTAAGAGCTTATCCCATTCAGTCCAACGCCCAAATTTCAGATCTAGGTCCAAAGAGGTGTTCCAAAGCATAAAGTTTCCAACTTTATGGTTATGCATGTCACAATAAGGCCCAACATCAAGATTCTAGCTTGTCTAAACCACTAAAGACCTCATGCATGCACCAAAAGAGCCAAGATAGCATTTTTATGACTTATAACACCTCATTTCTTTAGAAAGGACGGATCCTATGGTCTTAGAGTAACACATACTCATTAACACCAAGAAAAGGGACTAAGAACACATAATTTCCACTTGGCAAGATCTAAAAGAAAACAAGGCAAGAATGAAGCTTTATACCTTTTGGAGCTTCTCAAGAAGGTAAGAATTCCATATCCACAAGTTGCTCCCTCACCAAGGCTTCTCCAAGAATCTTCTTCTTTCTCTAACACACCAAGAACACACCAAAAAGCACACACTTGAGCTCCAAAATGCACACTCAAAGATTAGGGTTTGCAAAAACGTCCCAAGGGAGTGGAGGCTGAAAGGTGGAAAGGAAATGAGCCAATATGATGCTTAAAAACCTTTCAAACCCTAAGTTTTAGCGTTTCCTCCAGACGTGAGTACGCCCAGCATACGTGAGTGTACGCACAGCGTACTAGGGCGCGCCCTAGTATGCTCAACGTACACATATGTACGCTTAACGTACTCCTCCAACTCATATTACCAAAATACCACTAGGGCTTCATGGCCTAATTCTTGGACTTAGGGATAAGATTGGCTTATAATTAAAACCAAGGTATGAATTTGAAAAATACATGAAAACCGGGGTGTTACACACTCTATGATCACCTTGTGTGAATTAATCTCGCCATGCATTAGGATAATTTTCCTGCTCCCAATGTGTACTTAGGAAATCGTGTTTAGCTTGATATGTAACACACAACTGTTCAACATCACTTCTCGTAGGCTTCTGCAATTATATGTCACGATAAAGCTCTACAACATACTCACAAAAGAAATACACATATACTCGGGTTGTTCTCTCATAAATCTTTAAATACTCATGTAATGCACCCACAGTGATGTCATATGCTAAAATCCAAAAGTGTGTATGTACAATTTTGTAGCGGACTAAAACCCTGTATACCTATAGTATCCCATATCAATTGAAAAAAATTCCTAATTATCTTCCAAGTCATTAGTTATATGTAGGAATAGAGGTATATTGATATGAAACCGATGTTTAAATTTAATATGGTCGTATAGGAATTTATCAGCAAAATAATCACATATCATAAGCATGTGTGCAGTCGTACAATCCCCATTCATTGAAATTCTAGTCCTCTTGATGGTGCATGAACTTTCACCTTCTTGACCCAACAAGGTGACTGTCGTTTCCAGGAATTAGTGAAAGAACGAATCATCATCATTAGATGAAGATGAAGATGATATTTTTTCATCATTTGTAGTTTGAATTGTATAGAAATTTTGATAAAGAAGGTGTGGTATTTTATGTATGAAAATGTGTGTGAAATATGTTAGTACTTATATGTAACATTCAGATTCAGGCAAGTGATAATTTAAGGTTATTGGGTTTGAGGTTTTGCTTGGCAGTTGCATGTTGATGGAGAACATCATGTTGGATTAAGGTGTCTAAGGTCCTAAATAAATGGTATATTGAGTGAATAATAGTAAAGTCATTTTTGGGTTGCCCTCATAACCAGAAAATGGTATGTATTGATATTGAGAGAAAGATATAATTTATTAATATATTATAAGATTAATATATTAACTAGAAATGAAAATAATTAATTAAGAATTGATCAGAGTTAATTTAATTAATTGTTCAAAATTAATTAATGAGTCTAAGGGTTAGAATGTAATTGTTCAAAAGTTGAATAAGGAGGCATTCTAGAACCTCCCTACGAGGGGATGGTTTTGGAGGCCCTCGCTGTCTTCTGGAATCCCCTTTGGTTGATAAGGAAAGTAAATTCGAATTGCAATATAATATTAATACCTTGAATTCAAATTAGGTTTTCCTACAACTATAAATAAGTACCTCTAGTAGGCTTAAGAACCCATCACAAGCTTAAGGAATTTTCGAAATCCCTCTCCATCTCTCTCTATTTTTTATCCTAGGGTCCTTCTATGGTTTCAGTGTGATTCATTAGAGGTTTCCACACTATTGGGGCTAGCATTCCAAGAAGGGTTCTTCAAAGTACATTGCTATTTTCGATAATAACAATAATGTATGTTTATTAAACCTTTGTGGTTTTCGATTTTAGCTAGGTTATTTAGTACTTTCAAAGTAAGTTTCTATTATGAGAAAAAATATAAAATTTCTAGGTTGCATGAGCCCATAACTGTTATGTGAAATTCCACAAGTACATAGAATTAATTTAGAAAACCCATCACATCAGGGTGTGGACACGTCATTTAAATGGCAGCGCGGTCAGGAGTTGGACTGCTATACGGTGGCAGGCTGGGCACTAAACCCTAAATCTCGGGCCTTGGGTCTTATTTAAGGGTGCTGACTTTTAGGGTTTCGTGCATTCACCAACCTTTATCCCCAAAAAGAAAACCTTAGCCTCTTTGAGTGTCCTCGGTTAGGGGTGTTCGTTTGGATGGATCGGTTTGATCCGATCCAATCAAGTGAATCCAAATTAATTTCGGTTTTCAAAACATGGATCCGAATAGTCCAAACTAAATTCAAATCCGATCCGATTCAATCCAATAACAATTCGTTTGGATCGGTTTTTATAATTCGGTTTTCAAAAACCGAAACATTTTAAAACGACATATAATTATAATATTACCCAACTTTACACAAGAAGCGAAAACAAATTATTTAGTTGTGACTTAAAATTTATAAACAATTACTAAGAAGATATATTATAGTTAAATATTTTATAGATAGAAAACTTTTGAGAGAAAATGCATATTAATGTTTTTTGATCAGGTGAAACGTTTTGAACCTATTTGAAAAAATAAATTACAAAATTATAGATATATATTATAAACAAGTAAATAATAAATGTTTATTCGGTTTTTTTGGACTATTCGGTTCTTCTTTATAAACCAAAACCAATCCAAAATCCAAAACAATAATTCGGTTTTGTTGAAAACCAATCCAAAAATCCGAATATCCGAACCAAATAGTCCAATCCAAATTGTCCAATTGGACAATTCGGTTTTATCCAAATAGTGAACAACCCTATCCTCGGTGCATTGTGTGAGCATTTGGAGCTTTTTGGTGGTGATTCTTATGGAATGAAGTGCATATAATGAAGATCCAAAGGTTATGCATCCTTCTCCTAAGTTTTGGACCTTTATAAGTATCAAATATTCTCACTTTCTTGTTTTCCATGCATAGATTTAGCTTTGGATGGTATTTTGGTGGACCTTTGGTCCCATATCTTGTGATTGCTTGGAGTTCGTAGAACTCCAGTGGTTGATGTTGTCTAAATCTCACTTCTGGACCATTTCAGGTTAGAAAGTTGAGTTCTTATACCCTTTCCAAGCCATTCATAACCTTTTGATCATTTTGGGTTACTTTGAGAGTTAGGGTTTAAGTTTTGGACTTAACTTGGTTGATTAATGGATAAAATCAAGAACTTTATCAATTAAGTCCCTTAGAAGTATCAGATATGAGATTTTAAGCTCTGGATGTTAAGGGCTAAGAGCTTAATAGAGTAAGCTGTTAGGACGTTAACCGCGACATGGTGGATGCTAGTCATGACATAGGTTATGAGACCCAGTCGCATTTGTTTTGGATTTTAGTGATCGTGACGTGACCAAGGAGCTGTTCGTGACGCGGTGGTCGTTGATCGTTAACTTTTTGACCAATTTGACTTTTTGGTCAACCTGTAAGTTTTGAGTTGTAGACTGAGGCTTGACCTCTGTCAGGTTTAGGAGGTTTGGATAACTGTCTTGGCGAGACTTTACGTGTTGATCTTTTAGTTTATTGATTCATGTGAGTTTTCTCACTATACTATATATTGCAATATGTGTCCTCTGTATGTTAGGATGTAATTATGTTGAAGTATGGTGTTCAGCAGATAGATTAGTTTAGTCGGTTGCCTATTGTGTTGAATTGTCTGTTTATATGTTTGTTATATATATATCAAAATATCATGTAGCGAGTTGAGGGCGGTCCAACTTTATGTTGAAGGCCAATGGCAGATCAACTTCATGCTGAAGGCCAGGACGGACAAGCTTTATGTTGAAAGCCAAAGGGGCAGGCCAGCTTCATGTTGAAGGCCAATGTTTGTATGCATTGTTGTATATGGTATTTTGGGGAACTCACTAAGCTTTGTGCTTACAATTATAAATTAAATGTTTTCAAGTACTTCTTGTGACCGAAGGAAAGCAAATGCGTGACTGTACTCATCCATTAACAACTTTCTTGTTTTGAGATTCCACATTTATTTTATTATACTATGATTTTAGGATTATGACTTATTGAACAAATGGATTTTATCGATATTTTGTTTTATGAAAATGACATTTTATCTTATTTAAAAATGAAAAATCGATTGTGAAAATTGAGATGATTCATTATAGGTAAAAATTGGTTTAGTTTTTTTTAATTGGTAAAAAACGGTCATATGACAATTACACCCTTTCTTTTTCCTTTGTTATGGCTTGTAGTACGCCACTTCATGATTACACACAAGTGGGGTGGTGGTTACGCGTAGGAGAGACATGACACCTCATCCTTACACCTCTCTTATGTGGGTATACCGCTTAGCCTAACTGCTAGTTCCTAGAGAAAACTATACTCCTTAGGGTATTTAATGATATAAATGTCTAAATGGAAAAATATAAGAATGATGCAATCAATTTCACTTAGGGTATGTTTGGTATAAATTAGTGCTGCAAAAATCTCAACTAGGTCCGATTAATCCTTAGGTGGTACACGACCGAGTAGGCGCCACATAGTGATTAATCTTTACCTAGACGATTAGTGAAGTTGTCGAAGCCAATGGATTCTTAATACCCCGAAGAAGTTTTATCTCAATAAAAACTATTTGAGGAATCATTAGTGTTGTATTGTCATTTCAACTTTTTTGTTATGATATTAGTCGTTTTTACATATTTTTTATGATTTTAGTCATGTTTTTTTTTAATTTAAATGATTACAATTTAGGGTCACCGACTTGTTGTCGACTAATCCTACACTAATATCTAGTTATTAGTAGTCCGACTTAGTACCGTCTAATGGATTTTACAACCTTGGTAGAAACTAAATCATTCAGTGTTGAATCATTAAAAAGTCTAAATTATTAAGAGGCCTGGATGAAGAAGACTGTTTGGTAAGATTGATGCTTGAACAGAGAAAATTACCATTTTAACTTTCTATCAAAACCAAGAATATTTATCCTATTTCATATGACATTTCATAAACAAGATTGTCAGATTTCATAAATAAGAACCAATTTCAAATCTAAGAACATTTTTCTAAGGATGAACATTGGTTGGTTTGGTTTGGTTAAACCGAACCCAAACTGAATAGAATCGGTTTTGAAACATTTAAGATTGAACCCAATACCAATGTTTCCGATTTTTAGTGGTCCGTTTTCGGTTTTTAAATCGAAAAACCTCAAATTAAGTTAAACGCTATATAACACTTGAGAGAAAGCATTTATATAAAGGATGAGGATGGTTCATTTCCAAAAATAGGATAAGGATGGCAACAATTTCATGTAATTTTCGATGTGAGACTCCTGAAAGTGGATGGATAAAAGGTACACAATGACATGGTTTTTAGTCGACGGCATAAGCATTGGACGCATCACATATTTGATAATATTGTTAGTGATTTTTTATAATTGATTTGTTTTTAAAAACGCTAAAGTAAAAAAATTGCAATGCATGGATACAAAAACCAATTGCGGCTTAATATGTATGTTTGTTTTTGCTAATGCCTAGCTGGCTTTGTTTTAATATATGACTGGCTTCCAATAAAAAATAATCCTAATTACTTAAAGTAATCTAAATTTACTTTAATGTCCCGAAGCTCTTTAGCCCAAAGAAACTCCAAATGCGGCCCAAGAATTTGACCCACTCGAAAAATCATTGCTTTTCTTTGTCTCTAATCAGTTTCTTTTGACATCTAACCAGTATATCCTATGTCATTTTAGCCAGATCAAACATATTAAGTTATTAACACGTGTCTTTTCAAATAATATTGGCAGTATTTTTTAATATATTAGATTGATTCGTAAAAAAAAATATATTGATGAATCATGGTAAATTTTGAAGGTTATTGCCTTATTGGTATATCATGTCCATGAAAAAGTGGGTTAATATGAGCATGGTTATATTGTACTAACTAATAATATAATCAACATTGGTTATATTGTATTAATTAATTAAACGGATAAAAGTAGAAAATAATTAGTTAAGAAAAACGGATCAAAAGCTTAGGTTGCGTTTAGTTACGGAAAAACAATTTTCATTTTTCGTTTTTCGTTTTTCCTTTTCAGTTTTTGTTTTCCGTTTCTAGTTTTCATTGGAAAATTTAGAAAACGCGTTTAGTTCAAACTTATTCATTTTTCATTTTCAGTTTTAGAAAATTAGAAAACGTGTTTAGATGTGTATTTTTCTATCGGTTTTCATTTTTAGAAAACGGTAGCGGTGGGGGTGGCGGCGGTGGGGGTGATGACAGGCGGTGGTGGTGGCGGCAATTGTGGTGGTGATGGGGGTAGTGGTGGTGGTGATGGTGATGGTACGTCGGTCATTGTGGTAGTGGTGTTGGGCGGGTGGATGTGTCTGTGTGTTTGTGGGTGTGTGCGTTTGTGGATGTGTGTGTCTGTGGGTGTGTGTTTGTGTGTGTGTGTGTTTGTAGGAGTAGATGTGGGTTTGTGTGTGTGTGTTTGTAGGGGTGGGGGTGGGGGCAGGGATGTGTGTGGGGGGGGGGGGGGTAGGTAGGGGTATGGTGGGTTGGCGGTGTTAAGGTGGGGATAAGTAGAGGTGGATGGGCTGGGAGTGGGTGTGTGTTTATATTTTAGAAAAATGTTGGAATTAAAAAAATGTGGAAAACAATGATTATCAGTTTTTTTAAAAATTTCCAACTTCTATGTAATTTTAGAAAACGGAAAATTTTCATTTTCCGTGAAAAATTTAGAAAAATAGACGAACTAAACGCATTTTCAAAATTTTCATTTTTTTTGGAAATTTTTTCCGGAAACGGCTCATTTTTCCGCAACTAAACACACCCTTAGATTCTCATCCAAAATCTACCCGATGAATACTACATTATAAATTGCTTTATTCCAAAAATAATCGAATCAATAAGGAATACTTGAAAGTTGAATACATTACTCAAATGTGGGCCTTATAGGAGTATCAATACAACCATCAACCAATGTACATCGGGTAGCTAGGAATCATAGGGCCTTTTATCCAATTCATGTATCAATGTATCATGGGATTTAGAATTTAGAATTAATGTCCTGCTGAGATGATCGAACAAAATAACAAAATAAAAATAAACAAAGTCACAAAATGAGTTATTATTTTACAAACATGTTAACTTGGCTTCCGTAAATGAAATAAGTAATTCAAACAAGATGTTTATTATTCATTATATACCTACGTGACAAACAAACATATTTTTTTTTCATGTCGTAATCCTGTACATTTCATTTTTTTTTATGTATGCAAACGAGGGACCACACCCAAGACAAGGCTAGGGTCACAACTTAGGATAGGTCAAACCTCGCTCTAGGCCGAGTCAAGGCTCTAGGTCGATTGACGTTCTAGGTCGAGCTAAGGCAAGGCCAAATCCATATTGACGTTGAACCATATTTTAGGCCAAGCCAAGGCACGGTGAAACCAGTTGTAGGCTTGGCCAAGGCTCCAAGAGCCCATGCAAGGTAGAGCTAGGATTCAAGACTTAACAAAGCTCTAGGTTGATCCAAGGTCAATGTCGGACTTAGGCACCCTGGTCCAAACTCAAGGGCCATTCCAAGGCCCGTGTCCAAGGTATCGTCCATCCAACCTAAATCGATTATGTTCATGTTTAAAGGAATCATCATTATGATACAAGAGGTATCTTCCATTTTTAGTTTTGATAAATCCTTATTCTAATGCAGAAGTATGTTAATATGTACACTTTTGTCTATAAATATATACGGAGAGGCGTCAAACAAATTAAGCTTTACAATTTCTAAACCCGGACTCTCTAATTCGATATTATTCTCTCCTACAATATTGAAGTTACCATTATAGTGTATCCTTAGGTTCCGACCCAATATACACTAAATATGACTTAAGGATCAGAGAACCATCCTTTCAACTCATTCCACTTGTTCCCAAACTTTGAAACAATGTTGTCAGATAATGCAACAACACTCGTTGCCAACCTTAGGATGTATGTACGATTACATTAGCAAACAACTAAGGGAAACAAACAACCAAGTCATAAGTTCCATGATAACAAAAACCCATCAGAAGTAGGGAAACAAACCAAATATAGTTGCACAACCTTTAAGGTATTTAATGTAACACCCCAAATTTCAAATACCAATATTAACTTAACATGGTCTCAAAACTTCTAAAATTCGAAAATTCAAATACTAATGTCATTATTAATAATAATAGCGGAAGCAAATAGAAATTTAAGTAAGCCCTTGGTGCGCTCCGTCTTCCTCAAAACTTGTCGCCTTCTTAAAGCCTGAGCTTTATCATTTCCATTCCCGCTGCCACTTGCTACGTTATTTCATGGGTTGCGTGCATTTAAAGATTCTAATGGGTAAGCCTAGAGCCTAGTGAGTTCGTGGTTTTCATGCATATTGACGTCAATAAAATAAAAACAATGCAACAATCAATCAAATATAATTTTTTTTCATTTCTTTCCACCCTTGGTGACACATTAGAGAACTACTATCATTTTCAGGGAACAAGTCCCTCCGCAGGGCACAACAAATATGCTTACGACTAATTAATCAGAGCGTAAGCTCTCCACCGCGTACTGACACCATGTACGACGACTAATAATAAGACCGTGTAGTTAATACACATGTTCCCTATTTATATGTCACCCACCCTTTTCACCCTTTTACATGTAATAGTTCATAAAATTCATACGGATACATATCAATAACAACGGTAACATGTAATTTGCAAATAAATTAGAATCAACTTTCATGGAAGCAACCACAAAATTCACACGAAACTCACATTGTTGAGGTTAGGTCTTAACCAAAGTTTGTTACGCTACACACACCCTACATTTAACCAACATATTTTTCTAAGGTCGCAATCCTAGAAAAATACATCCTGTGATATTTTGGTTCCATTGTCCATATATTTCGTTCGACCAAAATAGTGATTATTATTTAATTGCTTTAGTCATGACATTCATAGTAACCTTTTGGAAAAATATATTTTGCCTTTTTAGATATATCAATATAATCAAATGACAAGGTTTTAACCTTTAGTATTAATAAAGGAAAAATAAGTGAAATAATCAATTAAATAACGTATTTTCCCCATATAATGATACCTCTAATTATATAAGGTGTGTAAATGAAAAAAAAACCGGCAAATAAGCATATTTTGGCACCTTCTCCACGTTTCATAATGAAAAGGTTCATAACAAAATGTAAAAATTGTACAGACTAAATCAAAAGAAATTGTGAAATTCATATCTTATAAATAGTAAACGGCAAGTCATAAAAACCAAAGGGTTAAATATGTAAACTGTAGTTTCAAAAAGGTAAACCATACAGTGAACTTATCACAAGACTTTGACTAGTTTCCCTTTGTACTTTTACAACGTATTATATTATTATAAAATAAAGTATTATGTCCAACCATTCAACAACGGATAGTCTGACTTACTCTTCTTTACCCGTAACTTATTCCTTAGCTGTTATTTTTAAATCGGTTGCATCTTCAATTTAACTCAAAATGATAATACATAAATAACTAACATAGATTCCAATTATCTCCACATCATACAACATATACCAATAAATAATTTCTATCAGTTTAAGGTATATTCAAACATTTTACCCCAAAACTTATAACTTTAGATTTTTATCAATTAAATCACTATTGGTCCGAACAGAAACATTATATGGAACCAAAACACATAATGAAATCAGACAAACCTAGTCAAACAACTTAATCGAGCTTAAATCTTGTGTTCATACCTTAATTTCAAGAAGGACTCCGAAAATCTTCAACACCTTTCACACCGGATTTCTCCTTCGAATCTCAATCGTTTCTTGCAATTCCAATGGGGGTTCCACTAGAAATTTCGAGCTCTACATATTGCCTAAGGTTTCATCAGTTACTATCCCCTCAGTTGCACGAATTTATGGCCTAATCATGGATGACGGTTTCTAGACATAATACCTCATAATTTGCATCTAATTAACCCAATAATTTTTGAAGTAATCATTTATATATATATATATATATATATATATATATATATATATATAATCTGATTATTTACATTATATATTTTTATTTGACATGAGTTATTACAAACTTCCCCCCTTAGAAAAATTCCGTCCTCGGAATTTTGAATTAAGCAAATAAATGAGGATATTTAGTCTTCATATCCTACTCGGTTTCCCATGTCGCATATGAACCTTTATGATACTTCCACTGAACTTTCACTAGTGGTATCTCCACATTCCTTAACTTTCTGACCTTTCGATCTATAATTGCGACAGGTTCTTCCGTATATCGCAGCTTCTCATCAACCTTAATTTCTTGAAGTGGCACTTCCATGGAGGCATCCGCTAGGCACTTCTTTAGATTAGAGACGTGGAACGTGCTATGAATGCCCTGCATTTCCCTTAGTAACTCTAAACGATAGGCCACCTCTCCAACCCGTTCCTTGATTATGAAGGGTCCAACGTAGCGAGGACTTAACTTCCTTCACTTACCAAAACGCACAACACCCTTCCATGGGGACACTTTTAACATAACTTTATCACCAACCTGGAACACTATTATCTTTCTCCGCTTATCTGCATAACTTTTCTGTCGATCCTAAGCAACCTTAATGTTATCCCTAATCGCCTGGATTTTATCAGTAGTTTGTTGAACAAGTTCAGGTCCAGCCAATTGTTTCTCCCCCACCTCATTCCAGCATAATGGGGTTCTACACTTCCTACCATATAGAGCCTCATATGGTGCGACTGTTATACTTGCGTGATAGTTATTGTTGTAGGCAAACTCAATTAACGGCAAATGAGTTTCCCAAGACCCTCCAAAATCTATAACACAAGATCGTAACATATCTTCCAAGGTCTGTATTGTCCGTTCACTTTGTCCATCTGTTTGCGGATGGTATGCCGTGCTCAATTTCACTCGAGTACCCATTTCTCGTTGGAAGCTACCCCACAATGTCGACGTAAAGCGACTATCCCGATCCGAAACAATAGATAATGGAACTCCATGCAGATTCACTATCTCGTCAACATACAACTTAGCTAACCTTTCCAACGGGTATGTTTCCTTAATCGGAAGGAAGTGCGCATATTTGGTTATTCTATCGACGACTACCCAAATCGTAGCATAACCCTTCGGTGACCTAGGTAACCTAGTTACAAAGTCCATTGTGATGTGATCCCATTTCCATACTGGAATCTCCATTGACTGTAACTGACCATAAGGCCTTTGGTGCTCAGCCTTCACCTTCAAGCACGTCAAACACCTTTCAAGAAAATAGGATATATCCTTTTTCATACCTAGCTACCAGTAAGATTTTTGTAAGTCTTGATACATCTTGTTTGTTCCTGGATGGATAGAGTACTTCGATATGTGCGCTTCCTTGAGAAGTAAGTTACGCACATCACCCACTCGTGGTACCCAAACCCTTCCCTAGAAACACTTCAAGCCACGACTATTCTTTTCCAATGATGGTATTACTCCCACCACTCCTTCAGTTTTCCACTTCTCTTCCTTCGAGGTCTCCTCCTGGCTCTTTCTCAAATCATCTAGTAAGCTGGTAGTTACATTAATCTTCATCATTCGAATCTTAAGTGGTTCTCTTCTTTCCTTACGACTTAGTGCATCAGCTACAACATTCGCCTTCCCCGGATGGTACAATATCTCACAATCGTAATCTTTTAATAGTTCCATCCACCGTTATTGTCTCATGTTCAAATCTTTCTGATCAAACAAGTATTTCAGTCTCTTGTGATCAGTGAAGATCTGACACCTTGTCCCATACAAATAGTGTCTCCAAATCTTTAAAGCGAACACTACTGCAGCCAACTCCATATCATGTGTTGGGTAATTACGCTCGTGAACCTTTAACTGACGTGAGGCATAAGCAATCACCTTACCGTTTTGCATCAAAACACACCCCAAGCCTAACTTGGATGCATCACTATAAACGACAAATCCATCATTTCCTTCTGGTAATGATAATACTGGTGCACTGCTAAGCTTTTCCTTTAAGACGTTCAAGGCATTATCTTGCTCTGGCTTCCACTTGAACTTTACATTTTTCCTTGTCAGGGTAGTTAGCGGTGCAGCTATGCGCGAGAAGTCTTGTATAAACCTTCAATAGTATCCTGCCAACCCAAGAAAACTTCGAACTTCTGATGGGGTCCTTGGTGGTTCCCATTTTTCAATCGCCTCAATCTTTTCTGGGTCCACCTTGATACCATGTTCGTTTACAACATGTCCCAAAAACTGGACTTCCCGAAGCCAAAACTCGCACTTCGAAAATTTGGCAAATAATTTTTCTTTCCTCAATAAGCTAAGTGTTAGCCGTAGATGTTGCTCATGGTCCGCTTTACTTTTAGAGTATATCAAGATGTCATCGATAAATACAATTACAAACTTTTCTAGGTATGGCTTGCACACCTGGTTCATCAGATCCATGAACACATTTGGTGCATTGGTCAAACCAAATGGCATTACTAGAAACTCGTAATGACCATACCTAGTTCAAAAGGCTGTCTTCGACACATCTTCTTCCCTGACCTTCAGTTGGTGATACCCCGACTGCAAATCGATCTTTGAGAAGTAACTTTCCCCTGAAGTTGATCAAATAGATCATCAATTCTCGGTAACGGATATCGGTTCTTTATAGTCACCTTATTTAACTCCCTGTAATCAATGCACATTCGCATTGTCCCATCCTTCTTCTTAACGAACAGTACTGGTGCACCCCACGGTGAGGTGCCGGGCCGAATAAAACCCTTGTCGAGCAGATCTTGCAACTGAGCCATCAACTCCTTCATTTCTGTTGGTGCTAACCGATAGGGCGCACGAGCTATCAGTGCTACTCCTGGGGTAAGATCGATTCGAAACTCCACTTGCCTATCCGGTGGCAAGTTAGTTAGGTCATCAGGGAACACATCTTGGAACTCGCGTACAACTGGTATATGAGTTATTTCAGGCTTGTCTTGCTTGGCATCGAGAACATATTCACAATAACTTTGACACCCTTTCTTTAGATAACGAGTTGCCTTAGTCACTGATATCTAAATAGAGTCCTTAACTCGCCGATCACCATAAATCTTTACCATTCCTTTTCCTGGCACCCAAACTTGAACAATCCTATTTTCACAATCTATGATCGCTTGGTTTTTCGACAACCAATCCATCCCTATAACGACATCAAAATCACCTAGGGCTATAGGTAATAATTTTAATGGTATTATGCAACCTTCTATTTCGATAGAGCAATCATCGTATTCCTCCCTTATTACTACCCAATGATCATCAGTAGTTTCAATTTCTAAGGCACTTTCTAGAGTTCTTACATTTCTACCCAGGCATTTGCAAAAAGTAGTAGACACAAAAGATCTATTTGCACCAGAATCAAATAATACCCTAGCATGTATTGAGTTTACTAGGAAAGTACATGTCACCACATCCGGTGTCTCCTGAGCCTCCTGAGCCGTCATGCGAAAAACTCTAGCTTTTGGTCTTTTGCCGGCCGATTGCCTGTTATTCTGCCTTGATTGTTGCTACCTTTACTCTGGGGACATTCCGACTTGATGTGGTTGGGGGAACCACACCTGTAACATACCCTTCCTGTCTTACATTCTGTAGCTATGTGCCCTGGCTTCCCACACTTGTAGCAAACTTTTTGATTCATGTTAAACTCCCCCTTATAATAGCGGTTGCATTTCGGGCATTGCTTTACTCCAGAACCTTGATCAACCTTACGTTCTTGCCCTGAACTCTTTCCCTTCTTAGAATCATTATCCGTACCATCCCATTTTCTTTTCCCCAAAGCCCCGTCTTCACCTTGACGATTCTTCTCACGTTCGTGGCCTTCTGCAGCATCTACAACCGACTGAAAAGTACATGGTTTCTGAATTTGCACAAATTCACGGATAGCTGTTCTCAATCCCCAAATATAGCGTTCCACCCTTCTTTCTTCTGTAGATACGTAAAATTCGGCAAACCTAGCTTTCTCCGTGAACTTAGTGGTGTACTCCCACACAGTCATATTCTCCTGTTCCAACCTCAAGAATTCTTCCTCTAACTGTTTAACCGCTGTTCGCGGGCAAAAATTTTCTTTAAAGATTATTAGAAACTCATCCCATGACATTTTCTTAGCTGCCTCACGCCCCCTAACTTCCTTCACCATGCCCCACCAATGTATTGCCTCCCCTTTTAGCATTGTCGCAGCATAAATCACCTTGTCCTCATCCGCACACTTGCTAGTATCAAATGTTCCCTCAATCTCCATGATCCACGTTGATGAAAAAACGGGATCAATTTCTCCGTTAAAAACGGGTGGCTTACACTTCATGAACGTCTTGTAACTACAACCTCGCCGATCGTGGTTGTCATGATGCCTTGAGGGTTGTGCAATACTTGGTTCCTGATTAAAAATCGGTGTACTGTACTCATAGTCTTCTTCACCTCCACCCAATTTACCTTCATACTCACCCATTATAGCTTCTCGTGCCTGAGCAACTACATCGGGCAAGGTGGCTCGAATTGCCCGAGCAATCTCATCAGCCAACTCTTTTCTGGTGATCGTGTTTGCCGCATGACCCCTTCCGCGACCTCGACCTCGACCGCAGTGGGATCCAGAGCTGCCATGGGCCGATTGTGCAGGTATCGATGTTGTAACAACTCCTCGGCCTCTTCCTCGACCCCTGCCTCTTCCTTGGCCCCGTCCACGACTAGCATTTGGGATCAGTAGGGTTTCTGGTACATCCCCTGGTGCTCTAACATAAGCTCCAATTGGGATACGTTCTTCCTCTGAGGTGGCCCTAGTGAACCTCCCAGATCTTCGTGAAGACATATTAACTACATATTTATGTTTATAACACAATAAGTATAACAAACATAAATTTTATTCCAAATTATCAAAATTTCAAAAAGAGCCATATGTCTTTTTCACATCAAATACTTAAGCCAACAACCAAGAGAAAAAAAAAACAAAAAAAAAACAACTCATCAAACTCCCACTTCCTACTTTTTAAACATGATGTCATCATATTTCAAGATTCGCTTTCCCTCCTTCAAGTACTGCCTTATTTTTTTGGCTTTGCGATCTCCAGGCCCACTCTGGATGACCAGCACCTCAGGGTGAGGTGGGTCTCTTCCAACCACCCTATCTAGGAATCCATATGTCACAGCCTTGGCTCGCTTTGCCCGAGCCACGAACCCTTCCCACACTCAGTGATAATGGGTTTCCTTAGCTCCAACACTTTCTGTTCTAACCGTCGTATCTTGCGCTTACTTTTCTCGGCAGCCTCAACTCGTATTTGGTTCTCCTGTATGATCCTTGACCTATGCTCATCTAGCTCTTCAATTTTCCTTTTCGAAGTGTGAATCTCACGCTGTGCCTATGACATTTCATCGTGCATTTAAAGATTCTAATGGGTAAGCCTAGGGCCTAGTGAGTTCGTGGTTTTCATGCATATTGACGTCAATAAAATAAAAACAATGCAACAATCAATCAAATATAATTTTTTTTCATTTCTTTCCACCCTTGGTGACACATTAGAGAACTACTGTCATTTTCAGGGAACAAGTCCCTCCGCCGGGCACAACAAATATGCTTACGACTAATTAATCAGAGTGTAAGCTCTCCGCCGCGTACTGACACCCTGTACGACGACTAATAATATGACTGTGTAGTTAATACACATGTTCCCTATTTATATGTCACCCACCCTTTTCACCATTTTACATGTACTAGTTCATAAAATTCACACGGATATTCATATCAATAACAACGGTAACATGTAATTTGCAAATAAATTAGAATCAACTTTCATGGAAGCAACCACAAAATTCACACGAAATTCACCTTGTTGGGGTTAGGTCTTAACCAAAGTTTGTTACGCTACACGCACCCTACATTTAACCAACATGTTTTTCTAAGGTCGCAATCCTAGAAAAATACATCCTGTGATATTTTGGTTCCATTGTCCATATATTTCGTTCGACCAAAATAGTGATTATTATTTAATTGCTTTAGTCATGACATTCATAGTAACCTTTTGGAAAAATATATTTTGCCTTTTTAGATATATCAATATAATCAAATGACAAGGTTTTAACCTTTAGTATTAATAAAGGAAAAATAAGTGAAATAATCAATTAAATAACGTATTTTCCCCATATAATGATACCTCTAATTATATAAGGTGTGTAAATGAAAAAAAACCGGCAAATAAGCATATTTTGGCACCTTCTCCACGTTTCATAATGAAAAGGTTCATAACAAAATGTAAAAATTGTACAGACTAAATCAAAAGAAATTGTGAAATTCATATCTTATAAATAGTAAACGGCAAGTCATAAAAACCAAAGGGTTAAATATGTAAACTGTAGTTTCAAAAAGGTAAACCATACAGTGAACTTATCACAAGACTTTGACTAGTTTCCCTTTGTACTTTTACAACGTATTATATTATTATAAAATAAAGTATTATGTCCAACCATTCAACAACGGATAGTCTGACTTACTCTTCTTTACCCGTAACTTATTCCTTAGCTGTGATATTTTGGTTCCATTGTCCATATATTTCGTTTGGCCAAAATAGTGATTATTATTTAATTGCGTTAGTCATGACATTCATAGTAACCTTTTGGAAAAATATATTTTGCATTTTTAGATAGGGCTAATGTCATAAAAACCCTCAATTTTTCAGGGTTTTATCGGTTTTACCAAAAGTTGGATTTTATGTCCGTTTTTACCCTCACATTTTACAAAAAATGTTCGGTTTTACCCTTTTACCGGTGAAAACAGGTTTTCTAGGTTACCATTATATTAACTTCGCAAAAAACCCTTAAATTTACAGTTTTTTTATGTTTTTACCCTTAAGTTTATAACTTTTTTACACTTTTACCCTAAGTATTTTTTTCATAATATACGTATTCATGCAAAAAAATCGTGTTTACATATGAAAAAAATGTTTAATTAAATGTTGTATTTATATTTTTTTAATATTATATATAAACATGTTTATGATTGAACAAGTTTTGTTATTTATATGTATATTTTTAAATACATAATAGTATGTATTTGTAGTTCTAAAAACATATTAATTTGTTTTTTATTACATTTTAAACGGTTTATCCAGGGAAAAAGACCCATATATATATATATATATATATATATATATATATATATATATATATATATATATATATATATATATATATACACACACACATAAAGATATAACATTTAAAAAATGTAAATACAATATTTAATTAAACTTTTTTTGTATATGAATACGATTTTTCTGCATTAATACGTATAATATAAAAAAAATACTTAGGGTAAAAGTATAAAAAAATTATAAAATTAAGGGTAAATACGTAAAAATACTGTAAACTTAAGGTTTTTTTTTTTTTTGCGAAGATAAAATAATGTTAACCTGAAAAACATGTTATCACCGGTAAAGGGTAAAACCGAACATTTTTTGGAAAATGTGAGGGTAAAAACGGACATAAAATTCAACTTTGGGCAAAACCGACAAAAACTCTAAAAACCTGAGGATTTTTATGACATTAACCCTTTTAGATATATCAATATAATCAAATGACAAGGTTTTCACCTTTAGTATTAATAAAGGAAAAATAAGTGAAATAATCAATTAAATAACGTATTTTCCCCATATAATGATACCTCTAATATTTATAAGGTGTTTAAATGAAAAAAAAACCGGCAAATAAGCATATTTTGGCACCTTCTGCACGTTTCATAATGAAATGTTCATAACAAAATGTAAAAATTGTACAGACTAAATCAAAAGAAATTGTGAAATTCGTATCTTATAAATAGTAAACGGCAAGTCATAAAACCAAAGGGTTAAATATGTAAACTGTAGTTTCAAAAAGGTAAACCATACAGTGAACTTATCACAAGACTTTGACTAGTTACCCTTTCTACTTTTACAAACGCGTTTAGAAAAAAAGTTTAATATAAAATTAATAGAATTACATATTTTTTAAAATAATAAGTTTATATAAATACAAAGAATATAATAAATCAAGTAAGTAATTTAATATATAATGTAAGATATTTGAAAGATTGTAAAACATTTATTATGAAATTTAATAGAATGATATACTTTACATATATAAATCTCACTAAAATATGAATTTTAAATTTAAGAAAATGAAAATTACAAGAAAATGACAAGTGGAAAAAAAAATAATTCAAAAAATTTTAAAAAATGACATGTGGCAAAATCAATGAGAACATGACATTTGACAAAATTGATTTTCATTTATTAGGTTAGATAAAGTATTATGTCCAACCATTCAACAATGGATAGTCCGACTTACTCTTCTTTACCTGTAACTTATTCCTTAGCTGTTATTTTTAAATCGGCTGCATCTTCAATTTAACTCAAAATGATAATACATAAATAACTAACATAGATTCCAATTATCTCCACATCATACAACATATACCAATAAATAATTTCTATCAGTTTAAAGTATATTTAAACATTTTACCCCAAGAACTTATAACTTTAGATTTTTATCAATTAAATCACTATCGGTCCGAACATAAACATTATATGGAACCAAAACACATAATGAAATCAGACAAACCTAGTCAAGCAACTTAATCGAGCTTAAATCGAGTGTTCATACCTTAATTTCAAGAAGGACTCCGAAAATCTTCAACACCTTTCACACCCGATTTCTCCTTCGAATCTCAATCGTTTCTTGCAATTCTAGTGGGGTTTCCACTAGAAATTTCGAGCTCTATATATTGCCTAAGGTTTCATCAGTTACTATCCCCTCAGTTGCACGAATTTATGGCCTAATCATGGATGACGGTTTCTAGACATAGTACCTCATAATTTGCATCTAATTAACCCAATAATTTTTGAAGTAATCATTTATATATATATATATATATATATATATATATATATATATATATATATATATATATATAATCTGATTATTTACATTATATATTTTTATTTGACATGAGTTATT
Source organism: Lactuca virosa (assembly GCF_052849685.1). Lineage (NCBI taxonomy): Eukaryota > Viridiplantae > Streptophyta > Magnoliopsida > Asterales > Asteraceae > Lactuca > Lactuca virosa. The sequence goes on along the minus strand of NC_136428.1, from coordinate 212,895,370 downwards.
ACATTTAAGACCAACTGACACGGACAAAATGAAGAAAGCTTCGATATTACAAGGTTCCAAGAAGAATGTCAACATATGTGACAAAAATTCCATATAATAAAAACCATTGCTATCACTCAAAACACAACAAAGGAAGGCCATACAACCCTGGATATTCAACCCATATCAAGCCAAATATTTGGGAATAGCCCAGTTTCATGTCCTAAGCATGATAACTATGATAACACTTCCTCATAAACCTGACTAACCTGGAGCACCTTAGTTCCTAACATAATTTCTAGTTTAAAGGAAAATAACCATAAACGTACCACCACACTAAAGTTCAGGGTATAACACACCTTTATTCACCACCATCAATAGTTGGCCAACCTATATGCCTATATAGAAAGAAGGCATCGATATACATAGTTGATCACTTTCCAACACAAATACTCGTTTAGGGTCTAACCCCCCTGAATGTACCACCACAAAGTGCTAGCCATATTGGAGTATTTTATTTTGTACCAATATCTCAATCCTTATCTCCTAATTATCAATCATAACGCTAACCTGGATACTTCTATCAACCTCGTCTTCTCCGTCTCTTGGGCTGATGATGATACCCAATACCACTGCTAATACAGGTAAAGATCATCCCTCTCGTTTTTAGTAGAGATCAAATAATGATTACTACCTTTATGGCCTAGCCTCATATCTATAGGTAAATGATAAAAGCATACCATCTCGATATGAGGTTCTAGTACGTATACTTCATTACCATGTTGTATGGAACAACCAAGTCCTTTCTAAATATCATGCCACCTAATAACATCATACTTTGACCATAACGAAGAAGAATTCATAGGAAATCTCATACAATAAATAAAATTGACCTCTCATGCATTGGATATCCTTGGTTGCATGCAATGTATAGATGAAACAATTTACATGTATTTCTAAAGGTTCAACAAAGCTACGATACAATCCGTAGGTAGGGTATATAACATGATTATATAAAAGTTTAAATGTGGACTAAAATAGTCTATTGTCTCGAAAACAAGTGGGAAACCCATCTAAAACATGGAAGAAGCTAATAGAAATAGTCATACGCCATGAGAAATCATAAATCTAACTTAAAAGTATATTTTATATAGAATTTGTATGGCATGTGGAATGAATTTTTAAGGCCATGCAACATTTTTTAAGGGCCGACAAATAAATTTTTCAGTTCATGCAAAAGGGCCTGAAACTTCATTTCGAGCAAAAACTTCAAAGATGTCTATTTAGATATTCCAACTTGACCTAAACATTTCCGACTCCCATTCTAATGAACTAGTATGATAAAATTTCATCAAAACTTATTTCAAAACTTTTGAAAATATCAATACACGAAAAGCAAAGATCCAAATTTGATGATCTAATGGATTTGAATCATCAAAAGTTGACTATGATTTATATGAAACACTTGACTTCAAAATAAGTTATATTCGTCAAATCAAATTAATATAACCCCATTACACGAACCAAATAGACTTTTGAAGTTAGATTTATGACATTTCATGGAGTTCTAATAATTAATTTTCTAGTTCATGTCATGATACAAGCCTAAACCAACATTGAAGCTCTCAAGCAAGTTCATGATCCCAAACTAACTCTACAGATGATCATGTCTCCAAACGATTGTTTTATTATATCAAAATGAGTTTAGGAAACTTATTCTAATCTAGGAGTGACAATTGTTGACACGAAACAACAAAAATACTCGGCACGAAACGAAATCGGGAAAAAACTGGAGTTTGAATTCGTGTTCATGTAAAGTGTAAAAAACACAATGTCGTGTCGTGTTCGTGTTCAAAATTCGACATGATTTAGCATTTGTTTGTCGTGTTTTTCGTGTTATGTATTATTAAGTATTAATTAAATAAACTAATGGTTATTTTATGTTGTCTTTGTTGTTTTGTGTTGTGTTTGTTGCTTTTTAATTGATTCGTTTTCGTGTTAGTTAAAAAAAACACGACATCATGTCGCGCCGTGTTCATGTTACATAAAAGCTTGTCGTTTCGTGTCATGTCAGACAAAAACACAACACGACTGACATATTTGCTACCCCTATTCTAATCCTAATCCGAGTATCAATTTCATATATTGTTACTAAAACTTGAAATCGCAATTGTTAGGGCTTGAAGCTTTAAAATATCATTAATCAAACAATGTATGGGTGATTTGACCATAGATTCTAAAAATATGACTAAAACCAAGCTAATTATTCATTATTTCATTTTAATGATCCTCAACATAATCAAACACGGATTTGGGGAAAGTCTTGAACCTGGATCGATCTAAAAGAAAGAATTGTACCCTATAATGCTTCTACACTCAAGTCCTTTACTGGTTCTTCAATCGCCAATTCATTCTCATCTCAAAACCTTGAAATAGCCGTATCTGGCTCTCTAGCTACCAAAAATAATTTTTGAAAATGAAAGAGGAAAAGGGAAAGAGACTTATCCTCTAACTTTAGGATGTTGTCACATTTAGTCCCTCATCTTCTTATTTTCATATTTGATCACCAAGTGGCTCCAATTCTTAAGCAACTTCCAAAATTATTACATTAGTTCCATCTAGTAAATTTTCTTGATCTTTTTAGTCCTAAACCAAGTCAATACTTGCTTAATGTCAGTTTCACAAAGTTGATAGTTTTAGTCCTTTAATCTTAATTTCTCTCCACAAAGTAATTTACTAATATTCCCAACTTAGAAACTCCAACTTAAACTCCTAAGTATTAATGCCTTACGATTTAGTCCTAAGACATAATTTGTTAAGTTAAATCAGAGTTGTGTACAAGTTTTCAAAACTTGGCAAAAAAAAAAGTTTATCGACACTAAAACTGTGATTTAACTTTAATTATACCTTCCAACAACTTTAAAACTTCTTGAACAAAATGACATCTATATTACATAAGCAGGTTAGTCAAACATCATATTGTACATTTTCTTGTTGAATAAATTGGAAGCCCTCTTCAAGGTTGCATTTCGTTTCTCCTTTTTGTTTAAAATATCCTTTTAATAAATGTAGGTTAGATTCAAAACCTGGAACATATAAAATATTATTAATGTTCCGCGATTTACCCGTACGCTGATGGGCCTTTGTATATATTTGACTTGGCTGTCCTCAGTGTCCTCAGAGTATGACTTACATTTTTTTTTTTGGAATTTACTTGGATATACATTTGTCACTTTGTTTGTATGAATTTTAGTGAATTTGTAGGACTTAACTTTCACTCAAAATTCCTTTAATTTAAGCAAATACCATTCAAATATTAAAGAAATACAATCATCAAAGAAGGCATCCAATGTATTCAAAAGAAAAATACACGAAACCATAAATGAGTTTCTTTATATACGTTTGTACATCACGATGTCGCTGACAAACCTAATCAAAACTCACACAGATATATATTATAGTTCTAATCGGCCAATAAATAGTGAAATGTCCTCAAAGGCTACCAATTGTATTGAGGTCTCTAATGGAATGCATGTCAATGTCCCATGTATAAGTCACACATAATTATCAACAAATAACTACTTAAGATATTTAAAGACTGCCATATTTACCTCGAATGGTGGCAATGGCTATGATTGTGGAAAAATAATGTTATAACATCTCATAGAACCATATATATATATATATATATATATATATATATATATATATATATATATATATAATATTAAAAAATATGAGACTTTGCTAAATTTTAATCATATAGGATAAATTTGTTTGATTTGTAAAAATATTACTTGATAAAGTTATACTAAAATAGGAGTTAAAATACGTAGATATACTATAGTGTGATTCAACATGAAAACATAAAATGACAAATAAGATCAATTTTTTAGGATTTTGCGATCTATAATTTGTTAGTGATACGTATTTAGGCAAACGTATAATAAACTAGCCTTGGTTATATAGATATGTTATACTATATTGGACCAACATGTTATATAATCTATGCATAGCATGAAAGAATGTGAAAATATCATATCGTGAAATGTGTTTTGGGTTTCACGATTTATTAAAGTTTTGGGAAACAACATCTAAGTGTACAATAAATTAGCATTTTGGTTGTATAAATTTACTACCACATCCTTAGAACGATCATGTCGGATTTCAGCCCCTCTCCCTTTAAATTCTTCAACTCTTGGTTACTTAGAGAAGGAATTGATGATATAGTATCTCATGCTTGGACCTCTTTCACTGCTATTGGAACTCCTGATGCCATTACTGCTGGGAAACTTAGAGCAGTCAAAAATGCGATTAAAGATTGGCGAAGGAAGGAATTGGAAAAAGAAAAGAAAGAGTTAATTGAAACCAAGAAGTGTCTAGAAGTATATGATAAAGCTGCGGAGGATAGAACTGTTGGAACTTTATGTATATAAAGGATTTGCAAGTTGGCAATTTCCTTTGTATCCCACATTGGTGGGGGGAAGAAACTTTTGTGGGTTTATAAGCTGATTCCCTTGATAGCTCTTCAAAAGCTTTAGTGGATCAAAGGAATGGGCCAAGCCCGCGCGCCTAGCCTAGCACTAGCCGACGCCGTGAGTGCACGAAATGGCGCGATTTAGGCGCACTAGCCGGTTTGACCGATCCGGTCAAATGTTGGACCGGCGTTGACTTCGTGGAGGATAAGTCATCGGGGCATTCTAGAAGGATCAGGAAACGGCTTGCTTGGAGAGCAAGTCGTCGCCCTAGGGTTTCTGGGGCTGGCCTATGGGGGCCCGTTTCATGCCTTCTAGGGTTTCGATACCTATAACCTAGGAGCCATTTGACACACGAAATTTAGAGCTCTCTCCCACTCTCTGCGGTTTTCCAGTTTTCCAAGTATTCGCTTTGTGTTTATCGATTTCTAGTGCTGTTGGAAAGTCGATAGATCTGCATTAAATCCTGGGGTTTTACTCTGTTGCTTACAGCCAGTAGAAGCGAAGTAAAAACCTTTAAGGACAGGAGTCCGATCCGTGCAGTTATTTGAAGTTCAAGATCAGCCATCAACAGGTCGGTTTTACTTTTCTGTCTTGCATTTACTTTCGTCCAACAACAGGACAGTCTTCTTCTTCCTTTCTTATAATCAGATCTAATCGTGAAGGATTGATCTGGTTTTGGACGAAACTTGATAAATATAATAATAATAATAATTGGATCTATTATTCGCAACTAATCGACTCATAATTCTCAATATTATTTGTCGGTTTCCTTGCGTGTCTATTAGTTTGATTTTCTACAATATTAAAGGTTTTTATTTTTTGTTGTGATAAATCAACAGACTAATGGACACTACTGCTACCCTCCACTTCATGAACCAAGAGTTTGCCAAACTTGGGCCGAAAAGGTCAAGTTCATGCTTCATGTTTTGAAGCTCTCCTTTGTGTTGGACCCAGAACTGGCTCCAATTCCTGCTAATCCAATTCCCGAGGCGGGGAAAACTGTGCACCCAGCGGTCATCGCAGAACTGGAAAAGCAAAGGACTCTGCATAGAGAGTCTGAGGAACTGTGTGTGGGTCACATCAAGAACTCCCTATCTGATCGGCTCTATGATCTTTACGCGCCGATCAAAGATCCAAGAGAGCTATGGAATGCGTTGGAACTTAAGTACAAGGCACATGAGGAAGGTACTAACAAGTACCTTGTGTCTAAGTACCTAGAGTTTCAAATGGTTGATGACAAATCAATCATGGAGCAAGTGCATGAACTCCAAGTCATGGTCAACAAGTTGAACGCACTCTCCATCTCTATTCCAGAACTCTTTCAGGTTGGTGCGATTATCGCAAAACTGCCACCCTCGTGGATAGATTTCTCTAAGAGAATGATGCATAAGTCTGAGGACTACTCCTTGGATGATCTGATGAAACACCTCCGCATTGAGGAGGAAACTCGCATCAGGGACAAGCGTGGTAAAGTCGGATCGAGTGTGCATCACGTGTCAGCTGGGGGTTCTAGTCACAAAGGCAAGTCTGGGGGACAGAACAAGAAGAACTTCGGACCCAAGAAACAAAGCTTCAAGAAATCGGGACATCAAAATCCTAACTCAAAGCCGAAGAGGGTCGGACCTTGCCACGTCTGCAGAGATATTGGGCACTATGCGAGAGAATACAAGGATCGCAAATCAGGACCGGTAGCACATGCAGTCGAGCAGGTGACTGACATGGTGGCAAGTGTGAACCTTGGAGAGATTTTTATGATCTCCTCCCTTACCGAGCAATCAGTGCTCGAGGATGGTTTGTGGACACTAGAGCCACTATGCATGTTTGTGGGCAACGAGAGAGCTTCCGCACTTACCGCCCAATACCACATGGGACGGTCGTCGTCTGTGCTGATGGACACAGAGCTGAAGTTCAAGGAAGAGGTGATGTTCGGTTGAAGTTCACACGTGGTGAATGGGTAACCCTTCGAGATGTTCTTCATGTTCCTACTATCTCGAAAGGGTTGGTTTATGCGGACAAGTTTGACAAGGGAGGGTTCAAGATGGTGCTTGAGAGAGGCAAAATTGTGATCACTAAAGGCAGAAGATATGTTGGGAGGGCGAACAATTGTTCAGGGATGTATCGTTTGTGCCTTAGTGATGAGGGTAGTGTGAGTGGTCCTAGTGTTGTGAGTGGTAGTTCTAGTGTTGTTAGTGTGTCAAGTGTTGATGATGATGTAATTGGTGGATTGGTTGCTAATGTGAATGAAGTGAACTTTTCTGGTTATTTTGTTTGTTCAATTTCTTTATGGCATAAACGTTTAGCTCACACTAATGTTAAAAATATTGAAAAAAATGCAAACTAAAGGAATGTTAAAATATGACACAAAAGATTTTGAAAAATGTGAAACATGTGTGAAATCAAAGTTCACTAAGAAACCATTTCCACCAGTTAAGAGAAATACATCATTACTTGAGTTGATTCATTCTGATATATGTGAGTTAAATGGAATCCTTACTCGAGGAGGAAAAAGGTATTTCATCACATACTGTGATGACTTCATTCGATATCTACATGTTTATTTACTGAGATCAAAAGATGAAGCTTTTGATGCATTTAAGCGGTATAAGGCTGAGGTCGAAAATCAACTTGAAAGACACATCAAAATTCTTCGCTCAGATAGAGGCGGGGAATATTTCAACCAAGAGTTTGACACATTTTGTGAAGAGAATGGAATCAAACATGAGAGAACTTCACCATATACTCCCCAACAGAATGGTTTGGCTGAAAGAAAGAACCGAACCCTTTGTGAGATGGTCAGCTGTATGTTGAACCAATCGGGTCAACCAAACAATCTGTGGGGGGAAGCACTATTGACTGCTTGCTATGTTCATAATAGGATCACTAGTCGTGTGATTCCTACAAGCCCTTATGAGTTGTGGAAAGGTAGAAAGCCTAACCTAGACTATTTGAAAGTGTGGGGGTGTGTTGCTTATTATCGGACTCCCGATCCTAAGCGAACTAAATTGGGAGCACGAGCTAATAAGAGTATATTTATTGGATATGCTCACAATAGCAAGGCTTACCGGTTATTAGATATTGAATCAGGTGTTGTTGTGGAATCCAGAGATGTGGAATTCTTTGAGGACAAGTTTTCTAGGGATAAAGAAAACTCCAGTCATACAACACCTACAAGTACTTCTCGAGTATTACTCCCACCTCCTCCTATTATAGAGGAACCAAGGAGAAGTACTAGGGCTAGAATAGAGAAAAGTTTTGGAGACGATTTCTACTCTTATTTGGTCGAAGGAACACAAAAGAAAGTGACGAGAGAGGTCATCTTTGCCATTAATTTGGATGATGATCCTAAGACCTTTACTGAAGCCATGACGTCTCGAGATGCGCCTTTGTGGAAGGAAGCCATCAATGAAGAAATGGATTCAATCATGGGTAATGGAACTTGGGAATTAGCTGATCTACCCAAGGGGAGAAAACCCATAGGATCCAAGTGGATATTCAAGAGAAAGTATCATCCAGATGGATCCATATCTGCCTATGAAGCAAGATTAGTTGCTAAGGGCTATAGGCAGCGAGAAGGTATTGATTATTTTGATACGTATGCCCCAGTTGCTAGGATTAGTTCTATTAGAACTCTCATAGCAATATCAGCTTTGAAAGGATTGTGCATTCATCAAATGGATGTGAAGACAGCCTTTCTAAATGGTTATCTCAAGGAGGAGATTTACTTGGAGCAACCTGAAGGTTTCGTGATACCTGGACAGGAAAACAAAGTGTGTAGACTTGTTAAATCCTTGTACGGGTTGAAGCAAGCTCCTAAACAGTGGCATGAGAGATTTGACACCACTGTGACTGCCTTTGGTTTTCAGCACAATAGTGCTGACAGATGTATTTATTCTAAACATACATCCGATTACATAGTTGTTATATGTCTTTATGTTGATGATATGTTGATCATTGGCACTCACCTAGAAGGTATTCTTGAGACGAAGAAATACCTATCCTCGAACTTTAAGATGAAAGATCTTGGAGAAGTTGATACAATTCTTGGTATCAAGGTGAAAAGGACAGGTGGTCAGATTTCTCTGAGTCAATCTCATTACATAGAGAAAATTCTGACAAAGTTTCAACATTTGAACATTAAAGAATTCAACACTCCTTTTGATTCAAGTATGAAACTAAAGGTGAATTCTGGTCGAGCAGTGGCTCAACTAGAATATGCTAGTGCAGTTGGAAGCATGATGTATGCTACTCACTGCACTCGACCTGACATCGCATTCGCTGTAAGCAAAATGAGTCAGTATACTGTTAATCCAGGGACGGAGCACTGGAAGGCAGTGGGTAGAGTACTAGGATACCTGAAAAGGACAAGTACTTTTGAGTTGACGTATTCGTCATCTAACGGAATACTTGAAGGTTATTCCGGTGCCAGTTGGATTGATCACACTAGTGATTCAAAATCAACAAGTGGTTGGGTTTATACTCTAGCTGGTGGTGCTATTTCGTGGGCGAGCAAGAAACAGACATGCATAGCTCATTCAACGATGGAAGCAAAGCTAATTTCCTTAGCAGCAATGGGCAAAGAGGCAGAGTGGATTCGAGATCTACTTATGGATATCCGTTTGTGGGATATCCCTATGCCTTCAATACCCATGTACTGTAACAGTGAGGCCACACTGTCTAAAGTATATAATGCGGTATATAATAGGAAGTCGAGACATGTAGGTCTGCGGCACAATTTTGTGAGACAACTAATTAAGAGTGGTACCATCAAGGTTGTCTATGTCAAGACAAGTAGAAACTTGGCAGATCCGTTTACCAAACCTCTGACGAGAGATTTGGTTACATCTACCACGAGAGTCATGGGTCTAAAACCACAATAGAATCGCTTAGTGATGGAAACCCAACTTGACATTAGTGCTCCTAATTCTCAAGTTTAAAGGGTAACAACGAAGTCACTAACGGTAGAAGGTACTATCATTATTGATAGATCCATGTGAGGTAGGATAGTACGTCGTTGCCGAGAACGAGGTTGAGTTACGACTCTTAACAAAGTTTTGGAGACATCTAAGCAACGAAGATGATGTAAAACTTTGCCTATATGATCTAGAGGTGGTGCCGCCTCAAGTGAAGATTAGTGGTTTATCTTCTAAAGGATCATGAAAAGGGTTTATAGCGCATGGCCATATTAGCGCTCAGGGAGAACACAAAGATGACTTGTGATGTGTGGGGGTAAACCGGAGAGGTCATTAAGGTTCATGGTTTAAACCTATAAGGATACCATTGAATCGGTCTCTTCTTGTTTGTTCTCATTAAACTAGGGTTTAATCTTCGTGACACCCAAGTAACATCATCTGTCTGAGTGAAAGGAAACTTTCCAACTTGGTGGCAGATTGTTGGAACTTTATGTATATAAAGGATTTGCAAGTTGGCAATTTCCTTTGTATCCCACATTGGTGGGGGGAAGAAACTTTTGTGGGTTTATAAGCTTATTCCCTTGATAGGCCTTCAAAGGCTTTAGTGGATCAAAGGAATGGGCCAAGCCTACGCGCGCGCCTAGCCTAGCCTAGCACTAGCCGACGCCGCGAGTGCGTGAAATGGCGTGATTTAGGCGCACTTGGCACTTCGCACGACACATCGGTCGTTGGGAGCTGAGGAGCTTTTATTTTTGACGAGTTCGGTCAAGCCGGTTTGACCGATCCGGTCAAATGGTTGACCGGAGTTGACTTCGTGGAGGATAAGTCATCGGGGCATTCTAAAAGGATCAGGAAACGGCTTGCTTGGAGAGCAAGTCGTCGCCCTAGGGTTTCTGGGCCGACCTATGGGGGCCCGTTTCATGCCTTCTAGGGTTTCGATACCTATAAATACTGCTCCCTAGGATCCATTTGACACACACGAAATTTAGAGCTCTCTCCCACTCTCTGCGGTTTTTTCTTCCAGTTTTCCGAGTATTCGCTTTGTGTTTATCGATTTCTAGTGCTGTTGGAAAGTCGATATATCTGCATTAAATCCTGGGGTTTTACTCTGTTGCTTACAGCCAGTAGAAGCGAAGTAAAAACCTTTAAGGACAGGAGTCCGATCCGTGCAGTTATTTGAAGTTCAAGATCAGCCATCAACAGGTCGATTTTACTTTTTTGTCTTGCATTTACTTTCGTCCAACAACAGGACAGTCTTCTTCTTCCTTTCTTATAATCAGATCTAATCGTGAAGGATTGATCTGGTTTTGGACAAAACTTGGTAAATATAATAATAATAATTGGATCTATTATTCGCAACTAATCGACTCATAACTCTCAATATTATTTGTCGGTTTCCTTGCGTGTCTATTAGTTTGATTTTCTACAAGAACCCTTTTGGATCATGAGATTAAGAACTGGAAATGCTGAAAACAAAAGCTTTGGAACATGAAAACTTTACTCGACTGGACCTTAAACAAAAATCTCGTATACAATGGCTCCCGGATGGTGATTAAAACTCTCGGTTCTTTCATGGTTTCATGAGGAATAAAAGTAGGAAAATAAGATTCATGGTTTAATGATCAATGAGGTGTGGGTTACTGATCCTATTCCTATTAAACAAGCTGTCTGGGATTTCTTTAGTGCCAAATTTCGGGAATCTATTGTGGAGAGACCCAAATTCTTTAACTTTGGTTTTAAAAAACTTTTGTGTGATAAAGTCTCTTTTCTTGAGCAGCCTTTTATGTTGGAAGAGATTAAAAGAACTATCTGGAGTTGCAGAACAGAGAAGGCGTACCTTTAAAATTTTGAAAAGATACTGGAATTTGATGAAAAGTTATTTGATGAACTTATTAAATACTTTGAAGACAATGGGAATTTAGCTGGCGGGAGTAACTCCTTTTTCATCACCTTGGATCCAAAACTGAAAGATCCTCTATTGTTGAACGATTATAGACCAATAAGTCTCATTGGATGTCTATACAAAATCATTTCCAAAATTCTTTCTTTTAGACTTAAAAGTGTTATTGGTCCAGTTATCGGTGAAGTTCAAATGACTTTTATTGAAGGGAGAAATATCCTTGATGGTCCGGTTATTATTAATGAGTTATTCTCTTGGGCCAAAAAAGAAAAAAAAAGAAAAGCTTCCTGGTCCTTCCCTAAAAACCACTAAACACAAAGTGGTTTCGCCGTATCCTCTGAGAATGTTATAAGAGAAAGACGGCAAAACAATGCTCACACACGTATTTCACGCTTCAAGAACCAAGAAACACTCAAACAAACTCGCTCTCGCTTAATCCGCATATCTGGAACTCTTTGATTTGAACTACTCCGAATCCGGCGATGAACTCACATTTCGCCCCTGGGGGGACTCTTGCTCCTGTCTTCCTCTTTCTGGCATCTGGTGGAAATTCTCTCGATCGATCAGTTTCTTCTACTCTATGCCTACTAAAAGCTTAACCATGCCCTACCACCAAGAACAGATTCTCGCCATCTATTTAGAGGAAGAACTCATTCTTCAACAAAAGAAATCGCTGCTCCTAGTCCGACAGTTCGCTCCGCACCTTAAGAGAAAGAGTTCCGGCATACTACTCTATTATGATACCGGGGGAACATCACTACTTTGAGAGTTAGGCCTTTATTCTGCTGTGCCTGGTCATGAGTATACTGCTTTCCTTAAACCTATGTAGTAAGTCGTGTAGGCGGCGTGTTGAAATTAGGACCATACATTGGGCGACTTTTCTCCTCATCGCTAGCCTGTTTCCAAGAGGGGGAAGAGAAGGTCTTGCAAGTTGGAGAGCATATGAGATTTATCCATCGCAGCATTGCATCTATCGACTGAACAAAGTAACTTTCGAAGTGGACTGGGAAGGAATGCGAATAGGTATTTCAGTTGTTGGACTAAATGAATAGGCAAGGAAGGCAAGCCTTAAAGGCATTCCTGAAGTGAAAGTTGGGAGATAACCCGTTGCCTTGAAGCGGTTTGCGTTCATTCCCCACACGAATAATTAGAAACTGACTTTGTACCATACCATATAGCAAATACCCCACATCGAAACCTATCCTCATTGATTAGGGTGCTCAACGAGTGGCCTATCCTTTTTCAATGAAAGTCGTGGCTATCCTTGGTAAGACTTCTTTGCCGACAACAACTTTCTGTAACTCGGGTAGGACCTTGCGATTGAGAACTCATTGTAAACAGGATTTCTTTCAATACTTGTACCTTCTAAAACCTATTTCATTCCTATCAAAATAGCCCACTTCGGCAATACGATTCCGCACTTTCAATACCAAGATTCAGAAACTTTTTCTTTTTTCGATTTTGAGTTCTTTTTAGAAGAGAGAAAGAGTAGAAACAAAGGGTACGCTCTCTAGAATATTTGCTCGGAGTTGTTCACTTTCACTCGGTCGACTGGTATCTTGAAACCTCTTCGCTTGTGGGGGCAGGAGTGGAAACGTCTGAGAGAGCGCTTCGTGAAAGAATCGTGTGGCGAATGGGCTTCATTTTTTAAGCTTCTTATTACCCACAGGAGTCCCACTGCCGTTAGCACCTTTTTTAGTACTCCTTGAGCTAATTTATTATTATTTTCGTGCATTAAGCTTAGGAATACGTTTATTTGCTAATATGATGGCCGGTCATAGTTTAGTAAAGATTTTAAGTGGGTTCGCTTGGACTATGCTATGTATGAATGATATTTTGTTTTTTATAAGGGATCTTGGTCCTTTATTTATAGTTCTTGCATTAACCGGTCTGGAATTAGGTGTAGCTATATTACAAGCTTATGTTTTTACGATCTTAATCTGTATTTACTTGAATGATGCTATAAATCTCCATTAAAGTGGTTATTTATTTATAATTGAACAAAAGCGAGGAGGCGAAGCCGCTTTACCGAATTATAGAGGTGAAGGTACGAGAACTTCCCCCGAATCGACAAAAAGATTCCGAGCACGTCTGGTCAAAGTATATCTTGTCATTACCACGAGCCATTTTCCGGCTAACAAGAATGAAAGTTTTGCACATATCCGCGGGTTCTTCAATTTTATTTATTCCTCATAGACGAAAGAAGTAAGGTGGTATACTATATTTCTTCGCTTATTTGAACTCCTTCTAATGACCTATGCATTCTGTTATTATTTCCAGTTGTTCGATCCATTGTGATTTGGTTCCTTGGTGTGGAGAGATCTCTGCCATAAAAAGAGAGAGCTTATAGGCCTTATTCTGCAGATCAAAGAGCGACTTAATTCCCCATTCATACGAAATAGTATTTTAGTATAGAACAGAGGCATTGTGGGCCGACTACTATGACTACATGCGCATCTAGTGCAGTGGCTTGGAAGCAAGCTACTTTGAACATCTTCCGAAGTTCTAAATAATCTACTGATCAAAGGATGTAAGGGCGGACTGCTCTACATTCAGCCACATCACAGTGACCCCCGAAGCGATCTTATTCTAGTTGCGGGACGAAATCCGACAGCCAATTGCTGGCTCTGAATAACAAGCGCAACAAGAAGCTCAATTATTCTATAACATAACAGGGCGGGGTTGCGCGCGAGCCGAGTGACGTAGGTGCACAAGAGTACTTCGCGCCACAACCATCTCTTTTTATAGGTTCTACGGACCGATGCCTGCTGCTTCATCTGGGAGAAAATAATCATAGATATGCCGGTCATTAGAAGGAAGAACCACCATAAAAAGATTCATCGTGTATCATCTGTAGCAAAATTATGAACCGGAGCTAGCAATCCGGACCGTATTGAAGAGGTTCCTGAGACACAACATGGAAGAGTCACAATATTCAGAAACGAGGTCCAAGAATGAAGAAGGGGTAGAATTACTGAATGAATACGAGCTATAGCTAATACCCGAGGCATAAAAGAAGCATTTTCCACGGGATCCCGAAACCAAGTTGATTTCGACAAGACTTTGATTCTATTAATTGGGGATATCTCAACTCAATTATGTCTCAAATGGGGTTTAGGGATAAACGTAGGTCCTGGATTTCAAGTTGACGTTCTTCTGCTCGAGCATCGGTTTTAATAAATGGTCCGCCTACAATATAATTTAAAGTTACAAAAGGGGTACAACAAGGTGATCCTCTCTCCCCTTTTTAGTTATTATCGCAATGGAGGGCTTGAATGTAGCAATGAACACCGCTTGTGAAGAATCCATTTTCCATGGTATAAAAATCCCAAATAATGGTCCATGCATTTCTCATCTTTTTTATGCAGACAATGTTATTTTTGCGGGAGATTGGTTTAATTGCAACCTAAATAATATGTCTCGTCTGATTAAGTGCTTTCATATATCCTTCGGTATAAAGGTGAAGTTCAATAAATCAAAATTTTATGGAATTTGCGTTTCCGTTATCAATCTCACCCAAAGCTAAAATCCTTGGTTGTGATGTCGATGCTTTCCCTTTGAAGTTTTTAGGAGTTCAGTGAATGCCAACATAAACTTCAAATGAATTTGGAAGGTTATCATTAACTGTGTTAAGGCTAGACTCTCTTCTTGTAAATCTAAAGCTCTCTCGTTTGGAGGAAGGCTTACTTTAGCAAAATCGGTGCTTGGTAGTCTTTCTTTATACTATTTTTCTATTTTCATATGCCTCCTTCTATTATAGACACTTTGGAGAAAATCCGTAGAAATTTTTGTAGTGTGGGAGGCGACAAAGCCAAAATCTGTTGGGTAGCTTGGCTAAAAGTTTTAGCTTCCAAGAAAGATAGAGTCTCGAGATTGACTCGTTAAAAGCTTTAACCATTTCTCTCGTATCTAAATGGATTTGGAGATTAAAATCCAATGTAGACACTTTATGGAGTCGTCTTATCTCCAGTATACATAATTTAACTGTTAAACCACTTTGTGCCTTGTAAAAAAAATCCATTTTAGGTACTATCCAGCATAGTAAAGTGAGAGATGATTTATGCAAGTTGAGCATTTAATCCAAAATCCATATTTTCTTGCTCTGTTGGCTCCGGGACAGAAACACTTTTCTGGAATGACAGTATAAGAGAATGGTTTCAAGAATGGTTTCAAGTTATTAGTTTTCATTGAAGCAAATACGAGTACATATACAAGGGAAGATCCGATAGATTAGGATCTGTTACAACAAATAAGGAAAACTGAAACTATGATTAGGATCTGTTACAACAAATAAGGAAAACTAGAACTATCTATATTTACAATTGTCTAATAAATAAAACATATGTAAATATATGTATCCGATGGGTGCTATGTATTAATAGGCTCCCTTAAGATGGACGATCTGGAAAGGAGTCCAATCTTGGATGTAAGGGTGTGAAACCTGTGGTTTAGTAGAGGTTTTGTTAAAGCATCATCAAGTTGATCATCGCCACTGATGTGGGTAACGCGTATAGATCCATCTTGTACCTTTTCCCGAACGAAGTGAAAGTCAAGAGCCAAATGTTTCATCCTTGAATGAAAAACATGATTAGCAGAATAGTGAGTGGCACTGAGGTTATCACAAAAAATAGTTGGTGTTATGTTTGATCGGTAACCAAGTTCAGAGAGGAGTGAAATTATCCATTGGACTTCAGTAGTAGTTGATGCGACAGATCTAAATTCTACTTCAGTTAAGGACCATGCTAATGTGGGCTGACGTTTAGAGCTCCATGCAATTGGGTTTGACCCAAGGTATACGATGTAACCGGTGGTACTTCTATATGTTTGTTTGTCACCTGCCCAATCTGCATTAGTAAAAGCATGTAAGTGTAATGGTGAGTTGCGTTGAAAAAGGAGGCCATGATGGAGAGTCCCATGTAAGTATCATATCAAGCGTTTCAATGCAGCCCAATGAATGTTAGTGGGTCGGTGCATGAATTGGGAAAGTTTGTTGACAGAAAAGGCAACATCAGGGCGTGTAAGTGACACATACTGTAGTGCGCCAACTAATGATCTGTAGTCTGTTGGTGTGTTGGTGTGGGTATAGGTTTTCCATCATTAATTGTAAGTTATATGGAGGATGACATTAGGGTGGTGGTCGGTTTACAGTCACTCATGTTGGCTTTATGAAGAAGATCAAGATTATACTTGGATTGAGAAAGAAATAGACCAACGAAATGGTGAAGAACTTCAACACCAAGAAAATAAGACAAGGTTCCTAGATCTTTTAAAGAGAAGCTTTTGGCTAGAGAATTAATGAAAGATGAGACATGAGATGTCTTGGATCCCGTGATGATGATGTCATCGACGTATACAAGGATGTAGATGGATGAAGTGCTAGAGTAATCGACAAAAAGAGAAGGATCAAAGATTGTGGGCTTGAATTTGGTGGAAAGGAGAAAAGATTTGAATTCATTGTACCAAGCATGTGATGCTTGGCGGAGACTGTATATGGCTTTATTAAGTTTACATACATGTTTGGGAAAAAATGGGTCAATAAAACCAGGGGGTTGAGACATATAGACAGAGTCGGTGAGATTTCCTTGAAAGAAGGCGTTGTTGATGTCCAGTTGTCGTAGACACCAGTTTTGAGATGTGGCAAGAAAGAGAATAATACGTAAAGATGCTGGTTTAACGACAGGGCTAAAAGTTTCGATGTAATAGATTCCTGGTCATTGGTTGAAACCTTTCTTACTAATATAGCTTTCAGGCGATCAACAGTTCCATCTGGATTAAATTTAGTGCGATAAACCCATTTGCAACCAATGATATTAGGGGCTGAATCTTTGAGGAACAAGGGTCCAGGTGTGGTTGCGTAACAAAGCATCATACTCAGATTGCATGGCTTGACGCCAAGCTGGTTGTTTTAATGCTTGAGTGATTGTATGAGGTTCAGGAAAGGATTGTATAACTGAGTTGTAGAGGATAAAGTCATTGTTATAATATTTTGGATGTGGTTTTCGATATGTGGGAAGAGGCTGTGGAGCCGGGGGCTGTGGGGCTCGGTGATCTGAGGTGGATCAGGTTGTAGGATGGGAAGTATGGCTAGAGTGGGTGCAGGTGAAACTGGTATGAGATTAATATGGAGCCATGTGTCTGGATTTAGTGTTGGTGGGGTTTTGGTGTTGGTTAGGAATGTCTAGGGAATTCAGTTTCAATGAAATGTACATGGCGTGTAGTGTAGATTTTGTTTCTGATTGGATCGAGAATATGGTAGGCACTTTGGGAGGAAGAGTAGCTGACAAAGATGCATGGTTTAGATCGAGGTTGGAGCTTGTGTTTGGAGTATGGGCGTAACCATGGGTAAGCTAGGCAACCAAAGATTTTGAGTTTGTCATAGTTTGGTAGTGTTTTGAAGAGGCGAAAGTAGGGAGAACCGTTGGTGAGAGTTGGTGTGGGAATTCGGTTAATGAGATATGTTGTTGTAGTGACAGCAAAGGTCCAAAAGGTTATGGGCATGCTTGCGTGAGACAGTAAGGATAAGGCAGTCTCAACTAAATGGCGATGTCTTCGTTCGACATAACCATTGTGTTCAAGGGAGTGAGGAGGAGAGGTGAGGTGAGATATGCCACATGAAGATAAACGAGAGGCTAGTTTTACATATTCCCCACCATTATCAGAAAATAGTTGATTGATTTTGAGTTGAAAAACGTTTTCAACAAGGTTTTGAAAACGAATGAAAGTAGTAAGTGTCACACCCCCAAACCGGAACGGCGGAAACGTTCGGGGGTGGAGGACGTCATGTATAGTATCACAACAATTGAGTAATAGTAATCAAAGCAACAACAACCATTGTATTAATATGTTTACATTGTATTCAAAACATATAACACTGATTACCAAACGTAAATAACAAACAAAAGGCTCGAAGATACTATACTCCATCTTCTTGAACCCCGGTGCGTGTACCTGTCTACTAGTGTCCTGAGAATACAAGTAAGTTTTGAAAGAGTATCAACATTTAAGCTGGTGAGTTCATAAGCGTTTTGTTTTAGAAAATAGGTTCATTGATCCTTGAAAAGTGCATTATGTTTCTCCAGAAAACCTTATATTTTATGATGTAATGAATGTTTAAGAAAAATTGATTCATACTAGTTCCTTCTGCGAGTACTTAGTGTATACAAATCATATACAATCCAGATCGAACAAACAATTGATTGTGTGGTTCTGCCCCAAGCCCACAACCAAACAAGGAACAGGAAATGAGGCAGAAGCCACACATTCCACTGGTTGTCGGATCCTCATGTACATAACCCAGAAGTATTCATTATGTGACATCCCCAAAATCACGGCCAGAAAAGACCGATTTAATTTATGCTTTTAAATAAAATCAGAGTAATCCTTTGATTAAAAGAGTTGCGGAATTTGTTCCCAAAACAAAATATGATAAGAATTTATTAAAGCATTTCATTAAAGAAATGTATTTTCATTATATAACAAAACCTCGGGATGTCATGTTCCGATACAGACCAAAAGCATAAACAATACAAAATAGACCTTACAACAGTTACATATAACTACTGGTCTATAATCCAAAGATATCTTGACAATGTCATCCAACTTATGCTCTCGTGCCACTACCTGTAATACAAAGAAAAACTGAGTGGGTCAGGCTTGGGAGCCTGGCGAGCATATAGGGTTTTCAACCCACAATAATTATATTTAGTTCATCAACCAACAATAAACCCGATTACCAATTCCCGTTATCCTCACTTTATGTCCCTAAAACAACAACTATTACAAGGGACCTAATCTAGGATTTTCATCGGGACGGACATTACTACAAAGGGGTTTCCTTAACAATAGATGTCCTAAAGGCAACCATGAGGGGGATAGAGTACACCGTTGAACACATCGTTCACAACACCTACAGGTTATGAGCCTGCTAGCGTTCCACTGGACTGTCTAGAAAGAGTCCGTGGTCGTAATCCATACTCCGGTAGATGACTAGATCAACAACAACATCAAGGCCTCTCATCATTTTATTTCATCACACACCAACTGTCGACCCATGTTCTACCCAACATATTAGTAGATAAAATATATACATTTATATACAGCTTAAAACCTGTACAAAACAATCATTCAACAACTAGTTCAAATAAACAAATAATATATAGACACATAGCACGTATTTTATAAAGAATACTTCATATCTATGTGTTAGAAGAAAACGAACATACACTCACTTGATACGACGATTGATCGGACATCACCTCGTCTATTAAAACAATAATCTTCGATGAAACCAAGATATTTTCTCCAAAACCGGGCTTTACGCGGGCAGAATTTCTGCTCGGAAACTTTACTTCTCGGGATCCTCGGGGCTTCGGGACTTGCTTCGGGTCTCGGGAATGATACCGGGGCTTCGGGGTATAAGTTGCACGCAAAACGAGGCAATAATGAGAGAGAGAAGAATTGAGCAACAAAACTCGGCAGCCTCGGCCATCAATTTATAGCAGCGAGACCTCGGACTAAGTTGGGCGTACTGAGGCCCTACGCTGGGCGTACTTCAGATAAGGTGCCAGGTGGCGAAGTCTCGGTGGTGGAACGTGGGTCTTCTTCGGACCGCACAATGCAACAGTACGTTGCGCGTAACTTCCTCGTACGCAGGGCGTACTTCGGTGTCGACACGTACGCGGGGCGTACACCTAGTACGCTGGGCGTACCCTTCGGATTAGATCAGGTGAGTCACGGATTCCAATATTATCCGAATAAATAATTAAATTTATATATTTTAATTATTTAAAAACTTCATAAAATCATATCTTCCTCATACGAGCTCCGTTTTCGACGTTCTTTTTATGCACGCTCTCGGTTTAATGTATTCTACGACTTTCGTTTAGATCACTAAGGCTAAATGTCGCTCTATCTTAAATTCGTATTTTACGACATACAGTGTCTGTCACACCCCAAAACCGGAACGGCGGAATCGTTCAGGGGTGGAGGACGTCATGTGTAGTATCACGAGATATGTATATGGTAAGCAAGTAATGAACAGCCATTTCATTTCGAGGGAAAGTGCTTACAATGTGTGTGTTCACAAAACATAGAAGTCATACACAAATAACAAAACAAGACTTGAAGCTATAATGCTTCATCTTTTGAATCCCCAGCACGAGCACCTGTCTAATAGTCTCCTGAGAACACAAGTTATTTGAAAGAGTTGATCAGCAATTAAGCTGGTGAGTTCATAAGAGTTTAGTGATGTAAGTAAGTTGTAAGGTGCTGTTAAAAATGTAGATGTAAAATGGTGTTAAAAATGTAGTTGTAACATGTAGTTGTAAAAATGTCGTAAGTTGTAAGTCCTGTTTTGAAAAGTTCGCCTGTTCCTCTAGAAAATCATATATTTCCTACTTTGATGGAAGTTTAAGTAAAATGACACTACAACCCATTCTATGGGTACTAAGTGGGTACAAGTTATATAAGACTCAGAGTAAACAAACAATCGATTGTGCGCATCTGCCCTAAGCTCACAACCAAACAAGGAACAGGAATTAAGGCGGATAGCACACATTCCATTGGTTGTTAGATCATCGTCATATATAACCCTGGTGTAATCACTTGTTACTCATGGAGTTAATTGTAATGTTTCCGTTATATCTAATGAAGAAGTTCTTTAAGAAAAACCCTTATTTCTTATAATAAAATAGTAACCACAGTGACTACTTTTATAATAGCCTAGTTTATACTGCTATATATAATCAAATATCGGATAGAAAGTTAATTGAGCGAATCTGCCCTAATTCCACAACCAAACGAGGAACAGAAATTAAGGCGGAAAGCACACATCCAACTACCTATTGTGTATTAGTTTTATACATAAACATGGTGTATAAACTAAGGTATTATAGAGTTACTCACCTAAGGTCTTTTAAATTGTACTGGTTTAATAAAATGGATTAAACCCTTTACCGGGAAGTTTCTAGTTTTGTATACCAAAAGTACTGAAAGTATGTTTTGTACTAGAAAAACTGTGCTTTGACTCTGTGTCCTATAACCTGACCCATACCTGGTACCCTTATGATGACTCAATGTATAGTAAGCATACATATATGTAGAATCGGGTACAAAATAGATTGGGTGAATTCGTTCCAAGCCCACAACCAAACAAGGAACAGGAAATGAAGCGGAGAGCACACATCCTATTACCTGTCGGACCCTATTGGTATATATATATATCCTGTTATGTATACATTAAGGAATCATAAGACTAGCATTATGGTCATATCTTTTACTCGTATCCTTCTACCAAGGCATCTTCTGTTATGTGCTAGACTCGACTGTTCCGTTTGTCGTTTGTAAGAATGTATATTTTCCCTAGTTTATAACTATCTTGACTCGAAAATAGTTTGGGTTGGACTTTCAAGTGGTACCGTCACTTTATGAAAGAAAGGGAAGTGTAAGTACACAGTTGTCGTTTATAATGATATGCGGATGTACTAATAACATAAAAACATATTTGTTTTATTACGGTTATAATGTGAAGGCTAGAAGCCTTACTATACGCTCTCCCTGTTAGGAGATTAGGGGAACTAAACACGACCTCTGCAAATTCTTGCAAGCCATGTAATTCACATTAAAGTATATGATCATGTATACCCAATATAACTATCACCTTTTGTTTAAAACAATGAGTTAGTGATTCATTGGTATAATTAGATCCTGTATGTGTGTTCTCATGCTATAGCAACCTAACTTGTTTGTTTTGTACTGTATCTTGTACGTTCTGTTTGTTTCTAGTAATTGTGTGTTCTCTCTGTATGGTATTGTTTGATTCTCTTCACTATCTGTTCTGTATGGTATTGACTCTTTGTGTGCTTCATTGTACTAGAAGTAA
This sequence comes from Lactuca virosa, assembly GCF_052849685.1. Classification (NCBI taxonomy): domain Eukaryota; kingdom Viridiplantae; phylum Streptophyta; class Magnoliopsida; order Asterales; family Asteraceae; genus Lactuca; species Lactuca virosa. The sequence continues at coordinate 212,873,224 of NC_136428.1, read as the reverse complement.
TGAATAGCATTCTCCTAAACTATACCTATTATAGCTTACTAATGTTCTACTTGGACTGTTACTGGAAAGACTCGTTTATCTACTAAGTTATGTTTGTACTTTAAAAACGAAGTTTTGTATAACTAGAAAGTAACATAACTTTAAAAGAGTTTTGAAATGTTTTGACGACTTATAAATGACATAAGTAACATTTTGAAAGATGTTTATAACAAACATTTATATAATTATCATTGTGTTCAACTTGTATCCCCCCTTAAAACAGTTAAAACAGTTAAAAGATTCATTACGGGGTATGAACTCACCTGATGTGGGTGATTCAAACGTGTATGAGTGTAAGGATGAGAAGTTCCACGAATGAAGTCCCGAGACACAATAAGTCCTAAATGACATATAAGGACACATATTGACATGAGTATAGTGTTTATAAACATCTATATGAAAGGAAACACGTTCCGGGACTAGGAAACACCTTGACCAAGTGTTGGAATCACATGTGATTCACTAAATGGGAGTGTATGGCCATATTGATGGGTGTGCGGCCATAGGTGTGCGGACAGGGGAGTGTGCGGCCACACACTCATGGTAAAGAGTGCACAAAACGTTTTCCAAATGGTGGGGAGGTTTGTGGGACTATTGCTCAACAAGTGTTGAAGCTAGAAAGGCACTTTGGAAGCCCTAAAGCACCAAACAAAGGGGTGTACGGCCACATGGAGTGTGTGCGGCCGCACACTCCTTGATGAACATGTTTTGGACGTTTTCTAAGGCTCTTATCTAGTAAATAACAAGCTTGGGGAATGGTATTTACAGTATACAAGCCTTTAAGGGTGTTTTGATGGTGTTTGGGGGATGTTTGAGGGGTGTACGGCCACATGAGTGTGTGCGGCCGCACACTCATATGTTCTTGAGTTCTGCATAGTTTCAAGGCTTTAATCCCTTGTTCTTATCAAGTTCTAAGCTTAACGAAAGAGTACTTACGATCCGGAAGCTCAAGAAGGTCCAAAATCACCAAGAACAAGTGTGTGTTCTTGGTGTTCTTGGTGTAACTTGAAGATCTAGTCAAAACATGATTTCAAATGGATGAAATGAAGGGATGTAACTAGTTTATGAAGATTAACAACAATTCGGGAGAAGAACACTTACCAACTCGAAGATCTAAGCTTAAAATCGGATGGTAGTTGAGAGCAAAATCGAGTTCTAAGCTTGGGAGGGTGAAAAGTGATGAAAGGAGGCTGAGTCTACCCTTTGTACACGTGAGTGTGCTGCCAGGAGAGGGGTGTGCGGCCGCACACCCATGTGTGCGGCCGTACACTCCTTGTGTTGGAGTGTAAGGCCCGGTTTTGATGCTAGAAGTGTACGCGATCCATTCCTATGTTCAATGCTTGAATGTACTGACCTTTGGACCTTTAAATGGACTCTAAACAAGGCTAAATGATAGCACAAATGAGTTTGACACTCAGTCGAGTTGGCTGGCGGAGCTTTACCAGGCAAAATTTTGAAATTTTTCGGGTTGTCACAGTGTCGTGTCGGTTCTGTCGTGAAACTTCGACAGGTCATAACTTCTTCGTTATAACTCGGATTTCGACATTCTTTATATATTTGGAAACCTTGCCACGACCACTACAACTTCCTTCATAGATATCGGGATTATCTAATATTTTATTTTATCGCTTATTTTTATCCTTAATTCATTTAAATCACACAATTAAGCAATAAACATATAATACTTAAATAATACATTCTTATTATTTCAAAACGAGTTACAAAGGTTAACCTAGACTATTACATCAACATTAATGCCTAGCCCAGAAACACGGGCGTTACAATTCTCTCCACCTTAGAATGATTCCGTCCCCGGAATCACGCATCAACAAACAAATGCGGATAGCGACTCATCATGTCACTCTCCGTTTCCCAGGTGAGATTTGGCCCATTCGTATGTTTCCAACGGACAAGCACCCATTCGACCATCTTGCGTCGTAATTTCTTAGTCTTTCGGTCAACGATTGCCTCCGGTTCTTCAATTAACCTTTTGTTCTCATCAATTCTTAACTCAGAAATTGGAATTATATCGGGAACTTCTCCCGTGAACTTCCTCAAATAACACACATGAAAAGTGTTATGAATTCCATTCAGTTCTTTGGGTAATTTGAGCTTGTAAGCTTGGTTCCCAATCCTCTGAAGAACTTTAAACGGTCCAATAAACCTTGGCCTTAACTTTCCCCTTTTACCAAACCTTATAAGTCCCTTCCACGGCGAGACTTTAAGCAAAACCGAATCTCCAACTTCAAAAGTCATCGGTCGTCTTTTCTTGTCAGCATAGCTCTTTTGACGATCCTGAGCTGCTAACATTCTTTCCCTGATTATTTTCAGCTTTTCAGCAGTTTGATGGACTATCTCCGGTCCCATAAACTGCTTTTCCCCAGCCTCAAGCCAACAAGACGGCGTACGACACTTCTGTCCGTACAAAGCTTGATAAGGTGCCATCTTTATGCTCGAGTGGAAACTATTATTGTAAGAAAATTCTACCAAAGGTAAATGTTCATCCCAGTTACCTTGGAATTCCAGGTTACATGCTCTCAGCATTTCTTCAAGCGTTTGTATCGTTCGTTCGCTCTGACCATCAGTCTGTGGATGGTAAGCTATACTCAAACACAACTTGGTACCCAATTCCTCTTGTAGGCTTCTCCAAAACCTTGAGGTGAAACGGATGTCACGATCTGACACAATTGTTAACGGAACACCGTGAATCCTCACAATTTCCTTTACGTAAGAATTCGCAAGCTTATCCATAGACCATTTCTCATTGGTTGCTATGAAGTGCGCACTCTTAGTGAAGCGATCAACGACCACCCAAATCATGTCGTGACCATTCTTTGTTCTGGGCAGTTTAGTGACAAAATCCATAGTGATGTCCTCCCACTTACCCATAGGCACAGGTAAAGGTTCTAAACTCCCGTATGGTTTCTGATGTTATGCCTTGACTCTCGCACAGGTCACACACTCCGCCACATACTTTGCAATATCGAGCTTCATTGTCGGCCACCAGTAATAGGGTTTTAGGTCCCTATACATTTTAGTGCTGCCAGGATGAATTGAGTACATGGTTTTGTGAGCTTCTTCCATCAGAAGATCTCTTATTCCTCCTGACTTAGGTACCCAAATACGATCTTGGAATACCTTCAGTCCATGACTGTTTGTACCAAACACTAACACTTTTCCCAAACGTTCCTCCTTTCGGTCATTCTTTTCTGAAGCTTCCTCTTGAGCTTTCTTTAGACTCTCCACGATTTTCAAGACAACTTCTATTCTCAACGCCCTTGGCCTTTTTCCTTCAAGATTGACTTTCTGACTGAGAGCATCAGCGACAACATTTGCTTTACCGGGGTGGTAAAGTATCTCACAGTCGTAGTCCTTAAGTAATTCTAGCCAACGTCTTTGCCTCATATTCAATTCTTTCTGATTAAAAAGATAATTGAGACTCTTATGATCAGTGAAAAGTTTGCACTTCGAGCCATAGAGGTAATGCCTCCATATCTTTAGAGCAAATACTACCGCTGCCAACTCCAAATCATGAGTGGGGTAGTTCTTTTCATGCTCTTTCAGCTGTCGAGACGCATATGCTATCACCTTTTCTCTTTGGGTTAAAACACAACCCAACCCAACACCTGACGCATCTCTATAGACAGTGAAGTCTTCAACTCCATCGGGTAAAGAAAGAATCGGTGCTTCACATAGCTTCTTCTTTAGCAACTCGAATGCTTCTTTGTGTTTATCACTCCAAGCATAAGTAGCTCCTTTGTGAGTCAAAGCTGTTAATGGAGTAGCGATCGAAGAAAAGCCTTGGATAAACCTTCGGTAATATCCAGCTAATCCCAAAAAGTTTCGGATCTCTGTGGGACTTTTTGGTTGTTCCCACTTCATCACAGCTTCAATCTTTGCCGGATCAACCATTATTCCTTCTTGGTTGACCACGTGACCCAAGAATTGGACTTCTCGAATCCAAAAATCACATTTGGAGAACTTAGCATACAACTTCTCCTTCTTCAAGACTTCCAACAGTTCTCGCAAGTGTCTGTCATGCTCCTCTTGGCTTTTCGAATAAATCAGAATGTCATCTATGAACACTATCACAGATTTATCAAGGAACGGATTGCAAACTCTGTTCATTAAATCCATGAATGCCGCTGGAGCATTGGTTAGTCCAAACGACATAACTAAAAACTTGTAGTGTCCATATTGTGTTCTAAATGCAGTCTTCTCGATATCCTGCTCTCTTACTTTCAGCTGATGATATCCTGACCTTAGGTCGATCTTTGAAAAATAACTTGAACCTTGTAGTTGATCGAACATGTCATCAATCCTTGGCAACATATATCTATTCTTTATTGTTGCCTTATTCAGCTCTCTGTAATCGATGCACATCCTCATACTCCCGTCTTTCTTTTTCACAAATAACACCGGAGCTCCCCAGGGTGATGAACTAGGTCTTATGAAACCTTTGTCCAATAACTCCTGAAGTTGCATCATCAACTCCTTCATCTCCGTTGGTGCTAATCGGTAAGGTGCTTTTGCTATTGGTGCCGTTCCTGGTAACAAGTCAATACGGAATTCTACTTGTCGATCAGGCGGTAATCCAGGAAGATCTTCGGGAAATACTTCCGAATACTCACACACGACAGAAGTGCTCTGCATCTCCTTTTTCTCCTTCTTTGCGTCAATCACGAATGCCAAATATGATGTACATCCTTTGGCCAAACACTTTCTGGATTTCATTAGAGAAATGATTCCAAAATTTACCTTGCATTTGTCCCCATACACCATAAATGACTCCTTCCCTGGCGGGTTTACTTTTACTATCTTCTTCCGGCACAATATTTCGGCATCATTGGCGCTAAGCCAATCCATTCCCAACACGATGTCGAAACCGTTAAGTTCGATATGCAATAATTCCTCGTGGAACTTATTCCCATTCAGGTCGATTAAGTTGTTTTTCATACGATGGCTAACAGGTACAAACTTGCCACTAGCAACTTCGACTAATAAAGCATTATCTAGTCTATCAACAGGCAAAGCTAGTTTTCTACCAAATTCATGCGAAATAAAGGAGTAGTTGGCTTCAGAATCAAATAAAATTTGGGCAGGCAATTCGTTTACGAGAAAGGTACCTGAAGCGACATCAGCTTCTTCTTTAGCAGCTTCCAGTGTCATCTGAAAGGCTCTCGCCTTCGGCTTTGGTGGAATGTCGGGTCTTGCTGCTTCCTTCTTTTTCGGACAATCCCTCGAGATGTGCCCCTCCTCCCCACACCCATAACAAACTTTCTTGGTGAGGGTGCATTCGTTGGCATAGTGCCCTGACTTTCCACATTTGAAGCATGTGACTTCCCCATCACATTTCCCATGATGCTTCTTCTTGCATTTGTCGCACCACTTCGCTTCGCCTCCTCCTCCTCTCGAACTAGACTTCGAGAATTTCTTTTTCTTGTTGGACCCTGAAGGCCCATCAAACTTCCTCTTCTCACCACCCTCTGATCTCTCTAGACCCTTCTCCCTGATCCGAGTCTCAACATTCTTAGCAGCCCAGATGGCGGCTTTCAATGTGGTTGCTTGCTTAACCATTGGACCATAGTCCGCTGGTAGTCCGAGGGCAAACTTATTGACCTTTGAGAGTTCTGTTGGAACTAGGTATGGGATAAGCTTCATATTTTCCGTGAAACTAGCAGCGTATTCAGTAACGCTCATTGTTCCCTTCTTCAAATTCTGAAACTCATTATTGATTTCCAGAAGGTCCTGCTCGGAGCAGTATTGCAGTTTCAGTTGTTCCACAAAGTCTTCCCAAGACATTTTGCTCGCTTCTCCCTTGGGCATAGAGTCAGCTAACAGCTTCCACCAACTCAACACGCCAGATTTTAACAAAGGGATCGCAAGAGCGGTCTTCTGCCTATTACTGCATTCACAACTTTCAAACATTGTCTCCATTTCGGAGATCCAATCCATAATTTGCACCGGCGTCGGGCTTCCGGATAGACACAGTGGCTTAGATGCCATAAAATCCTTGTATTTACATCCTCTTCCATCATTTCATCCATCATGATTGTTTTGTCTAACAATCGGTGGGTTGGCTTGACCAACAGTCCCACTGAAGTTTCCTTCTTCCGACGGCCCTCCATTCACTTCGGGCTCTTCAACTTGAATTGAAAGTTCTTCACGATTTTGTTGAAGCAGACGTCTAGTTTCTTCCATCTGACGATCAAACATCGTCTGAACCATCAATTGTACACCAGCCATTGTCACCGGCTCAGGTGCAGCAGCTACAACAGGTATTTGCTCGATTACAGGTGGTTGATTCCTTTTTTCGTTCGCGTTTCCAACTCCGCTTCTTGTTCTTGCCATTCTTGATCTATACACCGAATAAGGTGAATTTAGATCTTCAATCACGATAGATAATCAAATCATCCTTATCACTCCGAAACGTTTACATGCTAGTTCTAATTCCGTCGTCATACGCTTAGAATCCTAAACACATAAGGTTTCCAGATCCGGTTGGCAACAAACCATAGATCCGAACAAATAATATCATATATGGCAAACATATAACATTTAGCACATAAAAGCATTTTGGGCAACTTTCCTAAAATATACTAGTGCTCGTGTCTTAAATATGGTAGACACTCATCTCACAATCATCACTTAGCATTCTAAGTTTAAGTCTAGAAATCCTACAAATTCCTAGTTCGCTTAAACTAATGCTCTGATACCAACTGTGACATCCCCAAAATCACGGCCATAAAAGACCGATTTAATTTATGCTTTTAAATAAAATCAGAGTAATCCTTTGATTAAAAGAGTTGCAGAATTTGTTCCCAAAACAAAATATGATAAGAATTTATCAAAGCATTTCATTAACGAAATGTATTTTCATTATATAACAAAACCTCGGGATGTCATGTTCCGATACAGACCAAAAGCATAAACAATACAAAATAGACCTTACAACAGTTACATATAACTACTGGTCTATAATCCAAAGATATCTTGACAATGTTATCCAACTTATGCTCTCGTACCAATACCTGTAATACAAAGAAAAACTGAGTGGGTCAGGCTTGGGAGCCTAGTGAGCATATAGGGTTTTCAACCCACAATAAATAATTATATTTAGTTCATCAACCAACAATAAACCCGATTACCAATTCCCGTTATCCTCACTTTATGTCCCTAAAACAACAACTATTACAAGGGACCTAATCTAGGATTTTCATCGGGACGGACATTACTGAAAAGGGGTTTCCTTAACAATAGATGTCCTAAAGGCAACCATGAGGGGGATAGAGTACATCGGTGAACACATCGTTCACAACACCTACAGGTTATGAGCCTGCTAGCGTTCCACTGGACTGTCTAGAAAGAGTCCGTGGTCGTCATCCATACTCCGCTAGATGACTAGATCACCAACAACATCGAGGCCTCTCATCATTTTATTTCATCACACACCAACTGTCGACCCATGTTCTACCCAACATATTAGTAGATAAAATATATACATTTATATACAGCTTAAAACCTGTACAAAACATCCATTCAACAACTAGTTCAAATAAACAAATAATATATAGACACAAAGCACGTATCTTATAAAGAATACTTCATATCTATGTGTTAGAAGAAAACGAATATACACTCACTTGATACGACGATTGATCGGACATCACCTCGTCTATTAAAACAATAATCTTCGATGAAACCGGGATGTTTTCTCCAAAACCGGGCTTTATGCGGGAAGAGTTTCGGCTCGGAAACTTTACTTCTCGGGATCCTCGGGGCTTCGGGACTTGCTTCGGGTCTCGGGAATGATATCGGGGCTTTGGGGTATAAGTTGCACGCAAAACGAGGCAATAATGAGAGAGAGAAGAATTGAGCAACAAAACTCAGCAGCCTCGACCATCTATTTATAGCAGCGAGACCTCGGACTACGCTGGGCGTACCGAGGCCCTACGCTGGGCGTACTTCGGATATGGTGCCAGGTGGCGAAGTCTCGGTGGTGGAACGTGGCTCTTCTTCGGACCGCACAATGCAGCAGTACGCTGCGCGTAACTTCCTCGTACGCAGGGCGTACTTCGGTGTCGACATGTACGCGGGGCGTACACGTAGTACGCTGGGCGTACCCTTCGGATTAGATCAGGTAAGTCACGGATTCCGATATTATCCGAATAAATAATTAAATTTATATATTTTAATTATTTAAAAACTTCAGAAAATCATATCTTCCTCATACGAGCTCCGTTTTCGACGTTCTTGTTATGCACGCTCTCAGTTTAATGTATTCTACGACTTTCGTTTAGATCACTAAGGCTAAATATCGCTCTATCTTAAATTCGTATTTTACGTCATACAGTGTCGTGTCGGTTCTGTAGCGAAACTTCGACATGTCATAACTTCTTCATTATAACTCGGATTTCGGCATTCTTTATATATTCAGAAATCTTGCCACGACCACTACAACTTCCTTCATAGATATCGGGCTTGTCTAATATTTTATTTTATCGCTTATTTTTATCCTTAATTCATTTAAATCACACAATTAAGCAATAAACATATAATACTCAAATAATACATTCTTATTATTTCAAAACGAGTTACAAAGGTTAACCTAGACTATTACATCAACATTAATGCCTAGCCCGGAAACACGGGCGTTACACACTAAGTACTTACAAGTTGACTGTGTTGGTCCTTTTGAAATCTGATGAAAGTGTTCCTCAAGAAAATCCAATATTTTCTTAGTGAAAGTATGATAATACTAGTTCCTTCTATGATCACTTAGTTCATACTAGTTATGTATCAACCAATATCGAACAGACAGTTGATTGTGTGGATCTGCCCTAAGCCCACAACTAAACAAGGAACAGGAAATGAGGCGGAAACCACACATTCTACAGTCTATCGGATATTCTTCATACGTAACCCAGATGCATAAACTAAGAAATTATAGAATTAACAATGAATATTCGTTAGTTACATGATAAACCGATTGTTTGTAAAATACTGATGTTTGTCCTGGAAAATCCTATATTTTCCCTAAGTGTAAGTTGTTGTCTTATCTATTCCAAAACTGAAAAGTAAAAGTATGCTCCATACTTATGTTGTTAAATCATTGTTCTGTTTGAAAACATTGGTCACCACCAGTAATGTATAGTAGTTTTATTACTTAAAATAAAGCTAGTCGAAGATGTATTGTTCTGTATACTGAAAGTGTTGTTAATACTCTCCTGTGATCACTTAGTACATACGAGTTATATAAATCTCAATCGAACAGACAGTTGATTGGGTGATTCTGCCCAAAGACGACAACCAAACAAGGAACAGGAAATGGGGCGGAGACCACACATCCCACTACATGTCAGATATTGATTTCATATCACCCTGATGTATATACTAAGTAATCACATAAATATTAACCCTAATGACTGTTTGTTAAGTATATTATTACGTGAACGAGTCGTTGTTTTCCCCAGTGAGTTCTTATAACTATGCTAATGGACGATAAACACTACGACGTACTTCAGACGTCGTAAACTGAAATGATGTTTGTCACCCCCGGTTGACTGTAGCTAATAGTCAGGGTGCGGGATTGTCAATCCCGTATAGATCTATACACAAACTCACGCTCTCCCTCCGTGAGACTCTGGTTCTTAAGGTGTAGAGTTCTCAGAAGTCGTGTCTCACAATGTTGTTCTCTCAACGAATTCACGAATAATACTATGAAAACCCCTTTTTGTTATTAACATGAATCCTTATAAAAGTAATACCTTTATTCCATAATTCATAAGTTTGTTTCCTTATTTGAAATCTGTGCTAGTAACGTTTTGTATCTTAACGTGTTTGTAAAACTGTCCGCAAGTCTAGTAGTTGTCATGTTTAGTAAGTTCTATGTTCAACGTTTGCTAATGATAGGAAAATATAATAAACCAAATTATATTTTTAAACACAAGATTACTAGTGCTTTTACTTGTATTCCCCCCCTTAAAAACATTAAAAAGCATTGGAAAATATGGGGGTATGAACTCACCGTTAGTTGTGTGAAAGTGTCAGACAACGAAACTGGAAATGAAGACCCTCGGGTTGATGTACTGGCCGTGAGCTGTTCTCGCCCATGAACTGTTTACTGCCCTTGAAGGGTTTACGGCATTTGAAGGTTTGAAGGGTTCACGGCCTGTTCTTGGTGATTATGAAGATTTGAAGGGTTCACAGCCGTGACCTCAAGAACAACAAAGCTCGATTTGATGAAAAACGGATGTTTTGATGCTCCGAAACGAGTTCCAAGGCGGATGGAGTGCTAGATGAAGAGAAATCTAGTGTTTTCGGGGGACGATTTTTAGAGAGAGAGAGAGAGAGAGAGTTCGCGGCTAGAAAAGTGTAAATGAGGGGTAGGAGCACATATTTATAGGTTGGGTGTATGGTCGATGGTGGGGTCCACCAACCGTTCAGGGTTCACGGTCGTGAAAGGTTTACGGCCGTGATTGGGTTTACGGCCGTAAACACCAGTCAGGCCGGTTTTACTGATTTTCGAAGAAACTCGGGTTTTCGCGTGATTTTGGTCCCGACTCTTATATAAAATTAAATCATATATCTTAAATGACTTTCTAACCCATAAGAATTTGACAGAATTAAATGAAAATTCAAAATTTATTTAACGGAGTCGGGCTAATGTTAACGGAAAAAGTTTCGGGTTGTCACATCATCCCCCCGATAAAGGTAATTTCCTCCCAAAATTCGGATTCTAAGTGGTTGGTTAAGGATAAGGAAAAGATATGGGTACTTGTGTTCTAGTTAATCCTTGCGCTCTTCAGTGAGTTCATATTCTCGCTGGGAGTTCTAGCGGATCTTCACTGTCAGATCTGCTGTTCTGATCTGTGGAGAGTGTGTGGGTTTGACTTGCTTGACTATGTTCATTCAACTGGTAGGATGTCCATTCGTAGTCCTGAGCAGCTCTTGCCCTAAAGTTCATGGTAGGACTTATACCTAGTTCATCTATCATCGCCTTGTGTATACAAATCATATATAATTAAGATTGATAAGACGGTCAGATGGGTGGCTCTGCCCCAGGTCCACAACCAGACAAGGAACAAGAGATAGGGCGGAAAAAACACATCCCAAGTCTATAGAATCTTAATTATATACCACACTAGCATATACACTTAACATTGGTAGGCTAACCGTATCTGTCCCTAGACCCTGTGCTTGAACTTGACTTGTTGTGCAAGTGGTATTTCCAAATGGTCTGTTCAGGATGCTTCGGGAGGTTTCGGAGGGTAAAATTCTCTTCGCTTGGGTACTTCGGAGTTTAGAATACGAGAGACGATTCTGAGGTCTATGTCGGGTTTGTCGTTATGAATGACGAGTGCTACGTTAGTCGGTTGGTTACGACGAAAGATTTTCAGAGCACATGAAATTGGTATGGTGAGGACCACGCCAATTCATGACGAATGACAACGTCGGAACTCTTTAGAGAAAAAAAGTTAGGCCGATTTGAAACAAACATTGGTTAGAGTGATAGTGCATTCTGCGGTTATTCGATAATGCGCTCTACGTGTTTTTTCTAGTGCCTTCTGTTTTAACCCTTGATATTACTACTGTGAATGTTTTGTACCGTATTAAGTGTGTGCTAACTGTAGAATTGTTCTGATGGATGATACTTGATATTATGATCCCTATCCAGTCCCTCTATAATCTCTTGGCGTCTACAAGTCATATATAATTAACACTGAGAAGACAGTCTATTGAGTGACTCTGCCCTAAATCCACAACCAGACAAGGAACAAGAATTAGGGCGGAATCACGCACTCTAAGTCTATAGGGTCTTCCTTACATATGGTCCTGATGTTTACACCAAGTCATTATAGCTTACCAGAAAAGGTATTTAGTTTTTATATAGACTATGTGCTTTGTTTGGACGAGGAAGAAATTTATATAGTTAGGGTCTAGTTGGTAACGGTTTTCGTAAAAATATAAGTTTTAGAAATGATTCGAGCTGGGAAACGTACCGCTGTCCTCAGGTGGTTCCGGGGTAGACTCTCCTGCAATGATCATCAACACTCTTCCCTCTTCACCGGGGTTTCTGGCCAATGGACAATCTCTCCTGTAGTGCCCCGTTTCGCCACATTCGTAGCAGGTCTGACTCACTTCTTCAAATGGGACCTGAGAGATTGGTCGTGTCGGTGCCCTACAGAAACGGATGATGTGTCCCCTTCTGAGACAGTTCTTGCAATACATCTTCCAACACCTTCCGGTATGATGAAATTTGCACTTATTACATTTAGGTAGGGTTCCAGCATAACGACTGCCGGGTGCTGGTGTGGCTGGGGTCGTGGCAACATAGGCCGCACCCCTCTGTTTTCCATCGGAGGGCTCTTGTGTTGATTGTCTTTTCTTCCTGCTCCTGGGCTTCTGTTTATCATCACGCCCTTTGGTTGACTCAGGAACGGGATACATTATGCCTTGGCGGATTCCATGGTCCACCAGTGTTCGAGCCAGATGTTTGGCACTGTCAAATGTAAAGGGTTTAGCTGCCAGCACGTTTCCTTGGATTGGAGAAGGTATTCCCCAAATGTATCTCTCTACCTTCCTGCTCTCTGGCGTAACCATCCCAGGGCATAGCGCAGCTAAATCGCTGAATCTATCGGTGTAGGTAGCTATGTCTGAGCCTGCCATGGTAAGATTCCACGACTCTTGCTCTAGTTTCTGCATTTCGCCCCTCGGGCAGTACTCTTCCATCATCATTTCTTTTAGATTTTCCCAGCCCACTGCGTTTGCCACTGGTAGAGTCAGCGACTTGACATGGCTATTCCACCATGTAAGGGTTCTGTCGGAGAAGGTGCTGGCAACAAATTTCACTTTGCTCCCTTCTGGGCATGCACATAATTCGAAAATCAACTCTGTCTTTTCGAACGATCGCATTAGGGCGATGACTCCCCCACTTCCATTGAAGGATTTGGGTCCACAAGTCATGAAGTCTTTATATGAGCACTCCCTTGTGTTTCCGTGATTTGAGCTGTTGGTGCCGCTATCTGATCCACCAGTATCCCTTGCATGGATTTGAGTCATGACAGCTGTCACTGTGGCTATTACTGCCGCCTGAAAGACAATTGGGTCATACTGTGGAAGTGGTGGCGGTGGTGCGTTGTTTTTGTTTTTGTTCGACTTCTTCGGTGGCATCTTTCTGCCATAAGGTTTAAAAGATGAAACAAGGCTGAGCCCCTAGTGGTTACTGTTGGGTTATGAGCATTCTAACACTCCTAAGTGTACATGCAACCCTAAATACCTTGGATCTATGTTTTCTCTATTATACATACAATTATGAACATCCAAGGTATTATCCTAATCTAGCATACAAAATAATAAATATAACAAGATAGAATACATACCTCTTTGATGTAGAATGTCTTCATGAAGCTTGAGTGCCTAGTGCCCCAAGTGTGACACCTCAAATGGTTCACACAACACCAAATACACTTGGAATAACTTGAGAGAAACTTGAACACTCCTTGAAATCGTCTAGCCCTCACACTCACACATTAGTGTACGATTTCTTGAGCCATGGGATTCTTTTATATGGTGGCTATTAGGGTTACACCATGTAACTCATAACTTTACCCATTCCTTATGCTCCATGGATTTTAACCTCCATGGAGTATCCATGGGTCACCCCATGGACTTAGTCCAACATAAGGAATCTTGGATCACAAGCCCACATATATAAGAATGAATGATTTACACAATCAACCCATATATTTAATTAGTCTCCTTTTGATCACTTAATTAATTCCAAATTAATTCTTGATCAATACTAATTAAATAACCTTATTAATATATTAGAACTTATAATATATTAACTAACCTTAAGTGTTATTTCTCTCATTATAGTCTATCCAAATGCATGATGCCATGCAACCCAAATGGACCATGCCGGGTCGGGTCAAGTCTTACCAATTATAGTTATGGACTTAGACATTAATCCAACAGTTACAAGTCGAGTTCTATCTGAATCGAGGTTATCTTAGTTCTGAGTGTATCATGTTCTGGATCTTGAAGCAATTCATAATAGAGGTCTATGGAAAATTAGACTTATGATTTTTTGATAATGACTACCCTCTTTGTGAAGTTTTGTGACCTGGTTTACTGTTACTAGTTGTTATGATAAATGCGATAAGCCTAACACATACTGTGAGCAGTGTAATCACGAACTCACTAGATTGCATTAGTTAGTTAATTATTAGTGTGACGTATAGGGTGCTCTACCACCTTGCGCGCCTCGAGAGTGGTTTCCTATGTTTTCTGTCCTAGTTATGATGGCCCTGGTTCAGCTGTGGGGATTTGTTGTCTCCGGACTTTCTTATGGTTTTCCTATTCTCGATAGTTCATGCTTCAGGTTCGAACACTGATCTCCACCACTTCCTGATGGAAGATTTGACTCCTCGTACTATTCTTCCTCAGAATCCACTTTATGAATCCTCTCTTATTCCTCCTTGACTCCTCTGTTATGGTTGTAGTGAAGTGGCCCTCTTTATCTAGATTGTTCGTGCGAGAATGGGAATGTCTAAAGAATCTTATTAGATTAAATAAAACATTTCTTCTGAAGTTATTAATGATCCAAACTGGGTCCTCCTATAATCAAGCAGTGCATGTAAGTTGTATATAATCAAGATCAAATAGACCTTCGAATAGGTGGTCCTACTCTAAAACCACAACCAAACAAGGAACAGGTAGTAGAGCGAAGATCACCAATTCTAAGCCTATAAGATCCCAATTATATATAACTCTGGAAGCATGCACTTCGCAACTATAGACCTGCCAGTAAGGGTCTTTTAGCTTTCACTTAACCATTGTGTTCAGGGGAGTGAGGAGGATAGGTGAGGTGAGATATGCCACATGAAGATAATGAGAGGCTAGTTTTACATATTCCCCACCATTATCAGAAAATAGTTGCTTGATTTTGAGTTGAAAAACGTTTTCCACAAGGTTTTGAAAACGAATGAAAGTAGTAAGTGTCACACCCCCAAACCGGAACGACGGAAACGTTCGGGGGTGGAGGACGTCATGTATAGTATCACAATAATTGAGTAATGGTAATTAAAGCAACAACAACCATTGTATTAATAGTAAAATGTTTACATTGTATTCAAAACATATAACACTGATTACCAAAAGTAAATAACAAACAAAAGACTCGAAGCTACTATAATCCATCTTCTTGAACCCGGTGCGTGTACCTGTCTACTAGTGTCCTGAGAATACAAGTAAGTTTTGAAAGAGTATCAACATTTAAGCTGGCGAGTTCATAAGCATTTTGTTTTAGAAAACAGGTTCTGTGGTCCTTGAAAAGTGCATTATGTTTCTTCAGAAAACCTTATATTTTCTGATGTAATGAATGTTTAAGAAAAATTGATTCATACTAGTTCCTTCTGCGAGTACTTAGTGTATACAAATCATATACAATCCAGATCAAACAAACAATTGATTATGTGGTTCTGCCCCAAGCCCACAACCAAACAAGGAACAGGAAATGAGGTGGAAGCCATACATTCTACTGGTTGTCGGATCCTCATGTACATAACCCCGAAGTATTCACTAAGTACTTACAAGTTGACTGTATTGGTCCTTTTGAAATCTGATGAAAGTGTTCCTCAAGAAAATCCAATATATTTTCTTAGTGAAAGTATGATAATACTAGTTCCTTCTATGATCACTTAGTTCATACTAGTTATGTATAAACCAATATCGAACAGAGAGTTGATTGTATGGATCTGCCCTAAGCCCACAACCAAGCAAGGAACATGAAATGAAGCGGAAACCACACATTCTACGGTCTATCGGATATTCTTCATACGTAACCCGGATGCATAAACTAAGGAATTATAGAATTAACAATGAATATTTGTTAGTTACATGATAAACCGATTGTTTGTAAAATACTGATGTTTGTATTGGAAAATCCTATATTTTCCATAAGTGTAATTTGTTGTCTTATCTGTTCCAAAACTGAAAAGTACAAGTATGCTCCATACTTACGTTGTTAAAGCATTGTTCTGTTTGAAAACCTTGGTTACCACTAGTAATGTATAGTAGTTTTATTACTTAAAATAAAGCTAGTCGAAGATGTATTGTTCTGTAGATGTATTGTTCTGTATACTGAAAGTGTTGTTAATACTCTCCTGTGATCACTTAGTACATACGAGTTATATAAATCTCAATCGAATAGACAGTTGATTGGGTGATTCTGCCCTGAGCCCACAACCAAACAAGGAACATGAAATGGGGCGGAGACCACACATCCCACTACATGTCAGATATTGATTTCATATCACCCTGATGTATATACTAAGTAATCACATAAATATTAACCCTAATGACTGTTTGTTAAGTAAATTATTATGTGAACGAGTCGTTGTTTTCCCCAGTGAGTTCTTATAACCATGCTAATGGACGATAAACACTATGACGTACTTCAGACGTCGTAAACTGAAATGATGTTTGTCACCCCCGGTTGACTGTAGCTAATAGTCAGGGTGCGGGATTGTCAGTCCCGTATAGATCTATACACAAACTCACGCTCTCCCTCCGTGAGACTCTGGTTCCTAAGGTGTAGACTTCTCAGAAGTCGTGTCTCACAATGTAGTTCTCTCAACGAATTCACGAATAATACTATGAAAACCCCTTTTTGTTATTAACATGAATCCTTATAAAAGTAATACCTTTATTCCATGATTCATAAGTTTATTTCCTTATTTGAAATCTGTGCTAGTAACGTTTTGTATCTTAACGTGTTTGTAAAACTGTCCGCAAGTCTAGTAGTTGTAATGTTTAGTAAGTTCTGTGTTCAACGTGTGCTAATGATAGGAAAATATAATAAACCAAATTATATTTTTAAACACAAGATTACTTGTGCTTTTACTTGTATACCCCCCCCCCCTTAAAAACATTAAAAAGCATTGGAAAATATGGGGGTATGAACTCATCGTTAGTTGCGTGAAAGTGTCGGACAACGAAATTGGAAATGAAGACCCTCGGGTTGATGTACGCGGCACTTAACGGGATCCTAATAACAGTTAAATACATAAATGCATTTTATTAGTGAAACCATTAATTATAGTGTTGGAAAAGCACTTGCTTTTGGTTTAGGAATGTTACCGGGACTCGATTGAATCGGAAAAGCGGGTTTTTAGCCAAGTTCACGGCTTGAGGAGGTTTGTGGCCGTGAACTGTTCTCGGCCGTGAACAGTTTACTGCCCTTGAAGGGTTTACGACCTTTGAAGGTTTGAAGGGTTCACGGCCTGTTCTTGGTTATTATGAAGATTTGAAGGGTTCACAGCCGTGAACTCAAGAACAACAAAGCTCGATTTGATGAAAAATAGATGTTTTGATGCTCCAAAACGAGTTCCAAGGCGGATGGAGTGCTAGATGAAGAGAAATCTAGTGTTTTCGGGGGACGATTTTTAGAGAGAGAGAGAGAGAGAGAGTGTGTGTGTGTGTGTGTGTGTGTCCGCCGCTAGAAAAGTGTAAATGAGGGGTAGGAGCACATATTTATAGGCTGGGTGTATGGTCAGTGGTGAGGTCCACCAACCGTTCAGGGTTCACGGCCGTTCAAGGTTCACGACCGTTCAGGGTTCACGGCCGTTCAGGGTTTACTGGTTTTCGAAGAAACTCGGGTTTTCGCGTGATTTTGGTTCCAACTCTTATATAAAATTAAATCATATAACTTAAATGACTTTCCAACCCATAAGAATTTGACGGAATTAAATCAAAATTCAAAATTTATTTAACGGAGTCGGGCTAATGTTAACGGAAAAAGTTTCGGGTTGTCACAGTAAGAGAATCAGATTTTTGCTTTAATGGATATAGCCATGTATACTTTGTGAAATGATCAACAAAGATGATGTAATATTTGTACCCATCGATAGATTGGACAGAAGAGGACCAAACATCTGAAAAAATTAATTCTAAAGGAGAGGTAGAAGATAAAGAAGTTGTATGAAATGAAAGGTTGTGACTTTGATTAATGCATCAAGAATTAAAATTATCTTTGGAGCAAGTAATTGCAGGAAAAGTAGAAGCTGAATGTTGCAAAACTCTAAGGTGCAGATGTCCACGCCGATGATGCCATGGAATAAACTTATTTGAGTGGGAAAGAAAATCAAAATGTGGAGATGTAGAGCGTAGCTCATATATCCCTCTACTGGCTAGTCCGCGGAGTAGGATTATTTGAGTTTGAAGTCCTTGATAAGAAAATGAAAAGAGTAAAATTGGATTAGTATATGATTATCAATGCATAATCGAGATATAGATATGATGTTGCGAGATATGGAGGGAACACAAAAAACATTTTTGAGAACAAAAGTGGTAGGAGGAAACTGTAAAAGTAAAGAACCAACATGAGTAATAGTAGGAGATGAACCATCCCCAATTACACGTTCATCGGTGCCATCATAAGGTACATGAAGAGATAAGGCGTTGTGTAACATACACGTTCAGTTATCGTGTTATGTAATTTTAAAAGTGAATAATATTATGAAATATTATATAATTATGAGTATTGAGTTCTAACGGATAGTTTTTACTAGAAATGAAGTAAAACTATGTTTAGAATCATCCATAATGTTTTGGAAGTCTTATGAGATTCCAAACAAAAGGCAAATATTGAAATTTAACGAAAATATAAAATTTTAAATAAGTAAAATTTTATTATTGAAAGTTGTAAAGAATCTCGTTAGAAACATTTAGGCGAAAACCTCATCGAAATCCGAGTTATAACGAAGAAGTTATGACCAATCGAAGACCCGCGACAAAACCGGCACGGCGCCGAATGACGTAAAAAGTGAGTTTTTGATAAACTACTTTTTAGCCTTAGTAATCTAAATGAAAGTCGTAGCATTTGTTAAACCGAGAATTTTCATAAAAAGAACGCACAAATCTGACTTCGTATGAGGAAGTTATGATTTTTCTAAGTTTCAGCTTAGCAGTAGACAGATAAAAACTCGAATTTTAGATCGAGTGATTTTTAACCGACACAACCTAAATGAGAATCGAAGGTATCGTCAATAGTAGTACAACGGTAAAAAGACAGACGAAAACGGACATCGGATGAAGAATATATGAATTTTTAACGGATTTTCCTGTCCCGGTCTGTTAAAAATAATAATATTAAAAATAAAGTCAAAATTAGCCGACGATTTCTAAACGAAAGTTGTAGAGTATATTCCCGCCTATGTGTGCATATAAAGAACGTCAAAAACGGAGCTCGTATGCGAAAGTTATGGATTTTAGAAGTTTTGGGTTCAATTTCCGAGAATTTCGCATGGCTGGTGTTCGGCCACGTCACCCTCATCCGGAACCCGCCTCGTGTCAGAAGCAGCTTAGTCATCTGATGCACTGTGCAACCGAGACTCCGACGTGTGCCCGGTGACTCCTCACTTCCGAAGCCGCCTCGCCTCCGTCCGACGCGTGTCGCGCCGGTGTTAGAGCCTCGCACGAGCCACCTGCCTTCCTCGCATGCGCGCCATTTGGCTCCCTTCGATGCTGCCGCGTGTCCAGCTTCGGCCGAAGACCTCCGGACCTCGCGCTATAAATAGTGACTGCGAGACCTTCCGGGTAAGTTTGGAAAATTCTCACATTTTCACTCCTAAACCCATTTTTAAGCCATTCCAACTTCCCCCGAAGCCCCGGGATCATACCAAACACCCGAAATACGTTCTGAAGTGCCCAAGAAGCCCAAGAAATTTATCTTTTCGGTTTTGAAGCCTAACTCTTGCAGGGTCCGGTTTTCAAGAAAACTCCCGGTTTTCAACGAAGAAAGCTAATTATAGTAACGAAGTGCTGCCCAAATTACTATTTTAACCCCCGGTTATTTCACGGTGAGTTCAATATATAGGAACAATTGTATGTTATGTGTTATATGTGCTATGTGCTTTTCCTTTGTTATTATTTCCGCTATTTATGATAGCAAAGTTATACCTTTAACCATGTGATCAGTGAAAGGACTTAGATTCACGATGGTACTGGTATGTAGCCTCTGACCATGTAGAGCATGTCTCGTAAGAGAATGACTTCTATTCTATGGTATTGGCAGAAGGTTAGACAGGGCTTTCAGCCTGAAATGTACCAAAATGTTTAAATTATAAAGTGTATGTCTTCTGTGCCATTTGGGCCAAAGCTTTGTTGATGTATATCAAGTATAGAAATTGTCATGTCTCATTGATCGTATATCTTTGAATCAAATCATTGATTGATATGGAAAGTTTGTCACATGATTCACATTTGCCTTTGTTGTTTCTTGTTCCTCTTTGCTTCTGCCATATTGAAGTATATATGGCATAACGTTATATTGTATCTATTATTGGACTCACTAAGCGTCACCGCTTACCCCTCTCAATGTTTAACAAATTGCAGGAGATAAGTAACCAGTATAATCGTATACTGTTGGAAGATTTTGAATAGTTTGAAACTATTGTATTTTGTACTCATGGATGTATAAATTATAGTGTCCTCGGAAGTTATGTAACATATAAAAATTTGTAATAGTCGGTTTGTATCCAGTCTTATGTAAACAATTATCAATGTAATTTTTTTTTATGAATATGCAAGTAGCATGTTTTGGAGTAACAATTGTCAAGTATGAAAGTTTGGGTCTTTCAGAAATATGAAAGTGTGGGTCTTTCACGTTGAGGTCATTGGTGATGTGGTGAGAAGCACCACTGTCAAATAACCAATCAGAGTTGGAAGTGTTTGTGGTGATAATGGCATGTGCCTACAGAGAGACGCTATAAGTGGTCTGAGGTAGAGAGGGTAAACTGACATGAGGGTATTTGTTTTTGAAGGCATAACAAGAGGTTAATGAGTGACCTTTAGTGAAGCAGAATTGGCATTTACTTAGAAATTGTCTAGTGGGATTGGTGGTCTGTTGAGGGGTAGGGAGAAGTGGAGGGTTATAATTGGAATTTCTGTAATTCTCGGGTTTTGAACGTGGTCCTTTGTTTGCTGCAAAAGTTGTGGTTGGTTGATGAAGGATAGTGATGACAGGGGAAGTTTGAGCTAGAGAAAGCTCATGATTGATAAGCTTTTTGATGGAGTTCATGGAAAGAGATGGGTGTGTCCCTGGCATGAATGGAGTCAATCACTTTTTTGTAGGATGTAGAGTCTAGGCCAGTTAAGATAGCATCTGTAATGTCTTCTATATCCATCTGTTTGCCAAGAATACCTAGTTCATCCACTATGGTTTTAATAGATTGCATGTATTTAGTGATGGACTAATCAGGTGTTTTGTGGTTTGTTTGAGGCGGTGTTGGAGTTGTTTGATGTGGCCATGAGAAGGTTTAGCATAAGTATTGGAGAGGATCTTCCGGACCTCGAATGAGGAAGAAGCATTAGTAATGACCGGGACAATAGATGGAGAAAGAGTACCAACTATAGCACCGAACAGCAGGCGATCTTGGCGCAACCAGGCTGGGTAATCTTTGTGGGGAGTAGAAGTGTCATCGGCAGTGACAAACGTTGAGGCGCAGGGTAAGTGCCATCAATAAATTTGTAGAGATCGAGGTCATATAGAAGGGCTTCGATCTGAGTCTTCCAGCTCATGTAATTTGTGGATAATAGTTTGGGGGATGATGTAAATTGAAATAGGGTAAGAGATGGAGTGGTGAGGGGGAGAGTATGAATAACATAGAAATGAGAGCTGCCTTCGGTAGACATGGCTGGAGAAAAGCGATTGGAAGATTTATGGGAAAATACGGTTCCTGGCTGATACCATATAAGCTAATGGTTTCAAGAATGTTTCAAGTTATTAGTTTTCATTGAAGCAAATACGAGTACATATACAGGGGAAGATCCGATAGATTTGGATTTGTTACAGCAAATAAAGAAAACTGAAACTATGATTAGGAACTGTTACAACAAATAAGGAAAACTAGAAAAATCTATATTTACAATTGACTAATAAATAAATCATATGTAATGTATCCGATGGGTGCTATGTGTTAATAGACAGGTGGACAGATGGACATTCTTTTGCTTTTCGATTCCCCTTTCTTTATGCTTTGGAGAAACGTAAATTTGCCTTGGTTTCTGAAATGATTATAGACTCGATATTCATAGGAGTTTGGAAGAGAAGGCCTAACAACATGGGAAGAGCTCATGGGATTAAAGCAACTACTTGTGGCACTTTCCAATTTTACCCCCAACAGTTTAAAGGACAATTTGGTGCAATTTCACCCCTGAAAGTAATTAGTTTTGTTTGGAGAGCTTACATGTATGGTATTCCCACTTTCGTTTCCCTAAGCATAAGATGTGTCTATGTTCCTTCCCATTCTTTCTCTTTCTGCCCCTCTTCCCCTAAAGTCGCATATCATCTTCTCCTCGACTGCTCGTTTGCTTAAGGAATTTTTCCTTTGGGTTTTCAAGTGGTGTGACATTCCAGACTAGAGATTTGAAAAGGTGGAAGAGGTGATCAACTTTTCTACCAATTGGGTACACTAAAGGAAGATTATCGTTGCCAATATATGTGGTTCCCTTTGGTGTATTTGGAAGACTCGCAATGACTCGATTTTTAACAAAATGAGGTCCTTCCCTATAAAGGTGGCTGATACTATTATCATTTTAGGTGGTACAAATTCAGGAGTAATTATATGAAATGTAGTTGGACTGATTGGGGTTATGTTTGTGATTCCTTATTTGTTGTTTTGCTATTTATGGGCTCCTTGCCTGTTGAGCTTTTAATAAATTGTTGTTTCCAAAAAAATTCTATGTATAACTTGAAAAAACTTGACAATGACACATCAAGATATGTGTTTAGGATTTTGTGCTTTTTTAGGGTTTTGTTAAACAATGTTTGTGTAAAAGTACAATACGTTAGGAATTTGATTATTTAAATATATAACCACATTGACCAAATATATATGTAAAATAATATAAACATAACTTGAAGCAACGTGAAAATGGCATATCATAAAATATGTTTAGGGTTTCACAAAATGCTAAGGTTTCACGAATCGGTAACTAATTATTTGGTTATGAAAATATACTAAGGACCCAACTTTTAAAATAGTCTACAAATAAGTTTAACAATCATGAAAATTACATGTCATTAGGGTTCATGATTTGTAACATGTCATGAATGAGCAAATGTGTATTATATGGTAAGTATCAAGATATATATTTTGGCACAATTTGTAGAAAACATTACATACTTACTTCTTTTGGTATAAGTATCAAGATATTTTGGCATAATTTGTAGAAAACATTACTCACTTACTTGTTTTGGTATAAGTATCAAGATATATTGGCACAATTTGTAGAATACATTACTTACTTGTTTTCCTATCATTATCAAGAGTTGTTGGGAATTTATCATTCAATCAATATGTTAGAGATATTAATATATCTAATTTGTCATTCAAGATATATCGAGTACGGTAAAGGAAATGGCGGAAGTTAAACTTCAATTTAAAGACTTTCTGGTGGTACATGATTCATCTATTGTTTTCTTGGAAAGGTTAGAGATATTAATTCCATTTAACACTTGTACAAAATTTGTTACAATGAAGGGATTCAGAACTTAAATATTGGTTATGTGGTTGGAAATTGGGTATGGATCGAATTTGAAAAACAAAACACATGCAATAAGTTTAAGTAATGTGAAAGCATGAAGGTGTATTTTTCTGGTCTAAAACAATTCAGAAAAACTTTGTATTATATTGTTGTGCTTTGACTTCTTAGGAATTTAAGAAGGTTGCGTATTTGTTTGGATAGGTTCTCTTCATTGATGAAAATGAAGATGAACTAGCGGGTATTGGTAGAATTTATATCAAGATGAAAGCTATGGCAAATATAAATGGAACAGTTCAGGTGGAGATTAATGGGATGAATTATTTGGTTTCAGTATTGGAAATTGAAAAATAGACTCCATGTATTGATCATAATAATCATCATGATGGGGTTGATAATGACGGTTCATCTAAGTCTGATCATTAATTATCAGATTCAAAGTTGCAGGATGGGGAAGTAAGCAAACGGGTTAACATGAAAACTGTTGATTTAGATGTTAATCAAACCGCATGCCCAACGAAATCTAAGCTACCTTTGGATGCTACAGTACCATAGAAACATGATGATGGAAAAGATGATCAGGTGGAAGGAATATTTGAATATGTCGGATCAGCACATGATTCAACTAGTAAAATTCATAAATTAAAATCAAAGTGTAAGTGTGTGTGTGTGGGGGGGGGGGGATCAAGATGGTTATAATTTTGTTATGGAGGAAATTGCAAAGTCGAATAAAATTGATGATGCTAGTTCTTGTTTATCTAAACCACTGGGGTTTTGTTGCTCTAACCATAATACATCTAAATCGGCTCCAAGTTCCTTAGGAGGTGCTCCTAGAAAATAAGTGCCAAAAAACTCTTTTTCTATAAACTCGAAAAGAAAACTGGGTTATAAAAGTTGCTCTCAAAAGATTGTAGATATATATGGGATTTCCTTTTTGGATGCTATGGCATGTTTCATCGAGGTTGGGACGAATCTCAGTTATAATATGAAGGGGGTGTAATGGGAGTGACGTTCCTTGGTATCCAAGAAACAGGATGAATGATGTTGATTTATTTGTTCTTAGAAGTGTTTGGGGAAAATTTTCTTTTTATTTTTCTACTTGTTCAGCTTGCGGGTGTTTAGGGGAGATTTTATTAATATGGGATCCGAATGTTTTTATTATAAACAAGATTATTTGGACTGATAATGTGGTTATTGTGCATTGAAAATGGGTGTTTTCTAATTTCAATATTTTATGGTTAACGTGTATGTTCCCCAAGAGGAAGCCAAAAAAAAGAGCTATGGAGTTTCCTTTTGTCTTTTATGAACATGAATAATGCGGCTTATATACTTTTTTGGTGATTTTAATGTTGTCAGAAGTAAATATAAGGGATTGAGATTTTATTAATGAAGATTTTCTATGATATTTCCGTGGGTGGATTCTCTTTTAATAGAGTTTGGAGTAATGGAGCCAAATCCATTAAGTTGGATAGATTTTTATTGTAGGTTGAGGTGGTGAAGGCAACTGGCGATAAGAGGATGAAAATAGGTGATAGAAGGTGATGAAAATAGTAAATATTTTCATTGGATTCTCAATAAAAGAAGAAGGCAAATGATGATAAGAGGAGTTAAAAATAAAGGTGAGTGGGTTTATAATCAGTGGCGGGGCAACAATATTACATTTGGGGGCCGAAAATATAATTTGTATAAAAATTGGTGAACATGGGGGGGCCATAGTCAAAGTTTTATATTTTTGGGCTAAATATGTATAAAATGAAAGCATAAGTACTATTTATGCCAAAAAAAATCAGGGGGGCTGTCCCTTGAAAAGATCCGCCCCTGTTTATAATCTTACTATAGTGAAAATAATTTTTTTATTCACATTTTAAAGAAAAAATCAAACATTTTATGGCTATTATTACTATTAAGAGGAGGTGCTCTCAGTTTGGTCTTCTTACTAAGGTGGTTTATGGCTATTACTATTAAGAGCATGGTCTCGTTAAAGAAACTTAAAATTGTTGTATGGCCTTGTGGTAGTGACAAAGTGTCTGGTCCAAACAAGTTTACTTTTTCTTTCATCAAGAGATAGTGGGAGTTGTTAAAAATGATATTTTAGCTTTTGTCGTTGAATTTTTCACTAAAGCTAGAATTCATTCGGGTTGCAATTCTTCATTCATTATGTTGATCCTTAAAAATGATAGCCCAATGGTTGTTTATGATTTTTGTCCTATCTATCTTATTCAAATTCAATATAAAACTTTTGCAAAGATTTTGGCTTTGAGGTTGGCGAATGTCATTGATGGGATTGTTAGCCATGAGCAATCGGTGTTTATAAAAAATGTCAAATTTTAGATGATCCTCTTATGGTTAATGAATTGGTGGAATGGTACAAGAAAAAAATTAAGAAGATGATGCTTTTGAAGATCAATTTTAAAAAAGCTTATAATACAGTTAATTGGATTTTTCTTGATCACATGATGCAGTTCTTGAATTTTAGTCCTAAATGGCAGTAGGGGTGGCAAATCGTGTCGTGTCGTGTCATCAATTTTCACCCCTAAATGACGGTTTTGGATTCGAGCGTGTTTGATTTCGTCTGTAGCTTCTGTTCTTATTAATAGGAGTCTTACGGAGGAATTCCAATACAAAGGGTTTGAAACAAGGCGCTCCTTTATCTTCGTTCCTTTTCATTCTTGTTATGGAAGGACTTCATGTTGCTATCGAAGATGCAAAGGCTAATAATCACATAAATGGGGTTCGGGTTGGTAATGGAAACTTGAAAATTTCATATCTTTTATATGTGGATGATGTGATTTTTCTTGGAGATTGTTAGAGTTCTCCATTGTTTTTATTTCGTCACGAGTTTAAAGATTAACATACATAAATCTAAGTTATATAGGGTGTGCACTTCTTTGGAGGAAGTAGATGATTTTGCATTCGTTGTAGGGTGTCGTCCAGATAAACTTCCATTCCATTATTTAGGGCTTCCCGTGGGGTACAATATGACTAGGGTGGTCTGGTGGAAAGCGGTTTTGGATAGATTCCAGAAAAATTGTCCAATTTGAAGGTTGTTACTTTGTCCATTGGTGGTAGATCGATGTTACTCAAATTAGTTTTAGGTTTGTTGGGTATTTATTTTATGTCCCTTTTCCTCACGCATGTTGTTGGAAGCTCTTAGAGATAAGTTTTTTTTTTGGGTGGGGATTTTAATAACCGAAAGATGGCATGGGTTAAATGGGAGGTGATTCTTGTGGGAAAATTTAATGGAGATCTATACATTGGAAGTTTGGTGGCATTAATATCGCGCTTCTCCAAAAATGGCGTTGGAGATTCTTACATAATCAACACATACTTTAGGTTAAAGTGATTAAAGAACTTTATGGTGTTGGTGGTGGGTTTGATCGTTATGCTAACATGGGGTCAGGACCGGGGCTCGCAACCTTTCTTCCTATATTTGACTTCGTAATTGTGGTGTAGATTTGGATTTGGTTCTTTTTAATAAGGTTAGAAATAGAGTCTTGACTAAATTTTGAAAGAAACATGACATGGAGATTTGGTGGCTGTTACATTCCGAAGGCTATATGAGTTAGAGATTGATAAAGATTGTTCGGTACCTGATAGACATCATAATGGAGATTAGATTATTGGTGTCACATTATTTATCATGGGGAAGAGCTTCATTAGCTCCCGGGTTTGATTCAATGCCTTCAAGATGTTGTTTTTAATGAAAATCATGATATATGGTGGTGGGCTCGCATCCTTGCTTTCTGTATTAGACTTCATAATTTTGGTGTAGATTGAGATTTGGTTCTTTTTAAAAATGTTGGAAATAGAGTTGATGTGAATTTATCATACGCATTTTATGTTTATAAATTGCACTTATTATCTACTAAAAATGCTACACAATTAGGCAAGTGTACCTATTTGGTTGACAATATAGAGATGGTAAGTACGGGTTGTCAAACACTTGGGGAACGAGAATGATTATTAAAATATCTGCTAAAAGTTAACTAATTAAATAAGCAAATTGGGGGTTGGTTCTGATTTTGGAAGTTCAGAAAACTTAATGACATTCAACTTCTTAAGACAAAAAGTAACTCGAACTAAAGACAAATAGAAAAATGATTTCAAAGACAAGAATTAAAGAGATCTAACGTTTAGGATTGATTAGCTAATTCCCAATGGTTGATTCTAACTATAGTGCAATGGATCTAATTTTTTGATTATTGATTCCTATTATGACGAGTAATAATGATCATATTACCAATCATTTGATATCATATTACTACCAACTCAGTGATCAGGTGAACGAGTAATTATATAAATTAGTATTAAGTTCAAATTATGCAAGACTTAAATTAAATGGACATTAATGATCATAATATCAGTTACATACATGTATGGTCATCACATATAGGCTTACACATTAAAATTACCAACTTTTCTATTTAACCCTAGGCTTATGATTGAAGTCCCAATCATACAAACGTAATGATCATAGTGCTCATATGATTCAAGTAATGAAGATAGAATGATCATCTAATCTCAATAATACTCAGAAATAAACATAAAAGATTAATCATTTTAATACATAAGAATCTTTTAACAAGCTAACATAACAAATAATCAACTAGATTAAATTCCGAAATCGTAGAATCAAACCATATATCCTAAGCTTCTCTACCCTACACAAAAGTTAAGGGTTTTTAGCCCATAATCATGGCAAAATAACAAGTAAAAACAAATCAAACTTTAAACTTCATGATTGAAACAAAGCAAACCAAGTAATAAAGTGTAATTATGTCCTTAATCTCTTCGAAACATGGTCTTAAATGAATTATGATCTCTAAAGCTTCAAAAAGGGTTCTCTGATCGTTTCTGGTTGAAACAAATTTGTTGCACAATTTAGGGTAAGAGGTAAAACCGATCTTTTTATATTTTCCAAAACAGCGTCCACGCTGTGGCAATTACATGACCACGCCGTGGAAAAGGACTTAAACGCATGCCCATCAAGGAAGCATCTTCGATCCTCCTGCCACATTCCAGACGAGAAAACTCCATTCACCACGATATGGGACTCATAAGTCCACGTCGTGGAATCTTCAAAATCTTTATTCTATAACTTTTGTTGCCTGAACTCAGCAATCCTGCTTCAACTCTATATTTCACTCATTTTTCTCCCGAGCATGTCTTCGCTACTACAAAACAGATTTTTAAACATTATAAGCACCTTTTATCCATAATTAAGACCAAATGTGGCTAAAAATACCTAAATATTGCATAAATTATATGAATAAATAGAGCACTAGCAAATTAACCCACACTTGTCTTTTTCTTGCATTCAAGCAAAACTGATTTTTTTTATTCCATTCCAATATCACACATCACAACCTTGATTACCAACATCACATAATGTAACCCAACTCGTTCTCACAAATTATAACTCACCTCAATGCATATATTTGTGTCTAATCATAATCACCTCCCAATCCTAAATACTCACTATCCTCATAAACGTTCCCCACTTATTTTGAACAACATTCAATCTTGGCATTCCTACCACCTATTTCCTTTTATTTACCCCATTTCGTTTCAAAAGTTATTGCCAAATTCCAAGTGACACGACTTTAAAAGGAAAATAAAATATATAATTTAATTGTCCTAAAATATAAATATACTTTATTGTAACTTCATATTTTTGTGAAAGTTTTTCTCTTTTTCACTTTTTGATTTTTCATAACTTTTTCCATTTTTTTTTATCTTTTCTCATAACTTCAACTTAAACATTCACATATAAACTAACAAATAACTTTAACTTTATTTCTACTATACTATAGTTCATGACTTTCTAAGAAATTCACTGGAGTACTCGGAATTCCTTAGGCCACTAATAGAACCATGACTTTCGAGGAAACTTATGTAGTGATTTTCTTCCCATCCATCCAAGCTTTTACAAATAGGTGGATTGAGATAAATATCCCTGTGGGAAATACTCACCAAGTCTCAAAGGCCATATATTGGTTCCACTCTTGAACTGTTAACTATTTTTCATATATAACTAGACTCAAAATGCAGAAATTAAACAAATAATACTTGAAACTTGACTCGCTTTATTTTAACAGAAGGGACCCTTGAGATAAATCATCACCGGTAGGCTTTTTATTAGGTCAAGTTATTCCCAAAGCAAAACTTATTATGCCCCTCAAAATACACAAGGTCGCGTTTTTGTCTCATGATTTCACTAGAACTAGGAGGCCGCAAATATACTATAACATATTGGCTCAACTAAATCTTAGAGTTCTCGTTACATTATTTCACATAACACTAGCAACCTTAGTTACAACGTAATAATATCAAAACAAAACTTTTTTTATTTACTAAATTTTCTGAATTAGACCTTTTTTAATGTATTTATTTCTCAAAAATTTTAAATCTAAAACTTTTTCAATTTTTTTTCATTCGAACCCCTGCCCCACACTAAATTTATACAGTGTCCAATTTGTATACATACAATAGTAAAAAGCTGGATAATCTAAATGAGAGAAAAAGGAACAGACTCCCCTGGGATGGTAGTGGTTATGCCGAATTCGGACATAATTGAGCTTGAAGACACCTCGAGTTAAAGTTGGAAATAAGAACCGCTAAATTACTCGAATATCAACAAAATATTTCCCCAAGAAAACTGACTTCGGAATGCGGGGACCAAAATGTTCCAAAATTCTTGCTAGGCAGTTTTCATGTCGTGACATAGTAGTAGCCACATCGTGGCATCTTGTTATGCTAAAACTTGTTAACGATTTTTATCTTCTCCACATCGTGGCCCAGTGATGGCCACGCTGTGGCGTTCATAAAATAATTATCATCGAAAGAAAATGATGCCAAGATGGCACACTTCTAAACTTGTAGAAATATATCATCCAGTATTCCAGGTTGAAAACCTATAAAAATCCTTACAATACTTTTCTCGAAACAAATAGTCGTATCCCTCACTTGAAATTTGTCATGCCTCACGGTAATCGAGTTTAACCCTCTCAAACTAATTGGCTGAACTGAATGCCATCATACGAGATCAAAACATGCAAACACATAATAACAGGAAAACATTCAAAAATAAAAAACATTCAAAAATAACATAAAAATAAGAAAAATAAACTACCATAATCCTAAGCAATCCAAAAAAAATAAAAACAAATAGTTTCAAAGTTCAAACAAATAGAACATAAAAATGATCAATCACTCACCGCTCGTCCCAGATCCATCTCCCCTAGCTGCCCAACGCTCGCTCCGAGTAGGAATGTAAGCAAATGATGGCCTCAGGTCTTCTGGTCTGAATATAGCTAAATGATACATGAATACCTCCATCGACCTTCCAAGATAATGCATTCCCTTAGCAACGTCATCCTGATAGAATACGGGTCCATGGACCATGGGTAGTCCATCCCTGCTCGGGTGCATACCACGTGGCGGCTCAACTGTTATCCTCTGGTTTCTCCTCTCCTGCTCTCCTGGTACTACAGATAGGTCATCAAATGGAACTGAGAAGTTCCCGCCCCCTAGATCACTAAGATTCCATGTAGTTTGAAACAACTGGGTATTCATATCTTTCCTCGTCAACATCAAGGACGCATGAAGCTCAAATATCCCATAAAAACGAGCCAACTTTGTAACCATCATACCCCCAAAAACTGGAGCTCCCTCATGGCTCTTGGCATCCCTAGCAGAAAGGAAACCAACCACTGCATAGGGAAGATTGCAAAACACGTTTGGGGTCAAAATACACCATAGGAAAAACAAGTTTAATTTCGAGACCCGGTCTCCATCATTCTTTTGATTGACGGTGAAAGTTATAAGCCGATGAATGAATCTGTGAATCAATGATCGAATCTGGCCTTCTTCAGTATTCGGTGGCAAACTCAACCACATTTTCATCAAGTATTCGGTGGCACAAGTTCATAAATGTAGTGAAGTTATTAGTGATAGCTTTGGAGCGATTGTACAGATGTAGCCTCCATGCTAACTCTACTAAGTACTAACCCCGCCAAGGAAAAAAGTAAAGTTTGTTGGGTTGTTAACATCCTCACTCTTCTTAAAATTGACTGTGGAAAAGAATTCCACACATATGCCTGCTCCTGAAGTCGAAACAATCTTCTCCACCCTGTGCATGTGCATGTGCATGTGCATGTGAACCTGAATCCCTCTCCCATGAAAACTTTCATAAGGTATGGCTGATGGCTCAGCTAATTTAGAATTGGGGGCAACACAATGTCTTTTCCCATAAGCCATCCCAATCGAGATCTTCATCGAATAAGCAAATGAATAGTTGAGGCTTGTTTGGGTTTTTTTGAACATGAGTCCTTCGCGATGCCATTCTCTGCAAAAGTTAGCAACAAACACACCCAACAAAATCCCGATAGATCAGAAATTAAAGGAAAATGTTTATTTCCTGCATGCCCAGTTTACACGACGTGGCATTTGCTTATCCATGTCGTGGCTGATGAACACCAAAAAAATTCGGGACCTGTTTTCGTCATATCCATCCAATCCAATCACAAAGGTTTTATTTTTAAGTAGAGGCTCAACCTATTGAGCATAAAAATCGAGTAATAATACATACATAAACTCTAGCTCGATAAACCCTAATTTATAAAATCCAATCTCCAAAATTTGACCAATCGGTACAAATATCATTAAAATCGGTCAATCACTACCATTTCTAAGTGGATTAGAGTATAAAGACGTTACCTTTGATGAAGATTCAAATGAAAATCGATGAATTTTGCAATAACAGCTCGAGAGGGAGAAAACACGGCGTGGGGCGGCGAAATTGTAAAACTGAAAAATGCTTCTTAACTACAAATGGCCCGTACCATCAGGTTTTAATTTTCCGAGAAAGATTCTCATTCTTGAATTGAAAACCAAGACTTTTTGACCCGCTTTGAATTCTTTGTTTCCCCTCAACCTTGCATCTGCCATTTCTTAGTTTTGTCTTTATAAATGAGAGAATTAGCATATGATTAGTTTCTTAATTCCTTCAAGACATTCATCTGCATCAATCGGTTAGCACGTATTTTTGATAGTTCAAAATTACAAGTCTTGAGTACCCTATATGCTTTGTGTTCAATTTCTACTATGAGGTGACAAGTTTTACCAAAAACCAACCTACATGGTGTAGTACGAATAGGTGTTTTAAAGACGGTATGGAATGCGCACAAGGCATCATCTAGCTTCTCGGGCCATTTTTTCTTATTATTACCAATTGTTCTTTCTAAAATTCTTTTTAGTGCTCTATTCGTGACTTCGGTTTGCCCACTTGTTTGAGGGTGATAAGGTGTTGCAAGACTATGGTGTACATCATATTTTTGTAACACCCTTGCAAGTGTTCATAACAAAAGTGGGTATCACAATTACTTATTAGTGCTTTAGGCATACCAAAACGAGAAAATAGTCTTTTTAGAAATTTGACGACTACTCACGCGTCATTAATAGGTAAGGCTTGTGCTTCCGCCTACTTTGATACGTAATCTACCACGACTAAAATATAATTGTCACCTCTCAAAGCCAGAAAGGGTCCCATAAATTCGATACTCCATATGTCAAATATTTCAGAAACTTGGATGATATTTTTGGGGATCTCATTACGAGAAGAAATGTTACCCGATCGTTGGCATGGGTTACATTCTTTGATAAGTGATGTTGAGTCCTTGAAAATTGTTGGCAAATAAAAACCCGTATCAAATACCTTTTTAGCTGTATAATTTGCTCCATGATGTCCACCAGTAGGTCTACTATGGAAATGTTGTAGAATATATCTTGCCTCTTTTCCCCACAGGCATCTTCTTATGATGTTGTCGGCACAACTCCGAAATAGGTATGGTTCGTCCCACAAGTAGTATTTGAAATCGGAAAAGAACTTCTTCTTTTGTTGATAAGAAAATCCTTTTCGAAGGTAGTTACTTGCTAGAAAGTTCATGATATCCGCAAACAAAGGTTTTTCTTCCATTATCATCATCAAATATTCATCCGAAAAATTATCGTCGATCTCTTCCTCGTTTAACACTTCAAGTTCCGGGTTCTCCAACCTCGAGAGGTGATCTGCTGCTACATTTTTCAATCCCTTCTTGTCCTTGATCTCGATATCAAATTCTTGAAATAAACCCACTCATCGAATCAATCTTGGCTTCACATCCTATTTCCTAAACAGATATTTCAATACAGAGTGGTCAGTAAACACTACAATTTTGGATAAAATTAAATAAGGGCGGAATTTATCAAAAACATAAACAACGGCTAATAATTCCTTTTCCGTCGTCGTGTCATTCTCTTAATCTGGATTGAGTGTTTTGCTAGAGTAGAATATTGGTTGAAATCGTTTCTCAATTCTTTGTCCTAAAACGGCTCTCAAAGCATAGTCACTCGCATCACACATCAATTCAAATGGTAAGTTCCAATACGGGGCGATCATGATTGGGTCGGTGGTTAACTTTTCTTTTAAAATATTGAAAGAATTTAAACACACTTTGGATAAATCGAAATTTGCATCTCTCATGAGCAATTGGGTTAAGGGACGTGCAATTTTAGAAAAACTTGTATAAAACGGCAGTAAAAATCCGCATGTCCCAAAAAACTACACACCCTTTTCATGTTTGTTGAAGGTGACAATTTGGCAATTGTGTTAATTTTTGCCCGGTCCAATTCTATACCCGCTTTGGAAACGTTGTGTTCTAATAGGATTCCTTCCTTGACCATAAAGTGACAATTTTTTTCAAATTTAACACCAAGTTGCCCTCTTCACACCTAGCAAGCAAAACATCAAGATTATATAAACAATTTTCAAAAGTAGAACCGAAAACTAAAAATTCATCCATGAAAACTTCCATAAACATTTCCACAATGTCATAAAAAATTACGGCCATGCATCTTTGAAAAGTGGCACGTGCATTGCATAACTTACAAGGCATCCGTCGGTAAGCAAACGTCCCATAAGATCACGTGAATGTTGTCTTCTCTTGATCTCTTGGATCGATCGGAATTTGGAAATACCCTAAAAAATCATCTAAGAAACAATAGAAAAGGTGACCGGATAAACGTTCACTCATTTGATCAATCAAAGGTAAACGAAAATGGTCTTTGCAAGTTGTAACGTCAAAAAATCAAGGTAAAAGTTTTAATTTCAAAACCAATCCAAAACCATAAATGTTTACAAAACGTAATTTACCCAATGTCAAAATCATAAATCAAAGTTTCCAAAAATCCAATATCATAAATTGAAGGATGTGCACGATCAAGCCTTCGCCTTGCCCCTATCCTCTGAAGTACCTGAAACCATAACAATCAAACTGTAAGCCAAAGCTTAGTGAGTTTCCCCAAAATACTACACACAACCATATAGATAATAGCATGCACATATGAGCCTTCATCCTGACTGGACCGCCTCGCATGGCCTACAGGCTATCTGGACTGCTCTCCGGGCCTTCGGTTTGATTGGACCGCCTCTCAGGCCTTCAGCCTATCCGGACCGCCCCAGGTATCTTGGCCTTCAGCACAAAGTAGGACCGCCTCAACCCAAGAAACCATAACATGCTGACATATACAATAACAATCAATAACTAGCAAGTATAGATAATCTTATAGATCTACCAATCTAACACATACTCAGTGAACACAGGTAATCATACATATATACCAATCTATCATATAACCAGCATAATATCAATCCAATATACCAGATACATAATCTAGTGGAACAGTATTGGTGCCTTCGACCCATAATTACAATTAGAAAAACTCACCTCACAATTTGAAAATGTATTTGAACAAGTCACTGCTCCAACTGCTACCTCTACCGGTCACCTATACAATAAACAGTGACCTGAACTCAATATACTACTCAAAATACCCCTAAGTCAAACTTTGATAAAACCCCTGGTCAAGGTCCAAAAGTTAGAATGTCATAGAGTCAAAGAAGGTCAACACTGACCGAGTATGCCCCGCGTACTCAGTCATTACGTTGAACGTAGTCCTGTTCTATGCAAATATTGGGGCTTTTGCCCAGTACACACAACGTACTTCACTTGAGTCCTTACCTACTCATTAAGTGCTTATTCTAAACAAATTTCTCATCCACAACTCTGATATTGACCCAAAATATCATTCCGAGTCATAAAGTTTCCACCTTTATGGCTTCTCGTGGCTAGAAGGAGTCCCTACACCAAAATCCTAACTTAATACATCACGCAAAGCATCATAACTCTTGCATGGAGGGAAGAAAGGGACCAATATCACATTTTTATGTCTTAAAACACCCAAAGACGTTTGAAAGGACAACTCATTTGGATTAGAATAAGCTATACTCATGGATACCAAGATTATGGGACCAAAAAGCTCATAAACCAAAAACTAGCTAGATCTAACAAATGCATCATCAAGGTTCAAGCTTTATATCTTATGGAGTTAAGAAAAGCAATGTAGGATTTGGATCCATAAGCTTAAGCTTCAACAATCAACAACCTTGAACTTCGCTTTCATCCAAAATGCACCTAAAACACATAAAAAGGCTCAATATTTGCTCTAGGCGGCTAGGGTTTCGTGTAACGACCCAAAAATCAGGGGTAAAAATTTCATTTGTATTATAGTCAAACACATATATATTCTAAATTCAAACATCCCAAAAACATGATTAATTAAAAACATTTATCAGTGTTCGTCCCAAAATCATATATTGCGGAATCACGGGTGTGTGCGTTGCGATCAAGCCGGGCCCTTCCTTTCCCAACCGATGATACCTGAAACCATAAAAAAACTGTAAGCATGAAGCTTAGTGAGTTCCCTAGAGCATACCCCACACAATTCACATAACCACATAATCCATATCAGCTATAACAGCTACATAAACCATATCAATCACATAAGCCATGCATACAACATATAGGGATGTCGTAGGATCGTCCCCAGGGTCTTACTCCAGGATGCCATGGGCTCTCCACATGGTCTTACACCTAAGTGCCATGGGCTCCCCCCATGGTCTTTAATAGGAAAGCCATGGGCTCCCCACATGGTCTTACATCCAAGTGCCATGGGCTCCCTCATGGTCTTTAATAGGAAAGCCATGGGCTCCCCATATGGTCTTACATCCAAGTGTCATGGGCTCCCCCATGGTCTTTAATAGGAAAGCCATGGGATCCCCACATGGTCTTACATCCAAGTGCCATGGGCTCCCCCATGGTCTTCCATGCAAGTATCACAAAGACAACTAGCATACCACATACCTCATAGTAAAATAGCATACCACATAATCTATAATAAACACTACAACTAACTGAATGGGCCGGCCTTAGTGCCTTAGACCCATTGGTATGGTGAGGAGCCAGGGCAACTCGTCGAGTTTCCCATGTCTGAACATATTCAGCCCCTTTTTAGTCGAATCTAAATACCTAAACTACAGATCCAACCCCCTAGGGCTGAGATACCACGTAAAGTTGCTAACTTTACATCCATGCAAGGCATCAAAGGGCTAAAACACTTAATGAAAACTTGTCAAGGGACCTAGAGCATGAAGGAGGGCCAAGACTTGATAGAGTTGGCAACTTTAAGTCCCCAAAGTCCCTCAGATGTCCTGATCTAAATCCATATCTTCATATCATGCTCAAAACCAAGAATGGTAGCAAACTAGGCTAATAATGTCCATAAACTTTCATAGAAGGAGATCTAAGCAATGGATGGTCAAGGTTTCGACTTTATACCTTAAAATGGTTGCGACACTGGAGGAAATCCCAGATCTACCGCCTTCCACTCAATCCAACCTCTTCAAGCTTCAAGTTCCTTCCAAAAGAGCACCAAGAATCACTCCTTAAGTGCTCACACACTCAAAATTGGAGATGAAACACGATTTAGGGTTTCTCTGGACAAAAGGGGGTGATAAGGGAGGCTACAAGTGAGGCTTAAGGCCTTTAAATAGGGTACAAACCCTGAAAATTAGGGTTTTCCTTCCCAACGTCTACTCGTCGATTTGGGGCCTTCCAACTCGTTGAGTAGATCCTTCATTCCGTGTCCAAAATGATCTCTACTCGACGAGTTGGAGCTCCCAACTCGTCGAGTTCCAACCCAAAACTCTAAAAATGTTGAAAACTGAATATTACCTAAACCAAGCGTTACAAATCTCCCCCACTTGAACTAGATATCGTCCTCGAAGTCTGCTGATGCAAAAGTATGGATAATGCTTCCTCCGTAGTCTTACATGATGCACCCCTTGCTCTATCAGGGCTAAATCCTGACTAACTCACTATACATGGCCTTCACCCTGCTTCCCTGTATCGGGTGTCACTCCTTTAAAGTGAAGCCTTGCGATCACTTCAACCATGATGAAACTTGAGTATCCAACTCTTACCAATAATCGGCAACCCATTCTGAACCCAACGAATACCGACACCCGACATACCGAGGGATACATTCGTTACCTCGATCATTCCATGACCGTTCAATATGGCAACATGACATAATCCACAAGACCCTTTTCCTACCTCTATGAAGGATAGGTCTCCCGTCTTAGGCACAAGACCACCCCTTGCCTTTCCGAATCCTGGATCTTACATTGATTTGTCTCCCCGACAGACCACCCATGCCGAAACAGTGTCATATAAGTTCCCCACAAATAACTGATCCCCGGTCGCTTCTAGTACTGATCATCTCGATATTACCCACCGAATGATTTAACTTACCATGTATAGATGTCGAATGCCCAATCGAGCGTCTAGATCAGATAACCCTTCGAGTGGAAAATTCATCCCTGCAACTGTTAGACTCATACGAGAGCTGCGCAACTGGGTCAAATCAATTACTATGAGATTATTCAATCCTTCTGCGAGTGACTTAGCATTTCCCGATCGACTAGTTACTCCATCCATACCTAAAATCCTAAACATTAATACTGCCCGAAACACTGAACTACCCGAAACACTGGACTGCCCGAAACACTGGACTGTCCGAAACACTGAACTGTTCGACATAGCATGCTGCCTCCTGGCGATTGTCTAAACTCCACCGAGGCCTCCCTGGTCTCAATTCGTCGGCCAGTCATCTGAAATACCGGATGTCAGCTCGATCTCCGAGCCAAAAGACTCCCACACAGTCGCCCTATGCGACTTCCGTACGAAATCCTTATCTGCATTAGTTGACGTCAGTTTCCTTGCCACTAAGGCCCTAACGACCTTCTGACCCAACCGATCGGGTCTAATTGTCAAATCCTGACGTCACCAAACGCAAGGCTAAAAGTTAATGCTACAAGACCAACTATATGTTGGATTTAGTGTCTAAGCCCATAACTATAATTGGTATGTACTTGACCCGAGAGTAGCATGGTCCATTTGGGTTGCATGGCGCCGTAACAATTTGTAAGGATGGACTTTCGAGAAGAGGATATTTATGATTTATTAATATATTATAAGTTCTAATATATTAATATGAAATCATATTATTTAATTAGTATTGATCAAGAATTAATTTGGAATTAATTTTGTGATCAAAAGAGACTAATTAAATATATGGGGATTGATTGTGTAAATCATTCATTCTTATAAAGTGGGCTTATGATCCATAGTTCTTTACATTGGGCTAAACCCATGTGGTGACCCATGGATACTCCATGGAGGTTAAAACCCATGGAGCCTAAGGAATGTGGAAAATCATGCACATTAGGGTTTACATGGTGTAACCCTAGTTGTGTCACACTATATAAGAAACCTCATGGCTACCAAAATCGACACTTAAGTGAAATACAAGAGGGCTAGCCGATTTTGTGTGTGCAAGACAATCTCTTCTCAAGTCCTCCATTGTTGGCGGTGTTGTGTGAAGCATTTGAGGCATCACACTTGGGGTGCTAGGCTCTTAAAGGCTTAAGGTTTCAAAGCTACAACAAAGGTAAGTCATCTAACTAGATTTTTGTAGTATATATACTCCATTGTATGCTAGTTAGGATGATGCCTTGGAAAATTGAAAGTTTGCATGTATAATAGAGAAAACATAGATCCAAGACATCTAGGGTTGCATGTACACCATAGGAGTGTTAGAATGCTCAAAACCCTTCAATGGTATCAGAGACTAGGCTTGTTTTCCATTATACTTGATGCTACTTGTTCTCAAAGCTTGGAAAAATCGATTTTCTGCTTTCTGGACGGTGAACTCGCCGAGTCCACTGACAGACTCGCCGAGTCTACCCTAAAAACTGACTAACTCGCCGAGTCGGTTCATGCACTCGACGAGTTGGTGCTCCAAAATGCAAAATTTCGAGTTTTAAAGCCAAAATTGGACTAGAATCATTACCCTAAACTGTTTTTGAACAAATAAAACTATTTTTGATGTGGTAATGATTGTGCTTATCCAATTTCAAAGATAATTGTCAAAGTTTCATGTTTTGTATTTGTTTATATGATTAGGCTAATGTCATGAAATTTGTTTGATATGAATTATCTTGTTCATATGAGTTTAATTGAATCATGTATGAATTATTTGATTATTGTGTTAATTAAATAAGTGGTTAAATGCTTTTAATGGACTCCATAACTTGTCCTCAAGTTATGTAAAACGAAAGGTTTTTTCTTTTAAGAGATCATTAAACTCATATGTTATGGAAATGAAAAGTTTTGACATGTTTCAAAACTTGCCCTCAAGTTTTGGAATTTGTAAAGTTACACTTTTGCATACTTTAATTCCAAACCC
Organism: Lactuca virosa; assembly: GCF_052849685.1. Taxonomy (NCBI): domain Eukaryota; kingdom Viridiplantae; phylum Streptophyta; class Magnoliopsida; order Asterales; family Asteraceae; genus Lactuca; species Lactuca virosa. Next base: position 212,832,949 of record NC_136428.1, on the reverse strand, counting down.
TAGAATTTTAAAAGTTTAAAATTCAACCCTTATACTTTATAGTATTATAAGTTTAATAATATATATATATATATATATATATATATATATATATATATATATATATACATATATATATATATATATATATATATATATATATATATATATATATATATATATGTATGTATAAGATCAAGTCATTCTTACTGTTAGTAGGCCTCATTCACGAAGCCGGTCTATAAGGGGGGTATAAGGTTACTGCTTATAAAATGGCAGTTTAATGGGTGTCCACTCTCACCCACCGCTTCCTTGACTGGTGGAGGGTCGTTAGCCGAACGGGTAGGATAGGACTATAATTCTCATTAAAAGTATAATGATAATAATAAAGTAACTAAATGTTTTATCAATTTCCCAATATTAGTTACTTTAGGAAAATGTGAAATTGATGCTAATCCATGAAAATTTCACTTTGCACCTTGCCAAGTCGTTAATGGAGCGTGTGTGGTTAACCGGCACATTAACTTGGACTAGTAAGGGTGGCAAAGGGTGGCTCGATGTTTATCATAAGATCAATGGAGCGTGTGTGGTTAACCGGCACATTGATTGGGTGATAAATGACATCAAGAGTACCAAGCACATTTTCCATGGTTATTCACACCTTGTCTGTGATCCTCGGTATCCCAGTCACAAACCTGAAGGGCATAATCGAGATTTAAACATGCCATTGAATTGTTCAATGAATCTCAAAGGATCTACGAATTTCAATCCAATTAAAACTAAATAACAATTTCGTTTTTCATGGTGGAAATTGGTAAATCGTCATTTACCTACCTTCAAATATTTTGCAAGTTGGATTACGACATCCCTATTCCAATTTGTAAAGAATTGTGTTGGGTCCTAGCCTTAATATTTCATTTTGGGTGTTATATTAAGGACTCTTTATCTAATCTAAACTTTGTCTTTCTTTCTTTTCAGATGTCTTCCAACACTGCTTCTGGCTCAAATCCTATTGGCTCCTTCTCTCTCATGAATTTGTGTGGGAGAGTCATCTTTGATGGTTCCAACTTCAATGATTGGATTAGGAACATCAGGATGGTCACTCACTATGAGGACAAGGAATATGTCCTTGACAAGGAGCTTAAGGAAATCGATGAGTCTTCTGCTACTCCTGAGGAGATTGTTGACTTTAGGACTCATGAGAAGGATGCCACCAAGGTGTCTTGTATCATGTTGGCCACCATGACAGCTGAACTCCAAAAGTCCTATGAGGACTTCTACCCTTTTGAGATGCACCAGGACCTGATGGAAAGATACCATCAGAGTGCTTGTCAAGAGAGGTATGAAATCATCTCTTCCATGATAACAACCGGGATGAAGGATGGTGAACCCATCACGGGCCACTTACAGAAAATGCAAAGGTTTGTGGACCGGTTGCTAAAGTTGAATGTGAACTTCCCTAAGGAGCTGGCTATAGATATCATTCTACACTCCTTACCTCCATGTTATGATCAGTTCCGCATGACCTATCATATTAACAAGGAGGAGGTCACACTTAGCAAACTTTAAGGGCTTTTGAGGACTGCTGAAAGTGGTCTCAAAGGTAAATCCGTTGTTACTACTCCTACCACCGCCCCAGTTCTGGCAATTGGACAAGGGAAAGGGAAGAAGAGGAAGGCTCCCTCAAAGAGCCGCAAGGGAAAGTCTCTTGATGGATCCTCTTCAAGTGGGACCAAGGTTGGTTCTGCTGCTCCCTCTTCCATTCCTAAGGAAGCAGAGTGTTTCTATTGTCATGAGAGGCCCCAAATACTTGCAGGATGTTAAAGATGAGACGTTTAAGGCCACCCATGCAGGTATTTATACTATTGTATCTAATAACTCATCACATTCTTGTTCTTGGGTCCTTGATATAGGTTGTGGAATTCACATTTGTTCTGATTTGCAGGGCCTAAAAAGAAGTAAGGATGTGGAGCACGGGAAGATAAACTTGATCATGGGGAATAGGAAGGTTTCACTTGTCACCAAGATTGGAATTTACTCTTTATTGCTTAGTAGTGGGTTAGAAATAGATTTGAATAATTGTTGCTACTCGTCTGAAATGGCGAGAAATGATATTTCCTTTCATGGTTTGTACAAACAAGGGTTTAGTTTTTCATTTGATAATGAAATTGGTGCTATTAATGCTTATTATAATGGTGTTTTTTATTTTAAAGCATTACCTTGTAATAGTGTATATGAAACTGTGATGGTTGTATACAACTTAGGAAATAATGTGTTGCACATTGATTCTTCCAACGAATTGGATAAGGCATGCTTGTGGCATTGTCGCCTTGGACATGTCAGCAAGAAGCGCATAGGCCAACTCCAAAAGGCTAGAGTTTTGGAGTCATTCGACTTAAGGTCGGATGACACTTGCGAATCTTGCTTACTTGGAAAGATGACCAAGTCACCCTTCACTGGTACTTGTGAAAGGGGTGAATGTTTGTTGGATCTCATACACACCGATGTGCGTGGGCCCTTCAGAAGCGATTACAGAACCGCCACAAGGGATGCTAATCGCTTCTATGTGACTTTTACTGATGATTACAGTAGATATGGCTATGTCTACTTAATCAGGCACAAGTTAGAAACCTTTAAGAAATTCAAAGAGTTTAAACAGGAAGTGGAGAATCAGCTGGGCAGGAAGATAAAGATGCTCCGATCCGATCGGGGTGGTGAGTATCTTAGTATCGAGTGCCTTAACTATATTAAGGAATGTAGAATTGTTTCACAGCTGACGCCACCTAGGACACCACAGCTTAATGGTGTGGCTGAGAGGCGCAATCGAACCTTGTTGGACATGGTTCGTTCTATGATGACTCGAGCTTCGTTACCAATATGATTTTGGGGGTATGCCTTAGAAATTGCCGCCCATATTCTTAATCTGGTCCCTACCAAAAAGGTTGCCAAAACACCTCACGAGATGTGGACTGGGAAGGTTACCACACTAGACCACATCAAGGTTTGGGGTTGCGAGGCTTTCATGAGACGTGAGACTCACGACAAGCTCGAACCTCGAAGTGAGCGGTGTATTTTCATCGGCTACCCACAAAAATCCTTTGGTTATCTCTTCTACAGACCGAGTGACAATGTTGTCTTCGTTGCGAGGAGAGGAGTCTTTCGCGAGAGAGAGCTCATAGGCCAAGGAGACAGTGGGAGGAAAATTGACCTTGAAGAAATTCAAGAGTCAAGCCGTGAAGGAACCTCAAACACTAGCGATCAACCTGAGGACGAAACTCCTGTCGATCTAATTGATGAGTCCTTACCTCTGAGGCGTTCCAGTAGAGTTAGAAATACGCCTGAGTTTTACGGTTTCCATATTACTACTGAAGGTGATACATTTATCAGTGATAGCACACTAGTAAATTTGGATGAACCTAACAACTACAAGGAAGCCATGACAGGCCCCGCGTCTGCTAAATGGAAAGAGGCTATGGACAGCGAGATTCAGTCCATGTATGAAAATCAAGTTTGGAACTTGGTTGACAACGTACTGGGTCGTAAGACAGTTGGGTGCAAATGGATCTTCAAGAAGAAGACCGACATAGATGGGAAATTACACACTTATAAGGCGCGACTGGTTGCGAAGGGCTTTACACAAACTCCGGGAGTTAACTATGATGATACCTTCTCACCAGTAGCGAAGATTAAGTCTATTAGGGTTATGATAGCCATAGCTGCATTTCATGATTATGAAATATGGCAAATGGATGTCAAAACTACTTTCCTTAATGGAAAGTTGGCTGAGGATGTTTACATGAGTCAGCCAGAGGGTTTTGTCGATGCAAAGTACCCTAATAGAGTGTATAAGCTTGATAAATCCATTTATGGATTGAAACAAGCATCTCGCAGGTGGAATCTTTGTTTCGATGAGAAAGTCAAAGAGTTTGGCTTTTCGAGAAGCGAGGACGAGTCCTGTGTATATGTCAAGGCTAGTTGGAGCATAGTTAGCTTTCTAGTGTTGTATGTGGATGACATACTACTCATTGGAAATGACATCCCAACCTTGCAGGAGGTTAAGTCCTGGCTTGGGAAGTGTTTCGCTATGAAAGACCTCAGAGAAGCTGCCTGTATTCTTGGGATAAGGATATTGAGAGACAGGAGTAAGAGACTAATTGGACTTAGTCAAAGTACCTACTTGGATAAGGTGTTGAAAAGATTCAACATGCAGGATTCCAAGAAATGTGACTTACCGATCCAGAGCAATGCCAAACCGAGCAAAACTCAGAATCCGAGTATAGAGGCTGAGATAGCTGAGATGAGTCGAATACCATATGCTTCCGCTATTGGCTCGATAATGTATGATATGACTTGTACTCGCCCTGATGTGGCCTTTGCTTTGAGCATGGTCAGCAGATATCAAGGGAATCCGGACAAGGCTCACTGGACTGCAGTAAAGAACATTCTCAAGTACCTACAGAGGACTAAGGATTGGGTCCTTACCCTCGGTGGGAGTGATGACTTGAGAGTAGTGGGGTATAGCGACGCTAGCTTTCAGACCGACAGGGATAATTTCCGCTCTCATTCGGGTTGGGTCTTTACCTTGAATGGAGGAGCAATAACTTGGAAAAGTTCCAAGCACGAGACAATAGCTGATCCAACTTGCGAATCAGAGTACATAGCAGCAAGCGAGGCGACAAAGGAGGAAATAGGGATGTCAACGGGACCAAACAGCAGCGGAAATAGCTGCCCCCGCTCCCGCTCCCGAAATTAGTTGTTGCCCCCGCCTCTGGTCCCGCCCCCGGATCCCCCGTTTACATAGCCCCCGGTCCCGCCCCCGGTTACCTCCATCGCCTTCGATCCCGCCCCCGTTCCCCCCGGTTTATAGGCTTAAAATTCGATTTTTTTTTGCTAAAAAACTGCTTTGTTTTAGGCTAAAAAAACTATTTTTAATAACTTTAAAAGCTTAAAAGCTAATATTTTAGAAACTAAAAAATTAAAAATCCAACATTATGAATCCAACATTACAAAACGCCAATTCCAAAAATCTTACAAATATAAAATACGACAAATCCAACATTACAAATATAAAATACTTACTTGTCCAAAAATATATGATCAATTCGTTACATCTTCAACATCCATTAATTGGAAACGGGAAAGTGAAACCTACACTAAACCTAAAATTAGAAAATCTATTTTGTATATGTATTTTATATTAAATATATATTTTTTACATAAATGTACAACCGGGGCCCCCGCGGGAGTACGGGACGGAAATACCGACTCCCGACCCCGGTCCCGAAAATAAACAGGGTTTAATTATGCCCCCGCCCCCGCTCTTGCTCCCGGTTTTTTTAAAAAATTTAGTCTCGTACAGTATCGGGGTCCCGCGGGAGAGGGGTCCCACGGGGGTTTTTGACATCCCTAGGAGGAAATATGGCTGAAGAACTTCATCGGAGACCTTGGAGTTGTACCAGCTATAGAGGAGCCAATGGAGATTTTTTATGACAGCGAGAGTGTGCAGTTGCCTTAGCCAAGGAACCAAGGGATCATGGCAGATTCAGGCACATCGACAGAAAATACCACTTCATTAGACATCGAATAGAAGAAGGACTCCTCATGGCAAAGAGGGTATTGTCTGAAGAGAACCCAACAGATCCCTTCACGAAGGGACTGAGTAGGGTTAAGCACTTACAACATGCGAGGCGCATCGGGCTGAAGGACGATATTAGTTTTAATGATTAGATAGCTTTCGAAACTTGTAATAGTTGAAATGTAATTGACATTTGATGCTTAAATAAAAGGTGTTTTTTATTTACTAGTATGGTACTGTCTTATGTCAATCATTTACTATTGTTTCACTTTGCATGTTTTGACTTCCCGAATAATTACATTATTCAAACTATCCATAGTCGATCATACGTTGGAAGTAGGTATTGAAGCAAGACTGTCATGAATTTGGCTTGTAGATTTGTCTGAATTGTATTAGATATAGTAAAGTTTGATGCAACATTCATGAGTGCTCATAAGGTCTGAGTATTGGATTAAACCTACACTCACTTGTATCACTTCATGGAATTTATCTCGAGTGATCGTGAGACGATAATATCATATAAGTCTTCAAACCAAGAGATATGAGTTGTTGACTATGAGTTGGTTGTGCATTGATAGTATGAAACCGCTTCAGTAACTTGATGCTATAAAACGTGCTGTTGTGTACAATGTGATGAGTAGTTAGTACAAGCATATGAGTCGAATTTTATCTGTTCCTTTTAGTCCTTGGAGGATTAAAAGCGATATCTTGGGCCCCTCGATGATTTTGTTTTGACTTATGTGTCGGGCCCGGTTAGAAGTAAATTGATGTGTTCAATTAAGTTCTATGTCAAACAAATCGAAAATCGGGAAACAAACTGCTGGACAATAAGTATGACGTTGTTCCATGTATTTGTCCGGCTGATATCTTGAGAACAGAGGATTATATGATCACTTATCAAAATGGAGCGTCTCATTTCAACAGAGGCTTTTAAGAGCTACGATTGCTAGTCGGTGTTTTAAGTCGTACTTGAAGTTATAGTTATTAGACTTATCCAAGTGGGAGACTGTTGGATTTAGTGTCTAAGCCCATAACTATAATTGGTATGTACTTGACCCGAGAGTAGCATGGTCCATTTGGGTTGCATGGCGCCGTAACAATTTGTAAGGATGGACTTTCGAGAAGAGGATATTTATGATTTATTAATATATTATAAGTTCTAATATATTAATATGAAATCATATTATTTAATTAGTATTGATCAAGAATTAATTTGGAATTAATTTTGTGATCAAAAGAGACTAATTAAATATATGGGGATTGATTGTGTAAATCATTCATTCTTATAAAGTGGGCTTATGATCCATAGTTCTTTACATTGGGCTAAACCCATGTGGTGACCCATGGATACTCCATGGAGGTTAAAACCCATGGAGCCTAAGGAATGTGGAAAATCATGCACATTAGGGTTTACATGGTGTAACCCTAGTTGTGTCACACTATATAAGAAACCTCATGGCTACCAAAATCGACACTTAAGTGAAATACAAGAGGGCTAGCCGATTTTGTGTGTGCAAGACAATCTCTTCTCAAGTCCTCCATTGTTGGCGGTGTTGTGTGAAGCATTTGAGGCATCACACTTGGGGTGCTAGGCTCTTAAAGGCTTAAGGTTTCAAAGCTACAATAAAGGTAAGTCATCTAACTAGATTTTTGTAGTATATATACTCCATTGTATGCTAGTTAGGATGATGCCTTGGAAAATTGAAAGTTTGCATGTATAATAGAGAAAACATAGATCCAAGACATCTAGGGTTGCATGTACACCATAGGAGTGTTAGAATGCTCAAAACCCTTCACTATAGCCTCATATCACAAACGACCTTATACGGTCCATCGCCTCCTCGAACCCATGACTAATGTGGTGTTCCCACGGTCTTATCACTGGCTCATCCAGGTCTAATTCATTTGGGGAAATCCGTAAACCGATCTGTGGACTTGCCACTCCCTCACTGTTGTACCAGAACTGGTGGGTGCTATGGTTCTTCCCGTGATCTAACATCACTCCCATACTATCTACCAACCTAGTAAAAGCTACGGCTACCCCCACAGACTTACAACACTTCTAACACTATCCGACAACCTTGTGAATGCTACGGCTACACCCGCAGTCTTAAAACACTTCCACACTATCCGACAACCTTGTGAATGTTACGGCTACACCCGCAGTCTTACAACACATCCAACACTATCCGACAACCTTGTGAATGCTACGACTACACCCGCAGTCTTACAACACTTCAAACTAACTCAACCGGTGCCCATGATCCCACCGTTAATTTACCAATCCGAACACATCCCAAAGTTGAGCGCCCATACGGTCTAGTGTCCCAAACTGAACTCATGTCCTGACTGGAATCCCCAACCTGGTTCCCTCAAACCTACTATCAATTATCACGAGAACGCGATCTCAATATTGGGAAGTTTTTCGATCTTCCAACTCACACTATCCTCAATGTACAAAGCTGCTTCAGCCGCCCTTCTTCCTGACACGGATGCGGAACTTATCCTAGTTTCAAAACCGCTCCTGCTATGAATCCCTGATTTATTCTCCCCCACTTAGATTCGACTAAGTCTTCACGTCACATGAGGATTGGTGAGCTTCCTATCCTTCTTGTCCTCTAACGTCCAACAGTTGGCAACCTACGCTTACCAATACCAGTGATCAATTACTAGTTAGACCTTAAGACCGCCCATCCTTTGAAATCTTGAGGAGCTCTCTTGACATATGTTCCAGTCCGATACTTCAATCCATCTCCCATGATATTATATCAACTCCTCGAGTACCATGTTGGCGACTAGAAACCTTAACCTTTACCCTGGCTGACAAATTCTCGCTCCAACTTCCATTCTCACAGAACCACCGAACTCTATCCGATCGCAACCCATGCGTCTAACGCTAGTATCTTTTTACTACCGCGCCTCTCCTAGCCACGGTAGTGCTAGAACCTAGAAGTTCTCCCATAAGCCACCGTCGATAGCAACAGAACAAATGATGAAATTGCTATACCCCTACGATGCAGGCAGACTATTCCGATGGAACTAACTACATACCTTCCACTCAATACCCCTCAGCCGATCTCGACCTCAACCCTAAATAACGACCGAACACTTGGAACTCTCTATACTAGATACAACCCTCTTCTAATCCACTAACAATTCATGGTATGCAATTGGCGTATGATAATTCTTGAAATTATAATCCGCGCACAAGTAGAGAAATAAACCCATAGATACATTACCCAAAACTCAGTGAGATTTCAAAGCAAATACAATTCCTTATTAAGAGTAATTACACCATAATTTCATTACAGAAAGGGGAATTCAAATTACATATCAGCGATCTATTGCGGCTCGATCTTGACTTCCTGCAGAAGTACCTGCGATGAATCCTGAGCAGCCCTAACCACTATGCTAGGGCAATTCACCCTAAAATGACCAGACTGATGGCAACGATGGCACAACTCTACTTCCAATGTGAATTCTCGGCAGAGGTGACCCTTCCAACCACACCTGATGCACTGAGACCTGTTGCGAACATCCTTTGGTACCCCTTCGTCCTTAGTGCAACCGCCATGATCCCTCGGGTCTCTAACACTTGATGCCGCCGCACCCAACTGCTCAGTTCGTCGACCAAGACCATGTTCTCGCTTCCTCTTTCCCAGTTGTCCATCCAAACCAATCTTCTTCACTTGAGTTACCTTGACCACCCCATCGACCGCCTGTATAACTGAGGTCCTTTCCTCGAGTCTAGAGACCACTCTATCAGTGACATGCCTAATGATGTCAGGTAACTCCTCTCGTAGGGCTCGTGAAACCTCCACAATGATCTAATCATGTGGTAGACTCTCCTGAAGACAAGGTGCATAACCCACCTTCAGTCCCAAATGACCAGAGTTAACAGTAGGGTCCTCCTTTCGGAAGGATCTTAGGGATCCATAAGCATTGGGCTCTAGACGAGCCCCAACTGCCCTGCCACAATCTCGGCCTAAAAGGCCCTGGGACGACTATCCAATACCTCCAGAATCCCTTCCTTAACTGAACCAAAGATCACAGGAGTCTGCTCCAAAATACCGCAGGTAATCTCCGACGAGATAAACTTCCGCGTCTGCTTGCTAGTCGACTCATCACTCGCACCTGAACCAGAACCCGAACCAGAACTTGAACCTCAACCATCTCCCTGAGTGCTCATCTCCAAATTGAAAAACCACAAAACCACTGGTCAAAACATACTGAAGGATTATCCTCCCCGAAGCTTCTCAGGTTCTCCAAGACTCTCACCGATTCGAGTATGGATCCTGTGCTTTCAGTAGTACGGGCCCAATACTACCTTGCACACCTATCCATATTTTCCTCAGCAATCCTCCCGAATCCTCTAAGTCACTTCCCCAAAGTGATGCACCCAAGCCTCACTACTTACCCACTGAAGAATATCCTAGGCTTTCCTAGGTTCCCGAACCCACCCAGTCCTCAGCTGCTAAAAGATTCCCCGCGATGTCAACTAGCTACCTCATGAATATAGCCACATGTAGCAGAGATCAGATAATCCTTCAAGTAAGAGACTCATCCCTAGAATGGTTAGACTCATACGAGAGCTGCACAATAGGGTCAAGTCCACCACTCTGAGATTATCCATTCTGTGCTACATGTGACTTAGCATATTCACTTAGTAGCTAACTCACATTACTAAGAGTCCTACAAAGCACAAAGCAAGTAGCATTCGGACAACGGAAATCTAACCAACATACTCCAATCAAGCAACTCTATCCACACATACAATTCACAATCATGTAACTCCTGTCACTAATCTCGTCCTAGGCTTACCCTAGGGCAATCTCCGGCCCATGAACTATCATAGAACATTCGACCCAAATACCACAACCCATGCTGTCCACATCCACCCTCACTGTTGGCTGCCTTATGCATGCAAATTGTACACAGAACGGGAAACGAGCCAAGTCAATCATTCTAAGGCTATAAGATCCTAACCGTATACAATTTTTAAAACATACACTTAGCAGTTATCAATGCCAATAATCATTCTCATTCTAGCATGGCATCCAATATCTCCAAGAATCACATATCAGGCCAATCTATCGCTGACTACTCAGCACTGGCATGCAAGTCTACCAGCTCATTCTAGCCCTAACTAACATGCGATTCTCAGATTCATAAATCAAGTCATAACAGATAACATATATGGGTATTCTGGGAAACTTACTTGAGCTCGGCTGATTGCATGCACCACACCCTTCCTTGTCTTAGGAAACTTTTTCCTTGCAAACATTTTTCTTTTTGAAAACTTTACAGATCCTCAGTTTGAGTTCAGACACACCCGGAAGTATGTCTGAATCCCTCAAACCAAGACTCTGATACCAACTTGTAACGACCCAAAAATCAGGGGTAAAATTTTCATTTTTATTATAGTCAAACACATATATCTTCTAAATCCAAACATCCCAAAAACATGATTAATTAAAAACATTTATCAGATTTCGTCCCAAAATCATATATTGCGGAATCACGGGTCTGTGCGCTACGATCAAGCCTGGCACTTCCTTTCCCAACCGATGATACCTGAAACCATAAACAAAACTATAAGCATGAAGCTTAGTGAGTTCCCCAGAGCATAACCCACATAATTCACATAACCACATAATCCATATCAGCTATAACAACTACATAAACCATATCAATCACATAAGCCATGCATATAACATATAGGGATGTCGTGGGCTCGTCCCCAGGGTCTTACTCCAGGATGCCATGGGCTCTCCACATGGTCTTACACCTAAGTGCCATGGGCTACCCCATGGTCTTTAATAGGAAAGCCATGAGCTCCCCACATGGTCTTACATCCAAGTGCCATGGGCTCCCCCATGGTCTTTAATAGGAAAGTCATGGGCTCCCCACATGGTCTTACATCCAAGTGCCATGGGCTCCCCCATGGTCTTCCATGCAAGTATCACAAAGACAAATAGCCTACCACATACCTCATAGTCAAATAGCATACCACATAATCATTAGCCTACCTCATATACATGCATACCATACATGTCAGTAGTGAATCTACAATAAACACTACAACTAACTGAATGGGCCGACCTTGGTGTCTTAGACCCATTGGTATGGTAGGAGACTCAACTCAAATGTAGAAGTTTCCCGAATGACATCCTTAGCTGCTGCCCCGCCGACTTCCCGAGCTATCAGTACCAATCAATATACCCAATTAGCAAATTGGGTTCCATACTATAATCCCTAATCCATACATGGGTTAAAATGACCATTCTACCCCTGGCCCAATATGATCCAAAACTGAGGCACAAGCCCAAACAAAAGCCCAACACTATAATGTCCATAAATCCATCAATGGACCTAATATGCGAAGGCCCAATACCAAAAAGGCCTAAAATACTGAACGGTCAACCCTAGTCAACTCCTGGTTAAGTCAAAGTCAACGGTCAAGGTCAACAGTCCATGTTGACCCAACTCGTCGAGTGCATCTAGCAACTTGTCGAGTTCCTTCATTGCTCAGAAAATTGGGTAAAACCCTAGCCAACTCGCCAAGTTATCTTACCAACTCGCCGAGTACACTGATTATCCATAAAACGGGAAAAACCTGACCCAACTCGTCGATTTGTTAGGGAAACTCATCGAGTTTCCCCTGTCTCAACATATTCACCCCCTTTTTAGTCGAATCTAAATCCATAAACCACAGATCCAACCCCCTAGGGTTGAGATACCACGTAAAGTTGCTAACGTTACATTCATGCAAGGCATCAAAGGGCTAAAACACTTAATCAAAACTTGTCGGACCTAGAGCATGAAGGAGGGCCAAGACTTGATAAAGTTGGCAACTTTAAGTCCCCAAAGACCCTGAGATGTCCATATCTAAAGCCATATCTTCATATCATGCTCAAAACCAAGAATTATACCAAACTAGGCTAATAATGGCCATAAACTTTCATAGAAGGAGATCTAAGCAATGGATGGTCAAGGTTTCGACTTTATACCTTAAAATGGTTGCCACACTAGAGGAAATCCCGGATCTACTGCCTTTGTAAGGTCCCGATTACAAGATCCAAACCGGTGATCAAAACAAACAACAACAAGAATGAGTAGAAGAAGAGAATTATCAAGCAATGCACACGTCTATTAGCAAAGAACGTATGGTACACCTTGAGAATACACACACACTGACCGTAAACACTATGGTACGTCTCCTCTGACAGACTCTAACACATACTATATATAGGGACAGACTGGCCGTAAATAGGTTTACGGCCGTAAACCTGTTTACGGCCGTGAACACCAACTAAGCCGTAAACACACTTCAATAAGTTACAAACACATCCAACATAACCAAGACCCTATAAGACTTATACAAATGATTTCCTAGCCCAAACCACTAATCTATGACCTATCAATCTCCCCCTTGGTTTGTGGCTAGCATAAGCTCAGTCTTCTCTTATCATGGGTTCTCTAGCAGCCTCACATCCGATCTATCTATTGCCCCATCCATAGCCTGTTGGCAATGATCTTTGCAACCATTCATGTGTACTCTTTAGTGGCTGTCTCCAAGATGTCTAATTTGCAAACTATTTGATGGCTTGCCAAGGTGTGAATGTCTCTCTCCCTGAACCTCAGAAGATCCTTAGCTTCAGCAAGTCGAAGAACAGTGTCACTGTCGGAGAACTTGATAACTGTAGTGGCTGTGGCCTTATCAAAGGCCTAGAATTCCATCCGATCCAGATATCCATCTTGAAAATGTTGAGGAATTGGGATTTATTTTGTCTGTTTAGTAGCAGGCCACAACACTATCTTCATTGGCTCGTTGGTTCGAGGATCTAGCACATCCTTGTCTTTTCTAACTAGAGATTCTGCAGTCTTCATCCCATAAAAATTCTCTTTCACCTGTTTCTCCAGAAAGAGTTTGAAGTTAGTAGCCTGAAGATCCATGGAGGGATTGTGGAATGGAGCATTTGAAAGCTTTGTAAGATCGATTTGTGTCCAGGAATAAAAATCTTGTGCCTTTTTGTAGTATTCAGGAGTGCCAAATTTCCTTTTCACCAACCACATATTTAAATCAGCATGATATCCCCACATCCTAATTCCCGATCGATTTCCAAACTCATCACCAAACTTTTGTTTTTTAAGATCAGTCACTGTGAGCTGAGGTTGGTCTCCACTGCGGTTCTCAGAGCTCGTCATGAAGAGTAATCCTTGTTTCTTGTCAACAGTGACTTTTCTCTTGGCATGCTTGATAGTGATTCGAGAATTGGCATTGACAGGCTCAGTTTCGAATCGATCGACAATTCGTGTGGTTCTGCGAGGTGGGGGATCCACATGGTTGTCATTTTGAGAAGGTTGGACAGGGACACTAGAAAGACCTTTAGTGGCGGCAGGCAAATCCACTGATGACTTGAATTTGTCACCAAGTTCTTCATAAAGTTTATTCTTCAAGTCATAGTAGCATGCAGTTAAAGCTCCAAGGTGATTTTGGAGATCAGTTATTTGCTTTGATTTGGCCCTGTTGTCAGCTTCAACATCTGAAAGACGAATGTCAAGATTACCTATCAAAACATCTTTTTTGATGATTATCTGTTTCAACACACCAATCTCAACCTTGAGCTCTGTGTTGGAAGGCTCAACTCCCCCGAATCTACCTTCCTCAATAGATATTCCTTTTCCGCGAGGAGGAAGGCATGTTGCTTCTTGTGCTGCCAAGGCCTGTGCAAGTCTTTCAGAAGCGACTTCATGACCTGGCCTTGGAAGGGAGGAGCCTCCAGGAGCTGAAGCACTCCCTGCTTCAAAGATGGTTCTTGGTCCTTCATGATCAGGAGTAGTTGAAACAGTTGGAGTAGTAGCTGATGTTGTGATTGCAGGCTGAATGGGTGAGGTCTATTCCTGAATTAGTACCCCCGGCCTCAGATCATGTCTTCTTCGCTTTAATGAAGTCTGGGAGGTGTGTGTCACAGGCGGATCACTCACAAATGGCGTAGAAATTGGAACATCAACATTAAGAGGAGGAAGCCTTGATGTTGTATCCATATCAATTGGAGTACTGGCCATCTGTGCAGAGGAAGGAGGCGTAGCTTCTTGAACATTTTCCACTTCCTGTGTCTCCGTTGCCGGTTGAGCAACTTCATGGACATTGTCAAGGAACGTGTCAAGGTCCTCGTTTGTAGGGCAATAATCATCCCCAAATCCGAAGTTCGAATCAAAATCATTTGGTCCTGACATGTTGAAATTGCATGACCCAGACATATCTCCTCCAAAAATTGAATCATCATCTTCAAATCCCTCTTCTTCACCACCATCATCACCAGTATTTACACTCTCATGAAAGTCACTCTGCACTTCCACATTAACCATATTATCATGTTCCTCTGCTACAATTGCAACAGGAGGAACTCTCTCATCTTCATGGTCAGACACAGTTATCACATCATCTTTAGATTCCAAATGTTCAGAGGACTCTTCAGACTCAGATGAATCACGTAGCTACATAAATGCTCCAAACTTCACCAAAGGATATTTTCCATGAAACATGACTTTACCCTTACGATTTTGTTTGATTAAACCAATCGTGTTTGATCCAAGAGATTTCATATCAAGTGTTTCTCCTGCTTTCTCAATCCCTGGGTATTTCTCATTGATGATCACTTGAAGGAATCTTGGATACATGAAGAATTTGTCTCTTTTCTTTCCTTCAAGGTTCTCGACAAGTTCGTCCAAGATTAACTTGGAGATGTTGAAATCGAACCATGCAGCCAGAGCAGCAATCGCGCCTACATTCCGTAGAGAGATTTCGTCTGCGCCAGATCTCCTTCCCGAGATGCAGCTCACAAAAGCATGAGCTAGAAACCTCCAGTATTGTGGTAACAGCTTCTTGAGAGTAGGAGGAAAATCTCCTTCATATCCCATTTTACCAAGGAGTTCTTGAGCTTGATCCATTGCAATCTCAGTGGGGAAACCTGGTTGATCTTCAATTTTTAGCACCTCCCGGATGATCTGTTCTGTTGTTATGACTTTGCATCCCTTGACAGTAGCTGCAATAGACTTTGATCCATCATCCCCCTTTTTCACCGCTGCAGTCTTCCAGAATTCTTGAATCAGACTTTGATAGACCACTGGATTTTGAGTCAGAGCAGTAGCTAAGCAGCATTTCTTTAAACCATGGATCATAGACTTGAATTCACCATGAGCTGCTGGAGGGTCAACCAAAAAGATCGCCAAATTGTGACTATCAGCAAATTTGAGTCCAGCCATTTGATCTGCAAGAGTAAACAGTCGATTTCAAGTTATAAACACAAATGAGATGGATCGATGAACAGTGATAGAGAGGATTCGGGATTGAGTTTACGCCCGTAGAGAGAGAAGTGAGAAATAATGAGTTTACAGCCGGACTTTGGTAGTTTATATACCCGGACCCATGACCCGGTCCAAAACCCATGGACTACAACCCAAAAAGCTTCAAAACTTAAGCCCAATACCCAAAAACAATTAAAAATAATGTATTTTGAGGACTAAAAATAAAATAAAATAAAAATAAAACAAATTCTAACAATTAAACTAAACAATTTTTTTAAAATTAATTTTTAATTTAATTTATTTTTTTTTTGAATTTTATCAAGATAAAAATAAAAAAGAAAAATAAACCTAAAAAAAATAAAATATGAAATTAAAATAAATTAACACTAATTTCACCTCAACTAACGCTAATAATATTTTTATGAGATTGAGATCAAAGTTTTTCGACAGTCCAAATCCATTTATCGCTACCTCTACCTTCATGTCTAGATCTGGTCGATCGCCAGTATTGTGATCCACTTAAACACGAAAGTTTGTGACAAATTTTTGACATACTATAAATGACAAGGCATTGTGACCTTACGTTTCTAGATAAAATTCCTAAGGACCATTCATCTGACGACAACCAAGGATATTGTTGTCCACCTAAATTGAGCAGCAAGATCTACAGACAATCTAGTGATTGTTCAATTTTAAATGTACTAGAACATGTTTCCCGCTTCCTGACATACCCCAATAATCAGGAACTTCCAAATTATTATGAGAGAAGTCAGACTTAGAATGCATATGTTATACACCCAGGTCGGATCTCTTCCAATCTCGTAGAGGGTGAAACATATGACTAACCAGATTTAGAGGGATTGAGAAGTAGAATGGTGCATATGCTGTGTACCAGGTCGGATGTATTTCAATCACGCAAAGGAGACAGCATATGACTAACAGATAGGAAGAATTGCATAGATAGAAGATGCAGAGAAATAGAATTACATATGTTGTAGTCCAGGTCAGATGTATTTCAATCACACAGAGGAGGCAACATATGACTAACAGAAAGAAAGCAAGAAAATAATTTCCTACAGACCTACTTTATCGGAATTCCCCAGTCGCCCTGTCAATACCGGAATTAAGGACAGAGTTCGTACATCAAGGAAGAGTTAAACCACGGTTCTAGATACGGATTACTTTAGTGTGACCGGTGGATTTTCATGTATATCTTCCTGCTCAACCTACCCAAGCGTCATATTGTCAGGCTAAACGGAACTATCAAGGTTAAAGTTTGTCAAGTCTCTAGATTCCTTAAGTTCATCTATACCTAGTCAAGTCCATTTAAATCTTTCGTGCCTACCAGCGCATCGAACACAGAGCCTAGAAAATTCAACTTTGGTACATTACATAGATTCAAATTGCCTGTTATCACATGAATATATCACTTCCCAACACAACACTTATAGAAAAAAACAACTGTTTTTGGATTTTTTAATTTTTGTTTGGTTTTTGTTTAATTTCTCCTCCTAAATTTGTGCATGGGTGAGAATGAAATTAAATGCGCAAATTTAAACTAACCTAAAACAAAAATTGGTCCTCAAAGCGTATCATTTTCAAAAATCCCACAAGCACATCGAATCGAGCATTGTTAAACGGTTTTGTGAATAGATCTGCCACATTATTAGTAGTGGGAACCTGTTCCAACCGAATGAGCGAACGCTCATAACAATCTCTGATAAAATGCACTTTGATATCGATGTGCTTGGTTTTCGAGTGTTGGACCGGATTTTTAGCAATTTGAATTGCAGATTCATTATCACAAAAAAATAGGGGTTTCTAGAAAATTCAAACCGTAATCCAGTAATTGATGTTGTATCCAGATAACTTGAGAACAACAGGCAGAAGCAGCTACGTATCCCGCCTCTGCCGTAGAGGTTGAGACTGTATGTTGTTTCTTGCACTGCCATGACACCATCCTGTCTCCAAGGAATTGACATCCGCCAGACGTTGATTTCCTGTCAAGCTCACAGCCTCCATAATTACTGTCAGCAAAAGCATATAAATCAAATTCAGAATTTTTCGGGTACCAAAGACCCAATTTTGGGTTGCCTTTGAGATACCAAAAATTCTTTTGACAACAATAAGATGTGAAAGTTTAGGATTAGCCTGGTATCGTGCGCATTGACAAACCGCGAACATAATGTCTGGCCTGCTCGCGGTAAGATACATCAACGATCCGATCATCGATCTGTAGGCAGTCTAATCTACGAATTCGCCTTCAATATCTGGAGTCAACAGAGGACGCTCGGCAATTGGCGTCAAGGCAGGTTTAGCGTCTCGAAACCCGAACTTCTCCAGCATATCTTCAACATACTTGGATTGATGTATCAGGATTCCGGTTGAGTTTTGTTTGACCTGAAGCCCCAAAAACATGGTCATGTCCCCCAGAGAACTCATCTCGAACCTCTTCTTCATCACGTTTTCGAACTCTTCGCATAGTTGTGGACATGTTGACCCAAAAGTGATGTCATCGACGTAGATTTGAACAAGAATCTGATCAGCACCAACATGCTTAATGAACAAGGTTTGATCGATCGTCCCCCTTGAATAACCATGCTTGAGCAAGTGCTTCGTAAGAGTTTCATACCACGCCCTTGGAGCTTGATGTAACCTGTATAAAGCCTTGTCCAACTTGTAGACGTGATTCGGAAGCCTCGAATTGACAAACCCAGGAGGTTGATCAACATAGATTTCTTCTTTCACAGCGTCGTACAGGAAGGCAGTCTTGACGTCCATCTGGTAAACCGTGAAGTTCATGTAGGAAGCATACGCAAGGAAATTGATAATAGCCTCCAAGCGAGCTACCGGAGCATAAACTTCGGTGTAGTCAAGACACTCAATTTGGCGAAATCCACGTACAACCAATCGGGACTTATTGCGCACAATAACCCCTGAATCATATTGCTTGTTTCTATAAACCCAGCGCGTGTCGAGTGACTTCTTGCCCTTAGGTAATTCAACCAGCTTCCAAACCCCAAGCTTTTCAAACTGATTCAACTCCTCATGCATAGCATCCACCCAGCTGGGCTCATTCAAAGCCATTTCAACATTCTTTGGCTCTATTTGAGATATGAAGCAAGAATAGAGACATGTATTTACATCTCCACTCTGACTCCGCATTTGAACACCGTCACCCAACTAACCAATGACGTTTTCGATCGGGTGATCGCGTTGAATTCTAGAAGGTAGCTCCTGGCTGATGTCATTGAGTGTTACAGGAAGGTTGTGAATATTGACAAATCCATCATCTGCTGAATGATCCACCTCAGACGATTTGGAATCGTGAGAGGGGCTTGCCTCGAACTCATTAGCAATTGGTTCGAGAAAGAGAAGTTCCATGAATGTTTGAGTAACAGCGAAAGCATCTTTGGACATGAACTCTCTTTTATTAGGAGTAAGAGGAGCGGCATCAGCATCTGGATTGTTTTCTTGACTTGGAGAATCGGACAAATTCCTTGGAACAGATGCATCCACTGTAGGGGTCGTAGAAGACACCATCGGCGGTCTGTAGACAACTTCTTCATCTTCATCTTCAAGCACAACCTTCGAACCAGAATTGGAACCAGACAAATCATCTGAAAACACATTGAACGACTTGAAAAGAGATGTATAATCAAACAACCAATCTGGATCAACTCTGGCATCCGTTTCGTTCTCCTCCAACCATCGCACGTCGAAGGATTCTACGATTTGCTTTGTCTTCTTATTGTAGACCCTGTACGCCATGCGAGCAACATACCCTACAAATTAACAATCATCGGCTTTGGCGTTGAATTTAGGGTTGGATTCCAGATAAAGGAGGGTGCAAGGACAACCAAAAATACGGAAGTGACTAACAGATGGTTAGTGACCGTAGAGAATTTCGTATGGAGTCTTCATCTGAGCTTTGTTGATCAGAACACGATTTTGAACATAACACGCCGTGTTAATCGCCTCGGCCCAAAAGAAAACCGAAAGTTTGGAGTCACATAACATTGTCCTTGCGGCGTCTTGTACAGTTCGGTTTCGCCGCTCAGCAACACCATTTTGTTGCGGTGTGCGAACGGAACTGTATTGACGCACTATCCCTTTTTCCGCACATAAATGATCGAGAACAGCATTCTTGAATTCTGTCCCGTTGTCAGTTCTGAACGCCTTCACCCGGTGGTTGGTCTGGTTCTCTATCATCACAATAAATTCTTAATCAAGTCAGCAACCCCAGCTTTGTTGGACAGAAAGAAGACCCACGTGAACCACGGGAAATCATCGATCACAACCAGAAAATATGAATTTTGTTGATGCTGAGGACGTTGACCGGACCAAATAACTCCATATGTAACAATTGGAGCACCTGGTTGATTGAATTGACCTGTTTTGGCAGGTGTGGCTTTCTATGATGTTTTCCTTGGGCGCATGCGACACACTTTTCAAACGTGATGAAATCCTTGACAGGAAGCCCGCACACTATTTCATTCTTAGCAAGACGATTCAAGTTCTTTGCGTTTGCATGTTCGAGTCTTCGATGCCACAACATAGCATTGTGCTCGAAAACTTTTGAGAAAAGGCAAGTGATTTGTTCAGGAAGATTGTTGTTCATGTCAATGATATATGCATTGCCATCCCGTTTTGATTTCACAAGAATCCATTCATCTGGAATGACAATGCCTGGCTTCAAAATTAGACATTCTTTATCTGTGAAATGCGTCGAATAGCCCTTGTCACAAATCTGAGAAACACTTAACAAACTGTGCTTTAACTCAGGTGCATAGTTAACATTCTCAAAGCTCAACACTCCATTGGAAACTGTTCCTTTTTGAGTGATCTTTCCGCCATCTCCTCCCGCAAAGGAAACGTATCCCCCATTAAAATTCCGAATGTTGTGCAGTTGGGAGATGTCTCCTGTCATGTGCCTGGAACAACCGCTGTCGACATACCATGGTCTAGCGACATTCCTCCGCAGCTGTTCCTGCACAATGTGCGGGATCATTTAGATTTGGGGACCCAGATCATTACATCCCTGGGTTTACCCTTGACATTCACAGATTTAACATTTTGATTTTTCAATTTTGCATTAATATCAGAAACACCGTCAGAAGATGATGATGATTGGACAAGTGTAGATTTGGGCATCCACTGATAGTTAGGTTTTGAAGAAATTACAGGTGATTTAGAAACATTTTTCTTTTGCTTTGAGCGTTTAGATCTTCTGCTAGGATTAGTCGAAGATCCAGACGCACCCTTTGACGAAATCGACCTTGGCTTAGCCACATTCGATTTCGGCAAAGCACCTGTGGCTTGTTTAGTGAAAACCTGTTTGTTCATTTTAAGATCAGCCCTTTTCTTATCATTATGAACTTTCCGATCATCATCACGAAGACGAGATCTTGAGGACTATCTTGTTAGAGACCTTCCTCGAGACTCGTTTTCTCTTCTCGGTGCAGAAAAATGCACAAATGCCCTGTTGGGACAATTTCGAGCAATGTGGCCGACAGTACCACAGTTGAAACAAATTTGTTTATTATCATTAGACCTGGTACCGCCTTTATCAGATTTCGTGCTCTTATTGACTTTTCTAACTTTTCCACACGTGCATGTGCATGATTCAGATTATGTGATAGGTGTAGAAGATGTGGATGTGCTAATTTCAGATTCGGTAGATTTATCAAAACCAACACCACAATTATCAAAAACATTTGAGTTTGACACCAAATCATCACAAATTAAAACATCAGTCTTAACATAAAAAACAGACTCATCAACTTTTGAAATAGGAACACTAAATTTTGACACAAACTTATTATCTGACTCAATCTTTCCATCCTCTTGCTTTTCTTGGCTTACTGATGAATCTGCATCGGAAGTAGAAACGTTAGTATCTAAATTCCTAGCACTACATTCGGTTGCCTGTTTACCAGCTGGTTTACCATAAACCATAAGTGGTTCACGATCTATCTCAGCTTGAGTCAATGGAATAGCAGTATAATTGTGATTAAATGGGGGAGGGACACTCTCATAACCTACTCCTACTTGCTTCTGATCCTTCCATTTCATTTGTTTTTCAATTATTGTTGCAACTCTTTCACTTGACACATCGAATTTCTTTAAGTTAAAATCAGCATTTGCAAAACGAGTTTTCAATGTGTCAAGTTCCGCAGTTACAACATCAAAATCCATTTTAAGATATCTATAATGAACACACTTGTCACTATAGTCTGCCTGTAATTTCTTATAGTCATTTGTCTTGGCCTCTAATTGGTCTTTCAATGGTTTCTGGCCTTTCCTAAGTTGGTATCCTTCATACTTTAGTTCCTCTATTTCTCTACGCATCAAATCAGCTTGTTCTCGAAAAAAATTGATAGTTTTAATACAAGATGGAGAGCAAGTGATTTCAATGACCTTTGACTTTTCAGCCTCTGGCGTAGTTTGAACCATGAATGCAAATTGTGGATTCATCATCTCCTCCTCCGGATCCATCTCATCTTCTCCTTCCGCAATGTCGTTGATTTGAGCAAGATGCGCATTTTCAGATCCCGAGATGTTCAAGGCCTGAATTTGGTCATCCCAATCAAACGGCTCAGCTACTACAATAAGGTTTGCAGTCTGGTTGCTGGTGGTAGCTCCTCTGTTGTTACCCACTGGCACCATTGTTCTTTCATTGTTTTCTCTTCTGTCAGGCTTCGGGCAGTCTCTGGCAAAATGGCCAGGTTCATGGCAGTTAAAGCATCGGAGTTTGCCTTTGTTGAACCCCACCTTCTTTTCGACATTCATACCCCAGTTATTTTTTCCAGTCTTCTTGGAGAACTGTTTTGCCCGGAACACTGCCATAGCGATTTGCCATGTAATATCCATCTTCTCAACATCTTCGGGATGAATTTGATCCAAATCAGCGAAAGATAGTTGAGGAGGTAGTTCACCAGCCACAAAATCATTGTAGCAATTGACAAGACCAATATCAAGAGCCAAATTTTCATCATTTTCCTTGGGAGCAGGAGCTGTAGCAGGTGCTTTTGAAGAATAAACAACTTGTGGATAAGATACTGGAGGTTGAACACTTTTCATGAATGGAGTGACATTTGATGATGGTTGAGGCGCAATGAATGGTTGAACTTGAGGAGTGGTGAATGATGAAAACGCATTGTTAGATTGAATCCCAAGATTAGCAGTGGAATACGAGTTTACATGATTGATCTCCCGTTGTTTGTCATCAAGATCGCATGCTTTGATGATGGCCATGGTTTCAGCCAGACTAATCCGGTTAAGATCTTTTTTTTTCTTGTTGACAACAACATTCATATCCCATGCCTTTGGAAGAGAATTCAACAGTTTCTTGTTAATTTCAGATCTTGGCACCGAGATCCCAGCCGAACTCATTTTTGTAGTCAAAGTGATGAATCGTTGAAGTTGAGCTTCCAGGGTTTCTCCAAGAACATGGTTAAACATATTGAACTTTTGTCTCAACATATCTTGACGACTCTGTTTCATATCCTCATTTCCTTTATAAACTTCAATCAATGACTGCCTTTGCAGATGTGTATTCACGAAAACCTTGAGCAATTTCTGGTGACAAAGCCATAGTAAGTGTAGCAAGTGCTCTCTCTTGCTGTTCAACTTTATCGAATTCTTTATCAGTATACTCTTCGACAGCCTTGTCAACGATCGTTCTATCCGGAAGTGTTGTGGTAATTCTGATGGGTCCCTTCAAAATACATCTCCAAATTTTGAAATCTTTCATCTTGATATATTTCTCCATACGATATTTCCATTCCGGGAACCCTTCAGCCGATAACAAACGGGGGATGCGAGTGGTAGTGCCCATAACAGAATCGAGTTCATGGTGAGAATTTTGTGAATCCATTTTTGATTTTGTTTTTGTTGTGTTGTTTTTTTTTTAAAATTTTCTAAACTGAGTGAAAAGATACTTGAAAACAAAAATTAGAATACGAGAACTGATTTACGGCCGTAATCAATCCACACTAGTTTACGGTCGAAAGTTGTTTACGGCCGTATACTCGAATATGGTTAGATAGATTACGGTCAAGCAAGAGTTTCCGGTCCTTGAAGATTAACTGTTTACGGCTTTAGAAGATTAGCTATTTACGGCCTTTGAAGATCAATGGATTACAGCTGTATAAAATGATTACGACCGTACTCCCTTTAACATCAATAACCGTAAACTCCCAGAAACGATGAAAACAAGTGTTTTTCAGTCAGTTCTTGATTCCCTTAGCTGTGAAAACACGATCTAATGCAGAACCAAGCCTTGAACAACGAAGAAATTGAAGCTTCTTTCAACCGTAAACACCACTAAAGTTTGTTTTGACACCAGATTCGCTCTGATACCAACTGTAAGGTCCCGATTACAAGATCCAAAGCAGTGATCAAAACAAACAACAAAAAGAATGAGTAGAAGAAGAGAACTATCAAGCAATACACGTCTATTAGCAAAGAACGTCTGGTACACCTTGAGAATACACACACACTGACCATAAACACTATGGTACGTCCCCTCTGACAGACTCTGACACATACAATATATAGGGACAGACTGGCTGTAAACAGGTTTACGGCCGTAAACCTGTTTACGGCCGTGAACACCAACTAAGCCGTAAACACACTTCTATAAGCTACAAACACATCCAACATAACCAAGACCCTATAAGACTTATAAAAATGATTGCCTAGCCCAAACCACTAATCTATGACATATCAGCCTTCCACTCAATCCAACCTCTTCAAGCTTCAAGTTCCTTCCAAAAGAGCACCAAGAATCACCCTGTAAGTCCTCACACGCTCAAAATGGGAGATGAAACACGATTTAGGGTTTCTATGGACAAAGGGGGTGATAATGGAGGCTACAAGTAAGGCTTAAGGCCTTTAAATAGGGTACAAACCCTGAAAACTAGGGTTTTCCTTCCCAGCGTCTACTCGTCGAGTTGGGGCCTTCCAACTCGTCGAGTAGATCCTTCATTCAGCGTCCAAAATGATCTTTACTCGACGAGTTGGAGCTCCCAACTCGTCGAGTTCCAGCCCAAAACTCTAAAAATGTTGAAAACTGAATATGACCTAAACCAAGCATTACATTTTGAGTTGGAGGCTCAAGAGGGCGGAGGCTGATGTTAGAAAGGACCCGAAGGGTTTAGAGTCCTTAAATAGGGATCAAAACCACGAAAACAGGAGTTTTTTCACTACGGCGGTATGCCCAGCGTACCTTAGGTTACGGCTAGCGTAACACCCTAAAAACGCTACTTCTTCGAGCCAGTACGCTCAACGTACTCCTAGTGTATGCCCAACGTACTGCCATTCTCTCTTCTTTTAGCTCTAACTTCAAACATCAATAACTTCTTCAATCCAACTCCGTTTTCAACGATCTTAATATCCACATAAAGGTATCGACGAGCTCTATAATTCTATCTTGATACTTATGACTAAAAACATCTTAAAATAAAAGCCTTAATTTACGAAAGAATCCCGAAACATAACTCTTTCCGTTTTACCCCTTAACTTCCATCGAACTATCTAAGGTTTAAATCACTTATCCAACATCATACACCTCCAATAGAGTCTAAACTTCATTCCATTGAAGTCCCAAGCCTCCGTTGATCCATTAATTGTCCACAATCCTGAAATAAGAACTTCTCGAGACAGGATGTTATAATTCTCCACCACTTAAACTAGATTTCGTCCTCGAAACCCATTTTGGTTAAGATCTCTGAAGCAACGTCGATATTTTCTGTAAGCTCTCTCTAACCATCTCGACACCAGAAAATATTGTAAAGAACTTGAGAGACCACTCACCACTCAGGAACCCACAAAGGTCAACCAAGACCCAATAACTTGAAAATGCTCGACCACAAAATTTCCTTCTTTCCCTAACTGCATGACCCCACCTCTAGACAGAACCAGTCAAACCATGAATTCTCAGAACTACAAATACAAACCAAATCTGATAATATATTCCCCTAAACCGGGTACCAATCAGTCTAAACTTCAGAAACCATACCCTAGGACCGATGATCATCTAACCATCGCACCTACCCCCACTCCCTTGATTAGGAATACCGCCCAACCAAGCAGAAATAATACTCAAAATGTATTGATCGTGAATTTCACCAAATTCCAAATTCCGGAAATTATGCCCGAAAACCTTGTATACACTCTTGACTCGTCGACAAGTTATCACCAACCTGCTATTCCCACGAGTATAAAGACGGTCAATCCAAGAATTCTCATGTTGTATCCAAATCCATCATCATATTAGGTGTATCCCTACCTGACAAAACACTCAAGACATTTACGACGAACTTCATGACTCGATACTTCAAAATTTATACTCGACATTAGTATCCAAGCTTCAAATAGGCGACCCACAAGCAAACGGGGTTCACGAAGCAAACATTCAGCAAAAGACTTCTGATGCTCAAATAACACTCCAACAAACTCTTACTGTCCACTTGATCCAAGTTGGCTGGTTATTGAGTCACCCGACTCCCAATCAATGCATTATCACCCGAGCATGCCAGATTTAACACCTGGTTTAAGTTGGAAAGGATTTATGCATGGACTCGGCGAGTTGGGAGGTCAACTCGTCGAGTAGGATAGTGAGTTCATGAAACGCGGAATGGGACCGGCTCGGCGATTCGACGTCCGACTCGGTGAGTCCGAGTTCTTTAGAGAAAACCCTAAATTTTGGGTTTTCCCCCTATATAAACGTCATTATCCACCCCAGTAGCCTCCCTTAGCACCTTAGAAGAGCGTTTACGGCTGCAAACCCTCTTGTGAGTGAAGTAATATCAATTGGGAGCTTAGCCTTGAGATTTTGGGGAGGATTTCAAGCTTGAAGAAGGAGTATCAAGGGGAACACACTAGATCTAGCATCTAGTTCGTCTTGGGCATTGATTTGAGGTATGAATTTGTTACCTTAAGCATAAATTCTAATTGAGAGTCGTGGCCAACTTTGAGGAAATGGAAGCAAGCTTAGATCTGGATCTATCACAAGGATATGGTTCCAGATCTGGACCTTCTTAGGCCCCAAATATCATAAAGTTGCATCTTTTATTGAGCTCATTCCCTCTCCATGCATAAGAACCTTGTTTGAGGGTTAGTTTTGGTGTTATGGCCATGTGAGGCTATGCATGCACGTAAAGTTTGCAACTTTACGTGATATCTTCACTAGGA
The DNA here is from genome assembly GCF_052849685.1 of Lactuca virosa. Classification (NCBI taxonomy): domain Eukaryota; kingdom Viridiplantae; phylum Streptophyta; class Magnoliopsida; order Asterales; family Asteraceae; genus Lactuca; species Lactuca virosa. The sequence continues at coordinate 212,805,885 of NC_136428.1, read as the reverse complement.
GAGTGTGGATCTGAAGTTTGAAACCTTAAATCCCATTGGAAAGAACCGATTACGTGAGAACTCGTTGAGTCCCTCTGGTGACTCGGCGAGTCGAGAAGGTTTACGGCCAAGGGTTCACGGTCAGGGGTGTACGGTTAGTGGTTTACGGCCATAAACACCAAGGAACTCGACGAGCCCCTCGGGTGACTCGGTGAGTCGACGAGTTAAGCAAGGAACCCGGCGAGTGAATGATTGTACTCGGCGAGTCAAGGTCAATATGGACTGTTGACCTTGACTATAGACTTTGACTTTGACCAGGGTTGACCCTGGGGGTATTTATGGGATTATGCTGAGTTATTTACTCATTGATTATAGACAGTTTGGGAGGAGCAACGTGGGATATATCTGGCTACAGCTTGCCGGTTCAGCCAGTGAGAGGTGAGTCTTCTCACCATACCAATGGGTCTAAGGCACCAAGGCCGGCCCATTTTACGATAGTTGGTTTAATTGTTATGTATATGTGTGGTATGTAATTTTGCATGATATATGGTAGAGATAGCCTTTGTGCTAACGGTAGAGATAGCCGTATGGCTAATGGTAGAGATGGCATTATGGCCAATGGTAGAGACAACCTTTATGGCTGATGGTAGAGATAGCCTTTGTGGCTAACGGTAGAGATAGCTTCATGGCTGATTGACATGTGATATGTGGTAGAGATAGCTTTATAGCTAATATGATATGTGGTTTGTGTGGGGTATGCTCTGGGCGACTCACTAAGCTTTCAACTTACCGTTTGTGGATTTGTTTCAGGTACATTGGAGTCCAAGGGTAAAGGCAAGGTGTGATGATGCGGCGTGTAATCTATCTCTCTTTTTCGATCTGGTTTGGGGGACACTCTGATGTTTTGAAAATAATGATGTTGTAATGTTGATGGTTTTGAAAATGATTATTGGAATCTTATGTTTTATGAAAATGGTTGACTAATTATAATTGAAAATTTTCTTTGTAAAAATTTGGGTTGTTACAAGTTGGTATCAGAGCCTTGGTTTGAGGGATTCAGGCATACTCTCGGGTGTGTCTGGACTCAAACTAAGGAAAGGGTAATTTTTTTTTCAAAAATAACATAAAAAGCTTTTGAAAGAAGGAAAAGATGAGAGTGCAACACGCGTGATCAGCCGAGCCAAGTAAGTATATCCCCAATATGCTAGTTATGCTATTTTGATATTTGAACTTGGATGATCGTATGAAATTTGCTATGTGTATGCTGTAACAACGTAAATTCCAAAACAATTTTTCACTTTTAAAAATATAATTTCATTCATAAATATTATCAATCTCAATGTATCACATATCAAATCCATAAAATTCATCCCAATATCACAATACATAAAAACTCCACAAGTGTGTACTGATCATGCGGCGCCTTCCCGCGATCCTCACTGGTACCTGAAACACATAACACAAAACACTGTAAGCATAAATGCTTAGTGAGTTCCCCAAAATACCACATATAACACATATTAGCCACTCGAGGCTATAACTCTGTGGGCCTACTGGCCCTAACTCTGTGGACCCTCTGGTCCTAGCTCTGTGGACCTTTCGGTCCTAACTCTGTAACTCTGGAATACACACAACATAAATCACATAGAAATAATGCAGTGCAACACATCACATACATAGCATACAAGATACTCTGTCACATAACTCTACTTACCACTCAAGGTAAAGTATAGTGAGAAGACTCACCTCGGATAACTCGGTAAACCTCGAACTCGGAAATACTGATCTAGCCTTCGCCTAATCACATAAAATAATTACTCTAATTAATATGACTTTCAAAGACTAGGCTAATCCCTCTCTAAGTTCTCTAAGAAGGGTAAAAGACCATTCTACCCCTCCAATGGCTCACAAGTCCAAACATTGACTCAACCCTAAAAGTCAACGAAGTCAACTCTAGTCAACGGTCAAACTTTGACCAGACTCGTCGAGTGCATACGGGCGACTCGGCGAGTCCACGCGGGTCCTCTGAATCCTTCTAAGCCTCACTTGGCACGTCGAGTCCCTCCTCCACTCGCCGGGTTACTCTGCAACGAATCGCGGGGCAACCCCGAGTCGACTCGTCGAGTCCACTTATGAACTCGGCGAGTTGCTCCCATGACAACACTCAAATGACCTTCTGAGGTCAGATCTGCTTCCCTAAACTATAGATCTGACTTCCCCATGACCAATAACCACGTAAAGGTCGAATCTTGGCTCACATGCAACGCACCCAAGGCTTCTTTTGGTGAAATAACGACTAAAATGGCCACCTAGGCTCATAACTCCAAAGGGATGGCATAAAGCAGAGTGATAGGGACTCTCTGGACCTCTTAAGGTCCAGATCTAAGAATCATTTCACCTTGGGACCTCACACACTCCAGATTCAAGCTAAATAATGCATACAGAAACCCTAGATTCAACTAAATCATCATAACTACGAGAATAAGCACAGATTGATACCTCCAACAGCTTCCTCTGATCAAATGGAAGTAGATCCAAACTCCCAAACACGCCTAGCTTGTCCTTCCTCCTTCCTTGTTGCTAAAACACACAAGAAATGGTGAACAATGGCCTCCTTTCTCACTCACAAGACTCACAGATGCTCTGGTACTCTCTAGGACGAAGGTAGCCGCAAATAAGGGCCATAAGGTCCTTTAAATAGGGTACATGCCCGGGGATTTAGGGTTTCAGCCCACAGCGCGGACTCGTCGAGTCCACCCCTTCCGACTCGTCGAGTCCGTTCATTAATCCAGTCAGCAATCGCGATCCTACTCGACGAGTCTAAACGTCAACTCGTCGAGTCCCTCTCTTTAACTCAAGATAAATGATCAAACATAATACCTGGAAATGTGGATGTTACAATTCTCCCCCACTAGAATCAGACTTCGCCCTCGAAGTCTTGCCCTACAAACAACTCTGGATGCTGCTCCCGCATCTCTAATTCCGGCTCCCAAGTCAGCTCGGACCCTCTCCGATGTTGCCACTGGACTTGAACCAGGGGCACCTCCTTGTTCCTCAGAACCTTGATCTTTCGATCCATAATCGCAACTGGCCTCTCAACATAATTCAGGCTCGCATCCACCTGAATATCCTCCAACGACACCACCGCCGACTCGTCGGCTATACACTTCCTCAGCTGAGACACGTGGAAGGTATCATGAATCTGACCCAACTCCGCAGGTAGCTCAAAACGATATGCTACCCTGCCCACCCTGGCGGTCACCCTGAACGGACCAATGTACCGGGGCCCCAGCTTGCCCCTCTTCCTGAATCGGATCACTCCTTTCCAAGGAGATACCTTCAGGAGTACGAAATCTTCCACCTGAAACTCCAGCTCGGATCGTCGCCTATCCGCATAACTCTTCTGGCGACTCTGAGCTATCAACAACCTCTGCCTGACCTGCTGTATCTGCTCTGTCGTCTGAAGCACTAACTCAATGCTACCCAACACTCGCTGCCCGACCTCTCCCCAGCAGATAGGAGTCCGACACCTCCTCCCATACAACAACTCAAAGGGAGGCATACCGATACTCGAATGGTGGCTGTTATTATAAGAAAACTCAGTCAATGGCAAATACGTGTCCCGACTTCCTCCAAAGTCCAACACACATGCTCGAAGCATGTCCTCGAGCGTCTGAATCGTCCGCTCACTCTGTCCGTCCGTCTGTGGGTGGTATGCGGTACTGAAATGCAGCCTCGTACCCAAATCCTCATGGAATTTCTTCCAGAACCTGGAAGTGAATCGCACATCTCGATCTGACACAATCGAGATCGGTACTCCATGCCGCGATACCACCTCTCTCATATACAATTATGCCAGCCTCTCCGCGGAAGCGCTCTCACTGATGGCAAGGAAATGAACGCTCTTCGTTAGCCGGTCAACGATCACCCAAATTGCATCGACACCCCTCGCAGTCCTCGACAATTTGGTGATAAAATCCATGGAAATATGTTCCCACTTCCACTGGGGAACCTCAAGTGGCTGCAACTTGCCATGCGGACGCTGGTGCTCGGCCTTAACCCTGCGACAGGTCAAGCACCTCTCCACGAACCACGCAACATCCCTCTTCATACAGGGCCACCAATAGTCTCTCTTCAGGTCCAAATACATCTTAGTGGCCCCGGGATGGATCGAGAACCTTGATCTGTGCGCCTCCTCCATCAGAATGGTACGTGCCCCGCCCTCAAAAGGCGCCCAAATCCGACCCTGAAAGGTCATAAGCCCTCGGCTATCGGCAACGAACTCAGACACCTGCCCGACCACCCTCTCTCTCTTGCAGTTCTCCGGCCTCATGGCCTCAACCTGAGCCTCCCGAATGGTGTCCAACACCGGAGTCATCACCGTCAACCTCAAACAAACATCACGCATCGGGGCACTCTCTGCCCTACGACTCAGGGCATCGGCTACAACGTTAGCCTTGCCCGGGTGGTACAGGATCTCGCACTCATAATCCTTTACCACATCCAACCATCTCCTCTGGCGCATATTCGGGTTGGGCTGATCCATCAAATACTTCAAGCTCTTGTGATCCGTGAATATGGTACACCGGACCCCATACAAATAGTGACGCCAGATCTTGAGGGCCAACACCACAGCCCCCAACTCCAGATCATGCGTAGGATACCTCGCCTCATGAGGCTTCAGCTGCCTCGATGCGTATGCTATCACATGCCCTCTCTGCATCAGCACCACACCCAATGCCGATATTGACGCGTCACAATACACTACAAAATCCTCCATCCCCTCCGAAAGGGCTAACACCGGGGCTTCGCATAATCTCTGGCGAAGTGTCTCGAAGGAGGCCTACTGCTCTGGGCCCCAACTAAAAGCCACGCCCTTCCGGGTCAACCTGGTGAGAGGAACAACAATCTTGGAGAAATCTTTAATAAATCTCCTATAATAGCCGGCCAACCCCAGAAAACTTCTGATCTTGGTGGGGGGTCTCGGCACCTCCCAACTCATCACTGCCTCAATCTTGGCCGGATCGACCAATATCCCATTCTGGTTAACGAGATGTCCCAGGAACTGGACCTCTCGTAACCAGAAATCACACTTGGAGAATTTGGCGTAAAGCCTCTCCGATCTCAGAACTCCAAGGATCTCCCTCAAATGCTCCTCATGCTGCTCTCTGGATCTCGAATACACCAATATATCATCAATGAACACTATCACCGAACGATCCAACATCGGTCTGCACACCCTGTTCATGAGATCCATGAACGCCGCCGGTGCATTGGTGAACCCGAAAGGCATCACCACTAACTCGTAATGCCCATAACGAGTCCTGAACGCCGTCTTCTGGATATCATCATCACGCACTCTCATCTGATGATATCCATACCTCAGATCGATCTTGGAGAACCAAGATGCTCCCTGCAACTGATCGAACAAATCATCGATCCTCGGTAATGGGTAACGGTTCTTGACCGTTAACTTGTTCAACTCCCGGTAATCAATGCACATCCGGTGTGAACCATCCTTTTTCTTTACAAAAAGGATCGGCGCTCCCCATGGCGAGCTACTCGGCCGAATAAACCCCTTCCCCAGCAGCTCCTGAAGCTGCGAGGATAACTCCTGCATCTCTGGAGGCGCAAGGCGATAGGGCGCCTTAGCAATAGGCGCTGCCCCGGGGACCAAATCGATACGAAACTCTACTTGCCTCTCGGGAGGCACACCCGACAACTCCTCGGGGAAAACATCCGGGAACTCACGCACTATCGGAACCTCATCGATCGATCTCGGCCTCTCCGCATCAAACCTCGTATCCATCACATAAGCCACAAACCCACTACAGCCCTGCTGTAGGCTCTGCCTCACTCTAACGGCCGAACAAAACGCTAAGCTAGAACGGGTACCCTCACCGTACACCGTAAGAACTCCCCCATTTGGGTCTCGTATGGTCACCAACTGTCGCTCGCAGTCGATAGCCACTCCAAATCTGCTCAACCATTCCATGCCCAAGATGACACAGACGTCTCCCATCGCAATCGGGACCAAATCAATCGGAAACTCAACGCCGAAGATCTCGAGTACACATCCTCGAATCACATCAGTGGCATACACCGCTCTCTCGTCAGCTATGGAAACTCGCAGAGGTCGACTCAACGCCTCTCGACGGATACTGATGTGCTGACTAAAGGCTAATGATACAATAAATCGACTCGCACCCGAGTCAAATAACACCAAGGCAGGTACATAACTCACAAGAAAAGTACCTACGCATATCATAATATAAGCACCATATCTAAAACTCAAAATAAATACATGAAAGAATACATACCAGCCACGACAACGGGCGCTGCGCGGACCTCGTCCGCTGTCAACTGGAAGGCTCTCCCTCGTGCCTTCGGTGCCTCGGCCTTCACCCGCTGACTCTCGGCAGCTCATACAGTAGCAGGGGCAGATCCCTGCGATGCTCCCTGTGCTGACCCCCGCAGCTGCGGACACTCGGCCTTCCGGTGTCCGGTCTGTTTGCAGTGGAAACAGACTGCAAACCCCTTGGGGCAATCCTTGGCCATGTGCCCCTCCTTGCCACACTTGTAGCAAGACCCTGCTCTACAAATCCCCTCATGGCCCTTGTCGCACTTGTCACAAGTGCGGCCCTTCTGGTTCCCTGATCTCGAATCGGCGGGCTTGGCCCGCTTGGCTGCCGGCTGGGACTGTGCCGGTCGCCGATCCCTCCCCTGAGACTCCGCCTCCTCCCTAGCTCGAGTCTCAAGCTCTATCTCCCTCTTCCGAGCATTCGCCTGAAGCTCGGCAAATGTCCAGTACGACGAGTTCGCCACGAACTCGCGGATGTCTCTCCTCAAAATGCTCAAATACCGACTCACGCGTGCCTGCTCGGAAGACACGTGCTCAGGGCAGAACATCGCCCTTTCATGGAACATCCTGGTGATCACAGTAACAGACTCAGTACCCTGCTTGAGGGTCAAGAACTCCTGGGCCAACCGTTCCCTTTCCACCGGGGGAATGTACTCATCACGAAACATAGCAGTGAACCTCTCCCAGGTCACCGCGGCAAGCTCTGCAGAAGAATAGTGTGTTGTCACAAAATTCCACCAGTCCTTCGCTCCCAAGCGAAGCTGGTTCAGCGCGAACCGAACTCTCAGATGCTCCGGACAAGAACACGTATAGAAGCATCCCTCGATGTCAGAAACCCATCTCATCGCAGCGATCGGATCCTGCGTCCCATCAAACTCCGGTGGCTTCGTGTTGCTGAACTCTCGGAACAGCAACGCATCACCAGCCTGAGGTCTAGCAGCAGCAACAGCTGCAGTAGCTGCAGCGGCTGCAGCCTCAGTAACCGGTGCGTATCTCTCATCAAAGGTCTCAATCAATGTGGTCTTAATAGACCCAAACATCTCCGGAATCTCTGCGCGGATAGCCGCAGCCACCTCCTCGTGGATCATCTGACGAAGCTCCTCGTCACTCACACTGCTGGTCTCTGGTCTGTGGCGTGTCCCAACCATGATGTCTCTGAAATAGAACAAAAGAAATATCAGAGACTCGCTCGAGCATACTCACACTCGGCAACTCAGCCCTACTTGTTCCTTAGTACCCTAAGGATTCTTACTTGGATTGCGCACTGATCCAATGTCTTCAGTAGTACGGGCCCAATACTACCGTCCACACCGCATCAGTATTCACCCCAAGTCCTCCTCCTAGGATCCCAAATCCCAAGTACTCTACCCTCACTATGCATAGGCTACTCTCTACCAGACCTCTCATAAGCTCCTCGCTGCTATCTACTCACTCTCAAGCATCTCCCAGCAACAAAACCCCTAGGCTAAGGCATCACGAATCAGGCCACTCTAGTCCTAATAAGAATACCTAGCCTACTCTAGCATGCATAACATATCATATCATATCTCATAACACATAATATAAGGGTATTTTGGAAAATCACCGTTCGGGCGCTGACTGATCGTACACACTGCTCTGCTCTGCTCTTTTCAAAACCTTTTATTCCTTTTAAAAAAAATTTGTTTCATTTCGAAAGGTTTCTCAAATCCTCAGTTTGAGTTCAAATGCGCCCAAAGGTGCATCCGAATCCCTCAAACCAAGGCTCTGATACCAACTTGTAACAACGTAAATTCCAAAACAATTTTTCACTTTTAAAAATATAATTTCATTCATAAATATTATCAATCTCAATGTATCACATATCAAATCCATAAAATTCATCCCAATATCACAATACATAAAAATCCACAAGTGTGTACTGATCATGCCGACGCCTTCCCGCGATCCTCACTGGTACCTGAAACACATAACACAAAACACTGTAAGCATAAATGCTTAGTGAGTTCCCCAAAATACCACATATAACACATATTAGCCACTCGAGGCTATAACTCTGTGGGCCTACTGGCCCTAACTCTGTGGACCCTCTGGTCCTAGCTCTATGGACCTTCCGGTCCTAACTCTGTAACTCTGGAATACACACAGCATAAATCACATAGAAATTATGCAGTGCAACACATCACATACATAGCATACAAGATACTCTGTCACATAACTCTACTTACCACTCAAGGTAAAGTATAGTGAGAAGACTCACCTCGGATAACTCGGTAAACCTCGAACTCGGAAATATTGATCTAGCCTTCGCCTAATCACATAAAATAATTACTCTAATTAATACGACTTTCAAAGACTAGGCTAATCCCTCTCTAAGTTCTCTAAGAACGGTAAAAAACCATTCTACCCCTCCAATGGCTCACAAGTCCAAACATTGACTCAACCCTAAAAGTCAACGAAGTCGACTCTAGTCAACGGTCAAACTTTGACTAGACTCGTCGAGTGCATACAGGCGACTCGGCGAGTCCACGCGGGTCCTCTGAATCCTTCTAACCCTCACTTGGCACGTCGAGTCCCTCCTCCACTCGTCGGGTTACTCTGCAACGAATCGCGGGGCAACCCCGACTCGACTCGTTGAGTCCACTTATGAACTCGGCGAGTTGCTCCCATGACAACACTCAAATGACCTTCTGAGGTCAGATCTGCTTCTCTAAACTATAGATCTGACTTCCCCACGTCAAATAACCATGTAAAGATCGAATCTTGGCTCACATGCAACGCACCCAAGGCTTCTTTTGGTGAAATAACGACTAAAATGGCCACCTAGGCTCATAACTCCAAAGGGATGGCATAAAGCAGAGTGATAGGGACTCTTTAGACGTCTTAAGGTCCAGATCTAAGAATCATTTCACCTTGGGACCTCACACACTCTAGATTCAAGCTAAATAATGCATAAAGAAACCCTAGATTCAACTAAATCATCATAACTATGAGAATAAGCACAGATTGATACCTCTAACAGCTTCCTCTGATCAAATGGAAGTAGATCCAAACTCCCAAACCCGCCTAGCTTGTCCTTCCCCCTTCCTTCTTGCTAAAACACACAAGAAATGGTGAACAATGGCCTCCTTTCTTACTCAAAAGACTCACAGATGCTCTGGTACTCTCTAGGACGAAGGTAGCCGCAAATAAGGGCCATAAGGTCCTTTAAATAGGGTATAGGCCTGAGGATTTAGGGTTTCAGCCCATAGCACAGACTCGTCGAGTCCACCCTTTCCGACTCGTCGAGTCCATTCGTTAATCCAGTCAGCAATCGCGATCCTACTCAACGAGTCTAAGCGTCAACTCGTCGAGTCCCTCTCTTTAACTCAAGATAAATGATCAAACATAATACCTGGAAATCTGGATGTTACATATGCTTTTAAAATTATATACGGTTAGGAGCTTATAGCCTTAGAATGATCGATTTGGCCTTACTTCCTGTTCCTTGTTTGGTTGTGGTCCTAGGGTAGAACCTTTTATTTGAAAGTCTATTTGATCCTCTTCTGTGTATAATTTGCATGCATAAAGGCAACCTGTGATGATTGGTCTGTTGATGTGGGTAGAGGAAATCTTAGAACAGTCTAGGATGTGGGTTATGCGGTGGTTGATGGTGTATGGTTTATTTGGGACGAATATGAATTATCAGGTCGAGCCTTGGGGAAAGGTACAAGTAGGTATGGAAGGTAGTATTGGGCCCGTACTACTGGAAGCACAGGACATGTACCCAAGCCAATGTTAGATCTGACAACTTCAAGGAGGGCCGGTATGGAGAGATCCGTTTTATGAAAATGCTGATCGTTATGATTTATGATATTCCAGTTCAGCATGGTAGTGACACGTTTCGGGGCGGGAGGATCAGGATCGGGATCTGGATCCGGGAATGGATCGGGTGACACCATAGACGGCATTGATGAGAGGCTGCACGAGCTTATTGCAGCCGAAGTTACCAGGGGCATCCTTGACGCTACCCCAGTCATTTTCGAGACGGTTAAGGAGGGCATAATGGAGATCATGGAGGAGAGACTCAGATCATTCAGGACTGAGATTGCTGCGGGACAGTTGGGGGCCCGAACTCCCTCGTTTTGGGAGTTCAAGGCGTGTGGGGCGCCAGAGTTTTTCGGGGTCAGGGACCCCATTGTCAGTCGACACTGGGTGGCGGATATCGAAAATGCCCAGTGCACGAGTTCTTGCCCGGATGTGGAAAAGGTTGGGTTTGCTTCTTGCATGCTGAGAGACAGGGCCCGGGATTGGTGGGGCGAGGTTACTAAACAGGTGGGACCAGCCGGGTGGCTGAGATGTCATGGGCCGAGTTTGTTCGGCGATTTGATTTGGAGTTTGCACCACCCATTAAGGTGCAACGACTAGTACGAGAGTTTCATGATTTGCAACAGACCACCGAGACTGTGGCAGAGATCACCACCAAGTTTCGGGAACGAGTTTTGGTAATTCCGCAATACGCTACCGATAAGGAAATGAGGCGGATCCGATATCATTCCATGCTGAGGGACGATATTCGGGAGTTTGTGAGCTTTACGGGATCTAAGACCCTAAATGAAATGGTCGAGAAGGCCCGAGAACGGGAAATGGAGCTGGAATCCCGCATGAAGCGGAAGCCTGAGCAGGCTCAGGCAGCAGTAGGACAGGCTAAGAAGCCTAAGACGTCAGAGACTTCCAGCAAGGGTCAGCAGGGTCAGGGCTGATGTGCCAAGTGTAATCGGGTACACAATGGAGCTTGCCGTATTACAGGCTCGGGATGTTATGCATGTGGCCAGCAGGGCCACGTGAGCAGGGACTGCCCCGCGAAGGTCTTAATCTGTTTTCACTGCAACCAGACCGGCCATAAGCGGGTCAACTGTCCGAAGTTACAGGGAGGAGGAGGAGCGGTGGCGGCGCCTGCGCCCACCACAATGAGGATTATCGATGGACGCCCTCCTAAGGTGGAAGCTCCAGCAGTGAAGAGACGTGCATTTCAGCTGACTACTGAAGAGGCACGCACAGTGCCAGACGTTGTGGCTGGTACGTGATTATTCTTCCATGCTCTATGTAGCTGTTTTGCTTATGTGTATTATATGCTTGTATAGGGACCTTTTTGGTCAATGGTATGTCTGCTCATGTCTTGTTTGATTCGGGTGCAACCCGGTCATTCGTATCTCTTGCGCTTAGCAAGAAGTTTCGGGAAGCGCCGGGAACTTTGGATTCCCCGCTCGAAGTGGAGATTGCAGATGACCGCACCGTTAGTGCTACGAGGGTGTATCGGGACTGTGTCCTGAATGTACTTGGTGAGAGATTTCGAGTCGATCTAGTTCCGATACCATTGCGACGGATGAAGGTGATTATTAGAATGGATTGGTTGGGGGCCAACGGGGCCATGATTGACTGCGAGCATCAGTTGGTGAGGGTTCGAACCCCAAGTGGGGGAGAACTAGTGATACATGGTGATAGGGCATCACAGGGACCGACCCTTTGTTCGGCTGCAAGGGCCAGGAGGTTCCTGCAGCAGGGTTGTACGGGATTTCTGGCATATATCTCGGATACAAGGGTAGAGATCACGAAGGATGTAGGCAGTGTGCCCGTTGTTCAAGACTTTCGGGATGTTTTCCCCGAGGAGTTACCAGGGGTGCCTCCGGAGAGGCAGGTGGAATTTCGCATAGATTTGGTGTCGGGTGCCGCTTCGATAGCAAAGGCACCATATCGGTTGGCACCACCTGAGATGCAAGAGTTATCTACACAGCTTCAGGAGCTGTTAGACCGAGGATTCATTCGTCCGAGTAGTTCCCCGTGGGGAGCACCAATCCTTTTCGTGAAAAAGAAGGATGGATCCCACAGGATGTGCATCGATTATAGAGAGCTAAACAAGCTAACGGTGAAGAACCGTTATCCGTTGCCAAGGATCGATGATTTGTTCGATCAGCTGCAGGGTGCGTCTTGGTTTTCCAAGATTGATCTTTGGTCAGGATACCATCATATGAGGATTCGGGATGAGGATATACCGAAGACGGCTTTCAGGACTCGGTATGGGCATTATGAGTTTGTAGTGATGCCGTTTGGGCTCACCAATGCCCCAGCAGCGTTCATGGACCTTATGAATAGGGTGTGTAGACCGATGCTGGATCGGTCGGTGATCGTTTTCATTGATGATATCTTGGTCTATTCTAAGACCAGAGAGCAGCACGAACATCACTTAAGGGAGGTGCTGGAGACCTTAAGGGCGGAAAATTTGTATGCCAAGTTCTCCAAGTGTGATTTCTGGCTGAGAGAGGTACAATTCTTGGGGCATATCATCAATCAGGAGGGTATTTCGGTAGATCCAGCCAAGGTTGAGGCTGTGATGCGGTGGGAAGTATCGAAGAATGCATCAGAGATTCGTAACTTCTTGGGTTTAGCGGGTTATTATCGGAGATTTATTCAGGACTTCTCCAAGATTGTTGTGCCATTGACACGACTAACCAAGAAGAATGTGACGTTTCGGTGGGGTACGGATCAACAGTTGACCTTCGAGACCTTGAGGCGAAGATTGTGCGAGGCTCCAATCCTTGTTCTACCAGAGGGATTAGATGATCTGGTGGTGTACTGTGACGCATCGATTTCAGGGTTAGGTGCGGTACTGATGCAAAGAGGGCATGTGATAGCATATGCCTCGCGACAGCTGAAGCCACATGAGGCAAATTACCCTACTCACGATCTGGAACTGGGGGCAATGGTGTTTGCCCTCAAGATTTGGAGGAAAAACTTGTATGGAGTGCGATGTACCGTTTACACCGACTATAAGAGTCTGAAGTATTTGATGGACCAACAGAACCTCAACAAGCGACAAAGAAGGTGGATGGATGTGCTAAAAGACTATGATTGCGAGATTCTATACCACCCATGGAAGGCCAATGTAGTGGCCGACGCTTTGAGCCGTAAGACGGCGGGTTCCCCGATTGGGAATGTGTGTTTCAGGATGACGGTGATCTCTCCATTGTTGGAGATGATCAAAGAGCCTCAGGTTGAGGGAGTACAGAAATAGAATTGGAAGGTAAAAAGGATCTGAGGGCAGTATCCTTTGTTTGTTAAGGATAGTCGAGGCCTATTAACGCAGTGTGGTCGGGTGTGGGTACCGACGACTGGGGGAGTGAGACAAAAGATATTGGAGGAAGCGCATAAGTCCAGGTTCTCTATAAATCCAGGAGCTACAAAAATGTTTAGGGACTTGAGGCTGAGTTATTGGTGGCCATGCATGAATCGGGAAATTACGTGGTTTGTAGAGCGGTGCTTGACCTGCAGGAAGGTCAAGGCCGAGCATCAGCGGCCTCATGGTAAGGTCCAGCCGCTACCCATTTCCATGTGGAAGTGGGAGGAGATCACGATGGACTTCATTACGAAGTTGCCAAGGACGGCAAGGGGTGTGGATGCCATATGGGTGATTGTGGATAGACTAACGACGAGTGCCCATTTCATTCCGATAACAGAAAGTATATCCGGTGAGAAGTTGGCAGATATTTACGTGCGTGAGGTAGTGGCTAGACATGGGGTTCCTGTGTCGGTAGTCTCTGATCGTGATGTTCGGTTCACATCCAGGTTCTGGAAGAAATTCCACGAGGAGTTGGGCACTCAGCTACATTTTAGCACGACATACCACCCCCAGACCGACGGTCAGAGTGAGAGAACGATCCAGACACTAGAGGATATGCTGTGGGCATGCGTGTTGGATTTTGGATGGAGTTGGGATACGTATCTCCCACTGGCAGAGTTTTCATACAATAACAGTTATCATGCCAGTATCGATCGAGCGTCGTTTGAGATGTTATATGGTCGGAGGTGTAGGACCCCGGTTTTTTGGGATGAGGTTGGACACAGGGTCATGGGAAGTATTGAAGTAGTGCTCAAGACTACTGGGTTGATTCAACAAGTGCGCGACCGGTTGCGGGTCGTGCAGAGCCTTCAGAAAAGCTATGCCGACCGACGACGATCAGATATTGAGTTTCAGGTGGGGGATTGCGTGTTGCTGAAGGTGTCGCCCTGGAAAGGGATCATCAGGTTTCGAAAGAGGGGCAAGCTGGGGCCTCGGTATATAGGCCCGTTCAGGATCACGACTCGGGTGGGCAAAGTAGCATATCGCTTGGATCTGCCAGAGGAGCTTAGCCAAATTCACAACACGTTCCATGTGTCACAACTTTGGAAGTGTGTCACAGACGAGGCTGTGGTTGTCTCATTGGGAGATATCCAGGTGGATGAGAGCTTGAGCTACATCGAGAACCCGTTGCCATCTTGGATAGGAAGATGAAGGCTCTTTGGAATAAGGAAGTAAGACTGGTGAAAGTGCAATGGCAACATCGGAAGGGCTCCGAATGGACTTGGGAGTCGGAAGAGGAGAGGCGAGAGCATTACCCAGAATTGTTTGGGTCAGCAGACTTCGAGGACGAAGTCTAGTTCAAGTGGGGAGACTTGTAACACCTGGTTTAAGTTGGAAAGGATTTATGCATGGACTCGGCGAGTTGGGAGGTCAACTCGTCGAGTAGGGTCGTGAGATCATGAAACGCGGAATGGGACCGACTCGGTGAGTCGACGTCCGACTCGGCGAGTCCGAGCTGTTTAGAGAAAACCCTAAAATTTGGGTTTGCCCCCTATATAAACGTCATTATCCGCCCCAGTAGCATCCCTTAGCACCTTGGAAGAGCGTTTACGGACGCACACCCTTTTGTGAGTGAAGTAAGATCAATTGGGAGCTTATCCTTGAGATTTTGGGGAGGATTTCAAGCTTGAAGAAGGAGTATCAAGGGGAACACACTAGATCTAGCATCTAGTTCGTCTTGGGCATTGATTTGAGGTATGAATTTGTTACCTTAAGCATAAATTCTAATTGAGAGTTGTGGCGAACTTTGAGGAAATGGAAGCAAGCTTAGATCTGGACCTATCACAAGGATATGGTTCCAGATCTGGACCTTCTTAGGCCCCAAATATCATAAAGTTGCATCTTTTATTGAGCTCATTCCCTCTCCATGCATAAGAACCTTGTTTGAAGGTTAGTTTTGGTGTTATGGCCATGTGAGGCTATGCATGCACGTAAAGTTTGCAACTTTACGTGATATCTTCACTAGGAGAGTATGGATCTGAAGTTTGAAACCTTAAATCCCATTGGAAAGAACCGATTACGTGAGAACTCGTCGAGTCCTTCTGGTGACTCGGCGAGTCGAGAAGGTTTACGGCCAACGGTTTACGGCCAAGGGTTCACGGTCAGGGGTGTACGGTTAGTGGTTTACAGCCGTAAACACCAAGGAACTCGACGAGTCCCTCAGGTGACCCGGCGAGTCGACGAGTTAAGCAAGGAACCCGACGAGTGAATGATTGTACTCGGCGAGTCAAGGTCAATATGGACTATTGACCTTGACTATAGACTTTGACTTTGACCAGGGTTGACCCTGGGGGTATTTATGGGATTATGCTAAGTTATTTACTCATTGATTATAGACAGTTTGGGAGGAGCAGCGTGGGATATATCTGGCTATAGCTTGTCGGTTCAGCCAGTGAGAGGTGAGTCTTCTCACCATACCAATGGGTCTAAGGCACCAAGACCGACCCATTTTGCGATAGTTGGTTTAATTGTTATGTAGAGGTGTGGTATGTAATTGTGCATGATATGTGGTAGAGATAGCCTTTGTGGCTAACGGTAGAGACATCTGTATGGCTAATGGTAGAGATGGCCTTATGACCAATGGTAGAGACAGCCTTTATGGCTGATGGTAGAGATAGCCTTTGTGGCTAACGGTAGAGATAGCTTCATGGCTGATTGACATGTGATATGTGGTAGAGATAGCTTTATAGCTAATATGATATATGGTTTGTGTGGGGTATGCTCTGGGGGACTCACTAAGCTATCAGCTTACCGTTTGTGGATTTGTTTCAGGTACATCAGAATCCAAGGGTAAAGGCAAGGCGTGATGATGCGGCATGCACTCTATCTCTCTTTTCCGATCTGGTTTGGGGGACACTCTGATGTTTTGAAAATAATGATGTTGTAATGTTGATGGTTTTGAAAACGATTATTGGAATCTTATGCTTTATGAAAATGGTTGACTAATTAAAAATGAAAAATTTCTTTGTAAAAATTTGGGTCGTTACACCAGTAAGACTAACGATCCAAGACCTAAGAGCCTCAAACAATTAACTATCTAGTTTCACCCATGTGAATCATTCTGCCACTGGTCCACGATACATCGTGACACGGCCCAACCATCGAGATGAGAAGCTCATAGTTCCTCACCGTTCTTGCCAAATCTCGATCTCGGCCATGACGATTTCCGACCAGCGTTCGGTAGGCCTATAGACATACGACCATCATCCCACTGAACTGCAAGAATCCAACAACATCTCGCTTACCCCTTACCAAAATCACAGGATCCATACCCGATTACTGATGTGCATAAAGTATACCTATGAACTTTTAATTTTATAACCAAACAAAACTTAACTGACCATGCACTTATAGGCAGTGTACCTAGCCGGATTATAGAATAGTAAAGCAAGTCGGGTGTCTATCACATGGAACGATATTTAATTAATAAAATAATTACTAAAATTTAAACTAAGAAAAACAACTAGAAACGGGTTGGGGGGGGGGGGGTTTATCTGAATTTACAAGTTCAGATTAACTTATTAAAATAATTAACTAATTACTAAAGTAAACAACTAGAAAGACGATAATTAAATCAAGAATAAATGATACTTTCGTTTAGCTTCGAATCCCTCCTGTTTCCTATGGTTGATTTCAAGACAATGGAATAATTCCATTAGTAATTACCAAATAAAAGTTACTAGTCATCATGATCAAAATAACTAGCATAAGTCAATTTAATAACTTTAACCCCAATGATCATGCAAGTTAAGGACATTAAATTGATTTAAAGGTAATTGGGACTCTGAATGATAGAATCTATAGACTACTATTCTTTGGTCAAGTCAAGTAATCAGGCAAATATTATGATCAAATACTGCTCTCTAACACAGTTAAGCAACTAACTTATCACCTATACTAGGATATGACTAATCACTAGCTCTAACAATTTAATGATCATAAAAAACTAGGTAAATCAATTTCATGCAATCAACTACAGTTTGACTACACAAAACTTGAGACAGGGCAATAAAGATAGAAATTTTAACATGTTAGGTTTAGATTTATCAAACAATATTTAAAGCAACACCAACTTCATAGATCCATCAATTATGAAATCAACACATAGTATTAGGAGTTTATATAATCTAAACGAAATCAAGGGTTATTAGCCCATAATCACAGCTAGAAAACACATAAACAAAAGGGAAACTAAGCTAAACATGATTAAACTAGGCAAACCAAATGACTAAGTGTGAATCCTTGCTCCAATCTCTTTATCCCTTGTTCTCTAATCTAATTCTGTCCCCAAAGGATTCTTGGAAAGGTTTTTCTTCGTTAAGAATCGTAGCCCTCAAGCTTCCAACTTCTGAAATCTACCTAATGTCTGGAATATATATATATATATATATATATATATATATATATATATATATATATATATATATATATATATATATATATATATATATATATATATATATATATATATATATATATAATTGCCAAATTCTGGCCACCGCGTCGTGGTTGGACACCACCACATTGTGATCTTCATAGATATCTCGTGTTCTCCAAGTCAGCGTCAAGAATCGCAAAGATTCCATTCATCACGTCGTGGTCGTTGGGAATCCGACTTTTCTCAAAACATGAAATTCGTCAGAAAGTTTGTCTAGTTTTCAAATCATTTCGAATCGGAGCAAGTTTTCAAAATATGTTTAAAATTATGTTCAAATCATTTCATGTCTTCTTTTGTCTTAGCATCTTCATTCCTGCTTCCAGCTCTTCGTTTGCTTCCTTTTCATCCCGAGCAAGTATTCGCTGCGACAAAACATATTTTAAACATAATAAGTACCTTTTGTTCCAAAATAAACATAATTGTTGCTAAAAGTATTAGAATTATGCATTAAATGTGTAGTTAATTATACACATATCAAAATACCCCACACTTGGCTTTTGCTTGCCCTGAAGGAAAAAATATTTTATTATTATCATATCAAGACTTTAACTACCAACATCGCACAATACAATCCATTTTGAGCCTCTCCATTACTTCAAGACCGCAATGCATGTATTTGTGTCTAAATTTTCCTAAGAGCTTCACCAATCCTAAATACTTACAATCGTCATAAACACTTCCGTACTTCTTTTGAACAACACTCATTTTATGCATCCCTCCGAATATATCCTCAGAAATCTTTCTTAACCTCAAGGTAATTTTTGGTTAAGCCCCCAAGCATACATTTGGAAAATAACCTAGAAATAAAATATTACAGTAAATAATAATAACTTGGCAAATTTTGCCTTATTCTTGAGTCTTCGATAATTTGGAGCTTTTCTTCATGATAGTTTTTGATCTTCATAGCTTTGTAGACTCTTATTCTCAAACTTTTTGCAACTTTTTTTTTCTATTTTTTTTCTTTACTCACCTTTTCACTCAAAACTAAAAAAAAATCCTAATAACATATTCTTAATCAAGGGAACTTAATTTCAACTCATATTGGTTAAATGATATAGTCTAAGGTGCAATGACTACATAAACTCTCCTGGATACATTTCTGGTACACGATGCTAAACATTTTATGGCCCTCAAACTAAGCAAAGTCGTGTTTTTGTTCCATGATTTCACTAGGACAGGGAAGCCACAAATACACTATAACATATATTGGCTCAAATAAACATTGAAACTCACATCGGATTGTCCCACACAACTCTAACAACCTAGATCTCAACACAACAATTTTTAACTAGATTCACCTTTAAATTATTATTTCAAATTATTCTAATAATTGTTTTTAATCCTAGTTATTTTTCAAAATTTTAATCAATACGCTTATATTCCTACATTCAACCCCTACCCCACACTTAATTGATGCAATGTCCCCATTGCATACTTAAACAATTAAAGAATATGTAAGTAAAAAGGAAGAATTTGAACAGACTCCCTTAGGATAGTAGTGACGAGATCGAATTCTAAAACTTGTGTGGTAAAGATTGGAATTCTTGTATAATGGCTGGAAACAGTACTTCTGGACTCTTCTCTTGTTAATGCAAATGTGTCGGATCGAATTAAATCAAAGAACCATTCTTTAAAAAGTGTGTTGAACCTCTGCCACGACATGGTATAGTAGCACCACGTCGTGGTATCAAGCAAATAGTCGTATTAGTCGTGAAATATAACATTGCCATGACGTGGTTTAGGGATGCTACGTTGTGGTGTCAGGTTGGATGCAATCGCGATAAAATCAAATGCCACGACCTGGTGATGATGACCACGTCATGGTGTCTTCTCAGAATGTCTTCAATAGTCAGAATAATGCATCAACTCTTATTAATGCTTAGGACCATTCCCGAACTTTCTTTTATGTAAATTCTTCAAAGTTCTCTTCTTCAAGTGGGAACCCTACACTTATTCAAAAACATGGTCTTCAATTATAATCTTCCAAAAATCGCACGACTTTTCCAATTAAGCTCCTTTACTACTTTACTTTATTTTAATACTACAAAATAAGATCAAGAGACTAGAGAAACACATTATCATTCGGTTAAAATAAAATAAAAACTAAAAACTAAAAACTAAAAACAAAAACTAAAAAGAAATCAAAAGAAAAAGAAAATGCAAACTCTTAAAAAAATTCGGGTTGTTTCCCGAAAAGCGCTTCTTTTTTAGGAGTCGTGAGTTGGACTCCTTTCCTTCTACATTGCGTCAGGTGCAAGTGTAACCTCCCTTTCTCCATAATCTTGAACCTTGCTCATTTGTAGGCAACCCTTCTGTTGAATGCATTTTTCGAGCTTTCTTGCATTTTTTGATTGACATCTTTATTATGCTTTCGTTTTGGTTCTTTCTTCATTCCCGTGTCTTTAGCTTTTGTCTTGTCTCTTTCCGGATTTTTCTTGCCAAAATGAGGCTCATCACTCTCTTCTTTTTTTTCTTCAACTTTCTTTGTGACTTGTTCTGGAGGTCTTGTAAAAGCAAACACCTCGAAAATCATAGGCGTTGATAGTGGAGGTGTCGAATGATTCGCTACTTTTTTCGATTGCTCCTTTTTCAAAGGCGCCTCCCATTCCTCCCAATCTTCTTCCTTAATGTATTCAAGTCCATCATGCTTAAGGAACTTTGTGTGTTATTGCCTCACTATATTTGTGTTGGCACGAGATGGGAAAGGGAGAGGTGGTTGATACAGCTCAACGACAGAAAAATCATAAATTTCTTTTATTGCCCACGACGTGGCACGATTGCCTCCATGTCGCGTCGACTAGGAAGCTTCATGATACTCTTCTTCTTATTTCATTTTTACTTGGAGTGAATGATTAGATTGTTCTTCTATTTAATCAAGGACCCCCATATGCAACAATTCTTCCTCTTGTTCTGTATAAACAACCATGACTTGAGAGATTAGGATTGGCTCGACGTTTCTTGAAGGTGTATCCAATAGCTTTTCTTGAACACGCTTTTTTAATTCCCCGACTTGTGTGTGGATGCTCAAAATAGATTCTTGTTGTTTTCTAAGTGTTGCATATGTAGCATCATGTTGTTTTTCGCTTGCTTCCATAAATCAAAATATAATTGACTCGAGAGCATATATCTTATCGGATTTGACTTGTTCTATTTGGTAGAGATCATGCTTTAGTTGTATAATTTATTTTGTATCTCGATCTCTCTTGTACTCCAATTCACAATCCCTTGTAGAATGGCGTCCCCCACAAGCTCTGCATCTATATTGAATTGATCCACCCATTTTAATGATCCTTTCTTCCATTGCGTCGAGCTTTGCAATTACTGAACTGATAGCATCTTGACCTCCATCTTTACTTGATTTTCCTCTAGTGAAATACTCATTTGAGTTGTGATAATCTATTGAATGCTTAGCGAATTCTTCAATCAAAGCTTTATTTGTTGTCGGATCCTTCTTTTTCATGGGCCCATGCGAGTCTAGAAGTTGGCGAGTTCACATGTGGAATCCATCATAAAATATCGAGATTTCTTGTTGCACATTGAAGTCATGTTGAGGAAAATGTCGTAAAAATCTCTTATAACGCTCCCAAGCTTCGTATAGCGACTCCCCTTCTAATTGTTGAAAATTCTAGATAATTCTCTTTAGCTTCGCCACTTTTGAAGGAGGGGTAAACTGGTTTATGAACTCAATCATAAAATCAACCCATGTCGTGATTGCTCCAAAGGGAAGTGATTTTAACCATTCCTTAGCTTCACCCTTCAACGTGACCAGAAAAAGTCGAAAGATCACCGCATCTTTACTCATGTTTGGTGCATGAAAATACTAGAAATTTCTGCCACCTCTTCTATATGCTCATAAGCATCCTCATGCTCATTCCCATAAAAAGATAGTTCCTTTAGCATGCCAAGAATTTGTCTTGGTAGTTCGAACTTTATAGTGGATGGGATTTTTGGTGGATCAAGACCTAATATGTTGTCGTTCCTTATATGTCGCTTGTACTCTTCCATTGACATGGTCATGATGTCCCCCATAATCCCTACTACAACAAAACTAGAAAAACACACGTAAAATGAACAAAAAAGAAATAAAATAAAAACCGACTGAGACGAAACCGCGAAGTGGTCAAGATGCCCACGATGTGGTGGATGTTCAGAAGAAAAATAAATGCAGAAAAATAATTTTTTGCGGTTTTTACCCCATAAAAAAGATCGAATAACTAAAAGCAAATAAATTAAAAATCAAATAATTCGTTCCCCGACAACTGCGCCAAAACCTTGATGTGCATAAAGTATACCTATCAACTTTTAATTTTATAACCTAACAAAACTTAACTAACTATGCACTTATAGGCAGTGTACCTAGCCGGATTATAGAACAGTAAAGCAATTCGGGTGTTGATCACAGGGAACGATATTTAATTAATAAAATAATTACTAAAAATTTAAACTAAAAAACACAACTAGAAGCGGGACGTTTTATCTGACTTTACAAGTTCAGATTAATTACGTTAGTTACCAAATAAAAGTTACTAGTCATCATAATCAGACTAACTATCATAAGTCAATTCAATAACTTTAACCCCAATGATCATGCAAGTTAAGGAAACTAAATTGATTTTAAAGGTAATTTGGACTCTGAATGATAGAATCTATAGACTACTATTCTTTGGTCAATTCATGTAATCGGACAAATATTATAATCAAATACTGCTCTCTAACACAGTTAAGCAACTAACTTATCACCTATATTAGGATATGACTAATCACTAGCTCTAATAATTTAATGCTCATAAAAAACTAGGTAAATCAATTTCATGCAATCAACTTTAGTTTGACTACACAAAACTTGAGACAATGCAATAAAGATAGAAACTTTAACAAGCTAGGTTTGGATTTATCAAACAATATTTAAAGGAAAACCAACTTCATAGATCCATCAATTATGAAATCAACACATAGTATTAGGAGTTCATCTAATCTAAACGAAAGCAAGGGTTATTAGACTATAATCACAGCTGGAAAACACATAAACAAAAGGGAAACTAAGCTAAACATGATTAAACTAGGCAAACCGAATGAATATGTGTGAATCCTTGCTCCAATCTCTTTATCCCTTGTTCTCTAATCGAATTCTACCCCCAAAGGGTTCTTGGAAGGGTTTTTCTTCGTTAATAATCGCAGGCCACAAACATTCAACTTCTGGAATCGACCTAATGTCCAGAATATATATACTTTCCAAATTCTGGCCACCACATCGTGGTCTTCATAGATATCCCGTATTCTCCAAGTCAGCGTCAAGAATCGCGCAGATTCCATTAACCACATCGGGGTGGTGATCACCACGTCGTGGTCGTGAGGAATCAGACTTTTCTTAAAACATGAAAGTCGTCCTAAATTTTGTCTAGTTTTCAGATCATTTTGAATCACATCAATCAGAGTTATGAGTCATGAGATATGGTCAAAACACTGACGAGGGGTCAAGCTGTCCAACAACATCTTTTTTTGTGTCTTCTTTTGCCTTAGCCTCTTCATTCCTGCTTCCAGCTCCTCGTTTTCTTCCTTTTCATCCCCAGCAAGTCTTCGCAGCTACAAAAGATATTCTAAAAAATAATAATTACCTTTTGTTCCAAAATAAACATAATTGTAGCTAAAAGTATTAGAATTATGCATTAAGTATGTAGTTAATTATGTACATATCAACTACTATACGCAGTCCTTCCACATTCTCACAACCATTCCTCGTACGACCTAACTCATCCCATATAATGCTTTGGGCCAAGTCATATATTGACCACACTTCCACCCCCGTCTACCACCTAGTGAATGCTACGGTTACCCCACGGTCTCACAACACTTCCACAACTGCCATGGGCCCAACCCATGGTTTTTCCAACCATCTACAAGAATTCCTACTCAAAGATCGTTAAGAGTCAAGACCCCCGACGTGAGCCTAGATGCGGATCCAAAAGGCGCCCCTACCTCTACTTCATGTCCCCGAACGAGATAGCCTTAATCCTCAACCTTTGATTTCATGATTACAACAGATCAATGAACAATATTCCTTGTGTAATCCTTTGCTCATACCACAACCAGAAACCAGCTATCCTCTTGTCCTTAGATATGAAACTCCAAGTTATTCCACACTAGAAAATATTTTCGATACCCTCAAGTGGTTCTCCCACACTTGGAATCAGCCCCTCCCTAACGACTTCAAGAATTCACTACATATCTATCCTCCATAGTGTCCAAACCCTAAGCTCTTCCAAATCGATCACCATCCATATCAATAAACATCTCAACCATAAACCTTTTCCAATAAACCTTTCTAATTTAAATAATCAAATTGATCCTAAAATTGCTCCACTAATTAAACCAAACTTCTTGAATGCTATCAAAACCGAGATCAGCTTACTCTTTTTCAACCTTACCGGCGTGACCCGCCGAAATGGGATTTCGCGTAAATTCGAGTCCTTCTAGAAAATTGGTCAATGCTTCTATGATGCTCTATTCATGGGTCCAAAATATTTGTTGCTCTTGAGGAAAGATTGTTGAACACATAGCACCATCAACTTATACTACTTGATAATTCTTGAGCAGTCTCATCCATTGAACCTAAGCTCGTGTAAAAGTGCATCCATTACACCATGAAGTAGATTGATAAATCAACCATATCTCTACCCTTACTAATGACAGCGATCAGTTAACGAGCCACCTAACCCTTCAATTGATATCCAATCTAAGCAACACACGCTCCTCTTAACTATATTTCATTGTCCCAGAAGGGACAGCCGCCTACGACGAGATCTTTTGCCTAGAAGCTTCTGATGTAAAGACCACATACACAACCTTGAAAGCATGTATCTGCCAGCAACTTACCCTGCACCCACTTCTGATCAACCCCTTAATCCTCTTGTCTATAAAAGATCTCAACAATCTCGAATATCAGAAATCCAACGAACTTACACTGCAAATTTCTCCGACCTAATGTGCTGGAACCAATCAAAATCAAATTGTTTGCTGATCCTTCAAAAAAAACACCCAGTCCTTCCCCACTCTAAGCTTACTCCCTCATTGGCCGACGTCTTCCACGTCGAAGCCTAAAACCGGTTCATCCAGACACTCTCTAAACACAGCTCTTTGTATGCAAAATGGCATGCTACAATTCTTGAATAGTAACCTGCAATACAACTTCGAACCCTTCGCGAATGAACCTCTTACCTTATGATTATCGAAGCACCCCGAAGGTTACATCCCTGATCCTTTAAAACACACTGATACTAACATAATAGACCTAAGAAGCTAACTATTCGAATAACTATCAATATGGAATCACGCTAAACAAGTACATCTAATCAAGATAAAACCGAGGGTCAAAATTTATACCTACAATTTCTTGCGACTCAACCTTGACCTCCCATGAGAGGATGGGTGTTTGGGCTTACACTCCCTCTGCAACCCATGCAGGACAGATGGCTTTGAGATGACCCGACTGGTGACAGTGGAAACACGTCAGGTCCTTCTTGCAGTTGCGAACGACATGCCCTTTTTCTCCACACTTGTAGCATTTGAATTTGTGGCAAGCAAATCCATGGGTTCCACCACACTTTCCACAGATATCAAAGTCCCACTGACTTCTAGTACCCAGGTTAGCAGCCTCGAATTCCTCTTCCATCGCTGAATGAGCCCTTTTTCTATTTCTGAGTCGTGTGCCTACATCAAGATCTCCCCGTAGTCGCCTCGACAGTCCCTCTCGTAGTCAGCAAGGCTGGAGTTTGCTCCTCGAACTTGACAATTATCCTTCTAGTGATCTGACTCACGATACCAGACAACTCTTCCCGCAATATTTGTGAAACCTCAGTGGCAATCCAACCATGTAACCCTGAGTCTGCACCAATCTCATAGGGCACTGCTTCCCGTCCAGGCGTCGTCATCCTATTAAACAAGACCAAACCATCATCATTAATCCATCATGCTTTACTCACTAAACAGAAACCTGCACACCAACCTCTAATGGCTTCTTAGACTCCTATTAAATTTCCTTGATTCGAGTATGTATCCTGTGCTTCCAGTAGTATGGGCCCAATACTATCTTCCACACCTATCCATACTTTCCTCAAGAATCATCCCGAATCTTCTAAGTTGCCTCCTCATAATGAGCACTCGCTAAATAGTGAACCATGCATACTACAACACTTCCTAGGCTATCCTAGGATCCACACCTCACCCTGCTATCAGCTGCCGAAAGACCCCCATTAGTGCCAGTTAACTACTTCATGAATATAATCACATACAACATAACTTAAATAATCTTATATTAAAAGACTCAACCCTACAATGGTTGGACTCAAATAAGAGTTGCGCAATAGGGTCAAATCCTTCACTTTAAGATTATTTAACCTTTGTAGCATATGACTTAACATATTCATGTAGTAGTTATTTCACACCCGAAAGAGTCCTACTAAACATCAAGCTAGCAACTTTCGAGCAGAAAGACTCTATAGGAAATAAGGCATCATAATTCAGACAATTCTATTATGCAATTCCTAAAGATCTCTACCCTACAACTAGCATGCAGTTCTATTATATTCACCATAAGTAAATAGCAGTGTGGGTATCTTGGGGCACACTTTCTTGCTCCGGCTGATCGTACACATCTCATCCTTCTTTGGTTACTCTTGAAAATAATTAAATTTTTTTTAAAACAATTTTGAAAACTCTTTTACAAATCCTTAGTTTGAATCTGGATTCACACAAATGCCCATCCAATTCGCTTAAACCAGGGCTATGATACTAACTTGTAACATCCAAAAATCAAGGAAAATTTTTAAATTTCAAAACCAATCCAAAACCATAATTGTTTGCAAAACGTAGTTTCCCCAAATGTCAAAATCATAAATCATGGTTCCCCAAAATCCAATCTCATAAAATCTAAAGGATGTGCACGTTCAAGCCTTCGGCTTGCCCCTATCCTCTGAAGTGCCTGAAACCATAAGACTCAAATTGTAAGCCAAAGCTTGGTGAGTTCCCCCACAATACCACACACAATCATATAGATAACAACATGCATATATGAGCCTTCAGCCTGAGTGGACCGCCTTGCAGGGCCTATGACTTATCTGGACCGCTCTTCGGGCCTTCGGTCTGACTGGACCGCCTCTCGAGCCTTCATCCTATCCGGACTACCCCGGATATCTTGACCTTCAGCACTAAGCAGAACCGCCTCAACCCAACAAACCATAACATGTCGACATATATAATAATAATCAATAACCAACAAGTACATGTAATCATACCGATCTACTAATCTAACAAGCACTCAGTGAACACAGGAAATCATACAGATCTATCAGTCTATCATATAACCAGGATGAGATCAATCCAATATACCATGATACATAATCCAGTGGGCCGGCATTGGTACCTTTAAACAACAAGTACAATGAGGAAAACTCACCTCACAGTCTGAAAATGTAGTTGAACAAGTCACTGCTCCAACTGTTGTCTCTATCGGTCACCTATACAATAAACAGTGACCTAAACTCAAGCTGGTACTCAAAATACCCCTAGGTCAAACTTTGGTCAAACCCCTGGTCAAGGTCCAAAAGTCAGAAAGTCAAAGAGTAAAAGAAGGTCAACACTGAATGAGTACGCCCTACATACTCAGTCATTACGCTGAGCGTAGTCATGTTCCATGCAAATATCGAGGCTTCTACGCAGTACGCGCAACGTACCGCTTGGTACGCCCATCATAGTTCGCCTGAGTTCTCACCTACTCATTAAGTGCATATTCCAAATAGACTTCACATACACAACTCAGATCTAATCCCAAGATATCATTCTGAGTCATAAAGTTTCCACCTTTACGACTTCCCATGGCTAGAAGGAGTCCGTACACCAAAATCCTAACTTAATACATCACCAAAAGCATCATAACTCTTGTATGGAGGGAAGAAAGGGACCAAGAGCACACTTTTATGACTCAAAACACCTAAAGATGTCTGAAAGGACAACTCATTTGGATTAGAATAAGCCATACTCATGGATACCAGGATTATGGGACCAAAAAGCTCATAAAACCCAAAACTAGCTAGATCTAACAAATACATCATCAAGGTTCAAGCTTTATACCTTCTGGAGTTGAGAAAAGCAATGTAGGCTCTAGATGCACAAGCTTGAGCTTCAACAATAAACAATCTTGAACTTCTCTTTCATCCAAAATGCACCCAAAACACATAAAAAGTCTCAAGATTTGCTCTAGGGTCTAAGGTTTCGAGTTGGAGACTCGATAGGGCGGGGGATGATGTTAGGAAGGACCCTAAGGGGTTAGAGTCCCTAAATAGGTCTCAAAACCACGGAAATAGGGTTTTTGCACTGCGGTGGTACGCCCAACGTACCTTACATTACGCCCAACGTAACACCCTAAAAAACGACTTCTTCTTGCCAGTACGCCCAGCGTATGCCTGGTGTACGCCCAACATACTGCCAGACTCTCTTCTTCCAGCTTAACTTCAAACAGCCATAACTTCTTCGTTCCAACTCCGTTTTCATCCAGACTCGGTTTTTCTTCTGTTTAAAGACACGATGCAAAGATAACTGGCTTCTTTTGGTTCTCCTCTAGAAAGGCGTACGCTTTCGGGTAAGGGTATTAAATTGAGATGAAGAGGTTGTTCGTTGACCACGACGTGGTAGGCTGGTGTGCCACGTCGTGGAGGTTATTTGACTCCCGTACATCTACCAAGGCTCGTGAGGTGCTAAGGAATGGTCTTCCAAGAATTATCGACACTTGGTTGTCTTTTTCCATATCGAGTACTACAAAATTAGACGAAAATACAAATTTGTCAGTTTTGACTCATATGTATTCGATGATTCCTCGCAGAAAATGTAATCGTTTTATCGACAAGGTGTATTTCCATTCATATTGGTTTTGGCTCTAGAAGACTTAGCTTCTTGTAGAATGAGTAGGGCATAAGATTTATGCTTGCCCCTGAATCGGAAAGTGTGTGGCTTGTGGCAAGATTCCTAAATTGACAGATAAGTGTCAAACTTCCTGGGTCTCTCATTTTCTTTGGTAATTTATTTATTATGGCAGCAGAGCAATTCTCATTCAATATGATGCTTGAGGATTCCTTTAATTTCTTCCGGTTCGTGAGGAGGTCCTTTAAGAATTTTGAGTACTTGGGCATTTGAGCCACTACTTCGACGAAAGGCATGTTAATCTGTAGTGATTTGATGTCCTACATGAACTTTTTATAATATTTAGCTTGCTTATATAGCTTTGCCCGACTTCGATACGGAAGAGGTGGTTTGTAGGCCTTCACAGGAGGTTGCTCCTTAGAATTTTGAGAATGTATGTGCAGTATCTTTTTCTTGATTGTCTTCCTTCGGTTCCTGCACACTTGACTGCTCATTGTTAGTTAAAGGAGTTGATGAGGCACTGTTTTTACCACTACGGGTTGTCACTGCCTTGATATGGGCCTTTGGGTTTGTTTGCGTGTTGCTCGAAAGTGTTCCCAATAAACGCTCTTGGAATAACCTTGAGAGTTTCCCGACTTGTTGCTCGATGTTGAGAATGGTTGTTTTCCGGTATCTAAGTGTAGCA
This sequence comes from Lactuca virosa, assembly GCF_052849685.1. NCBI lineage: Eukaryota > Viridiplantae > Streptophyta > Magnoliopsida > Asterales > Asteraceae > Lactuca > Lactuca virosa. The sequence goes on along the minus strand of NC_136428.1, from coordinate 212,776,376 downwards.
TCAGTTGCATCATGTCTCTTCTCTGAAGCCGCTGCAAATTGTGCTAGCATTGCCTCAAATTCAGATTTCGTTTCGGGAGCCGTTTTCTCCTTTTTATAGAATCCCTGACCTTGTAGCCTATATTTTTTCTCTTTCTCTTTCATGTATTCTTCGTATGGTTTCCACTCTCTCTTAGTTTTCCTCTAATTTCCGTCATACCTAACACTACTTGAGTAGCAAGCTTGAGAGTTTTGGTTCCCATATTCATCCAAGTCACAGTCTTTGGTCAAATATGGACCATTACAATTTCCACACCCTGCTTGAATCGCATGTATAGACTGCCCCATCTTTAAAATTCTTCTATCCATTGTATCGAGCTTTGCTAGTATAGATCGTGAATGGTCCGATGCTTCCTCTCTAATTACTTTACTTCTTGCGACATATTCCCTCGGATTATGGTATTCTCGCTAGTATTTTTCAAATTCTTCTATTAGTGCTTTATTGGTCGTTGGATCTTGTTTTTGTTAGATTAGGTGTCTAAGCCCATAACTATAATTGGTATGTACTTGACCCGATAATAGCATGGTCCATTTGGGTTGCAACTCTCTGGAGCAATTTGATAGGATGGATATTTGAGGAAGAGCTTATTGTGATTTATTAATATATTATAAGTATAATATATTAATTGAGAAATCACATTATTTAATTAGTATTGGTCAAGAATTAATTTGTAATTAATTCAGTGATCAAAAGAAACTAATTAAAGTTACGGGGATTGATTAGGTAAATCAGTAATACTTATAGTTGGACCCATGATCCATGTTGACTAGGGTTGGACTAAACCTACATGAAAGTCCATGAAAGGTTTAGCCCAAAAGGCCTATGTAATATGAAGATTCATGGTAAATTAGGGTTTGCATGGTTGTAATCCTAAGCTATAAAAGAAGTCCCTAACACCCTAAAATCGCCCCCCTATGCATGCTAAAGTAGAAGCTAGCCGATTTTGAGCTCCCAAACCTCTCTCTCAAGTTCATTCTCTTGTTCTTGGTTTGTTGTAAGAAATTTGAGGCATCATACTTGATGTGCTAGGCTCCTAAAGGTCAAATACAAGCAAGCTACTACACAAGGTAATCTTCTAACTATTTTATGATTCAAATGTTATCTTGCATGCTAGTTTAGGCTTTATGCTTTGGAAAAAAAATGTTGCATGTATAATTAGAGAAAACTTAGATCCAAAGCATTAGGGTTGTATGTGCACCATAGGCATGTTAGAGTACATAAAACCCATCAGTGGTATCAGAGCCATGGGTGTTTTCTATTACATTGATGCAATTGTGTGATTTTCAAAAGCTAAAAAATGACAATTCTGGATTCTGCCAGGGCCTACTCGATGAGTCCATCAATGAAATCGACGAGTAAGTGCCTTATGAAGATGAACTCGTCGAGTTCATAAGTGCACTCGACGAGTTGGATCGTCAGTGAGCAGAATTTTCGAGTTTTTGGCCTGTTTTGGATTAGATCATTACCACAAACTGTTTTGGTTCATAAAATTTGATTTGACTAATATGGTAATGCTTATCCCCATCCAAAAACATGAAGTTTGTCAAATTTCAAGATAATTACTTGATTTTGTGAAAAACTAATTATTTGTAAAATTTGAAATTATCTTGTAATATGAATCAAATTAGGTCAAATTGGTAAATGATGAATTATATGATAATTGGATTAGTTAAATTTGATCTATATGTTTCTTGAAAAATTCCATAACTTGTCCTCATGTTATGGAATATGAAAAGACCTTATTTATGAAACAATTAACTTTTGTAAGTTATAGAATTCAAGAGGTCTTGAAAGGTTTCATAACTTGTCCTCAAGTTTGGAATTTGAAAGGTTTCATTGATGGAACTTAAATATCCATAAGTTATGGAAATCAAAAGTTTTTGACAAGCTACAAAACTTGCCCTCATGTTTTAGAACTTGAAGAGTCTCATTTATGAAACATTAATTCCAAACCCTAGAATTTTTAAAAGTTTAAAATTCAACCCTTATACTATTATAGCATTAAGAGTTAATAACTATATATATGTATAAGACAAGTCAGTCTTACCGTTAGTAGGCCTCATTCACGAAGTCGGTCTATAAGGGCGGTATAAGGATACTGCCTATAAAATGGTGGTTTAATGGGTGTCCACTCTCACCCACCGCTTCCTTGACTGGTGGAGGGTCGTTAGCCGAACGGGTAGGATAGGACATTAATCTTCATTAATAAGAATAATGATATTATAAAGTAACTAAACTTTTATAAATTCCCAATCTTAGTTACCTTAGGAAAAATGTGAAAATGGTGTTATTCCATGAAATTGCACTTTGCACCTTGTTAAGTCGTTAGTGGAACGTGTGTGGTTAACCGACACACTAATTTGGGACTGACAATGTGTGGCAAAGGGTAGCTTGATGTTAATCATGGATCAATGGAGCGTGTGTGGTTAACTGGCACATTGATTGGGTGATTTGTAACATTAAGTGTACCAAGCTAATTTGCATGGTTATTCACACCTTGTTTGTGATCCTCGGTATCCCAGTTACAAACTTGAAGAGCATAATCGAGATTTGAACATGCCTTTGAAAAGTTCAGTGAATCTCAAAAGAATCTAGGAATTTCAATTCATTTAAAACTTAATAATCAATTTCGTTTTTTATGGTGGAAATTGGTAAATCGTCATTTACCTACCTTAAAATATTTTGCAATTGGATTACAGCATCCCTCTTCCGAATTATAAAGTATTGTGTTGGGTCCTAGCCTTAATATTTCATTTGGGGTGCTATATTAAGGATCCTTATCTAATCTAAACTTTTTCTTTCCTTTCAGATGTTTACACTCTTCTGTCTAATAACTCATCGCATGCTAATTCTTGGGTCCTTGATACAGGATGTGGCTTTCATATTTGTTCTGATTTGCAGGATCTAAAAAGAAGTGTGGATGTGGAGCACAGGAAGATAAACATGATCATGGGGAATAGGAAAAAGTCGCTTGTTACCAAGATTGGAGTTTATTCTTTATTGCTTAGTAGTGGATTAAAATTAGATTTGAATAATTGTTGCTACTCGTCAGATATGGCGAGAAATATTATTTCCTTTCATGGTTTGTATGAACAAGGTTTTACTTTTTCGTTTAATAATGAAATTGGTAGTATTAATGCTTATTATAATGGTGTATTTTATTTTGAAGCATTGCCTTGTAATGATATATATGAAACTATGATGGTTGTAGATAACTTAGGAAATAATGTGTTGCATATCGATTCGTCCAATGTTTTGGATAAAGCATGCTTATGGCATTGTCGTCTTGGACATGTCAACAAGAACCGCATTGCCCAACTCCATAAGGATTGAATATTGGAGTCATTCGACTTAAAGTCGGATGACACATTTGAATCTTGTTTTGCTTGGAAAGATGACCAAGTCACCCTTCATTGGTTCATGTGCAAGGGGTGAGGGTTTATTGGATATCATACACACAGATGTATGTGGACCTTTCAGATCCGCCACAAGGGATGCTAACCGCTTCTATGTGACTTTTACTGATGATTATAGTAGACATGGGTATATTTACTTAATCAAGCATAAGTCAGAAACCTTTGAAAAGTTCAAAGAGTTTAAGCAGGAAGTGGATAATCAATTGGGCAGGAAGATAAAGATGCTCCGATCCGATCGAGGAGGAGAGTATCTTAGTATCGAGTTCCAAGACTATCTTAAGGAATGTGGAATTGTTTCACAATTGACGCCACCTAGGACACCACAACTTAATGGTGTGGCTGAGAGGCGCAATCAAACCTTGCTAGACATGGTTCGTTCCATGATGAGTCGAGCTTCGTTACCTATCTCATTCTGGGGGTATATCTTAGAGACTGCCGCCTATATCCTTAATCTAATCCCAACTAAAAAGGTTTCCAAAACACCTCACGATATGTGGACAGGGAAGGTTCCCTTATTAGCACACATCAAGGTTTGGGGTTGCGAGGCTTTTGTGAAAAAAGAGACTCACGGGAAGCTTGAACCTCGAAATGAGCATTGTATTTTCACCGGCTATCCATAGAAATCCTTTAGATATCTCTTCTATAGACCGAGTGACAATGTTGTCTTCGTTGCAAGGAGAGGAGTCTTTCGCTAGAGAGAACTCATATGCCAAGAGGACAGTGGGAGGCAAATTGACCTTGAAGAGCTTCAATAGTTAAGCGATGAAGGAACCTCAAACGCTAGTGCTTAACCCAAGGAGGAAACTTCTGTTGAATCGATCAACAAGTCCTTACCTCTGAGGCGTTTCAGTAGACTTAGACAGGCACCTGAGTTTTATGGTTTCCATATTACTATTGAAGGTGACACATTTATCAGTGATAGTACACTGGTAAACTTGGATGAACCTAACAACTACAAGGAAGCCATGACAGGCCCCGAGTCCACGAAATGGAAAGAGGCAATGGACAGCAAGATACAGTCCATGTATGACAATCAAGTTTGGAACTTGGTTGACAATGTACCGGGTCGTAAGACGGTCTGGTGCAAATGGATCTTCAAGAAGAAGACCGACACGGATGGGAAAGTACACACTTATAAGGCGCGATTGGTTGCGAAGGGCTTTACTTAAACTCCTGGAGTTGACTATGATGAGACCTTCTCACCAGTGGTTAAGATTAGATCTATAAGGGTTAGGCTAGCCATAGCTGCATTTCATGATTATGAAATGTGGCAAATGGATGTCAAAACCGCTTTCCTTAATGGGAAGTTGGCTGAAGATGTTTACATGAGCCATAGGGTTTTGTCAATGCAAGGTACCCTAATAGAGTGTCTAAGCTTGAGAAATCCATTTATATATTGACAAAATCATCTCGCAAATGGAATATTTGTTTCGATGAGAAAGTCAAAGAGTTTGGATTTTCGAGAAGCGAGGATGAGTCATGCGTATATGTCAAAGCTAGTGGGAGTACAGTTAGCTTTCTGGTGTCGTATGTAGATGACATACTTCTCATAGGAAATGACATTCCTGTTGGATAAGGTGTCTAAGTCCATAACTATTTCTGGTATGTACTTGACCCGACCCGGCATGGTCCATTTGGGTTGCATGGCACCATGCAATTGGATAAACTAAAATGAGAGAAATAACACTTATGGTTTATTAATATATTATAAGTTCTAATATATTAATAATATTATTTAATTAGTTTGATCAAGAATTAATTTAGAATTAATTAAGTGATCAAAAGATAACTAATTAAATATATGGGTAGATTATGTAAATCTTCCATATCTTATATAGTGGGCTAAGAGGCTCCATGGATTATCAAGTTGGGTTACACCCATAGGATGCTCCATGGATGCTCCATGGGAGTTACAAACCCATGGGTCATGGAAATGAAGAGTCATGACACATTAGGGTTTACATGGTGTAACCCTAGATGTGTCAACACTATATAAGAAACCCATTCTCCACCAAAATCGGACACACATAAGAAACAAGAGGGCTAGGCCGATTTTAGAAGTGTGTATTCTCTCTAAAGTCATTCCAAAAGCATTTGGTGTTGTGTGAAGCATTTGAGGCATCACACTTGGGGTGCTAGGCTCACAAGGTTTCAAGGATCATAAGCAACAACAAGGTAAGTTATTCTATCTTTCATGCAAGTTAAAATTTGTTCCCCATGTATGCTAGATAGGAATATAACCTTGGAATTCAACTTTGCATGATAATTAGACAAACATAGATCCAAGGTTATTAGGGTTGCATGTACACTTAGGAAGTGTTAGAATGCTCAAAACCCATCAGTGGTATCAGAGCCAGGTTCGTTTGTTGTTTTTTTTTTTTTTTGTGTGTGTGCAAACAGCTTGAAAAAAAAATCGTTTTTCTGTTTTCTGCTCGTATGAAAGTTTGCACATTTGTTGCTGGAAATGGACTAGAAACATTACCCTAAACTGTTTTGATATTTTAAAGCTTGTTTTAGATGGTGTAATATTTATGCTAATCCATTTACAATGGCAATTATTAAAATTACAAGTTTTTTTAAGTGTAATTTTTGATTCTTGAAAGTGTTCATATTCATGTTCTTGAACTTATGAAGATTAGATGATCATAGGAATTGTTTGTAACCTTCATGGTAGTTTAATTCATGATCATAATGTGTTTTAATAGAGTCCATAACTTGTCCTCAAGTTATGGAAAACCAAAAGTCTCACTTTTATTAAAGCCATTAAAAGAACACAAGATTTATAAAAATGAAGACTCTTCATTTTTATTACTCAATTAATTCATAAGTTATAAGAAATAAAAAGTTTTGGAAGTTTACAAAAACTTGCCCTCAAGTTTTGGAACATGTAAAGTCTTGATTAAAACTTTAGTTCCAACCCTTATAATTTTAAAAGTTAAAATTCAACCCTTATACTTTATAATATTATAAGTTACTAATATATATATGTATAACGTCAAGTCGTCTTACCGCTAGTACGCCTCATTCACGAAGCCGGTCTATAAGGGGGGTATAAGGTTGTTGCCTATAAAATGGCAACTTAATGGGTGTTCACTCTCACCCACCGCTTCCTTGATCGGTGGAGGGTCGTTAGCCGAACGGGTAAGACAAGGACTTATAAATTCTCATTAAAAGTATGATGAATATTATAAAGTAACTAAATGCTTTTATTAAATTCCCAATCTTAGTTACTTTAGGAAAATGTGAATAAGGTGCTAATCCATGAAATTACACTTTACACTTTGTTTAAGTCGTTGGTGGAGCGTGTGTGGTTAACCGGCACACTAACTTGGACTTAACAAGGTAGGTAAAGGGTGACTTAAGGTTTACCATAGCATCGGTGGAGCGTGTGTGGTTTACCGGCACATCGATTGAGTGATAAACCTTGAGGGTACCAAGTGATTTGCATGGTTACTTCACACCTCGTTTTGTGATCCTCGGTATCCCAGTCACAAAACTTGGAGGGCACACTCGAGATTGAAACGTGCCTTTGAAAAGTTCATTGAATCTCAAAAGAATCTAGGAATTTCTAAGAACCAATTAAAAACCTAATATTTATATTTCGTTTTTCATGGTGGAAATTGGTGAATCGTCATTCACCTACCTTTCAAATATGTTATAGCTTGGATTACGGCATACCTCTTCTAAGTTATAATATATTGTGATTGGATCCTAGCCTTAATATTACATTTGGGTGTTTTATTAAGGACTCTCTTAATATCTAAACTAATCTTGTCCTCTTCTTTCAGATGTCTTCAAACAATGCTGCTTCTGGCTCTAATCCTAATGGCTCCTTTACCCTTATGAACTTGTGTGGGAAAGTCACTTTTGATGGATCCAACTTCAATGAATGGATCAGAAACATCAGGATGATTACCCGCTACGAGGACAAAGAATATGTCCTTGACAAGGAGCTTAAGGAGATTGATGAGACCACTGCAACTCCCCAGGAGATCGCTGACTTCCGGGCACATGAAAGGGATGCTACAAAAGTGGCATACATCATGCTGGCCACCATGACAGCGGAACTCCAAAAGTCCTATGAGGACTTCTACCCTTTTGAAATGCACCAAGATCTGATGGAAAGATACCATCAAAGTGCACGACAAGAGAGGTATGAAATCATATGCTCTATCATAACAACCATGATGAAGGACGGGGAATCCGTCACGAGCCACATGCAGAAAATGCAAAGGTATGTGGATCGCTTGCTGAAGCTTAATTTGAACTTCCCTGGGGAGCTTGCAATAGATATCATTTTGCACTCCTTACCATCGTGCTATGATCAATTCCGCATGACATATCACATGAATAAGAAAGAGGTCACACTCAGCAAACTTCAGGGACTCCTCAAGACCGCAGAAACAGGTCTTAAGGGTAAGTCGGTTGTTAACACTCCTACTCCAAACTCCGCCCCGGTTTTGGCAATCGGGAAAGGTAGAGGGAAGAAGAGGAAGAGCTCTTCGAAGGGTACCAAGGCTAGGACCCTTGATGGCTCTTCTTCAAGTGGAACCAAGAAAGGTTTTGTCACTCCTTCTTCTGACCCTAAAGAGGCTGAATGCTTCTATTGCCATGAAAAGTCACATTGGAAGCGGAACTGCCCAAAGTACCAGCAAGATGTGAAGGATGGGAAAGTTAAACCCAACCATGCAGGTATTTACACTATCTTATCTAATAACTCACCCCATTCTAACTCTTGGGTCCTTGATACCGGTTGTGGTATTCATATATGTTCTGATTTGCAGGGACTAAGAAGAAGTGAGAATGTGGAGCATGGAAGAATAAACTTAATCATGGGGAATAGGAAAGCTTTACCTGTCACCAAGATTGGAGTTTATACTTTATCGCTAAGTAGTGGGTTTAGTTTAGATTTGAATAAATGTTGTTATTCGCCAAAAATGGCAAGAAATATTATTTCCTTTCATGCATTGTATAAACAAGGTTTCACCTTTTCATTTGATAATGAAGTTGGTTCGATTAATGCTTTCTTTAATAATGTTCTTTATTTTAAAGCATTACCTTGTGATGGTGTGTATGAAACTGTATCTGTGGTTGATAACTTAGGAAATAATGTATTGTGTATTGATTCTGTTAATGATAATAACTTGGATAAAGCATCATTATGGCATTGTCGTCTTGGACATATAAGCAAGAAACGCATAGGCCAACTCCAAAAGGATGGAGTATTGGAGTCATTTGACCTAAAGTCAGATGATAGTTGCGAATCATGCTTACTTGGAAAAATGACAAAGTCACCCTTCACAGGTTCTTGTGAGAGGGGTGAAGGTTTGTTGGATCTTATACACACGGATGTGTGTGGGCCCTTCAAACATGCCACAAGGGATGCTAATCGTTATTATTTGACTTTTACTGATGATTACAGTAGATATGGATATGTCTACTTAATCAAGCATAAGTCAGAGACTTTTGAGAGGTTTAAAGAGTTTAAACAGGAAGTCGAGAATCAATTGGGCAGGAACATTAAGATGCTTCGATCCGATCGAGGTGGTGGTATCTTAGTTCAGAGTTCCTCGACTATCTTAGGGAATGTGGGATTGTCTCATAATTGACACCTCCCAGGACACCGCAGTTGAATGGTGTAGCTGAGAGGCATAATCGAACCTTGTTGGATATGGTTCGTTCCATGATGAGTCGAGCTTCGCTACCAATCTCATTTTGGGGGTATGCCTTAGAGACTGCCGCCCATATCCTTAATCTAGTTCCCACAAAGAAAGTTGCCAAAACTCCTCATGAGATGTGGACTGGTAAAGTACCCAAACTAGACCACATTAAGATTTGGGGTTGCGAGGCTTTCGTGAGACGCGAGACTCATGATAGGCTCGAACCTCGAAGTGAGAGGTGTATTTTCATCGGCTACTCATAGAAATCCTTTGGTTACCTCTTCTACAGACCTAGTGAGAATGTGGTCTTTGTAGCTAGGAGGGCGTTCTTTCGAGAGAGAGAGTTCATAAGCCAAGGAGACAGTGGGAGGCAAGTTGACCTTGAAGAAATTCAAGAGTCAAGTGGTGAAGGAACTTCAAACCCTAGCACTCAACTTGAGGAGGAAACTTTTGTTGAGCCAATTGACTAGTCTGTACCTCTGAGGCGTTCCACAAGGGTTAGGAATGCACCTGAGCATTACTATGGATTCCATATTACTGCGGAAGGTGATACACTTATCAGTGATGAGACACTGATAGGTCTGGATGAACCTAACAGTTACGCGGAAGCCATGGCAGGCCCTGAGTCAGCCAAGTGGAAAGAGGCAATCGACAGCGAGATACAGTCCATGTATGACAATCAAGTTTGGAACTTGGTTGAGAATGTACCAGGTCATAAGACTGTAGGGTGCAAATGGATCTTCAAGAAGAAGACCGACATGGATGGTAATGTACACACTTATAAGGCACGACTGGTTGCAAAGGGTTTCTCACAAACTCCGGGAGTTGATTATGATGAGACCTTTTCTCCAGTGGCCAAGATTAAGTCTATTAGGGTTCTGTTAGCCATAGCCGCACTTCATGACTATGAAATATGGCAAATGGATGTCAAAACCGCTTTCCTTAATGGAAAGTTGGCTAAGGATGTTTACATGAGTCAGCCAGAGGGTTTTGTCAACACAGAGTACCCTAATAGAGTGTGTAAGCTTGAGAAATCCATTTATGGGTTAAAGCAAGCACCTCGCAGATGGAATCTTTGCTTTGATGAGAAAGTCAAGGAATTTGGCTTTTCTAGGAGTGAAGATGAATCTTGTGTATATGTCAAGGCTAGTAGGAGTATAGTTAGCTTTTTGGTATTGTATGTGGATGACATACTACTCATAGGAAATGACATCCCAACTCTGCAGGAAGTTAAGTCCTGGCTTGGGAAGTGTTTCTCTATGAAGGACCTAGGAGAAGCTGCCTATATTCTAGGGATAAGGATCTTGAGAGACCGGAGTAAAAGACTAATTGGACTTAGTCAGAGTACCTACTTGGATAAGGTGCTGAAGAGATTCGGCATGCAGGACTCCAAGAAAGGAGAGTTACCCATCCAGAGTAAGGCCAGATTGAGTAAGACACAAAGCCCTAGTACTGAGGCTGAGATAGCATAAATGAGTCGAATACCTTATGCTTCGGCTGTAGGATCGATCATGTATGCTATGACGTGTACTCGACCTGATGTAGCCTTTGCTTTTAGCATGGTTAGCAGGTATCAGGGGAACCCTGGCAAGGCACACTGAACTGCGGTAAAGAATATCCTCAAGTACCTACGGAGGACTAAGGATTGGGTCCTTACCCTCGGTGGGAGTGAAGACTTGAGAGTTGTAGGGTATAGTGATGCTAGCTTTCAGACTGATAGGGATAATTTCCGCTCTCAGTCAGGCTCGGTCTTTACCTTAAATGGAGGAGCAATTTCTTGGAAGAGTTCCAAGCAAGAGACAGTGGCTGATTCAACTTGCGAATCAGAGTATATAGCAGCTAGCGAGGCAGCAAAGGAGGCGATATGGCTGAAGAACTTCATTGGAGACCTTGGAGTTGTACCAGCTATTAAAGAGCCAATGGAAATTTTCTGTGATAGTGAAAGTGCAGTTGCCTTAGCCAAGGAACCAAGGGATCATGGGAGATCCAGACACATCGACAGAAAATACCATTTCATCAGACATCGAATAGAAGGACTCCTCGTGGCAAAGAGGGTATCATCGGATGAGAATCCAGCAGATCCCCTCACGAAGGGACTGACTCGGGTTAAGCATCTCCAGCATGCTCGGAGCATAGGGCTGAAGGATGATATTAGATTTAGTAGTTAGATAACCTTGAAATTTGTAAAGTGTAATTGACATTAGATGATGAATAAAAGGTGTTTTATTTATGAGTAAAGTGTTGCTATCTCTTGTCGATCGTTTACTATATTTCTTTTGCATGTTTTGACTTCCAGAATAATTATGTTTGGTATATCATATTATTCGAACCTCCACAGTCGGTCATATGTCGGAAGTAGGTATGAATCAAGACTGTCATGATTGGTTGCAGAGGTCTAAGCTGTTGGACATGGCTACAACACTCATGAGTGCTCATAAGTTCTGAGCATTGGACTCAACCCACACTCACTGGAATCACTTCATGGAATTTATCTCGAGTGATCGTGAGACGGTAATATCATATAAGTCTTCAAACCTAGAGATATGATTTGTTACTTATGAGTTGGTTATGCATTGATTGTACGTTAACGCATTGGTAACTCGATGTTATAAAACATGCTTTTGTGTATAATTCAATGAGTGGTAGAACAAACATATGAGTCGAAGTTTATCTGTTCCTTCTTGGATTAGAATCTGATATCTGGGCCCCTCGATGATTTTGTTTTGACCTATGTACCGGGCCCGGTCAGAACTAAGTTGATGTGTTCAATTAAGTTCTTTGTCAAACAAATCGGAAATCGGGAAACAAACCAATGGACAATAAGTAAGACATTGTTCCATGTATTTGTCCGGCTGATATCTAGAACAGAGGATTATATGATCACTTATCTTAAATGGCGTATCATCATCTTCTCAGTTCCGAGAGACCTTGAAAGAGCTACGATTGCCGATCGGTTCCTGAAGTATTGCAGTTATAGTTATTAGACTTATCCAAGTGGGAGACTGTTGGATAAGGTGTCTAAGTCCATAACTATTTCTGGTATGTACTTGACCCGACCCGGCATGGTCCATTTGGGTTGCATGGCACCATGCAATTGGATAAACTAAAATGAGAGAAATAACACTTATGGTTTATTAATATATTATAAGTTCTAATATATTAATAATATTATTTAATTAGTTTGATCAAGAATTAATTTAGAATTAATTAAGTGATCAAAAGATAACTAATTAAATATATGGGTAGATTATGTAAATCTTCCATATCTTATATAGTGGGCTAAGAGGCTCCATGGATTATCAAGTTGGGTTCCACCCATAGGATGCTCCATGGATGCTCCATGGGAGTTACAAACCCATGGGTCATGGAAATGAAGAGTCATGACACATTAGGGTTTACATGGTGTAACCCTAGATGTGTCAACACTATATAAGAAACCCATTCTCCACCAAAATCGGACACACATAAGAAACAAGAGGGCTAGGCCGATTTTAGAAGTGTGTATTCTCTCTAAAGTCATTCCAAAAGCATTTGGTGTTGTGTGAAGCATTTGAGGCATCACACTTGGGGTGCTAGGCTCACAAGGTTTCAAGGATCATAAGCAACAACAAGGTAAGTTATTCTATCTTTCATGCAAGTTAAAATTTGTTCCCCATGTATGCTAGATAGGAATATAACCTTGGAATTCAACTTTGCACGATAATTAGACAAAAATAGATCCAAGGTTATTAGGGTTGCATGTACACTTAGGAAGTGTTAGAATGCTCAAAACCCATCAGTGGTATCAGAGCCAGGTTCGTTTGTTGTTTTTTTTTTTTTTGTGTGCAAACAGCTTGAAAAAAAATCGTTTTTCTGTTTTCTGCTCGTATGAAAGTTTGCACATTTGTTGCTGGAAATGGACTAGAAACATTACCCTAAACTGTTTTGATGTTTTAAAGCTTGTTTTAGATGGTGTAATGTTTATGCTAATCCATTTACAATGGCAATTATTAAAATTACAAGTTTTTTTTAAGTGTAATTTTTGATTCTTGAAAGTGTTCATATTCATGTTCTTGAACTTATGAAGATTAGATGATCATAGGAATTGTTTGTAACCTTCATGGTAGTTTAATTCATGATCATAATGTGTTTTAATGGAGTCCATAACTTGTCCTCAAGTTATGGAAAACCAAAAGTCTCACTTTTATTAAAGTCATTAAAAGAACACAAGAGTTATAAAAATGAAGACTCTTCATTTTTATTACTCAATTAATTCATAAGTTATAAGAAATAAAAAGTTTTGGAAGTTTACAAAAATTGCCCTCAAGTTTTGGAACATGTAAAGTCTTGATTAAAACTTTAGTTCCAACCCTTATAATTTTAAAAGTTAAAATTCAACCCTTATACTTTATAATATTATAAGTTACTAATATATATATATGTATAACGTCAAGTCGTCTTACCGCTAGTACGCCTCATTCACGAAGCCGGTCTATAAGGGGGGTATAAGGTTGTTGCCTATAAAATGGCAACTTAATGGGTGTTCACTCTCACCCACCGCTTCCTTGATCGGTGGAGGGTCGTTAGCCGAACGGGTAAGACAAGGACTTATAAATTCTCATTAAAAGTATGATGAATATTATAAAGTAACTAAATGCTTTTATTAAATTCCCAATCTTAGTTACTTTAGGAAAATGTGAATAAGGTGCTAATCCATGAAATTACACTTTACACTTTGTTTAAGTCGTTGGTGGAGCGTGTGTGGTTAACCGGCACACTAACTTGGACTTAACAAGGTAGGTAAAGGGTGACTTAAGGTTTACCATAGCATCGGTGGAGCGTGTGTGGTTTACCGGCACATCGATTGAGTGATAAACCTTGAGGGTACCAAGTGATTTGCATGGTTACTTCACACCTCGTTTTGTGATCCTCGGTATCCCAGTCACAAAACTTGGAGGGCACCCTCGAGATTGAAACGTGCCTTTGAAAAGTTCATTGAATCTCAAAAGAATCTAGGAATTTCTAAGAACCAATTAAAAACCTAATATTTATATTTCGTTTTTCATGGTGGAAATTGGTGAATCGTCATTCACCTACCTTTCAAATATGTTATAGCTTGGATTACGGCATACCTCTTCTAAATTATAATATATTGTGATTGGATCCTAGCCTTAATATTACATTTGGGTGTTTTATTAAGGACTCTCTTAATATCTAAACTAATCTTGTCCTCTTCTTTCAGATGTCTTCAAACAATGCTGCTTCTGGCTCTAATCCTAATGGCTCCTTTACCCTTATGAACTTGTGTGGGAAAGTCACTTTTGATGGATCCAACTTCAATGAATGGATCAGAAACATCAGGATGATTACCCGCTACGAGGACAAAGAATATGTCCTTGACAAGGAGCTTAAGGAGATTGATGAGACCACTGCAACTCCCCAGGAGATCGCTGACTTCCGGGCACATGAAAGGGATGCTACAAAAGTGGCATGCATTATGTTGGCCACCATGACAGCGGAACTCCAAAAGTCCTATGAGGACTTCTACCCTTTTGAAATGCACCAAGATCTGATGGAAAGATACCATCAAAGTGCACGACAAGAGAGGTATGAAATCATATGCTCTATCATAAGAACCATGATGAACGACGGGGAATCCGTCACGAGCCACATGCAGAAAATGCAAAGGTATGTGGATCGCTTGCTGAAGCTTAATTTGAACTTCCCTGGGGAGCTTGCAATAGATATCATTTTGCACTCCTTACCATCGTGCTATGATCAATTCCGCATGACATATCACATGAATAAGAAAGAGGTCACACTCAGCAAACTTCAGGGACTCCTCAAGACCGCAGAAACAGGTCTTAAGGGTAAGTCGGTTGTTAACACTCCTACTCCAAACTCCGCCCCGGTTTTGGCAATCGGGAAAGGTAGAGGGAAGAAGAGGAAGAGCTCTTCGAAGGGTACCAAGGCTAGGACCCTTGATGGCTCTTCTTCAAGTGGAACCAAGAAAGGTTTTGTCACTCCTTCTTCTGACCCTAAAGAGGCTAAATGCTTCTATTGCCATGAAAAGTCACATTGGAAGCGGAACTGCCCACAGTACCAGCAAAATGTGAAGGATGGGAAAGTTAAACCCAACCATGCAGGTATTTACACTATCTTATCTAATAACTCACCCCATTCTAACTCTTGGGTCCTTGATACCGGTTGTGGTATTCATATCTGTTCTAATTTGCAGGGACTAAGAAGAAGTGAGAATGTGGAGCATGGAAGAATAAACTTAATCATGGGGAATAGGAAAGCTTTACCTGTCACCAAGATTGGAGTTTATACTTTATCGCTAAGTAGTGGGTTTAGTTTAGATTTGAATAAATGTTGTTATTCGCCAAAAATGGCAAGAAATATTATTTCCTTTCATGCATTGTATAAACAAGGTTTCACCTTTTCATTTGATAATGAAGTTGGTTCGATTAATGCTTTCTTTAATAATGTTCTTTATTTTAAAGCATTACCTTGTGATGGTGTGTATGAAACAGTATCTGTGGTTGATAACTTAGGAAATAATGTATTGTGTATTGATTCTGTTAATGATAATAACTTGGATAAAGCATCATTATGGCATTGTCGTCTTGGACATATAAGCAAGAAACGCATAGGCCAACTCCAAAAGGATGGAGTATTGGAGTCATTTGACCTAAAGTCAGATGATAGTTGCGAATCATGCTTACTTGGAAAAATGACAAAGTCACCCTTCACAGGTTCTTGTGAGAGGGGTGAAGGTTTGTTGGATCTTATACACACGGATGTGTGTGGGCCCTTCAAACATGCCACAAGGGATGCTAATCGTTATTATTTGACTTTTACTGATGATTACAGTAGATATGGATATGTCTACTTAATCAAGCATAAGTCAGAGACTTTTGAGAGGTTTAAAGAGTTTAAACAGGAAGTCGAGAATCAATTGGGCAGGAACATTAAGATGCTTCGATCCGATCGAGGTGGTGGTATCTTAGTTCAGAGTTCCTCGACTATCTTAGGGAATGTGGGATTGTCTCACAATTGACACCTCCCAGGACACCGCAGTTGAATGGTGTAGCTGAGAGGCATAATCGAACCTTGTTGGATATGGTTCGTTCCATGATGAGTCGAGCTTCGCTACCAATCTCATTTTGGGGGTATGCCTTAGAGACTGCCGCCCATATCCTTAATCTAGTTCCCACAAAGAAAGTTGCCAAAACTCCTCATGAGATGTGGACTGGTAAAGTACCCAAACTAGACCACATTAAGATTTGGGGTTGCGAGGCTTTCGTGAGACGCGAGACTCATGATAGGCTCGAACCTCGAAGTGAGAGGTGTATTTTCATCGGCTACTCATAGAAATCCTTTGGTTACCTCTTCTACAGACCTAGTGAGAATGTGGTCTTTGTAGCTAGGAGGGCGTTCTTTCGAGAGAGAGAGAGAGTTCATAAGCCAAGGAGACAGTAGGAGGCAAGTTGACCTTGAAGAAATTCAAGAGTCAAGTGGTGAAGGAACTTCAAACCCTAGCACTCAACTTGAGGAGGAAACTTCTGTTGAGCCAATTGACAAGTCTGTACCTCTGAGGCGTTCCACAAGGGTTAGGAATGCACCTGAGCATTACTATGGATTCCATATTACTGCGGAAGGTGATACACTTATCAGTGATGAGACACTGATAGGTCTGGATGAACCTAACAGTTACGCGGAAGCCATGGCAGGCCCTGAGTCAGCCAAGTGGAAAGAGGCAATCGACAGCGAGATACAGTCCATGTATGACAATCAAGTTTGGAACTTGGTTGAGAATGTACCAGGTCATAAGACTGTAGGGTGCAAATGGATCTTCAAGAAGAAGGCCGACATGGATGGTAATGTACACACTTATAAGGCACGACTGGTTGCAAAGGGTTTCTCACAAACTCCGGGAGTTGATTATGATGAGACCTTTTCTCCAGTGGCCAAGATTAAGTCTATTAGGGTTCTGTTAGCCATAACCGCACTTCATGACTATGAAATATGGCAAATGGATGTCAAAACCGCTTTCCTTAATGGAAAGTTGGCTAAGGATGTTTACATGAGTCAGCCAGAGGGTTTTGTCAACACAGAGTACCCTAATAGAGTGTGTAAGCTTGAGAAATCCATTTATGGGTTAAAGCAAGCACCTCGCAGATGGAATCTTTGCTTTGATGAGAAAGTCAAGGAATTTGGCTTTTCTAGGAGTGAAGATGAATCTTGTGTATATGTCAAGGCTAGTAGGAGTATAGTTAGCTTTTTGGTATTGTATGTGGATGACATACTACTCATAGGAAATGACATCCCAACTCTGCAGGAAGTTAAGTCCTGGCTTGGGAAGTGTTTCTCTATGAAGGACCTAGGAGAAGCTGCCTATATTCTAGGGATAAGGATCTTGAGAGACCGGAGTAAAAGACTAATTGGACTTAGTCAGAGTACCTACTTGGATAAGGTGCTGAAGAGATTCGGCATGCAGGACTCCAAGAAAGGAGAGTTACCCATCCAGAGTAACGCCAGATTGAGTAAGACACAAAGCCCTAGTACTGAGGCTGAGATAGCAGAAATGAGTCGAATACCTTATGCTTCGGCTGTAGGATCGATCATGTATGCTATGACGTGTACTCGACCTGATGTAGCCTTTGCTTTTAGCATGGTTAGCAGGTATCAGGGGAACCCTGGCAAGGCACACTGAACTGCGGTAAAGAATATCCTCAAGTACCTACGGAGGACTAAGGACTGGGTCCTTACCCTCGGTGGGAGTGAAGACTTGAGAGTTGTAGGGTATAGTGATGCTAGCTTTCAGACTGATAGGGATAATTTCCGCTCTCAGTCAGGCTCGGTCTTTACCTTAAATGGAGGAGCAATTTCTTGGAAGAGTTCCAAGCAAGAGACAGTGGCTGATTCAACTTGCGAATCAGAGTATATAGCAGCTAGCGAGGCAGCAAAGGAGGCGATATGGCTGAAGAACTTCATTGGAGACCTTGGAGTTGTACCAGCTATTAAAGAGCCAATGGAAATTTTCTGTGATAGTGAAAGTGCAGTTGCCTTAGCCAAGGAACCAAGGGATCATGGGAGATCCAGACACATCGACAGAAAATACCATTTCATCAGACATCGAATAGAAGGACTCCTCGTGGCAAAGAGGGTATCATCGGATGAGAATCCAGCAGATCCCCTCACGAAGGGACTGACTCGGGTTAAGCATCTCCAGCATGCTCGGAGCATAGGGCTGAAGGATGATATTACATTTAGTAGTTAGATAACCTTGAAATTTGTAAAGTGTAATTGACATTAGATGATGAATAAAAGGTGTTTTATTTATGAATAAAGTGTTGCTATCTCTTGTCGATCGTTTACTATATTTCTTTTGCATGTTTTGACTTCCAGAATAATTATGTTTGGTATATCATATTATTCGAACCTCCACAGTCGGTCATATGTCGGAAGTAGGTATGAATCAAGACTGTCATGATTGGTTGCAGAGGTCTAAGCTGTTGGACATGGCTACAACACTCATGAGTGCTCATAAGTTCTGAGCATTGGACTCAACCCACACTCACTGGAATCACTTCATGGAATTTATCTCGAGTGATCGTGAGACGGTAATATCATATAAGTCTTCAAACCTAGAGATATGATTTGTTACTTATGAGTTGGTTATGCATTGATTGTACGTTAACGCATTGGTAACTCGATGTTATAAAACATGCTTTTGTGTATAATTCAATGAGTGGTAGAGCAAACATATGCGTCGAAGTTTATCTATTCCTTCTTGGATTAGAATCTGATATCTGGGCCCCTCGATGATTTTGTTTTGACCTATGTATCGGGCCCGGTCAGAACTAAGTTGATGTGTTCAATTAAGTTCTTTGTCAAACAAATCGGAAATCGGGAAACAAACTGCTGGACAATAAGTAATACATTGTTCCATGTATTTGTCCGGCTGATATCTAGAACAGAGGATTATATGATCACTTATCTTAAATGGCGTATCATCATCTTCTCAGTTCCGAGAGACCTTGAAAGAGCTACGATTGCCGATCAGTTCCTGAAGTATTGCAGTTATAGTTATTAGACTTATCCAAGTGGGAGACTGTTGGATAAGGTGTCTAAGTCCATAACTATTTCTGGTATGTACTTGACCCGACCCGGCATGGTCCATTTGGGTTGCATGGCACCATGCAATTGGATAAACTAAAATGAGAGAAATAACACTTATGGTTTATTAATATATTATAAGTTCTAATATATTAATAATATTATTTAATTAGTTTGATCAAGAATTAATTTAGAATTAATTAAGTGATCAAAAGATAACTAATTAAATATATGGGTAGATTATGTAAATCTTCCATATCTTATATAGTGGGCTAAGAGGCTCCATGGATTATCAAGTTGGGTTCCACCCATAGGATGCTCCATGGATGCTCCATGGGAGTTACAAACCCATGGGTCATGGAAATGAAGAGTCATGACACATTAGGGTTTACATGGTGTAACCCTAGATGTGTCAACACTATATAAGAAACCCATTCTCCACCAAAATCGGACACACATAAGAAACAAGAGGGCTAGGTCGATTTTAGAAGTGTGTATTCTCTCTAAAGTCATTCCAAAAGCATTTGGTGTTGTGTGAAGCATTTGAGGCATCACACTTGGGGTGCTAGGCTCACAAGGTTTCAAGGATCATAAGCAACAACAAGGTAAGTTATTCTATCTTTCATGCAAGTTAAAATTTGTTCCCCATGTATGCTAGATAGGAATATAACCTTGGAATTCAACTTTGCATGATAATTAGACAAACATAGATCCAAGGTTATTAGGGTTGCATGTACACTTAGGAAGTGTTAGAATGCTCAAAACCCATCAGTGGTATCAGAGCCAGGTTCGTTTGTTGTTATTAGGCTGGGTGTTTACCCTAAATGGAGGAGCAATAACTTGGAAAAGTTCCAAGCAGGAGACTGTGGCTAATTCAACGTGCGAATCAGAGTACATTACAGCAAGTGAAGCATCGAAAGAGGCGATATGGTTGAAGAACTTCATCGGAGACCTTGGAGTTATGCCATCCATAAAGGATCCCATAGAAGTATTTTGTGATAATGAAGGGGCGGTTGCCTTAACCAAGGAACCGAGAGATCATGGTAGATCAAGGCACATCGACAGAAAGTACCACTTCATAAGACATCTGGTAGAAGAAGGACACCTCGTGGCGAAGAGGATATCGTCACAAGACAACCCAGCAGATCCCCTTACACAGGGACTGAATAGGGTTAAGCACTTGCATCATGCAAGAGGCATTGGGCTAAAAGACGATATTAGTTTTAGTAATTAGATAAATTAGAAACTTGTAATAGCTAAATTGTAATTGACATTTTGATGATTGAATAAAAGGAGTTTTTATTTATAAGTAAAGTTACTGTCTTGTGTCAATTATTTACTATTGTTTCATTTTGCATGTTTTGACTTCCTGAATAATATAATTATTCAAACTATCCACAGTCGATCATACATTGGAAGTAGGTATGAGGCTAGACTGTCATGAGTTGGCTGTAGATGTCTAAGGAGTTAGACATGGCAAGAGTCTGCTACACCATTCATGTGTGCTTGTGAAATAAGAATTTGAGCATTGGATCAACCCGCACTCATTAGAATCACTTCATGGAATTTATCACGAGTTATTGTGAGATGATAATATCATATAATCTTCAAACCAAGATATATGAGTTGTTGACTAAAAATTGGTTGTGCATTGATGATGCGTAAACGCATCAGTAACTTGATGTCATAAAACGTATCGTTGTGCATGATTTAACGAGTAGTTAGTACAAGCATATCGATTCGAAGTTTATCTGTTCCTTTTATCATAAGAAGGATCAAAAGCGATATATGGACCCCTCGATGATTTGTTTTGACCTATCTACTGGGCCCGGTCAGAACGAAATTGATGTGTTCAATTATGTTCTATGTCAAACTAATCGGAAATCAGGAAACTAATTGCAGGACAATAAGTATGACTATATTGCATGTATTTGTCCGTTGATATCTTGTAGAACAGAGGAGTATATGATCACTTATCTAAGGACAGTCACTGACTGGGTCAGAGTTCGACAGCGGCTTTTCGAAGCTACGATTGTTAATCGGATCTTGAAGTTACATTGGCAGTTATAGTTATTAGACTTATCCAAGTGGGAGACTGTTGGATTTGGTGTCTAAGCCCATAACTATATCTGGTACGTACTTGACCCTATTGTAGCATGGTCCTTTTGGGTTGTCTTCACCAGTGCAATTTTATAGGATGGACTTTTGAGAATAAGATTATTGGTGATTTATTAATATATTATAAGTATAATATATTAATTGAGAAATCATATTATTTAATTAGTATTGGTCAAGAATTAATTTGGAACTAATTTTGTGATCAAAAGTGACTAATTAAATCTAAGGGGTCGATTATGTAAATCATCCATTCTTATAGTGTGGGCCAAAGATCCATTAGGGTGGGCTAAGTGGTTCATGGATAGTCCATGGAGCTTTAACCCATGGAGCCTAAGGGATATGGAAGGTCATGGTGCATTAGGGTTTCATGGATGAAACCCTATCCTTGAGAAACACTATGAAATCCTCCCCTTGGTGTCAAAATCGGGAACACATGTACACAAGAGTATAGAACCGATTTTTAAAGCCACAAGTCTTATTCTCTTAAGCCTCCTTTGCATATTGGTGTTTGTGACACATTAGAGGCACAACACTTGAGGTGCTCAAGCTTCCAAGGTCAAGAACTACACAAGAGGTAAGTTATCTAACTAGTTGTTACTTTGAATTGTATGCTAGTTAAGTTATATGCTTTGGAAATTTGAAAATGCATGTTAAATTAGAGAAAACATAGTTCCAAAGCATCTAGGGTTGCACGTGCACCATATGAGTGTTATAGTGCTTAAAACCCAATAGAAGCTACATTGGCAGTTATAGTTATTAGACTTATCTAAAAGGGAGACTGTTGGATTAGGTGTTTAAGCCCATAACTATAATTGGTATGTACTTGACCCGATAATAGCAAGGTCCATTTGGGTTGCAACTCTCTGGAGCAATTTGATAGGATGGATATTTGAGGAAGAGGTTATTGTGATTTATTAATATATTATAAGTATAATATATTAATTGAGAAATCACATTATTTAATTAGTATTGGTTAAGAATTAATTTGAAATTAATTCAGTGATCAAAAGAAACTAATTAAAGTTACGGGGACTGATTAGGTAAATCAATAATACTTATAGTTGGACCCATGATCCATGTTGACTAGGGTTTGGACTAAACCTACATGAAAGTCCATGAAAGGTTTAGCCCAAAAGGCCTATGTAATATGAAGAGTCATGGTAAATTAGGGTTTGCATGGTTGTAATCCTAAGCTATAAAAGAAGTCCCTAACACCCTAAAATCGGCCCCTTATGCATGCTAAAGTAGAGGCTAGCCGATTTTGAGCTCCTAAACCTCTCTCTCAAGTTCATTCTCTTGTTCTTGGTTTGTTGTAAGACATTTGAGGCATCACACTTGCGGTGCTAGGCTCCTAAAGGTCAAATACAAGCAAGCTACTACACAAGGTAATCTTCTAACTATTTTATGATTCAAATGTTATCTTGCATGCTAGTTTAGGCTTTATGCTTTGGAAAAACAATGTTGCATGTATAATTAGAGAAAACTTTGATCCAAAGCATTAGGGTTATATGTGCACCATAGGAATGTTAGAGTACATAAAACCCATCAGCTTTGTCATAGGTCCTTGAGAATCGAGAAATTTCCTTGTGCTTATAGTGACTCCATCATAAAAAATTGTAATTTCTTGTTGCACGTTGAAATAATGTTGAGGGCAATCTCGTAATAATCCCTTATAGCGCTCCCAAGCTTCATATAATGATTCCCCAACGAGTTTTTGGAAGTTTTGGATGTTTCTCTTAAGCTTTGCTACTCTAGAATGAGGGGTGAGTTGTTGAATAAATTCATTTCTAAAATCATCCCATGTTGTGATCGCTTCAGACGGAAGTGATTTCAACCAATCTTTTGCTCGGTCCTTGAGTGTGACCGGTAGAAGTCATAACATCACCACATCCTTAGTTACGTTGGGAGCATTGAAAATTTGAAAACTCCACCACTTCATCTGTGTGATTGTATAGCGTCCTCGTAGTCCTTCGCAAAGAATGGAATATCTTTTAGCATGC
Source organism: Lactuca virosa (assembly GCF_052849685.1). Classification (NCBI taxonomy): domain Eukaryota; kingdom Viridiplantae; phylum Streptophyta; class Magnoliopsida; order Asterales; family Asteraceae; genus Lactuca; species Lactuca virosa. Next base: position 212,753,039 of record NC_136428.1, on the reverse strand, counting down.
TAAGGATGTGTCCCAGAAGCTCAAACTTTGTATTGGTAGGAGTTTCGGGTGGCACAAGAGCCGACCCATTGTTCTCCCTCATACATCGATTGTACTCTTCCATTGTCATGGTTGTGATGTCCCCCATTGTTTTGTAGGATTTGCTTTTCACGTTCTATCTGAAACAAGAGAAAATAAACGCGTAAAAATGAACAAAATTTTATAAATTAAAAGTCAGATCGATTTCCACGGCATGGGATTTGGAAAACAGAAAATTGAAAAATATTTCTTTTCAGGATTTTACTTCTCAGAAAGGATCAATAACTAACGACAGATAGGTTTTAAGTATAATAAAACCGTTCCTCGACCACGGTGGCAAAAACTTGATGTGTATTTATTATACTCGTTTTATGTTTATAAATTGCACTTATTGTCCACTAAAAATGATACACAATTAGGCAAGTGTACATATTCGTTTGACAAAATAGAGATGGTAAGTACGGGTTGTCGAACACTTGGGGAACGAGAATGATTATAGATTAAAATATCTGGTAAAATTTAACTAAGTAGATAAGCAAATTGGGGGTTGGTTCTGATTTTGCAAGTTCAGAAAACTAACTTTCTTAAGAAAAAAAGTAACTTGAACTAAAGACAAACAGACAAACAATTTCAAAGACAAGAATTAAAGAGAACTTCCGTTTAGGTTTGATTAGCTAAGTCCCTGTGGTTGATTCTAACTATAGTGATTATGACGAGTACTAATGATCATATTACCAATCCTTTGATATAACATAACTACCAACTCAGTGATCGGGTGAACAAATAATTATATAAATCAGTATTAATTTCGAATTATGCAAGACTTGAATTATAAACTAACATTAATGAGCATAATATCAATTACATACATGAATGGTCATCACATATAGGCTTACACATTAAAATTACCAACTTTTCTATTTAACCCTAGACTTATGATTAAAGTCCCAGTCATACAAACCTAATGATCATAGTACTCATATGATTCAACTAATCAAGATATAATGATCATCTAATCTCAATAATACTCAATAATAAACAAGAAAAGATTAATCATTTTAACACATAAGGATCTTTTAACAAGCTAACATAACAAATAATCAACTAGATTAAAATCTGAAATCGTAGAATCAAACCATAGTTCCTAAGCTTCTCTACCCTAAACGAAAGTTGAGGATTTTTAGCCCATAATCATGACAAAAGAACAAGTAAAAGCAAAGAAAACTTTATACTTCATGACTGAAACAAAGCAAACCGAGTAATTAAGTGTAATTATGTCTTCAATCTTTTCAAAACTGGCTTTTTAAACGTATTCTAATCTCTAAAGCTCCAAAAAGGGTTCTGTGATCATCTCTGGTTGAAACAAACTTGTTGCATAATTTAGGGTAAGAGGCAAAACCGATCTTTTTATATTTTCCAAAATAGCGTCCACGCCGTGGAAATGGACTTAAACATGTGCCCATCAAGTCAACATCTTCGATCCTCCTGACACATTCGAGACGAGAAAAATCCATTCACAATGCCTTGGGACTCATAAGTCCATGCCATGGAATCTTCAAAATGTTTATTCTTTAACTTTTGTTGCCTGAACTCAACAATCCCGCTTTAACTCTATATTTCACTCCTTTTGATCCTGAGCATGTCTTCGCTGCTACAAAACAAATTTTTAAACATTATAAGCACCTTTTATCTGTAATAAAGACCAAATGTGGCTGAAAATACCAAAATATTGCATAAATTTGATGAGTAAATAGAGCAATATCAGGAGTCTTGATTGAATTTTGGAAAGAAATATGGCATGGAGATTTGTTGGCTATTACATTCTCGAGGCTATCTGAGTTAGAGATTGATAAAGATTGTTCGGTAGTTGATAGATGTCTTAATGGATATTGGACTTGGAACTGGTGTCACAATATTCATTGTGGTGAAGAGCTTCAATAGCTCTCGGGTTTGATTCAATGCCTTCAAGATGTTGCTTTTAATGAAAATCGTGATATATGGTGGTGGGATATTGGGAAAAACATGTCGTTTATGGTGGGGGGGGGGGTACTAGAAGATGGATTGATGATATGATTCTTCCTTTTATGGGAACGGAAATAAGATGTAATCCTTATATGCCTGGGAAGGTAAATATTATGGTTTGACGTGATCTGATGGATCAAACACGGTTTAATCTGCCAAGTAGGGGCATAGACTTCCCATTGGATTTATGTATGATATGTGAACTGCATGTCAAACAGCTTAACCATCTTTTTATTAGTTGTGAAGTAGCTGCTAGAATTTGGGATGAAATTTTCGTGTGGCTGGAATTGGATTGTGTGGATTTTGATTCTTTCCAAGGACTTTTTTATGTGATCGATAACTTATCGATTAGCTCAAAAAATGAAAGAAGTTGTTGATACCATCACGCGTGCTATGACTTGGGACATGGAAATCTAGGAATAACATGGTATAATTTATTGATTTTTTTAGTTTCTTTTTCATTTTTAATAATTATAAAACAATTATAGTTTTATACAACATACTATTTAAATAAAACATACTATTTAAATTAACCATAACATTTAAATTTATAAAAAAATATCTTACAATACAATATATATATATATATATATATATATATATATATATATATATACACACACACACACACAATAAATTTAAAACATAAAACGATAGTCCTAAGAATTGCCTAAATGTTTTGCCCGAATATTCGCCTTCATCACCCGTACCATTTCCGCATCTTCGGGCTCCAAACCTTCCACTCTAGTCCTAGGAATTGCCAAACCGTTCATCATATCTTCTCGCTCGCATCACTCCTTCTCCTCATGTGCTTGACTACGAAGGAAATCCAAGTGTTCACGTCGCAAATCATTTTTTTTCTTTTTGTAGTAAATTATGTTCCTGAAACTTCGCTTCAATTTCCGCCATATGCTTTGTTTTTTCTGTCAACTTCCTTGACATGTTTTGCAACACACTTCTCTTTGTCGCATCTTACCGGTCGTCGTGGAGGGGAGATCTCTTTACATGTCACGTCACCTCACATGTGAGGTCACATCCATCTTATAACACCATTGTGAAGAAATGGTCACCATGTTATAATCAATGTTATGATTTATTGATTTTGTTTTTTTCAAGTTTATTTTTCTTAATAACTATAAAACAATTACAATCTATAAAACATACTATTTAAATTAACCATAACATTTAAATTTTAAAGAAATATATATTACAATACAAAAAAAATGATAAATTTAAAACATAAAACGATAGTCCTAAGAACTGCCTAAATGTTTTGCTCAAATCTTCGCTTTCATCACTCGTACCATTTTCGCATCTTCGGGCTCAAAACATTCCACTCTAGTCCTAAGAATTGCTAACCCGTTCATCATATCTTCTCGCTCGCGTCACTCCTTCTCCTCATGTGCTTGACTACGAAGGAAATCCAAGTGATCACGTCGCAAATCATTTTTTTTTCTTTTTGTAGTAAATTGCGTTCCTGAAAGTTCGCTTCAATTTCTGTCATATGCTTTGTTTTTCTGTCAACTTCCTCCATATGTTTTGCAACGCGCTTTGCTTTGTCGTATCTTACTGGTCGTTGTGGAGGGGAGATCTCTTCGATGTCGTCCAAAATCTCATATGTGTTGGCGTTGAGGTCGATGTGAGTCCGTGCGCCGGAAACGTTGACTGAACTCGAATTTCGAGACCTCTTAGATTGAACCTCCGTCGATGTTGGAGTGTTAGTCCATTTTGGATCTCTTCTCAACATCTCCCATTATTTATCAAACTCGAACACATGACCCATCTCGACTCGATATTGCTCTTTTGAGGATTTAAACAAATCAAAGTCGTTGCAACCGCTCTGCTTTTCCGAATGAAGCTTGTTGGAGACCCCATTGACTTTTGTGCACCTCGTATTCACTTGAGTCCATTTACTACTACCCATATCACAATTGTAGTATGGTTTTTTCTTCAAGATATAGTGAAATTTGGCGAGCACCGCTTCCCGATAAACACCTTTCTTCATACCATTTACTTGAGTTTCATTTTTCGATGTCCCATACCATGCTACCGCTAAAGTATACTTCTCCTCTGGTGTCCACCATTGTGGAATTTCTTTATTTTCCGTGACAACCGTTTTACCTTTACATTTCCCTTTCCCTTTCCCTCTCGTACTACTTCCGACTTGCGTTTCGGTCACGATTTCTATTGATGGTTATGTGGGTGGTGGTTGGATGGTTGTTTCTGTTTGGACATTTGGCATCGAAGAAAAAGTACCAAAAAAGTTTTGTTGTAAATTTGGATTTTGTTCATAAAGATTTTGTTGAATGTAGGGTGAGGAAGGAAATTGGATCAGATGTGACGTGAGATTGAAATAACTTTCTTAGAGTGGTATTTGCGGCGAACTTTGAGAGTTTAATATTTTCATATTCGGCGAATCCAACCAGAGTGGTTATGTTTGGTTGTGAGATTGGGTTTGGTGGAGGGAGTTTGGGTTTTGCTCCATTTTTTTGGTTGGAGATGTATTGAATTGTATAAAATATAAAGATGAAGAAAAGAATGATGTGAAGAAAATATGGTAAAATGATATGTATTTATAGTTAATTCTTTTAATAAATTGACTGTTGTCAATGGTTATTACTCATATGACGGTTTGTTGCTGCCAATTCTCCAGTTTCAAGATGTTATAACATCAACGAGGTGTTCCACAACGAGAAGGGGTTGGTGTTTTGAGCGTTATATCGGCGTTGTGGAGGTGCCACATAGGTTCCGCTCATCCACGACGTTAGACACCCATACCCGATAGTCTTACAACTTATAATGGTGTTATATATATATATATATATATATATATATATATATATATATATATATATATATATATATATATATATATATATATATATATATAGGGTGAGGTTCAATAGAGAACCATAATTAACCAAGGAACCAATCTTTTTTTCAACTTTTAGAACTTATTTTTTATCAAAAAAAAAACTAAAAATACAAAAATTCATAACTTTTTATCTTTTTTCCAATGATATAAAATTCGAATTTTTTTTTACGTCAAATTCACAATGTGAATCTTTGAAAATTCACAACGTGAATCCGGATTCACACGGTGAATCCGAAAAATATTTTTCACATTCACAATGTTAATATATGAATTTAGATATTTTTAGATTTTTTTTTTCGATAAAGAATAAGCTCTACAAATTGAAAAAAAGATTTGATTACTTGAAGAATCAATAATTATGGTTCTCTATTGAACTTTTCCATATATATATATATATATATATATATATATATATATATATATATATATATATATATATAACACAAATTAAAATGGATGATTAAATCCGTAAAAATTACAAAATATACCAATTATTTATTTATTTATTTATTATTTTATTATCCCAAATCTTATGCTTAATAAACATGTATTCGTCGACCAAGAACTATAAGTTTACACGATTATCCCTGATTCGAATATTTCTATCAAACATTCACACTTCATAATCATATCTTATGGATCTAATTGAGCAATGATGAAGCAACACGGTTTAAAGAAAAATAATGAACGAGAAAGATCCAAAACCATCGTTATCATGGAGAAAAAGCACAAACCATCGCAATCAGGGACACCCAATTACCCGCTAATCACAGCCCTTCAATTGACTTCACCGGAAAAAATAATCCTCATGATCTCCGACCACCGCAGCCTCATTATGAGCAACAGTCACAGACGCCATTGTCGGCCGACCTAAATTATTGCTTTCACTCATTAAACCCGACAGCTGTAGGTACCCCAACTCCCTAACCCTAACCCCACAACTTTCTCTACAACACACATCGCATGTGACTCTTCACTCTTCAATCTCTAATCTTCAATCTTCATCTCCAATCTCAATTTCTTCAATCTTCACATAAGCTCTTCCTCCGTCAATGGCGTCTCCGCTTCTTCTCACTCCGATATGCCTGGTGTTGTTCGTTTTACTAGCGGTCACACGCGCTTCCGGTGTCGACGGCGGATTAAAGCAGCTCCAGCTGAATCTTGTCACCGACACTATGGAGATGCCGTTTTACGATGATGGTGATGAAATCGAAGGGGAAGGTGAAGATGATGGAGGTTTAACGGTTTCTGGTCGTAGATCTCTGCTATGGGGGAATATGAGATACTACATCTCTTATGGTGCGTTGTCGGCGAACAGAGTGCCGTGTCCTCCACGCTCCGGTAGGTCGTACTACACTCATAATTGCTGGAGAGCTAGAGGTCCGGTGCATCCGTACAACAGAGGTTGCTCCACAATCACCCGTTGCCGCCGGTGAAAATCCGCCATTGGAGGTTAACTGGTTATGGTTAAGGTTTGCTTGAATCAATGGTACTTCAATTTGTTAATAAATTAATGCATTCGCATTGACTTTATATGAATTCAGTAATGGTTATGGGATTTTGATTATTCGATTTGTTGAATGACTCCATTGATTCTCATTGAAGAACGTTTCTGATCCATTGAATTCTTCGATTGTTGCATTCGCATTGTGTTTATATGAACTCAGTTATGTTTATAATTAATACATGACGATATAAATTTGTAAGATGTCTATTTTGATGAAACATATAAATTCGATGCATAAATAAGTAATGATTTGTTTTGGATTTTCTACATGACCAAAGAGTATAAATAAACCATTGATTCGTGTGTAGAATGCTATTTGACTGAATGACTATATTATTATTTGCTAAAATATTATTTATTTTCATGTTAAGTAAATCGAGAAGAATGTTATTTAACTGAATGACTATATTATTATTTTATTAAAATATTATTTATCGACATCTTAAATAAATCAATTCTTTGATTTTTGTTTTTGAAAAAGGATAAAGTTATTGACGTGTAATATAAGCCTAAACACGATAAATCCATTTGCTAATATAATATAAAATAGAGATGTTGATTAAAATAAACAAATTGTTTGTTTTTCTTGCAAGTTGCAACTAATCATATATTCTGGAACACACTATTTCGGAATGTCATTTTGAATTTTTAGACTTATCATTCTAGAGTGAGATAATTACTTGTTGATTGTGGTAGATTCAAGCCTAAGCTTTTAATACTAGATTTTCTTAATTATTATTCGGAACAAGATAATCAAATGCACTACAGTATATATATCTATATAATAATAATAATAATAATAATAATAATAATAATAAAAAAGAGAGATTAGTTTGTAACTTTGTATGTATGTGTTGACGTTTCATCTACATATAACCAAGTATCTTACAATATGCAATATAAATAAAACAAATTAATCATTTTACGAAAACATATAACAACATAAATAAATAAGAACATATTTTAATATGCATATAATTCAATACATATTGTGTAAAATAAACCCTGAATCTTACAATCTATCTAATCTAATATCTAATAAATGAATCCTAAAATTGCCACATAGCATCTTTTTAGACCTTATCATTGACAAGTGGCGGGTTTTGGTTCACTATGTTTTTTAATTTCCCGCTCATTTTACTCATAATCATATCAATCCGAATCTCACATAATCAGCAAACATTTTTGTTATTGCTTATTTGCTAATCTCTAAAATTGGACATCTTCAATCTATTCCACAAAATCAAGAATGATTTATCTTCAACGAATTCAATCCAATCTTAATAAATCAGGATTAAAATTAAGTTATCAACAACCATCTCCTTATAATCTTTGTTTTTGTCTTCCACTATGCGCTCCGACTCCCCTTCTACACCGATCGATTTACTTTATCTCATCTGAATGAAAACCCTATAAATTTGATGGAACCACCACCTTACCTCCATGCACACCAGTTCCTGTGCTAATCTAAACCATTACCCACAACAACGCAACTAATACCACCACATTTCTTCCACCATCACATGACTTCCATCACTACCCAACTTTCTGTGTTGTCGTCTGTGTCACTTCCTTCTCAGTCTCTCTTACTTCTAATTAGCTTTCCTTCTGAACCATCTTACAGCTATTGAAAAAGACAAAACAAGAATGGAGGTTGAAGGTAATGTATCTTTGTTTCTAATGGTGCATAATTCCTGCCCATTAATTGTTCGACCAAATGTACTATACAATAAAATTCAATTTTTCGGCCATATTACTATATTAAACTATTTACAGTCACTTCCAGCATGAACTTCTCACTCTAACTTCATAATTAATTACTATAAAAAATTTGCATTTTTCTTTTTTCCTTCAGGCTAATGTAATGTTAATATCTTCTTTCTAGAAAAAAAGGTTTTACCTTAAAGGTCTGTTCTGAAGTTCTTTATTCCCGTAATACAACGGATTGAGGGATTGGGAATGTTAATAACATATATGTGGAACTTCACGATTTTACTACAGATGCATTGGAGCATAGATTAATGGGTATATTATCCTTGACATACCTTATCCAGGACATGTCAGTTTCTCTAATACATATCTTAAAGTTAAGTTTGAATATAAGGTGGTGTTTGTTTTTTCGAAGCGAAAATGTCTGAAGTCTCCGAACCACCTCTGCAACCCTCTGTAGCAGAAGAGGTGGACCAAACGGCTGCAACATTTAATAAAAAGTCAGTTTGTTTTTTAACGCCTGCAGACTGTTGTAGTAAGTTAAAGTAAGGTGTGAAGAGGTTTGAAGCAGTTGGTCTACTATTGCGCCACGCAGCACACACGCAACAGTTTTTAAGTCAGAAGTCTTCTGAAAAACAAACAGCTGCGAATGGTCAAGTGTTGCGCATGTGCTGCGCGTCGCAACAATAAGTGGTCTGAAGTGGTTTTCTAGAAAAAACAAACAACACCTAAATGTTTAAAAATATGATTATTAAAAACTACCTTATTACATATAGTGTATGGTATGAGGTATCACATGATTCTTTGATCTTCAGAGCTATTTAGAGAGCAATACCTAAGAGGTACTCTTTTTGGGGTTCTATGTCTAATAGGATTATCGGGCTAGATTCAAGACCTTTGTGTTAATATTTATTATTGTTTATTTTAAGGTTATTTGACATATAAATCATGTTCGAGGAATTGAAAAACCTACTATTGTATTTCATCCCTTTTTAGAGTTCAAATATCATCAACGATGATGTAGCTTTGAAGATGAAGTGGAAGTGGAGATAATGTTATGGCCTGTAAAAAGTTAGCATGTTATATTTCATATTACTATGTGTGGCTCATCAGGAAGAAGAAGGAATGATTTTAGATGACTTCTTCTGAATCTTTCTGCATATATTTTGTTGTTTAATTAAATTTCTCTTGAAGATAGATTTAGATGGATGTGATTACTTTTTGACATGTTCATGTTATTCGGTATAGAATTAACGTTTTGTTTTTTATTGCAGTTAAGACTCTACTAACGATGCTTATTGCATTATGACCACCAAATAAGGCTTCGGGTTTTTTGGATTGCAAAAAATAAGTAAGGCATCTTCTTGTAATTAAATCTCGTGAAGTTGCCTCTAAATATGGTATTCTACATTGCTAAAGGCTCGCCGATCTGGTCATTCTGAGCACCTAAACTATTCCTTAATTGTTCTTAAGTTATTTCTAATTTATAAATTTGGTTTAATTTGTTTATTTTTCAAGAAAGTTTTGGTAAGAACATAGAATTTTAGGGCTAATAAAAGGAAAACCCATTGAACATAACAATGATTTTAGTTATTTGATTTGAAGAAAAACCGGTGGGAATATTAAAGGTGTTATTAGGATTTTTATGGTTTCCAAAGATGTAAAACCTTTTGCAAAGTTTAATGCTATTTTCAGTTATTGTGAGCAAAATGATATCTACTCGCCTCATGTTGTTTGTGAGTTTTTTTTTCTCTACTTAGCCTATCTAAGTCTAAATATAGATGTTGATGAAAAACCCTGATGGGTTTGCATACACCATATATCTTTCTCTACATTTCACTTCAATTCCATTTACAAAGTTTGATGTTATCTATAGAGTTTTTTGATGAGGTTACTGCACTGGTGGAGTAGAAGTCAATAAAGACAAGATATAGCAATTAGCAACTTACCTTCTTTTGTTGTTTCTTTAGCTAAAGCAACATTTACATACTTTAATTATCATTTTCGATTATTTTTTACCATTTAAGTTATGATTTTATTATCACATTTGTGGGCTTGGTTCTCTCTGAAGCATTCATGATAAATTATGTCTTACTAGAAATGGTTTTATACTTTTTTTTATTGATTATTCAAAAAATTATTAACTTTCTTTATTAATTGTTGTGTTGGTTGTTGATCGTAGTCAATGTGTATGTATATTTTTTTTGTTATTAAGTAGTTTTTTTAGTGTTGCATTACAAAGTATTCTTTTTGCGGGATTGGAAAGTTGTTGTTGATGGCGAGTTAGAGATCAGTAGCAAAAATTTTAATGAATTGATGTTGATGGTGAGAAGCTAAAGAATGCATGGATTAAAATGTTGTTAGTGGACAATGAATGATACATTTAAGATAGTTATTGATAGTTTTTTTTGAACTTTTTATCATTTCAAACTATTATATCTTATCATTATAAAGTATATTAATTTGAATCAGGACAAATCATCTAACTTTGTAAATTAATAACTATTTGAAAATCATTGATTAATTATTATACTTTTGAAGTATCAATATTCTTTTACTCTGATAACCGTAGTTTCCACGAGTTATAACCTACTACATTATGAAACATTCTCTAAAGTTAAAACATAACTTGTAACTAATAACATTGCATGGGTAGACACACTTGGTCTATATTTATTTGGTTATTTATGACCAAAATATCGGATACCATATGTCTTTTTCAAGAGATGATTGGACTGCTTAATATGTAGACCAATTACGCACCCAAAGCCAAGTCTAAATATACGGTGAATAATAAAACAAACTTTAAAATGACGTATCTACATTTTCTTTCATGGCAACGAAAGAGGTGACATGTGTAGGGATCAAGGTTGTAAAAAACGCTCGACATTTGCTAGTCAGTGAACTTGGGTGAAGAGATTAACCGACTACGCGATGATTAATCGGAGGATTAACCAAGGACCATTAATTGCTAACTTGTTGAATTTTAAAAAATTAAATATGACTAATATCATAACAAAGTTCATAAATACCACTAATATCATAACAAAATAGATTAGTATGATTAATGCAACACTAATCATTCCTCAAATAGTTTATATTGAGATAAAACTTCTTCAAAGTGTTAGAATTTCATCATTTTCTACTGCTTTACTCATCGTGTATGCAGGGATTAATCGCTAGACGCCCTCTAGTCGATCGAGTATCACCTAGGGATTAATCGGAAATTAATCAGGATCAAGTCGAGATTTTTACAACACTGGTAGGGATAGTGTGAGAAACGTTCTTATAGATGTGTTGTTGGAGGTAAACCATCCCTTTCAAACCAAGCTAAGCTATAAGACCACTCATCATGCTACACCTCCTAAGTCGGTTGTAACTTCTCTATGGGATTATTATCCACCTAATGTAAATGTGGGATATATAAGATAAGATGTCAATTGTAAAAAAGACAATCATATCTGATAAACATAAATGGCTTCCATGCAATTGAGTCGTTGTATTCATCTAAGCTTGGATAATGTAATGGCTTGAGGGATCACATTTGCTGACTGAGTATCGATGTTTGGCTAAATGAAAATTTATTTAAAATCAAATCTATCAAATTAACATATCAAAATATTAACAAACACAATTATTATACAAGTAATTCAATATAATTAATATGACCTTGAAATTATAAACCCCTAAAAGGTGTGCATCATTTTATGAGGTGTTTTCTCTTTCACTTGGACGTGATGAATATGCTCCTTTAGTTTGGTGAATATCGTCAACAACTCATTGTACAACGAAGGTTTGTATCGATTGAATACAATTCAAGTATAAAGACGAAAGTGAAACTTAATCAAAGAAAATAAAGAACATAAATTAAAGGACACAGAGAGTTCTCCAAATTGTTCTTTCACCAGGAAAGAGTTTTGCCTTCACCAAGAAGACCGGTTGTCACAAAGACGGTCACCAAGACAAACTCTAGATTAGGGTTTACCCTAATGTAGATTATATACTAATCTATACAAGTATATCCCTTGATTGAAGGGATTGCTTCTAATCTATACTAAGAACCGATCTTATCACAAAGATATCGGATCTGTGATCTATTCTATACTTATCTATATCATTACCTAATATACAATAGATTACATAGAATAACTATGCTATATGTTTGCGTTGTCAATGTTGTGCACGCTTATGCAGACAGAAAGTGTAGAGTGCTTAACTCATCATGTCATAAGGTGTGACCTTACAATCTCCCCCTATCTGATGATGTCAAAACTATTCTTCTTCAGAATCATCGGAAGAGCCATTGTAAAACTTGTCAGATTCTTTCAAGATCTTAGGCTTGACCCATTTGAATTGATCAATTTAAAGTTCATCCAGTCTTCTACTAAGATTCAAATATATCAGCATGCGATATCATCTTTCTAGTTCATAGTGACCAAGTCCTTCGAAACGAAGATGAAACAAATGTTCAGTGGGAGCAGAAGGAAGATCATCAATGAATTGAAATAACATTTGATTCTGACTGTCAAGATAAAATATCCCATGCTCTGGTTCTGGAATGAACATATATTGGACTGGTTCAACACCCACTGATAATTCATCATTGATATACCAAGTTCTATAAGGAAGAAGAAACTTGGTATTCTTGGACTGTCTGGGATCACCTGTTCTTCTTGAGGATGACAGTCTAGATGGACCAACTGATGCTACAAGGTTCAGCTTCTTGACTTTGTTGAGAAGCGGATAAATTGCCAACTTTCACTTCCTGAGCATGAATACCCTTGTGTTTGTTGATAATTTCTTGAATTTGCATCCACTCGCTGTAGCCAAATTTAACTAGCTCACGAGCATAAACAACTTTAGTGTATTCATATTCTATTTTCTTTTTAACCAAGTGAAGCTTCAGGGACTCGTTTCTTGGTTTAGTGCATCTTACTTTGACAATGGGATTAGGCTTTGACCATTGAGTGAGAACATCTCCAAACTTCTTCCTATCAATCCGGACATTTAGGTCTGAAACAATGTGTTGTTTCTCCACATTATTATTAAAGATTTTCTTGACCTGATTATCAGTGCTTTGAACATTAGTACTCTCATCAGTGGAAGCAAGAGCTTGAGCAAGTTTGGCAAACAAACATAATTTCTCTAACTTCCTCAATGGGTAACCTCCATGTTTCTGTCAGATCATTTAGATCAAAGATGAGATTTCTTTTCTTTTTAGGAAGAGATGTTGAAGGATCACAAACAGCAACAGCAGAAGAGCTTCCAGTTTCAGCGTCATGAGCTCCCCCTGAGAAGGAAGCCTTCCTCTTTCGAGGATTTGAGTTGATCATTGTCAGAGTCAATGTCACTATCAGTTCCTTGAGGAACCTCTTGAGAAATATCTCCCTCAAAGTAAGAACCCGGGTAGACAACATTTAAGGGAACAATAGGAAGAGCAGCATGTTGCATGAAACCAAGATCAATAAACCCTTCATAGTCATTGGTCTCTAATTGATCACCAATATCTGGAATGGGTTGATCAGCGTCTAGAATATCAACAACATCAATCTGCTTTAAAGGATCAACTTCAGCTTGAACCCTTCCAGTCATCTTAGGATAAGATGGAGTTTGTACAATCATCACCTGCATTTTCATTGACTGAGGATCCCCTTGATTATTCTCCCCCCTTTTGGCAGCATCAAATTTGGGAGAAGAGTTAGGAGGTAATGTGTAACGACCCAAAATCATGACTAAAAATTTCGTTTTAAAAACATTACTTAAACCACAACTGTAAATTCATAACATAAATCATAACATAAAATCATAATGTTAATTCAAAACATAATCTTCTTATCAGAGTAAAACATCCCAGGCTGACTAACTATGGTGTGTGCCATGCGATCATCCCGAGCTCTTCCCTCCGCTACCGGAAGTACCTGAAACCAAAACTGAAAACTATAAGCACGAAGCTTAGTGCGCTCCCCCAAACTACCACATACCATACAATAACATATAAAGCACATACTGGGCCTTGCCCACTGCATCAGACCAAAGTCCGGACTAACTGGGGCCTTGCCCCCTGCATCGGACCGAAATCCGGACTAACTGGGGCCTTGCCCCCTGCATCGGACCGAAGTCCAGACTAACTGGGGCCTTGCCCCCTGCATCGGAAGGAAGTCCGGACTAACGGGGCCTTGCCCCCTGTATCGGACCGAAATCCGGACTAACTGGGGCCTTGCCCCCTGCATCGGACCGAAGTCCGGACTAACTGGGGCCTTGCCCCCTGCATCGGACCGAAGTCCGGACTAACTGGGGCATTGCCCCCTGCATCGGACCGAAGTCCGGACTAACTGAACATAGCGTAACATGATCATAGCATATAAGTACATATACTGCATCGGACCGAGGTCCGGACTAACTAACACATAAACATGCCTGAATCACAAAGACATCAAGCATACTAAACTACTGCATCGGACCAGAGTCCGGAACTACTGCTAACTAAACGGGCCGGCATTGTGGCCGTAGGCCCGTTCCTACTGGGAGGAAAACTCACCTGAACTGCTGAACTCTGCTGATAATCCTCTGGCTGCTAATCGACTATTTTCTGAAGCGATGCTCTCCTAGCTCACCGAGATACCAACACCAAATAATAGATCTTAGCCTAACTGTCCTCCAGAGGTCAACTAAGTCATCTCTGGTCAAGGTACTGGTCAAAGTCAACCTTCCAGTTGACTAGACTCGCCGAGTTGTTCTACCAACTCGCCGAGTCCATGCTCCTCAAATCCCAAACAACCCCGACTCCACTCGTCGAGTCTAGCGAGAACTCGACGAGTTCTCCTTCATCTAACACATCAGGACTATCTTCAACTGACTCGCCGAGTTGTTCTACAACTCGCCGAGTCCATCTTCATCAGCTAAGAAGATTGCCTTGGACTCGCCGAGTTCCTCCTTGAACTCGTCGAGTACCATGATCTTCATGTCCATCACGGACACAGACTGGCTGAGTCCTTCTCTAACCCCACTCACTGATCCGACTCATAAACAGAAGGGTTTGGGTTTTGCGACCCGACTCGCCGAGTCCATGAGCTGACTCGCCGAGTCCTACTTGTGACAACTCTATTCTGTCGATTTCAGTCAATTTCAACACTTCCAACCCATAGATCTGGACTCCTTATGCTAGCATTGCACGTAAAGTTGCCAACTTTACGTGCATGCAAGGTGCTATGAGGCTAAAACACTTAATCCAAGCTTCAAGGAAGACCTAGGTCATGAAATGGGACCTTAGCTGAATAAAGCCAACTACTTTGAGCTTCTAAAGCTCAAGAGTGTCCAGATCTGTTGTCCAAACCATCCACAAAGGCTTAATACTCGGATTCTACTTGGAAATGATCCAATTGTGACAAAAAGGCAAGCTAGAAAGGGGATTTATCAATTGAAAGCTTAAGGTCCAGACTTTTTACCTTATAACAGTTGCCAACTCAATGTGAAGGCTGGATCTACACTTCCTTCCTTGCTCCTTTCTCCCAAGCCTTCAAAATCCACTCTAATGGACCTTAATTTTCACCAAAAGCTCTAAAAATGAAGTTGGGTGGCTAGGGTTTTGGGGTTCTGGACGAGAGAGGCTGTAATGAACCTTAGGGAAGAGAATAAGATGCTTAAATAGGGCACCAAATCCCAGAATTAGGGCTTCCTAACCCAGACCTGACTCGCCGAGTCCACTCTCCGACTCGTCGAGTCGGTCACTTAATCTTGCACCCGGATCCCGCTCCGACTCGTCGAGTTCTTCCTTGGACTCGACGATTTGACCCCCTTTTGACTTAGGGTTTTTCTTTCCTTTCTTGGATTTTCTGATACCGGGTGTTACAACTCTCCCCCACTTAAACTAGACTTCGTCCTCGAAGTCCGCTACGGCCAACTGTCCTGCAATCTGCTTTCAACCTTTCTGCCTGAGGAATCAAACTCCTACTGACCATTTCCATTGACCTTCCGCCCGGTCACTCAGACTAGCACTAGACCTTGCAAATCACAATCCTCCAGTGCACTCTGATCCCGTTAATCCTGAGAACACAAACTACTCAACTGACAACCCTTCCGGTACTCCGCGAGTACTTATGCTGGACATCCTAGGTGCTTACCCTCTTTTCCTTGCGCGTTTTCTGGATTTCCCAAGGCAACTCCCATAGCTAACCATCTCCCCTGCCACTGCGAAGAACATTCCTTTCACGCTACCAATTACTCCAGCCATTTAAATTAGATTTCATCCTCGAAATCCTTGCTTATCATTCCTTACCATTCCTTACATGACTACTCCGGTTCCCACTAGAACAATAGAATTCATAGATCCACTTATCCCTGCGATCCACTTATACTTAGCCATAACTCAGATAATCGTGCTATGAGTGACTTGCCACTCCCCAAGCTATCCATGAAAATCCAAAATACCATTACCGCTGGAGACCCAACACTGTCTGAAACACTGACCTGCCTGGAACACTGAACTGCCTGATCACTGAACTGCCTGATCACTGAACTGCCTGAACATTGAATTGCCTGAACACTGAATCGCCTGAAACACTGAACTGCCTGAAACACTGAATTGTCTGAAGCGCTGAACTGCCTGAAACACTGAACTGCCTGAAACACTGAACTGCCTGAAACACTGAACTGCCTGGAACAGTATGCTGCTACATGGCTGCTTTCCAACATCTCTCGAGACCTTCCTGGTCTCAATTCATTCGTCAGCCATCTGAAATATCGGGTTCCAACCCGACTGCGGAGCCAAAGGAGTCCCTATTTTAGTCGCCTCACACGACCTCCGAACCAAAAACCTTCCCTGGAACTAGTTGCCACGAGTTATCATGTCACTGAGGTTCTAACAACTTCCTGATCCAACCGATCGGGTCCGAGCGTCGAATCCTGATGCTACCAACCCACGGCTAAACGTGATTGCTACATGACCAATTGTAGCCTTATATAACAAGTAACCTGAAGCAATCCATTGCTTCCTCGATCTCAAAGCTGTGGTGGCATTCCTACAGTCTTATCGCTGGCCCAACTAGGTCTAATCCATCCAGATAATTCCAAAATCCACCTCGTGGATCTCCACATCCTCACTGCTACTCCTGAACTGGGGGGCTAATGTTCCTTCCGCGTCCTAACAATGCGCTCATGCTGTCTACCAGCCAAGTGTATTCCACGGCTAAGCCCATAGTCTCACAACACTCTAGCACTACCTAACTGCTAGTGAATGCTATGGCTACACCCGCAGAGTTACAACACTCAAACACTATCTGGCTGCTAGTGAATGCTACGGCTACACCCGCAGACTTACAACACTCTAACACCATCTGACTGCTGGTGAATGCTACGGATACACCCATAGACTTACAACACTCTAACACCATCTGACTGCTAGTGAATGCTACGGCTACACCCGCAGACTTACAACACTCTAACACTATCTGACTGCTAGTGAATGTTACGGCTACACCCGCAGACTTACAACACTCTAACACTATCTGACTGCTAGTGAATGCTACGGCTGCACCCGCAGACTTACAACACTCTAACACTATCTGACTGCTAGTGAATGCTACGGCTACACCCGCAGACTTACAACACTCCAACACTATCTGACGAAGAGTATACATATGACGTATCATTCAAGACTGGAACCAGGTCCTGACTGGAATCCCCAACCTGATTCCCTAAGGCTTGCTGGCAACCATTACGGGAATGCGATCTCCCTTCTGGCAAGTTTTTCCAAACTTCCATCTCACACTATCCTCAAACCATACAACTGCCTAGGCTGTCTTCCTTTCTGATAAGGAAGCGAAACTTACCCCAGTTTCAAAATTGTTCCTCCTTCTGAATCCTTGGATGATGCTCCCCCACTTTGATTCTACTATCGTCTTACAGCACCCGATGCTGGAAGGATCCTCAATCCTTCTTACCATTCTATGCCCAATCCGCTGAAAGTCATGTTTGCCATTGCTAGTGTGTCACTACTAACCAATCCAAAAGATCACACCACTTCTAAGAATCTGAATACCTCTACGGTGATAACCTGCTAGACCTAGGAAGCTCCGAATCTCAATTGGAGACCTCGGAAACTCCCACTGCATCACGGCCTCTACTTTAGCCGGAATGACTAAAATACTCTTCTAATTGGCAGGGTACCCAAGAAATTGCACCTCGCACAACCAGAACTCACATTTGGAGTACCTTGCAAAAAGTCTCTCCCTTCTCAAAGTCTCTAGCACCTCCCCCAGGTGCTCCTCGTGCTGAAAAATAACCGATCTATACCTGAACTACACCTTCCCAAAGGTAGTGAGATACTACCGAGTCTTACTCATACTTGCTAGGGTTACTACTTCCGAAGTAACCTGCTCTACAGGGGACATCCTCCAACTATCATTCCAAATCCAATGTATGTAGATGGCATATGACTCACTCATAAGTAGGTAATATAATATTCCAATATATGTACCTACTAAATCGGTGCAGAATCATAACAACAACATCATAAATAATAATTGACAGGAAGGTAAAAGATACGTACCTCCAACATCCCGTGCTGCTCGAATCCTTGCTGAAATCAACCGGAATGCTCTGCTCCGGGCCGTGGGCGCCCTTGCCCGACCCTGACGTCTGCTGGCGGTTCTCGAAGTCTCAGGGGCAGGAGCTGTCACCTGCCCTGCTGAACACAAACTCGGACAGTGGGCCTTCTTGTGGCCCCTCTGACTGCAATGGAAACATATTAGGTCAAGTCCCTGGGCGATGGTAGTAGTACAATCTCTGCTAAAATGACCAGTCCGACCGCACTTAAAACAGCCAGGATCACCGCCTCTACTACTCCTACACGCACCCCCGTGCGTCCTGCCACACTTACCGCATCGGCTGCGGTCCTGGAAGTCTCTCGATCTCAAACTCGGCCCTTTGGTTCTTTTACCCGAACCTGTGGGCCACTGAACCTCATCCGGTTTTCTCTTCCTTTCTGACTCCCAGTCAATCTCTCGCTCCTGCGTTATCCCATCGTCCCCACCAATCGTCTGAACAACCGTTGTCTGATCCTGGAGCTTCTCGGTCAACCTATCAGTGACCCTCTCGACGATGTCGGGTAGCTCCTCGCGAACGACTCGTGATACTTCCGCAGCAACCCAATCACGTAGTGAACTCTCCTGGGGACAGGGTGCCCCACTCACTCCCGACCCCTGATGGCAAGAGCTAAAAATGGGATCTCCCTCCCTGATGGATCCCTGGGATCCATAAGAGTCGGGCTCTAGACAAGCCCCAAACTGCCCTGAAACTATCCCGGCCCTAAAGGCCTCAAGACGACTTTCCAAAAGCTCCACGATGGCCTCCCTAACCGAACCGAATATCACAGGAGTCTGATCAATGATGTTGCGCATAATCTCTGCGGAAATGACATCTCTCATCTGATCATTAAGCTGTCCGGCTCTAGAGCCTGAGCCAGATCCCTCCCCGGCACCTGAACTGCCAACTGGTATCTCGCGCAACGTCACCATGCTGAAAACATATCGCAATAACTGTCAGAATTCTCATTGCTGCTGAGGGATCTCTCACACACACTCTACAATTTCCCTGGTTTCGTCTTGGCCCCTCTTGAATCAAGTATAGATCCTCTGCTTTCAGTAGTATGGGCCCCTACTACCTTCCACATCTATCCGTACTTTCCTCAAGAACTTCCTTGACTCAACCAAGTCCCTTCTACTGCTACTGATCTCTGCTACTCTCATCCTAGGCTTGCCCTAGGGAAATCTCTAACTCTACCCAAACCAGTCCTCAACTGCTGAAGGCCTCCTTGTAATGCCAATTAGCCATCACCTGAATACCATCACATGTGACCAGACTCAGATAATCCTTCGAGTAAGAGACTCGTCCCTATAACGGTTAGACTCAAACGAGAGCTGCACAATAGGGCCAAATCCAGCACTCTTAGATTATTCAACCCTGATCACATGTGACGTGACGTATTCGGACACAGGAAACTACTCAAGCAAATCTATCCTCATAACGAGAAACTGTACTAGCATACAATGCTAAGCTCATACTATCAGGCATAACCTAAACATGCTATCCTACTGCTGTCTACTCAATACTAGCATACAATTCTCAATAAGCTGAAACACATATAACAGGCACATAAGGCATCCTCCTAGATCCTTAGTCCTATTCTAGCATGCTGTTCTACTGAAACTGGAACTGATAATTATAACATAAACTTGTATGGGTAATTTGCGAGCACTTACTTGAGCTCGGCTGATCGCATGCACCACACCCTTTTTCCTTTTCTCAAAACTCTTTTCTTTTTAAGTTTCTTTTCCAAAAATTCTTTTGAAAACATTTTTCTTTTGAAAATCTCTACCATTTCCTTAGTTTGAGTCCAGTCATACCCGAAAGTGTGCCTGAATCCCTCAAACCAAGGCTCTGATACCAACTTGTAACGACCCAAAATCATGACTAAAAATTTCGTTTTAAAAACATTACTTAAACCACAACTGTCAATTCATAACATAAATCATAACATAAAATCATAATGTTAATTCAAAACATAATCTTCTTATCAGAGTAAAACATCCCAGGCTGACTAACTATGGTGTGTGCCATGCGATCATCCCGAGCTCTTCCCTCCGCTACCGGAAGTACCTGAAACCAAAACTGAAAACTGTAAGCACGAAGCTTAGTGAGCTCCCCCAAACTACCACATACCATACAATAACATATAAAGCACATATTGGGCCTTGCCCACTGCATCGGACCGAAGTCCGGACTAACTGGGGCCTTGCCCCCTGCATCGGACCGAAATCCGGACTAACTGGGGCCTTGCCCCCTGCATCGGACCGAAGTCCGGACTAACTGGGGCCTTGCCCCCTGCATCGGACCGAAGTCCGGACTAACTGGGGCCTTGCCCCTACATCGGACCGAAGCCCGGACTAACTGGGGCCTTGCCCCTGCATCGGACCGAAGTCCGGACTAACTGGGGCCTTTCCCCCTGCATCGGACCGAAGTCCGGACTAACTGAACATAGTGTAACATGATCATAGCATATAAGCACATATACTGCATACTGCATCGGACCGAGGTCCGGACTAACTAACACATAAACATGCCTGAATCACAAAGACATCAAGCATACTAAACTACTGCATCGGACCAGAGTCCGGAACTACTGCTAACTAAACGGGTCGGCATTGTGGCCGTAGACCCGTTCCTACTGGGAGGAAAACTCACCTGAACTGCTGAACTCTGCTGATAATCCTCTGGCTGCTAATCGACTATTTTCTGAAGCGATGCTCTCCTAGCTCACCGAGATACCAACACCAAATAATAGATCTTAGCCTAACTGTCCTCCAGAGGTCAACTAAGTCATCTCTGGTCAAGGTCCTGGTCAAGGTCAACCTTCCAGTTGACTAGACTCGCCGAGTTGTTCTACCAACTCGCCGAGTCCATGCTCCTCAAATCCCAAACAACCCCGACTCCACTCGTCGAGTCTAGCGAGAACTCGACGAGTTCTCCTTCATCTAACACATCAGGACTATCTTCAACTGACTCGCCGAGTTGTTCTACAACTCGCCGAGTCCATCTTCATCAGCTAAGAAGATTGCCTTGGACTCGCCGAGTTCCTCCTTGAACTCGTCGAGTACCATGATCTTCATGTCCATCATGGACACAGACTGGCTGAGTCCTTCTCTAACCCCACTCACTGATCCGACTCATAAACAGAAGGGTTTGGGTTTTGCGACCTGACTCGCCGATTCCATGAGCTGACTCGCCGAGTCCTACTTGTGACAACTCTATTCTGTGGATTTCAGTCAATTTCAACACTTCCAACCCATAGATCTGGACTCCTTATGCTAGCATTGCACGTAAAGTTGCCAACTTTACGTGCATGCAAGGTGCTATGAGGCTAAAACACTTAATCCAAGCTTCAAGGAAGACCTAGGTCATGAAATGGGACCTTAGCTGAATAAAGCCAACTACTTTGAGCTTCTAAAGCTCAAGAGTGTCCAGATCTATTGTCCAAACCATCCACAAAGGCTTAATACTCGGATTCTACTTGGAAATGATCCAATTGTGACAAAAAGGCAAGCTAGAAAGGGGATTTATCAATTGAAAGCTCAAGGTCCAGACTTTTTACCTTCTAACAGTTGCCAACTCGATGTGAAGGTTGGATCTACACTTCCTTCCTTGCTCCTTTCTCCCAAGCCTTCAAAATCCACTCCAATAGACCTTAATCTTCACCAAAAGCTCCAAAAATGAAGTTGGGTGGCTAGGGTTTTGGGGTTCTGGACGAGAGAGGCTGTAATGAACCCTAGGGAAGAGAATAAGATGCTTAAATAGGGCACTAAGTCCCAGAATTAGGGCTTCCTAACCCATACCTGACTCGCCGAGTCCACTCTCCGACTCGTCGAGTCGGTCACTTAATCTTGCACCCGGATCCCGCTCCGACTCGTCGAGTTCTTCCTTGGACTCGATGAGTTGACCCCTTTTTGACTTAGGGTTTTTCTTTCCTTTCTTGGCTTTTCTGATACCGGATGTTACATAATGGAGGAGTTCTGGGGGAGGATTAGGTGGAGGAAGATTATTTGATGGAGGTGGATGAGTATTTTCACATGGATAATTTGGTGGAGTGTCATCAACAATCAAATCATCATCATCACCCAAAGCCATAAGTCGCTTCATTATGGCAACATCTCTTTCAACTTTACTCACCATTTTATCCATTGATTGAGTAATCTGAACAATTAGAGAAAGTTGGGAAAGCGTAGTAGTTTGAAAGCTAATGATGGATTCTTCTTGATTATCTTGATGAAAGGCAACAATCATGACAAGAACAGTCTCAGCTTGAGGAGGAGGAGACGATGGCTTTAGAGAATTGACATATTGGATCATTGGCTCAGTATTTTCCACAATAGGAGGGGTTAACCCACATTGTGCATCATCATCAACAGAGGAAGAGGATGAAGAGGTAGTTGAAAAACGAATGTTCTTGTTCATCCTTAGAGGAGAGTTCATTCCCTGAGCAAAGTCTTCTCCCATATCAGCGGATGATTCTTCTTTATCTTTATCAGTGTCTTCTTCCTCATCAGGCCCTTATTTATTAACAACTTCTAGATCATCAACATTCTCATTATTCTCTTCTTCATTACCAGCATCATCATTATCATCATCATCTTCAGAGTCTGAGGATTCAACCACATAGGGCTTTTCAATCCACTTTTTCATCCTTGCAGTAATAGGCAAGCCACCATGAGATGGAGCAGCATTAATAATATTTAAGGAAAGGGTGGGAATTGGAATGATAATCCCATGACTTTCAACATAGCCTTCATCTCGAGACAAGATCAGACCAAGCCAACGAGGATAAGAAACATTCAATGGTTTCTTGTTCCTAGTAATGTAGTCAACCATTTGATCAAGAAAAAGTTGAGAAAAATCCAGTTTTTTGTTGTAAACCATAGAGTATAAGATTCTTTGCTCAAAGAGATTCAATTGATCCAAAATTCCATTCTTGTAACCATGAAAATTTTCCAATCACACCTGTTAATTACTTCCAACCTAGATTAAAGCACTGACGAAGAGTGTTCTAGTATGGATCACGAGTGAGGCCCTGAAGTTTGAAATTAAACTCTAATTTTTCTTGAACAGATTTGAAACTTTCTTCATAGGGAGTTTCAGAGTAACTTTCAAATTGAGGAAGACGAAGAGCAGTTCAAAGTGATTCTACATCAATAGTAACCCTATATTGACCATATCCAATGGTTCTAGTGATGGTTCGAGCAACAATGTCAATAGAGCATGTATAGTAAAACTCACATACTTGTTTAGGCTAGTAAGGGTCCGGGAAGTCGCAGAATGCATATCGAAGAGGACCTCTTTTGACATAGTTGACAAAATCTTTGATTCCCGAGTTTGCGAACTGCTTTGGGATTTCATCTGAGAACGACACATTTGTCGTTTGAATGATGATGGTAGAGTCAGGAGCATGAGGACCTTTGATGACGTTAGCATTGGGGAAAACTCATACAAGGGCTTTGACATGGTGAAAGATTTGAGGATGATGGCGATTTAGAGTCTTTTAGAGAGAGAGAGCGAGAGAGAGAGAGAGAGCTTAATTGCTTGAATTTCTTGTAAAAGTGACCTAGGATAAGGAATTCCCAATATATACCCAAAACTTTCTTCTTTTTTTACGTAATCATGAGTGACGATATATGAACCTTAAAAATCTCGTATCCTAAGATAATGTAGAATCTTTTTAGAAGTTATCCAAAAAGTTACCGTTGAGACAAGCTACATCAGTGAGACAAATCATCAGCGACAATAAGCATCAACTCAAGCAATCAGCAAGTGAGTTTGATGATGATCTTCTAGTTGGTTTGTAATGTCTCCTGATAGTGTGGGTTAAAACTACCATTCATTGACATAGAACTGTGAGATCTCATCAACGTTTGGTTTCATACACTGAATCATATTTTATTAGAAGAAAAATGGTAAGAGTGGATAGGTGCGTGCAACATATCACGGACAATGATGTACCCATCGACACAGATTTGTCAAGCTCTCATCAGCGTATGGTACATTACATTAAATCATAAAACTTTAAAGATGAATATAAGGGCAATCATGGATTGGTGCGTATGATAGCCTACGATACAAAGTCTAACCATCGGTATAGACTTTCGAACTTATATCAGTGTGTGGTTTTACACAGTGAATCATCAAGTGCTATATTAGAAGACTTGTGGAGAGAATGGATTGTTTTAGTCATGCTGAGGTGAAATCAGCGTGAATTAATAACAGTTTAACTCATCAACAAGAAGTGGTTTAAACTTCCGTATCATAGGTAAGTTGCAATCTAGAATCAAAGATTCACCATTAATTCATAACAGTACCATGTCATACCTTAGACTTGGAGGTCAAGAACATGAACAAACCCTTGTCATTTAAGAACCAGATAAGTATCTCTTATGCTGATGACTATGCAATCAGGGTAATCCATTGGGTTTTGCTCAATGTTTCTGCAGAACATGAGACTAGATGCATATGGAAAGCATGCTTCCAGGGACAGGGTTAGGTGAGAGATGATTAAATAGAGATAAAAACCCAAGCCTTTTTATCAATTTTTTTATTTGGACCAGACAATCTCACTTAGAAAGTTTAGACAATGCTAGACAGTCAACGTGAGGGGTGACTCAATGTTCTCAGCAAATGGTCTTGCTGATGAGAAACTTAGAGAGATTTAGTCCCATACAACGGCATGCTTCTAGGGATGATGATGTGTCAAAAGTTGCATACTAGGATTAGAGTTGCCATCATCAGATTCCTTTTTTTTTAAAATGGTATGAAAGAATAAAAAAATATAAGAATACAAACAAAAGAGTTAGTCAAACAAGAAAATAGTTTAAATAGAGAAATATATGCAGCTTTTTTAGAAAGGTGATAAAGACTCGTTCCAACAAATCTTTGGAATTGAATGGTCATAAATGCTCTTCAATTTTCCAAGATATCTACTCCTGATTTTTCAGCTATAAAAGAGAACAAACATGATCAATTATATCACAGAAAAACAACACAATTCATAGTAAACAAAGAGAGAATGCCTTTAATAGTTGAGATTCTGCAAATTGATTCCAAGCTTCATGTTTACGAAGAACAAAAGAAGAACATGAACCAATATTTGTAACCAACGAGTTAGAATAATCCAATATTTGTAACCTTCGAGTTATCAGAGTCACCAAGACAATACTCAAAGGTTCCATTCATTGATATTCATGAAGGAAGAGAAGGTGGGATCAATGTCTTGTTGAAGATGCCTTTAGATATTTAAAGTGATGGAGTTGCAGTGATAGCGTCTCTGGAAGTTAGGTATGCCAGGTCATGGAACTCCACTTCATCTCATTGTAACCGGAGTAGGTTGTTCAAGACAGAAGAGATATGTGCCTAGAAGAACACTTGGTGGCACAATTATCCCCATATGATCTCATCAGCATGAACATCAACGTCAGTGAGAGGGTAGTTGGTGCTGAAGAAAAGATGCAGAGTCAGCGTCAACTGGCTCTTTCAAGGAAAATGATGCATTCAAGAAATGACACGTTGATCCCTTTAAAGCAGACCAGTCAGATAAAGCCACTATCGATAGAGAAGAACATGTAGGCAATGTTAGTAGAAAGATGTACAATGTATACTCCTTTGGTAAAGTAATAAAATAAAATTTTGATGCAAATAAACCAAAAAATAAACTAAAAGTGTAGCAACTTATGTTCATAAATTTAAGAGCAGCGAAGCAAGAAGCAAAAATAAAATAAAATATCAATGTCTAAACCAATAACATCAAACCATATAAATGTCGTTGTCCCTTGGTACATTAATCCCGATTTTGTTTCCCGAATAAAAAACCTTTCCCTCATGACGATTGAAAAGAACTTTGTAACGAGCGTCACAAATTTGAATGATGGAGATGAAGTTGCCTTTCAGACCTTCTACATAAAACATGTCCTCCAGCTTAATCGTCCTGCATTCAAAAGTTCCAACACCTGTAACTGCTCTTCCACTATTTTCACCAAAGGTTACCATTGGAACATCCTTCTCTTTAAAATCTATTAAGAGAGACTTGTAACCATTCAAGTGTCTAGAGCTTCCACTGTCTAGGTACCAAGTTTGTCCTAGATTTGTACTTGATCCTTTGACAGCGTGAGAACTATCAGCATCACATATGCCATCAGGGGAATCATTGGTAAGTGCCATGAGACCTTTAACATTCTGCCCCTCATCTTTAGATGTCTCCTCTTCTTCTACCCATTCTTCGTGATCCTCTTTTATTTGCAATGAAAGCTTTCGACAGAGAGGTGTTTTCCTTTTTCATGTGAGCCACCAGCTTCTTGTACAAGGCTTCATAGTTCTCAGGACTTTGGGCTTCTTTATTCTCCTTGTAGTCCCTGCAAAAATGGTCAAGGCTACCACAATTAAATAAATTACCTAATTTTCTCTTCTCGGAAGTGGATCTCCTTGCTGAACTGCTTCCCTTGAACTGAGCTCTTCTAACCACGTTTCGTCTGCTTTCTTTGTAGCGCTTGACGATAAGTGCAACGCTGGCAACAAGCTCATAGATGAGATCTTCATCACTCTCTTCACCCTGATCTGAGTTATCTGGGTCGCTAATGTGCTTCATTGCTTCCTTTCGACACACAAGTGCAACAAACTCTTCCTTGTTCGAATCCTTCATGATTTCTTTACTAAGAGATTTGGTCTCGTCATGATTTTGCAAATTACAGAACAAAGAATTCAGATCCATGGTATCGATCTTTTCACCATTCTTGAGAACATCATCATGACGTTCCCAACTTTTCCCAAGAGAATCGAGAAATTTCAAAACCAACTGAGATGAATGCTTGACGATTCCCAGCCTAAGCATATGATTAACCAAGCAGTTAAACCTATTGAAGGTTTGGGTAAGTGACTCACCTTGTTGAGCAAAGAAATGCTTGTATCTCTGATTAAGGTTGTTGATGGTTGTGGCCTGGACTTCCACGATTCCTTCATAAGCCATGGTCAGTAGATCCATCATCGCTTGTGCTGACTTACAATTTTGAACGAGATGATACACGTGGTAGGGAAGAGAGTTTCCAATAGCAGCATTGGTTTTCACATGAAGACTAAGCAGTCACTTGTCATCGTCATCATAACTCGTCTCTGGCTTTTTCTTCAAGGGGCCAATGAGAGCGTTTTTTACCATGGGTTGGTACATAGGAAGATGGGGGCCTTTTTCAACAATATTTCTCATCTCATAGTCAATGGTTTCAAGAACAACCATTGCCTTTGTCTTCCATATAGCAAAATTGTATTCATCAAAGGGAGGATTTTTGTTGAGGCCAAAGGAATCGAGATTCGCAATAATTACTTGAGTGTATCACAAACCTACTCTGATACCAATTGAAGGTTTATATTGATCGGATACACTTCAAGTATAAAGATGAAAGTGAAACTTAATGAAAGAAAATAAAGAGCAGAAATTAAATGATACATAAAGTTATCCAAATTGTTCTTTCACCAAAAAAGAGTTTATCTTCACCAAGAAGATGGGTTTTCACAATGAAGGTCACCAAAACAAACTGTATATTAGGTTTTACCCTAATGTAGATTATATATTAATCTATACAAGTACATCCCTTGATTGAAGGGATTGCGTCTAATCTATACTAAGAACCGATCTTATTACAAAGATACCGGATCTGTAATCTGTTCTAGACTTATCTATATCATTACCTAATACACAAAATATTACATAGAATAACTATGCTATACGGTGATGCTGATAAGCTTGATACGTTGGCGCTGTCGATGTTGTATATGCTGACGCTGACATATAATGTAGAGTGTTTGACTCATCAGATCATAAGGTGTGACCTTACATACAATATATCCTAAACAACTCTACCACATGAGCTCCAATAAGAAGCAAAACAAATCCATTAATTACTTAAAAAATTGGAAAAATGCTAAGTGACATGATACTTGTTGAACTCTTAAAGACCAGATATGTGTGCAAGGAACTCAAATATGTGTGCAAGGAACTCCTCATTCACGGGCTGGCGAGGGTACCGACCGTTAAACCCTTTCTCCAACATGGACAAAAGAAACACTTGGATCACATCCTCGTCCAATAATTGATGGAGTGGTTTTTCAAATACATCATTTATATGTTGCAACTTGTTCGAATTTCTCCATTTAACTAAAGGAAACACCCATTTTGGGAACTCTTGATCGGAAAAGTAGTTAAGAAATATTCACCAAACTGCAAGGTCGTTATAAGACAAAATTCCATCTTTCCAAAGAAGATCTCGTACACATCTAGATGAAAGAAAATTTCTTGCTCTTAGCTTCATGGATCTGTAACATGTTCTTTGCACATGCAACACATAAGTAAGGAATCCCCTTCTATGTCGCTCTTCGAGTGCCTACCTTACAATGTAATAAGCATGCCAATTAGTTTACTATAATATCCCAGACATATGATTATATATGATATCTAATACCAATGTAATAATAAAGTTACTCAAATGGATGACCTTATCTGGTTCCTCCAAGACTCTAGCTTTTGTCAATCCTTGCCTTCTACATCTTATAGAAATTGCAATATCCACATCATCTTTATATATTTCTTGTACCAAAAAATTCACATTACTTTTTTTGCTAGTATTATAAGTATAAGTAATCCTAAGATGTACTTATAGGATTGATACAATCATTTTTCAACTTTATAGAAAATTTTCATAAGTAACATACAACATCATCGTCGTCGATCCATATATATTTATTTCAATTTTAACAAAATACATTTCTAAAATTTTCTATTTAGGTAACTCACTTCTGTAATATTTTTATATATCTTTTTAGTGTCTTTTGTGTAGCTTAGAACTCACTTGACACTACTCAAACTCACAAAAATACTCAATTTAACCAAATATAACATATTTGCATACTTTAGTTAATAACTTGTATTTTCCATAAAGTGTCATTATACACATTCCTATCCTCTATTCAATGTTAGCTAATGTAAAAACATCCCATTGTGGAAAATACATGTATAAAGGTCATAAACACCCTTTAAACTAATTTTTGTTTCAACACTTTGATGCATTTTCTCATTTAGGCATATACTTTTCGTAATGTGTTTTTTATTAATTTTAGGACATATTTCATGTAACTTTCATATCATAACATGTTTATAAGATTATACCAAGACTTATATTCTCAAAGATCTTACATGTGTACATTTTATACCATTTTAGGTAACTTACTTTCAAAAAGTTTCTAAATTAGAAACAGTTGTCCAAGTTACCAAGTTCCATCCAACTTATCATTCATATGTTTTGACACAGTTTTAAAATATCATTATTGACACATTTGCGTACCAATATGTTTGTTAAAAAATAACTTCAATATTTTACGACCCTTTTGATCATTTGTACCACTTTAAGTTATACATTTACTTACATAATCAAACCTCAATATTTCTTTAACTATTGCATCATTGTATACTATATCCAGGTTCATTTTCATACTATTACACAAAAATGAAAAAAAAAATTACATATATGAATCGCATTCTTCTTTGCAATTTACCTAAAACCCCAAAATTTCCATTTAGGTTACCCCACTTTTGAAATACTATCTTGAAACCCATAAATGATTAATTAATTAAAGAATTAATCTTTTATTTTTATTTTGTTTCATTTTAACACCCAACTCTTCGATGTGGTCCTCCATCGTTGCAGTAAAATCAGAAACCCTCCAAATATATAATAATGTGATTTTTGTTACTTTAATTCCCATTTATACTAACCGTTACAATGAAATTTGTAACGTCCCAAATATACCGATAAAATTTTCATTTTTAAACCATCGGTCCATACAACCATTTGTTCCAAAATCCATTAGAGTAAAACATATCTTTCAATCATCAGAGTAAAACAATAATAATTAGTGCGGAAAGACGATTAGGAGATGTGGTGCAATCATGTCAGGCCCTTCCCTTTGAAAATGGAAGTACCTGAAAATGTTTAAACCACCAAAACGTAAGCACGAAGCCTAGTGAGTTCTCCAAAATACTACATAACCATACCGGCCCTACCCACAATATATTGGGCCCCGCCTATCCAATCATAACGGGCCTCGCCCAATGTGTCGGTCCCCGCGCAACATAACGGGCTCCACTCAACATAACTATCCCCACCCAACAGAACAAACAGCCCCCGCCCAACATACAAACAGGCCCCACCTAGCACATAATGCAAGAGTCACAAAGACTGTTGGCATCCTACATAGTATAGTGAGAAGACTCACCTTGTTGATGTATTCAATAACTAACAACTCTCACAGCCAATGAATGGGTGCTATACACTTCATAATAAACCATACAAGGTAATCCCTTAGTGTACTTTCTAAAACTAGAAATTTGACGAACAGTCAACCCATGTCAAAACTCAATGGTTAAGGTCAAACTCAATAGTTAACATCACCAAAAGCTGTCTCTCACGTTGTCACCAGCCCATGGTCACGTCGTGATTAACAAACTTAACCCCAATGCAAACTCCAGATTCGAACAACTTAGACACGATCAAAATCATTGCCACGTCGTGATGGCCATGCCCTCACATCGTGACAGAGCCAGTCCAGAACAATAGAGAAAATATCATCGTCGCACCGTGACCTCCATATGGTCACGTCGTGACTACAACAAATTGGGGCAACTTAATGCATTCATCCCTTAATCATGTAGGCCATCCATTCCAACTTTCCAGAGGGCCTTCTTACTCCAAAGTCAATCTAAAATCAGTGCTTTATAGACATGCATGTCCAATGCATGTCTTGATCTCATATTAGGTCATAAAGATGAAAAGTGGAACCACAATCACATGAATGCCTTTAAATCTGAGCCAAACTTCAAATCCAACATATATAATACTCAATGGACCTCAAGGACCCATAATGTTGCCAACTTTATGGAATCCTTCCATCCAAACTTCCACAACATGAAGAAAAAGGGAAAATAGGCCTAGATCTAGAAGCTATCAATATAAAGTTTGGATCTTGAACACTTACAATAGTCTAGAAATGGCTCAAATATACACTTCAAGCTTGCCAAGGTTCTCTACACCACAAGGGCCTTCTTCTTCCTTCCAATAGCACTAAAGCAACAAGGATAAGCTTATAAATGAAGAGGAAGGTGTTAGGGTTTGCTTCAAGGATCAAAAGGGTGATGGAGGCTGGAAATGAAACCCTAAATCCAAGATTAGCGGTTTAAATACAGAGGAAACCCTAAAAGCTCATGGGCTTGGGTTGCGACCATCCTCGCATCGTGACCATACTCATGTCACTACGTGACATGCTTCTAGATATACGTTCTCATTTTTGGTACGTCACGTTGTGACCTCCCTGTGGTAACTTTGTGACATATGGTTTTTCCCAAAAACCATGCCTTTGACTCATTTATGCTCTACACTGATCCATTCTAGAAAATGGGTGTTACAACTCTCCCCCAGTTAAATTAGATTTTGTCCTTGAAATCGTTCCTTACAACTAATTCTACTATACCAGCCGACCACGCCTGGACTACCTGAATCCAAAGAGAATTGAGAAATCATCTCACATAGAAGACCACCTTCTGATACTGCTATCGAACACAATCTTTATAGAAAACATGTGTCCTGACGAAGAAAAGAAAATTAACTCGTCACACTCAACCAAACAAGAGAAAGTCCAATCACTTTACCTGAAATATGAAAACCCTTTGATATGCCCGACATCCAGACATACATAACCATTCCAAACGCATCCATGATGACCTCAATCTACATCCCGAGTCGACTAAAACTTCTCTGGCCCGACATAGCCTTATTGACAACTAGAAAACAGACTCCATGACCAGTCGCAGACGCCTACAACCTTGCACTCGAATAAAAAGGTGATTCCCAACACAAGTCTCAATCATTGGTGTCATACCAACATATATGTTACATCCTGCTAACCAAAAATTTTCATATTCAATCTATTTGAGATCTCCTTGGTTGTGCGCTGACCCACTAAATAATTGGAATACAGAATTCCTAGCCGACTGCTGACATTGAAAACTTCGCACATGGCCACACATAAAGACTCCAACCAAGAGTCTAACTGAAAAGGCTGTCCTAGCGTACCCATCAACACGGCTCCCACTGGTCTCCAATCCAAATAAAGGAAGATTGACCAACTAACAAGAAACAACGAGCAGTCCGGTTCACCCCAGGTGAACTCTATGTGCCATGTTGTAGCCTTACCCCACACCCAACCCAAAAATTAATATTGTTGGATAAGGTGTCTAAGTCCATAACTATTTCTGGTATGTACTTGACCCGACACGGCATGGTCCATTTGGGTTGCATGGCATCATGCATTTGGATAGACTAAATGAGAGAAATAACACTTGTGGTTTATTAATATATTATAAGTTCTAATATATTAATATTATTATTTAATTAGTATTGATCAAGAATTAATCTGGAATTAATTAAGTGATCAAAAGAAGACTAATTAAATATATGGGTTGATTATGTAAATCATCCATAACTTGTATAGTGGGCTAAAAGGGTCCATAGGTTATCAAGTTGGACTAAGGTCCATAGTATGCTCCATGGATGCTCCATGGGAGTTACAAACCCATGGGTCTTGGAAATGAAGAGCCATGTTACATTAGGGTTTACATGGTGTAACCCTAATGGTAACACACTATATAAAGAACATGATACACACCAAAATCGGTTGTACAAAGGAGAAGAAGAGGGCTTGGCCGATTTTAAGTGTTAGACATTTCTCTCAAGTTTACTCCAAAAGCATTTGGTGTTGTGTGAAGCATTTGAGGCATCACACTTGGGGTGCTAGGCTCACAAAGTTTTCAAGGAATCAAATCAACTACAAGGTATGTTATTCTAGCCATCTTTTAAGTTAAAAGTTCCCCATGTATGCTAGATAGGATTATGAACCTTGGAAATCATATTTTGCATGTATTTTAGACAAACATAGATCCAAGGTTTATTAGGGTTGCATGTACACTTAGGAGTGTTAGAATGCTCAAAACGCATCGGTGGTATCAGAGCCTAGGCTTGTTTGTTTGACACTTGATGCAAAATAGTGAAAAAAGTCGATTTTCTTGCTGTCTGCATGATGAACTCGCCGAGTCCATGGGGGGACTCGCCGAGTCCATGGGGGGACTCGCCAAGTCCATAGCTAAACTCATCCTACTCGTTGAGTAGGTTCATGCACTCGACGAGTAGATGCCGCAGAATGCATATTTTCGACTTTTGCTGCTGGAAATGGACTAGAAACATTACCTTAAACTATTTTGGTGTTATAAAACTTATTGTAGATGGTGTAATGGTTGTTCTAATCCATTTACAATGGCTAATATCAAAATTACATGATTATATGTGTTCATATGTTCTTGAAATTTTGATATGGATATTCATGTTCTTATGAGTTCTTGTTAGATCATAGGAATTATGTGCTATTGATTGGTAGTTAATTCATTATCATGATGTGTTTTAATAGAGTCCATAACTTGTCCTCTAGTTATGGATAACCAAAAGTCACTTTGTAATAAATCCATTAAAAGAACACATAAGTTACAAAAATGAAGAGTCTTCATTTTTAATAAACAATAACTCATAAGTTATGAATTGAAAGGTTTTGTAAAGTTACAAAACTTGCCCTCAAGTTTTGGAACATGTAAAGTCATCTTAATAAACTTTAGTTCCAACCCCTAGAATTTTAAAAAGTTAAAATTCAACCCTTATACTTTACATTATTATAAGTTTAATAATAATTATATTTGTATAAGAACCAAGTCATTTTACCGTTAGTAGGCCTCATTCACGAAGTCGGTCTATAAGTGGGGTATAAGGTTGTTGCCTATAAAATGGCAGCTTAATGGGTGTCCACTCTCACCCACCGCTTCCATGACTGGTGGAGGGTCGTTAGCCGAACAGGTAGGACAATGACTTAATAATTCTCATTAAAAGTATAATGATTATTAAAAAGTAACTAAATGTTTTAAAAATTCTCAATCTTAGTTACTTTAGGAAAATGTGAATAAGGTGCTAACCCATGAAATTACACTTTGCACTTTGATTAATTCGTTGGTGGAGCGTGTGTGGTTAACCGGCACACTAACTTGGACTTAACAAGGTAGGCAAAGGGTGACTTAAGGTTTTTCATAGGTCGGTGGAGCGCGTGTGGTTAACCAGCACATCGATTAAGTGAAAAAACATTAAGGGTACCAAGTAATTTGCATGGTTACTTCACATTGTGATCCTTGGTATCCCAGTCACAAAACATGAAGGGCACACTCGAGATTGAAACATGCCTTTGAAAAGTTCATTGAATCTCAAAAAGAATCTAGGAATTTCTAAGAACCAATTAATAAAAACCTAATAATTTATATTTCGTTTATTGGTGGAAATTGGTGAATCGTCATTCACCTACCTTTCAAATATGTTATTACTTAGATTACGGCATCCCTCTTCTAAGTATAATATATTGTGATTGGGTCCTAGCCTTAATATTACATTTGGGTGTTTTATTAAGGACTATCTTAATATCTAAACTAAACTTGTCTTTTCTTCTTTTCAGATGTCTACAAACAATGCTGCTTCTGGCTCAAACCCTACCAGCTCCTCCTCTCTCATGAACCTTTGTGGGAGAGTCATCTTTGATGGATCCAACTTTACAGATTGGATCAGGAACATCAGGATGGTCACTCGGTATCAGAACAAAGAATATGTTCTCAACAAGGAGCTTACGGTACCCGAGCCAACTGCTACTCCTGAAGAGCTTGCTGAATATGAGACATATGAAAGAGATGCTGCCAAAGTGGCATGCATCATGATGGCCACTATGACAGCCGAGCTCCAAAAGTCATATGAGGACTACTATCCTTTTGAAATGCACCAGGATTTGATGGACCACTACCATCAGAGTGCTCGTCAAGAGTGATATGAAATCATCTCCTCCATGATAACAACCCGAATGAAGGATGGTGAACCCATCACGGGCCACATGCAGAAAATGCAAAGGTATGTGGACCGTTTAATGAAGCTGAATGTGAACTTCCCCGAGGAGTTGGCAATAGATATCATTTTGCACTCCTTACCATCGTGTTATGATCAGTTCCACATGGCATACCACATGAACAAGGAAGAAGTCACCCTCAGCAAACTTCAAGGACTCTTGAAGACCGCCGAAAGTGGTCTTAAAGGTAAGTCGGTTGTTACCACTCCTACTCCTACTCAAAAACTCCGCCCCTGTCTTGGCAATAGGGAAAGGTAGAGGGAAAAAGAGGAAGAACCCTTCGAAGGGTACCAAGGGTAAGACCCTTGATGGCTCCTCTTCGAGTGGAACCAAGAAAGGTTTCGTCACTCCTTCTTCAGACCCAAAAGAGGCTGAATGCTTCTATTGCCATGAAAAAGCACACTGGAAGCGGAACTGCCCAAAGTACCAGCAAGATTTGAAGGATGGGAAAGTAAAACCTAACCATGCAGGTATTTACACTATATTGTCTAATAACTCACCCTATTCTAACTCTTGGGTCCTTGATACCGGTTGTGGTATTCATATTTGTTCTAATTTGCAGGGACTAAGAAGAAGTGAGAATGTGGAGCATGGAAAGATAAACTTGATCATGGGGAATAGGAAAGCTTCACCTGTCACCAAGATTGGAGTTTATACTTTGTTGCTAAGTAGTGGGTTTACTTTAGATTTGAATAAATGTTATTACTCGCCTGAAATGGCAAGAAATATTATTTCCTTTCATGCTTTGTACAAACAAGGGTTTACCTTTTCTTTTGATAATGAAGTTGGTGGAATAAATGCTTTCTTTAATAATGTGTTCTATTTTAAAGCATTACCTTGTGATGGTGTGTATGAAGCTGTGTCTGTTGTAGATAACTTAGGAAATAATGTGTTGTGTATTGATTATACTAATGATAATAAATTGGATAAAGCATCACTATGGCATTGTCGTCTTGGACATGTAAGCAAGAAATGCATAGGCCAACTCCAAAAGGATGGAGTCTCGGAATCATTTGACCTAAAGTTAGATGATAGTTGTGAATCATGCTTACTTGGAAAAATGACAAAGTCACCCTTCACAGGTTCTTGTGCTAGGGGTGAAGGTTTGTTGGATCTACTGCACACCGATGTGTGTGGACCCTTCAAAACTGCCACAAAGGATGCTAATCGTTATTATGTGACTTTTACATATGATTATAGTAGATATGGTTATGTCTACTTAATCAAGCATAAGTCAGAGACTTTCGAAAGGTTTAAAGAGTTTAAACAGGAAGTAGAGAATCAATTGGGCAGTAACATTAAGATGCTTCGATCCGATCGTGGTGGTGAGTATCTTAGTACAGAGTTCCTTGACTATCTTAGGGAATGTGGGGTTGTCTCACAATTGACACCTCCCAGGACACCACAGTTGAATGGTGTGGCTGAGAGGCATAATCGAACCTTGTTGGACATGGTTCGTTCCATGATGAGTCGAGCTTTGCTACCAATCTCATTCTGGGGGTATGCCTTAGAGACTGCCGCCCATATCCTTAATCCGGTCCCTACAAAGAAGGTTGCCAAAACACCTCATGAGATGTGGACTGGAAAAGTTCCTAATCTAGCCCACATCAAGATTTGGGGTTGCGAAGCTTTCGTGAGACGCGAGACTCACGATAAGCTCGAACCTCGAAGTGAGAGTTGTATTTTCATCGGCTACCCACAGAAATCCTTTGGTTACCTCTTCTACAGACCTAGTGAGAATGTGGTCTTTGTAGCAAGGAGGGCTGTCTTTCGAGAGAGAGAGAGTTCATAAGCCAAGGAGATAGTGGGAGGCAAATTGACCTTGAAGAAATTCAAGAGTCAAGTGGTGAAGGAACCTCAAACCCTAGCAGTCAACTTGAGGAGGAAACTCCTGTTGATCCAATTGACAAGTCTGTACCTCTGAGGCGTTCCACAAGGGTTAGGAATGCACCTGAGCATTACTGTGGTTTCCATATTACTGTGGAGGGTGAGACACTTATTAGTGATGAGACACTACTAAGTCTGGATGAACCTAACAGCTATGTGGAAGCCATGGCAGGTCCCGAGTCTGCTAAATGGAAAGAGGCTATGGACAGCGAGATACAGTCCATGTATGACAATCAGGTCTGGAACTTGGTTGACAATGTACCAGGTCACGAGACAGTTGGGTGCAAATGGATCTTCAAGAATAAGACCGACATGGATGGTAATGTACACACGTATAAGGCACGACTGGTCGGGAGTTGATTATGATGAGACCTTTTCACCAGTAGCAAAGATTAAATCCATTAGGGTCCTGTTAGCCATCGCTGCATTTCATGACTATGAAATATGGCAAATGGATGTCAAAACCGCTTTCCTTAAGGGAAAGTTGGCTGAGGAAGTTTACATGAATCAGCCAGAGGGTTTTGTCAGTACAGAGTACCCTAATAGAGTGTGTAAGCTTGAGAAATCCATCTATGGATTGAAACAAGCACCTCGCAGATGGAATATTTGCTTCGATGAGAAAGTCAAAGAGTTTGGCTTTTCGAGGAGTGAAGATGAATCTTGTGTATATGTCAAGGCTAGTGGGAGTATAGTCAGCTGTTTGGTACTGTATGTAGATGACATACTACTCATAGGAAATGACATCCCAACCTTGCAGGAAGTGAAGTCCTGGCTTGGGAAGTGTTTCTCTATGAAAGACTTAGGAGAAGCTGCCTATATTCTAGGGATAAGGATTCTGAGAGACCGGAGTAAAAGACTAATTGGACTTAGTCAGAGTACATACTTGGATAAGGTGCTGAAGAGGTTCAGCATGCAAGATTCCAAGAAAGGAGAGTTACCCATCCAGAGTAACGCTAGATTGAGTAAGACTCAGAGCCCGAGTACCGAGACCGAGATAGCAGAAATGGGTCGTGTACCTTATGCTTCTGCTGTAGGCTTGATCATGTATGCTATGACATGTACTCGTACTGATGTGGCCTTTGCCTTGAGCATGGTCAGCAGATATCAGGGGAACCCTGGTAAGGCTCACTGGATTGCGGTAAAGAATATCCTCAAGTACCTGCGGAGGACTAAGGACTGGGTCCTTACCCTCGGTGGGAGTGATGACTTGAGAGTCGTAGGGTATAGTGATGCTAGATTTCAGACTGATAGGGATAATTTCCGCTCTCAGTCGGGCTGGGTCTTTACCTTAAACAGAGGAGCAATTACTTGGAAAAGTTCCAAGCAGGAGACAGTGGCTGATTCAACTTGCGAATCAAAGTATATAGCGGCAAGCGAGGCAGCAAAGGAGGCAATATGGCTGAAGAACTTCATTGGAGACCTTGGAGTTGTACCAGCTATAAAGGAGCCTATGGAAATCTTCTGTGATAGTGAAAGTGCAGTTGCCTTAGCGAAGGAACCAAGGGATCACGGAAGATCCAGACACATTGACAGAAAATACCATTTCATCAGACATCGAATAGAAGAAGGACTCCTCGTGGCAAAGAGGGCATCATCGGATGAGAACCCAGCAGATCCCCTCACGAAGGGACTGGGTAGGGTTAAGCATCTCCGGCATGCAAGGAGCATAGGTCTGAAGGATGATATTAGTTTTAGTAGTTAGATAACTTTGAAATTTGTAAACTGTAATTGACATTTGATGATGAATAAAAGTTGTGTTTATTTATGAGTAAAGTGTTGCTATCTTTTGTCAATCGTTTACCATTATTTCTTTTGCATGTTTTGACTTCCAGAATATTTATGTCGTGTTTTACATATTATTCAAATTATCCACAGTCGGTCATATGTTGGAAGTAGATATGAATTAAGACTGTCATGAGTTGGTTGTAGAGGTCTAAGATGTTGGACATGGCCTCAACACTCATGAGTGCTCATAAGTTCTGAGTATTGGATTCAACCCAAGCTCGCCGAAATCACTTCATGGAATTTATCTCGAGTGATCGCGAGACGGTAATATCATATAAGTCTTCAAACCTAGAGATATGACTTGTTGCCTATGAGTTGGTTATGCATTGATCGTACGAAAACGCATTGGTAACTCGATGTAATAAAACGTATTGTTGTGTGTGATTCAACAAGTAGTAGAACAGACATATGAGTTGAAGTTTATCTGTTACTTCTTGGATTAGAAGCGATATCTGGGCCCCTCGATGATTTTGTTTTGACCTATGTACCGGGCCCGATCAGAACTAAGTTGATGTGTTCAATTAAGTTCTATGTCAAACAAATCGGAAATCGGGAAACAAATTGTTGGACAATAAGTAAGACATTGTTCCATGTATTTGTCCGGCTGATATCTAGAACAGAGGATTATATGATCACTTATCTTAAATGGCATATCAACATCTTCTCAGTTCCGAGAGACCTTGTAAAGAGCTACGATTGCTGATCGGTTCCTGAAGTCATACTTGCAGTTATAGTTATTAGACTTATCTAAGTGGAAGACTGTTGGATAAGGTGTCTAAGTCCATAACTATTTCTAGTATGTACTTGACCCGACCCGGCATGGTCCATTTGCGTTGCATGGAATCAAGCATTTGGATAGACTAAATGAGAGAAATAACACTTGTGGTTTATTAATATATTATAAGTTCTAATATATTAATATTATTATTTAATTAGTACTGATCAAGAATTAATCTGGAATTAATTAAGTGATCAAAAGAAGACTAATTAAATATATGGGTTGATTATGTAAATCATCCATAAC
Source organism: Lactuca virosa (assembly GCF_052849685.1). NCBI lineage: Eukaryota > Viridiplantae > Streptophyta > Magnoliopsida > Asterales > Asteraceae > Lactuca > Lactuca virosa. The sequence continues at coordinate 212,712,602 of NC_136428.1, read as the reverse complement.
TTGTATAGTGAGCTAAAAGGCTCCATGGGTTATCAAGTTGGGCTAAGGTCCATAGGATGCTCCATGGGAGTTACAAACCCATGGGTATTGGAAATGAAGAGCCATGTTACATTAGGGTTTACATGGTGTAACCCTAATGGTAACACACTATATAAAGAACATGATACACACCAAAATCGGTTGCACAAAGGAGAAGAAGAGGGCTTGGCCGATTTTAAGTGTTAGACATTTCTCTCAAGTTTACTCCAAAAACATTTGGTGTTGTGTGAAGCATTTGAGGCATCACACTTGGGGTGCTAGGCTCACAAGGTTTTCAAGGAATCAAATCAACTACAAGGTATGTTATTCTAGCCATCTTTTAAGTTAAAAGTTCCTCATGTATGCTAGATAGGATTATGAACCTTGGAAATCATATTTTGCATGTATTTTAGACAAACATAGATCCAAGGTTTATTAGGGTTGCATGTACACTTAGGAGTGTTAGAATGCTCAAAACGCATCAAATATAATTAACAACCTCGCCCCATAATCAAAGGCTATGAGAGCCTAAGCATCAACAAATTTTAATATAGAATTCATGTCCAAAAGACCTCTAATACGCACTTCACTTCCTGCAAAGTCATCACTAACCCACCTCTCTCAGGACGTATTAATGGTCAATCCAAGAATCTCGTGTTGCATCCAATCCCATGCCAGCTTAGGTGTACAACTACCAAAAAAATCCTTCAATACGTTAATAACGAACTTCCAAATCCGAAGTTTCAAGACCAATACCCAACATAGGTGACCAAGCTCCTACTAAAATCCCACAAGAAAACAAGGAAAGTCAAAAAATGAAAACATTCAACAAGTGACTCTCGTTACACGACAAGACTTCCATCAGAACAAAATCTTTTTATCCACATGATCCAACCCAACTGGTCACTAAGCCTCCCGACCCCTGAAATGTTCTAACACCCAACCATGCCAAATACTAATGATCTGAGACACAAGAGTCTCAACTGTATGACTACCAGGTCCCACCCGCATGAGTCTTATACTCATTGGTTCACGATACACCGCGACACCATCCAACAACTAAACAATAAGATCACAGAACATATTGATCTTGCCATCATTCCATCGTTGGCCTGGAGACTCACGGCCAACACCACATGGTCTAAAGGTACTTAACCATCATCCCACTGACTTACACAAAATTCAGACGATATCTATTTTAACACCTACCAAAACCACAAGAGATATACCAATTCTATAACACACAACCCTTCTACAGTCCAGGTTGCCACCGACACATCAACCGACGAACCATGACATAAAGTCTGACCAAGCATTCTCATGCTATCATACTCTTCCATATATACTCCTCACAATAGTGTTTATGGAAATACCCGCATTTCACTCCCCAGGAGAAAGCACAACGCTCCACAGGCCGATACATCACGTCCTCGGATGAGATAAGTTGAACCCTCAACATTCGCTTCTCTGATTACAGCAAAACAAAAAACATCATTCATTGCATAAGTTTTGACTCATATCACAACCAAAACTGGCTATCCTCTTGTTCTTGGATATAAATTTTGAAGTTGATTCGCACTAGGAAATATACCCATTAATCCCAAGTGATTCTCCCCCAAGTTGATTCAGCTACATTCTGCCAACTACATAACCATTCAAATTCCCAACCCATTCCACAACTTCACTACTCAAGACCACCACCAACCTGAGCCTGCAAGAAATAAAATTTCATGACCAGACAATATAGGATACACACACCCCAAAACTAAGATATACACTTCACTAGACTCGATGAAAGCTTAACGGATCCAAAGCACCTTCCATTGATACAACTCTAAAATCCTCAAACAACCTCCACTGATGACAAGGAATGAATAAGCCTACAATCAGAAACGGCTAGATAACCAATCCAATGATCCACTTAGTACTAAATAGAACCTATGTGATAACAAATCATCCACACCCTAAAGTTGGTTGATAGGTAAACAACAACTCTTTGCTTACTTAAGATAGTGACCGGTATAATGAGTTAACTAACCCTTCAACTGACATTCAAAATGAGCGGCTCAAGCAACCCTTTTTGCTTATTCTTTGGTGTTCCAGCAAGGAACAACTTACCATCATGAGATCTTTTCCTAACAGCCTCCGATGTGAGGACCACATGCACATTCCTAAAGGTATTAATCTGACACAAACTAACGTTTCACCCGTGGTCTGACCAATCCTTCATTATCTGGCAACCATGAAGTATCTCTACGAATCCCAAATTCAGAAATCCATTATACTTACACTACAACTTCCTCAGACCCATTGTACCGAAACCATAAAAATTAAATCGACTGCTGATCCTTCAGCAGAATTTCCATTTCTCCCCTACTTAGGGTTCAAACTATCAATGGAGGACGTCCTAAGACCGGCTCAACCAGATATACTACTCATGAATATCGGTATGCAAAATGACATATTACAATTCCTTCGAATAGCAACCATACATCAATAAAAAAACCTTGAACCTTAGGTAGAGACTTAACACCTCAAACATTACATTTCTCCTACATGATCACATAATCGAAAACATAAAAAATGAAATAGAAGGGAAAGAATATGATACACACCCATAATAACATCAGGTGGAACTCGGGCATCCTTAATCGTCAACTGAAACACGCAAATCCTCATCAATGGAGACCCCGCCCTACCCTCGCGGCCATCTATAACCCTCAATGTAGCTGGAGCAGGTGCCCCTGCTTCTCCACTCACCAATCTTGGGCAGTCGGCCTTTTGTGGTCCATCAGTTTGCCATGAAAACAAATCAGAGTCGACCCCAAAGGGCAATCCCTGCTGATATGACCAATATCGTCACACTTGTAACAAACTAAACCTATTACTCGGCATGCTCCACTATACGGTTTCTCGCACTTGCCACAATGGACCCAACCCTGCTAGCCCTTAACTCGTAAATCAAATGTCGCTTCTTAACTGAACCTTCTACTATCTGAACTGAAACTGGCTTCTGCTTCGACTGAAGCTCTGTCTCAATCTCACGTTCCCGGGCTCTGGAAATCATATCTTTCAATATCTTGCAACTTCATTGGCTCACCGAATTCCGAATGGGAAGTGTCTGCGCCCCAATCTATCTAGCCGCAATCTCTACACGAAAAGCCCTTAATCGATAATATAGTAGCTCTATAATTCCCTTCTTGATGCTTCCAAACATCGCAGAAGTCGTATCCAAAATACAACGAGTGACCTCTGATCGCGTATCCTCTCAACAATCAGCTCAGCTCCAGATCCTAAGCCTGAACCATAACCACAACCACAACATCTTCCTCGAGTGCTCACCACCATACTAAAGTACCAACATATAAATGATCAGAATATACTCAAGGGATGAAAAATCCCAAAAGTACAGTATAAAATTTTCATTTTTAAGTCATTAATAAAACCATAAATAGCATTCATCATATAAAAATCATAAGTCGTGTATCTCAAAAATATCATAACATCTGTCAAATATATCAGAGTATAAACATCACAGGCTGAACAAATGGTGTGTGCACTGCAATCATCCCGAGCTCTTTCCCTTACTACTGGAAGTACCTGAAACCAAAACTGAAAACTGTAGGCACGAAGCTTAGTGAGTCTCCCCAAACTACCACATACCATACACATATCATATAACATACAGCTAGGAGATACGGGCATCGCCCACACTCAAGGAGATACGGGCCCCCACCCACACTCAGCTAACTATGAGATATGGGCCTCGCCCACACTCAACTATCTCAGAGATACGAGCCTCACCCACACTCTGCTAACCTCGCCCACACTCAACTATCTCAGAGATACGGGCCTCGCCCACACTCAGCTATCTCAGAGATATGGGCCTCGCCCACACTCTGCTAACTCATAGATGCGGGCCTTGCCCACACTCTGCTAACTCAGAAATACAGGCCTCGCCCACACTATGCTAACTCAAAGATACAGGCCTCGCCCACACTCTGCTAACTCAGAGAAACAGGTTTCGTCCACACTCTCGTAACTAGGAGATACGGGCATCGCCCACACTCAGCTGACTATGAGGTACGAGCCTCGCCCACGCTCCACTATCCGGAGGATACGGGCCCCCGCCCACACCCCGCTATCTAAACATACATACAAGTATCACACAGACAACAAGTATACCATAATGTACCAATTCATAAACATACTCAGATAATACTAAGATACGGGCCCTGCCCACACTTAGCTACTAATCATAAATAAATATAAGATACGGGCCCAACCCACACTTAGCTACTCTATACGGGCCGACATTGGTGCCTTCGACCCGTTCCTACTAAAGGAAACTCAGCTCACACTGCTAAAGTCCCGCGGACAAAACTCTAGCTGCTGAATGACAGATTCCCAAACTGTCAACATCAAAATAACACCAAATTAATAATTGGGTTCCAACACATAACCATAATTCCATGCTTGGGGTAAAAGACTACTTTACCCCCAACTTAGCTTGATTCAAGCCCAAGGCCCAATCTAAAGGCCCAAAAGTCAAACAATGAACCAAAGCCCAACATATGGCCCAATTTTCCAAATTGGGCCCAAACCTCTACATAGTCTTACCTTCAGGCCCAACCATTTATTCTGGTCCAAACACTTGGCAGTCCACTGGTCCAATATCTCATAGTCATCAAGGCCTAGTTATGGCCCAATTTCCCCAATTGGGCCCAAGCCTGTCCAATGGGCCTTATCCTAAAGCCCAATCCAAATATTCTAGTCCATATATTTGTTCTTGGATGGCCCATCAAGAGCCCACTCACTAAAACCCAACAGAAAGGCCCAACTGAAGGCCCAACCAAAATTAGGGTTTCTCACATGAACTGACGATTAGGGTTAAGTATTCTTACTTAACCCATTAAGGACATAACCCATTAAGGACTTAATCCATTAAGTCCATCACTCAATTAGGCCATTCATACAATGTAAGTGTACATAAATCAAAATTCCACTCTATCAGTCCAAACGCGGGTCCCGGCAATTCCCAAACTAACATCCCTAGAATTAGGGTTTTCTAAACCCTAAATAGGGTTTCCAACCCAATCACAGGCCAACTAAGTCCAAGATTAAGCTATTGGGCCGATTAGGGTTCCACTAGGTCAGGCACCACCCACTGCCACCTCGGGCAGTGGTGGTCGGCGGCGGCGACAACCACCATTTCCAATGGTGCTGGTGGTGGTTCCTGCCCAAAAATTGCATATACGACTTCACACCCATAAATTACACACTCACACACAAAAAAACACACATCCACCCTTCACGGTGGCTGGTGGTGGCAGAAAACGGTGGCAGGGGGCGGCAGCCACCATGGTTGGCATCCATGGTGGGTTTTTCTCGGGTTTTCCAACCAACAACACACCCGCACACTCATGATGTCGATTGGAACACGCACACCCACCCGAAACATACATAACACGGCCATTCTTGTGGTGGCATGCGGTGGTCGGAGGGGGGTATCATCAAACGTAACAGGTGACGGACGAGAGGAACGACATAAGAACGAGGGAGAAAGAAGAAGGTGGGTTGCGGTGGACTTACCCGACATTTTTGGTGGCTCACGACCCACACACGACGAACAGCGCTTCGAACTCCATTGGCAGTTGTCTGGTTGCCCACAACATCCGGCATCAAGGCATGAGGTGGTGGCGCTTCGGTGGCGAGGTGGCATTAAACATGGTGGCTGTCGGACTTGGCTTGCAGGCGGCGCTAAGAAGGCTTCCTAGGACGGTGGCGGCTGTATTGAACGCTAGGGTTAGAGTTGTATCACCACAACGAGAGGGAAAAGAGATACAGGGTTAATCCCGTGTCTCATTTCAAACCTTTGTCCATTTTTGCAAGTTCAGCCCCTCCTCTCAAGATCTTTCTCAATTTAAATCCAAAATTTACCAAACAGCCCCTGCCCTTAGAAATCTTTACAAGCTGAATCCGGAATTTACCCTTTAGTCGTTGCTTCCCAAAATCTATTCAACACAATTCCAAATGATACCATTTAAACCCTAAATTCCCGAATATATAACAGTTTACTCCTAAGGCTGACACTAATAAACAATTATGGATTTGGGGCTTCAATAAAATAAAATAAAAATATGAAATATACTTCTCATCCCACGATTCATTTATTTATTTGTTTTATTTAATCTTATCTATTTAAATCCCAAAATAGATGTTACAAGGGAACTCTCTCACTGCAAGCTCCTTAGAATCTCCATGATTTTCCTTGATTCGAGTACGGATCTTGTGCTTTCAAAAGTACGGGCCGAATCTTCTACGTCACTCTATCATGACAACTCACATAATCCCTACGCTAAACAACATATATATCCCACTATAGCATTCCTTAAGCTCTCGTAGGAATTCTTGTCTCACTTTCTTCTGCGATACTAGGAACTTCTACCAACACCGCCAATTTCCTTATGCATGCAGATTATACAAAATACAAGATCAAATAGATTGTCGAATAAATGACTCTACCATAAGCCCATAACCCTACAAGGAACATGAAATAAGGCTAAATCAATCATTCTAGGGATATATGATCCTAATTGTATATAATTTTTAAACATACACTTAGCAGTTAAATTGGCCAACAAATATTCCATGTAACACATAACATCCAATTCCTCCTAGGCTACAAGGAATCATAAATCAGACAATTTTATTATTCAATTCATGAAGGTATCCATTAGCCCTATCCTAGCATGTAATTCATATAAACGCATAATACTCATGTATGGGTATTTTGGGAATCACTTACTTGAGCTCGGTTGATTGCACGCATCACACCCCTTTCTTTGTAAAATTGTTTCTAATTTACTTTCTTTCAAAAGATGACCAATTCCTCAGTTTGAGTTCAGACACACCCGAGAGTGTGTCTGAATCCCTCAAACCAAGGCTTTGATACCAATTTGTAACATCCCAAAAATACCGGTAAAATTTCCATTTTTAAACCATTAAATCCATACAACCATTTGTTCCAAAACCAATTAGAGTAAAAAGGTATCTTTCAATCATCAGAGTAAAACAATAATAATCAGTGCGGAAAATCCATTAGGAGATACGGTGCAGTCAATCGGGCCCTTCCCTTTGAAACCAGAAGTACTTGAAAATGTTTAAACCGCAAAACCATAGGCACGAAGCTTTTTGAGTTCCCTAAAATATCAAATAACCATACGGGCCCCCACACATAATATATTGGGCCCCGCCCATCCAATCATTACGGGCCCCACCCAATGTATCGGGCCCCGACCATAATAACGGGCCCCGCCCAACATAGCAAACGGGCCATACCCAACTTACAAATGGATCCGACCCAACATACGAACGGGCTCCATCCAAAACATAATGGAAGAGTCACAAAGACAGATAACATTCTACATAGTATACTGAGTAGACTCACATTGCCGAGGTAGTCAACAACTAACAGCTTTCACAACTAATGAATGGGTGTTATACACTTCCTAATTAACCACACAAGGTAAAGCTTTAGTTTACCTTCTAAAACTAGAAATTTAAGCAAAATTCAACCCATTCAAAAAGTCAACGGTCAAGGTCAAAGTCAACATTCAACATCACCAAAAGCTAACTCTCACGTCGTGACCAGACCATTGTCACGTTGTGACTAAGAAACTCATCCCCGATCCAAACTCCAGATTCGAATAACTCAGCCGTGATAAAAACCATGGTTACACCGTGATGGTCATGCCCTCACGTCGTGATAAAGCGAATCCATAACAATTGAGAAAATATCAACACCACATCGTGACCTCCATATGGTCACGTCGTGACTACAATAAATTGGGACAACTTAATGCATTCATCCCTTAATCCTTTAGGCCATCCATTCGAACTTTCCAGATGGCCTTCTTACTCTAAAATCAATATAAAAATCGGTGATTTATAGACATGCATGTCCATTGCATGTATTGATTTCATATTAGGTAAAAAAGATAAAAAAAAAAATGGAACCACAATCACATGAATGCCTTCAAATCTTAGCCAAACTTCAGATCCAATATATATAATACTCAAAGGACCTCAAGGACCCATAAAGTTGCCAATTTTATGGAATCCTTCCATCCAAACATTCACAACATGAAGAAAAATGGACAATAAGCCTAGATCTAGAAGTTATCAACATAAAGTTTGGATCTTAAACACTTACAATGGTCCAGAAATGGCTCAAATACAAAGTCAAAGCTTTCCAATAGGCTCTCTACACCATAAGGGCCTTCTTCTTCCTTCCAAGAGCACCAAGGCACCAAGGGTAAGCTTACAAATGAAGAGGAAGGTGTTAGGGTTTGCTTCAAGGCTTAAGAGGGTGATCGAAGCTGGAAATTAAACCCTAAATTTGAGATTAGTGGTTTAAATACAGAGGAAACCCTAAAAGATCATGGGCTTGGGCTACATCTATCCTCACATCGTGACCATACTCATGACACGTCGTGACATGCTTCCAGATACGCGTTCTCATTTTTGGTACGTCATGTAGTGACCTCCTTATGGTCACGTCGTGACACATGGTTTTTCCCAAAAACTATGTCTTTGACTCCTTTATGCCCTACACTGATCCATTCTGTAAAATAGGTGTTACAAAAACCATAAACATGCATTTTATAAAAAAAATAATTAACCTCCAAATAAAATTGTTGTATCTATATTCTCAATAATCATTTTAGAATGATGTTTCCCAATAACATACGATCTTATAGGGTTACACCTTTAGCAAGTAGTCACTTATTTATTTTTCTATTAAGAATTCGATTTTTAATAAATATTATCAACGCTTGTATTTAATTTTAGAGAAATTATTATTTTATGAAAATAATATTTAATTGGAAAATTATTATCTATGAAAATAATATTTTCTAGGAGTGTAACTAACTATTATATCTTTAGGTATGATTTAATATGTTGTGTACACGTTTTTGGACTTTTACAAGCTTATTTATATAATGTATATAAACTGATACACATGTGGGGCATAAGATTAAGTGTAACACATTCCAAAACTCTCATACTCTTTGTCATGGCCGAATTTAAGGAGGTATGGGTGATAGGTTACTTGCAATCTTCTATCTTACACACACCATACCCTTAGAAGATTTGCCTATTCTCTCATCTCTTATTCTTTTTGAAGTATAATGAAGGAATTAAGTGTTTAAGTTCTTCTCCTTTAAGACTAAATTGTGTGTAGTTCTTAAAGGCATAAGGCTTTCTTAATACAAGTGAAGACCTAGCATTTTTGGTGGCTTATACTTGTTGATGAATATATTATAGATGAGATCTCCTTTGGGTTCTCTTGCTATCTTCATTAACTCCCCAATTACCAAGTGGGATCAAAGTCTTCAAAAGTTATCTTATAAACACCCTATGGTTTTTATAATCTTTCTATATCATGTAAATGGATCCTTGGAGTGTTTATCTTAAAAAGGTCTTAAAATAAACATTATTTTCAAATCGCTTCTGTTTGCCACTTATAATTGTTTTTTTTATAAAAAAAGAATATCATTTTTAGCTTCCCAAAACCCATCAGTGGTATCATAGCCTCTTTTGTAACAATTTTTTCATGCATTTGGTTGTATAAGTTTGACTTAGAAAAACAAAGTATTTGTTTATATATTTCATATTATTTTTTGTGTATAAACAAGCCATTAGAACCATTGTTTTGTTGTTGGTTGTTATTTATTTATTCGTAGATGTAATAGATAAATATGCATTTTTTTCATTTGTTTATTTTGTATGTAATAGTGTAGACTAGTTTTAGTTTTTTTTATCAAATATAAAAAGTTGAAGTAAGTATCATATTTTGAAGATTATTCAATTTCTTTACCACTAGAGACTATAATCCTAACATTGAGTTTCAACTCTTGGTTTTGGGCTTAATTGTAGTCTTAATGGTTTAAGTGTAATGTCATCACAGTACAATGAGTTTTGAAGTTCTTTCTGCAAGAAAGAATTGTTTTGGCAAATGGGAGTTTGATGACCTTTTGAATTGTCTCTTAAGTCTTTTAGGAAAGACTTAATAATTCTTGTATTGGCTCACAAAAATTATTACTAGTAAATGGCTTGTTTATACTATTTTTTATGCATGATTGTGATATTTATTTTATGTTTGTTATATGTTATGTTCTGTGTATGAAAATTGTTTTTAAATTCTAAATAACATTTTATCATAAATTAACATCACTTGGAGTTTGATAATTAAATAATTGAATTATAATGTAAGATGTTTATAAATAAGTTTTTATTAAAAGTATTTTAAAACGTTTAAAATTGAGTATTTGTTAAAATGGTTTTTATTGTAAAACTCTTATTAGCAAATTTTGAAATGTTTTAAAACATGTTTTACACTAAATCTAAACTCCATATCTTTTATAATAAAAAAGAGTTTTATTAGAAGACTAAAATCCGATGTATAGTTTTATAACATCAAACTATATTATTAGATATTATTCTTACACTAGAACTTTATATATGATATTAGTTTTTTACATTTTAATGTATAATGTTGATATTAGGTTTTATGCATGCTAAATATGATTTAGAACATAATTATCATCACTTTGTTTTGGTTTATCAAAATATGACTTTTTAAGAAAAGATGTATAAGACGAGTTTATAAAATAAAGTAAATTTTATTCTACAAATTCATAAAGGTCAAAAGAATTTGATTATTGAAAGGATATTTAGAACAATAATTTTTAAACTCATCAAAAAACTCAAGTCTTAACTATAAAATAAAGTTTTAATAAAAGACTATAATTGGTTCTTAAAGCGTTTAACGACTAAACTTTAAAGATAAGATATTTGTTTATTTTTTATCGTAGATAATGGTTAATAAAATGAAGTTTTATTTGGAACCAAAAGAACCTTATATATCAATTAGGATTTTACAAAAGGTATCATGAATTGTTGAATGCATACATGAGGCTATGTTTTTTAACCATATTTGTAAAACATATATAAAACCTTTTCTTAAAATGCAAGTATATGTTGTCCCTTTTGAAGAACACTCGCTCATCATGTGTACGGTACTTGTGGGAAACGGGTCACCTAACCACTTGGAGTTTGTCTTATGATGGTCAAGGTGATTTTCGGATTTACTGGTGGGATAAAGGTCACCTAACCACTAGTTGAATGTCAATGCTACACATTTTTTAAGAAATGTGAGTTGATCATAAATCTTGTGTGATAAAGGTCACCTAAGCATGAGAGACCTGAGGCATAGATGGAATCAAACATGTCAAGTTTAAAAATAGTTGTTTAGGATCACCGTATCTAGGAATTGTATTTGATAAAATTGGTAATCGCTACCTACCGAGTTGGATTGAGTGGATGGGATAAAGGTCATCCAACCATTTACTTGTTTCATAACTTAGATCCTAGACTCTAACAAATTAATGTTTTTGAAACAATAAAAGGTATTAATTTTTAAAGACCTAATATTGAAAAGACTAAATGAAATTTTGTTAAATTCTGTAGATGAATGCTAATACTCTTACGCCCCTGTACAACTTCTCTCTTGATGACTTTCAAGAGATTGTAGCATTTGATGGTTATAATTTCTGCAACTGGTATGATACCTTGAGAATTGCCCTCAAGAATCAAAAGAAATTATATATATCGAAAAGTCCCATTCCTAAATAACCTCTGCAAACCAGTCAGCCTAATAATGATGCTCGATGGCAACACTATAGTGATGTTATTTATGTATCTCGCATCATACTAGGAACAATGACCCTTGACCTGCAAAAGGTCTTGGAGAATGACGAAGCATATCAGATGTATCGTCAAGTAAAGTAGATATTCATTCAGAACAGTAGAACCTAGTTCAAACCTATTCTTACATTGGATGAAAGCAAAGTCAAAGAGAGCCACAATGTGTGCTCTAAGAGACATATGATTCATAAATGGGAAATATAACATAAACCCAAGAAATCAAGGAAGGGCCAATATGACCAGTCTTGTTTCTATTGTAGAAGGACTGAACACTTGAAGAGGAACTGCTCCTCTTATCTCACTGAGCTGAGGAAGTCTTGTATGACCAACACTTCAAGTATCTATATGCTAGAACTATTTATTTTTCCACCATACACTTGAGTATTTAATATTGCATGTGACACTCATATTTAATATTATGTGCAAATGTTCGAAAAAAGTAAGCAACCGATTACAAAAGGGTTAGTATTCCATGCTGAAGATATGAAAATCGTTGTTATTGATAGTGTTGGAACTTTCTATTACCAAATAGTATGGATTTGAATATAAACAATAGATAGTTCATATTATGATTAGCAGCATGTAACAGTTACAAATTTTAAAACAATCTAGATTTACTTATCATTTAATGGATGTTTACATTCATGTTCTGAAATGATGTATTCTATGTTAAGAATATTTTCTCATAATATTATTTATGAAGTAAACAATATGTTTTCATTAAATTAATAATTGTAAAATATAACACCTATAATAATCAAATGATATTTGATTAAATCTTATCTATGTCATTATCATCCTAACTATATAAATAAGAAACACATATACCAACTTCAAAAGATGGAATTTTGATGGAAAATGAGTCTTATTTGTTCATTTGATACATGTGAATCCTATTTATATGGAAAGATGATTCATAAGTGTCTTTCTCTAATGGTAGTGAAAGAAAAAAAAGGATTGTTAAAGAATTATACATAGTGATTTATGTAGTCTTTTCAATCCTATGAATAAATTTGGGGATAAATACTTAATCAAATTCACCGACGAATTTTATTCGTTATTGCTGAAACTTTTGAAATGATCAAAATGTTTCAGAGTGAAGTTTAAATACAACTCAATGAGCCAAGCATAAACCTTTCGTTTTGATAAAGAAAATGAGTTTTTAAACCAAATCTTCTTGGAACATCTTAGGAGTTGTGGAATCGGTTCACAACTCATTCCGCAAAGAACACTCACTCATCATTTGTACGGTTCTTGTGGGTCATGGATCACCTAACCACATGGATTTTATCTTATAATGTTCGAAGTAGTTTTCATATTTCCTAGCGGAATAAAGGTCACCTAACCACTATTAAATGTCTATACTACAAGTTTTTAAAGATGAAGAATCAGACCTTATATGATGTGGTCTGCTCTTGATGATTTAAGGAACTCTTTCCTTTATTAAATTTGGAGTTATGCTCACTGCAACACATATATTTTGAATATATATTCCAACCAAACAAGTATATTACATTTCTTCATATGAATAAGGATGAAATGTTTTATCCTTATCTAAAAGGTATAGAGTTATCGAGCTTAAGTAAGACAAGAAGCTTAACTTATTATACCATCTACTAATAGCATTTATGTAGAATATCATAAATGATTATTTAGGATAAAGTTTTTATAATCCCATTGATTTTCATTCCAAATGACATATACTTATAAAGTTCTTTTTCTAAGTGGGAGCAATATGCAACTTTAAAGGCTAAAGAACCATAAACTAAATGCACCATAGTTTGGAACTAGCAAGTCAACAACAGTTTGTTGAACTTGTTTAAGAGTTGATCAGAAATTAATAGAACACATAGAGATGCATTCATGTATGATAATCAAGTATGAGTTTAATTAATCTCCTCGGTATAGTATGACTATAAAAAGTAAATGAGTTTTCAAAGGAGAAAACATACATGGATGGAAATCTTTTCAAATTTAAAGCCAACATCTCAACGTAAGAATCTTCTTTCTTATAAGAAAATTACATTGTGTGATTTTTGTAAGTCAAGATAACTCTTGTGTTCTTTTCTACAATGTTAATGGGAACGCAGTAACATCCCTAGTCTTGTATGTGATTTACATACTAATTCTTGAAATAAATACCTATATAGATAGATAATGGCAACTTAAAAAATTAAGTAGAATTGCATTAATTGTCAAAGATCTTGAGAGTTTCAAGATATAATACTTTAAGAGAGTTTATATTTTCAATACCACATGACACAATTTTGATCATGCCTCAGAATCCTAGTACAATGGTAGAGGTAAATAGTATGATTGTATTCTATATGATGTTGCAATTGGATTCATCATATGTGCCATGTTATGCATGAAGGCCATATATATTGTATGGTTGGAACATGATGAATAAATGCAAGTATAATCCGAGAATCAGTCATAAAATGACTAAAAGGCACATTCTAAAGTACTTATGAAGAACTGAAGAAATATTCTTGATCTACGGAGTATTTGAAAGAAAGTTATATGTAAATTCTTACACATATGCTAACTTCCAAATAGATTGAGACAATCCTCAATCACAATCGGGCAAGTCCTCTTTATGAATGAAGAAAAAGTTGCATGGATAGGAGTTCCATGCAGATTTTAATTGCAATTACACTACAAAGTCATAAAACATTTTTGTTTCGGAAACCACAAATGCATATTCTTGAATGATTAGTTCATTTATGACTATAAGTAATCCCATTATACAAGTATTGGTATCCAAGTCATACTTAAGCATCTAAAACATTCTCAAGAGTTTTCTCTATATATGAGATATAAATAAAACTGAAAATGTTAGTATTTTCAAATTTTGTACAAACCAAAATTGACAATTCTACCTAAAAAAGTTGATTCATTAGCTAAAGCATGAAAGTCATGTTGGAGCTATAGGACCTTGTTGTTCCAAAGTGAATGGATATTATTGAAATTTAGTATTTGCATATTGGAATAATATAAGCAACATATATTGTAATGCTTGATATATTAAATATGATCTTTTCATTAAATACTTGTGTTCTATATTAGCATGTTTAATCCTTGAATAACCTAGTTATTGTAAATGTCCATAGTCGTTCATAGTTGTGGGAGCATCTATGAAATAAGACTAATATGAATGGATTGCTGGATTTTCATAAATATGAAAATAGCAAAGGGTTACGACCAAATTCATAGGTAATTTATATGATTGTCAAGTGGGATCAAAATCTTCAAAGGTTGTCTTCTAAACACCCTATGGTTTTTTATAATCTTTCTATATAATGTAAATGGATCCTTAGTGTGTTTTTTTTTAAATGGTCTTAAAATAAGTGTTATTTTAAAATCGCTTTCGTTTGCCGCTTATAATTGTTTTTATAAAAAATATTGGTTTTAGTTTCCCAGAACCCATCAAAAACATAGATGTATCCATTATATTTAAAACCACAAGTTTTATAAAACATGGGTGTTACGTCAAGTACTTTTAACGCTAGTATCACGTGCTCTAGTCCTTGGGTGTCTATTCTTCATATTCATTAGATATGTTTAAATTTTAAAGCATATAGGTCCCATGTACTTGAACTAAATAATTTAACTTCAATTAACATCAGCACTTCTATCTAGATATTCTATTTTTGATGATATGATATTCTCAATAATGTAATGGCCTAAGGAACTAATGCTTAATACCAGTGATATATAAAATGTAGAAGGTTTGTATGGTGCTGAACATGTAACCCAAAAAATATGAAAAAAGAGGTCGGATAGCTATATCTTTTGTTCTCGACTTCCTATTTTAGTATATAGATGGATCAAGATATGAATTTGATGCCAATATTAATGATGTTACAATACTAATGAAATTTTAAATACATTTATCGAGGCTATGCAATCTTGTGATGTATCTTATGGAAAGAAGCAATAACTAACAAGATGGACACGATTTTGGAAAATAACACTTGGGTGCCATCTAATTTTCCACCATGCTTTAAAAAAATTGGTATTAATTACTTTGATACATACGATCTTGTTACATGCATATCCTCAATTGCATTGTTAGTTTCCTCAACAACTACATACAATATGTTTTTTCACCAAATAGATGTCTAATTGGCATTCTCACATGGCGATTGTGAATAGTGGGTTTAAATGAAGTAACATAAGGTTTTTTATGCTCAATAATCAGCATAAGGTGTGTAAACTTTTGAGAACTTGGCATAGGATGAAACAAGAAACCAAACAATGGATCAAAAATTTATGAGGTCATTTTATCAAGCGATTTCACTTCAAATCAAACGGACAAACGTGCTTATATCATATTTGATGCATTTGTTCCAGAGGCGATAATTTGTTTGTCTATTGATGACATGCTACTTTTTAGGACTAGGCAAAAATAGGTCGACAAACAAAAGAACCATTTTCATCAAAAGTTTCCATGAAAAAACATAGGGGAAAGATGAAATTCTTCTATAAGGATTAAACAAAAATAAAATTTGTGGTTATAGAATCACCTTGTATTAAGAACATTTTCAATAAATGTAAATTTTGTGATTGTACTCTAGTTTTTTACAGAAATAATATGGCTCATAAATTAATCATGAATGAGGTGATATTAGTTGAGTTTGTAATATCTTAACAAAATTTGGTAGACCGTTTGCAAAGGTTATAACTAGTTTGCACCTGTTTGTGATTTTGAAATCCATCAGATATTTAATAGTGATATACATAGTCCCCTTCTAATATGATTATAATGTCCCAATTTTCACAATAGATTTTTCTTTTTAACAATAAGAAAAGCATCCATTTTCATAAAAACATAATCAAGATAAAAATATTGTTCATCAACCATAATTCAAAATCAGAGTAATAAACAAAATCACAATGGAAGTCTCAAAACATAAAGTTGTTGATGTGTGTGTACAATAACATCTTCATCTCCCCATGAACCAAAGAAGTACATGAAAACATTTAATCCAAAACTATAAGCACAAAGCTTAGTGAGTTTCCAAAAATACCATATACCAATGTTAATGTTATGATCCAACCATAGTCTTACACTCACTTTCATTGTTATAGTCCAACTACAGTCTTTCCTGCTATGATCCAGCCATAATCTTTCATGTTAGTGCTATGATCCAGCCATAGTACATGTGTTATGATCGAACCATAATCTTTCTTACATGTGTTATGATCCAACCATAGTCTTTCATACAGAGTCACAAAGACATTCTAGCATACCATGACACCTACTGTCCTACATAGTATAGTGAGAAAACTTACCTCACACGAAATCCGGGAAAACACAACCTCACATTAGATAAAGGCCAAACCTCAATCTATTCTAAGCACACAACACCCACTACAGGACAAAATAGTCGACTTACCAGCATAAATCAGACACGCATATGAAAATATTGGGGACGCTCCACGTCCCCTAGAAGACGTGGCGCATCCAGACAGTTTCCCAAGTGTTTTTTTGACGTAATCCATTAAGTCAAGGGATACAACTCTCATATCTGAATCTTTAAAGTGTCTAAATGGATAAAGTTTTTGACTCTTTCCCTTAACATGCCCCAATCAAACAAGACTAAAGCCCTAGATCATAAAATGTGTCAAAAACTCATCTTTCTTCAAGCATGGAGTAAAGAGAACTTTTTCCTCCCAAATGACCATTATAAACTTAAACATAAATCAAAGCTCATGGAGTTCTTCAAACTCTATGGAACAAGTCACAAAGAGGACTAAAACCCATCAAAATAGACTAAAAACTCCACTAACTCTTAGATCTATGGATGAAACGCAATAAAGCTTGGATCTTTATGACTTACAAATGTCCAAAAGTGGAAAAAGTTTTGAATACTTCAAATGCAAAGTTTCCTTGAACAATATTTCTTGTTTCCTTCACTCTAGAACACCAAAGGATCACAAAAAGAGCACCAAAATGTATTTGGGAGAGAGTATGAGCTCAAAACACTTCCATGGAGGCTAAGGTTTCATTAGAGGTGTTATTGGGGAGGTGGAGGCTGAAAATGATGAAACCCTAGGGTTTCTTGGGGAGGTGTTATAACTGATATTAGAAGTCGAATTCGATGTAGATGTGTTACACTAAGAGATTTGAAGACATTTTTAATCACCCCAGATATATTCGCCCCTATAAGTGATGGGGATGAAGTTTAACGTCAATAATTTATTTGAAAAACTATAAATTCCAGTGTATGATGAAAACAAAATTACATATATGATTGTGTTGTCTAATTGCGCTTTAAAAAGCTAGGATGTTGCTTTTATATAATTGTGAAATAATAACGGAAAATAAGTTACAATTTGCTAAGTTTTGATCACTAGACTAGCATTAGAATATGGGTTTCCGCCTTCCATTATGGCTCCATGTATTTGCAAGGATAAGGACAGGGCTCTCCCTTTTAAACGACAAGCTAAGACACAGCAATATGCCGCATACCCTCTCCTAGCCAACTCCTAGTTGAAACCCCAAAAAATTGAACACTAGACCTCCCATATGGAGAGCCTAGTGTCTTACCTAATAGGCCACTAGGTATTCATATGCCTTTTGTTTATCTTTTGGCATTCATGGGTTGGTGGGTTGGATTTTTAGACCACCTTGACTTTTGAATATTTGGAATTTATAAAATACTATAATGAAAATTCATTTGTTTTGACAACTTTATATAGGGAAATCTTTAGAAAATTCCCTAAAGTTTTGACCAAATAATGAAAAAGCACCTTTGATTTTTTATTTTTTTTTTACGATTATGCTCAAGATACCGGTAACGTTAGCAAAATGGCCCTTGTACCATATAATGCTTATGTTTATCGGCTTTTTAGGTGTAATTGTAAATAAAAAAACCATGGATGGCTTTTTTTTAATAGTATCAAAGTTTAGGACTTTTCTGAAAATTTCCTTTTTCTATATGCTAAATTCATTTGTAAAATAACTCATATTTATTTACTAAAAAAAATCAAAATAAAGATACCTGCTATACCCATTTTATTAAAAAAAATACATATTTATTTATTAAAAAATGAAAAATAATGATCATTGATATATCATTTTTTTTATGATTTTTCTCTACAATAAATATCATAACTACGGCTATAAAGATATCATCTATATCGTATATAAGTTAAGATGTTTTTTTTATTTGTCGCAAGGAGAATGTTTCTAGGCCACGTGTTACCTTCATTGTTAATTTTCAAGTCATAGGTGTAAAACAAGGTGACTTAGGTGGGAAGATTGACAATGGAACGAGTTTCCACTTCTTTTAGAAATGACCAAGTGAAGTTCAATTTGTTGTACAATACATAACTTATATGCCAAAACGGTCAAATAGTTTCAAAAAATGTTATAATACTTACAATAATTATAGAAACACATTCTAAATACAATTAGGAGAAATGTTTTTGATTTATCATAAGGAGCATGCTTATATGCCACATAGCGTGTCTAATGGAGCTCTATTTGGGAATAACAGTGTAATGTCCCAAATTTCAAACTAAAATTTTCATTTAAAAAAAAGATAAAAGATTCAAAACCTGTCCTTTAATACAAAACATATCATCCATTTGTTCGAAAATCATATTATTCAACCAAAGTTAAATTATAAAACCAACGGAAGTCATAAAATGCAATGAAACAATGATGTAAATATATAGTCACACTGTGCCTTTCCCTCTGACCTTTGAACAACCTAAAAAATATTTAACTTTACAATGTAAGTATATATCTTAGTGAGTTCACTACTATATCACACATTTCACCACACATACAATGCATATAATTGTTATGATATAGCATAGTCTCTACACACACACACACACACACACACACATATATATATATATATATATATATATATATATATATATATATATATATGTTATAGTACAATTATAGTTATCCATACCAATACTATAGTATAACTATAGTCTTCCATATTAATGCTATGATATAACCATAGTCTCACAACAGTCATAAAGACACCGTTCTCAGACTACTACATACTCTCAGCAATCATACGACTATATCGCAACTACTGCTAATATTAATAGAACATCTTATCAATACATAGTCGCACGTAGTCGAAAAATAAGATAGACGATCCAACAATTGTTCCTACCCAAAAGAAATATATCAGAAAAGAACCATGCAATAAGGCCAGATCAAGAGTTTTAAGGCTATATGATTTTTGTTGGAGGAATATTAGGGTGATTGTGGAAAACAAGATTCCTTATGGATCGTGTAAGTTCACTTTCCGAACTGATATTTCCATCTATACCTGGGTTACAATGTAACGATCGTAGATCCGGGCTAGTCAATTTAGAGACAATGAACATCAAAAATAAGTTTTTGATGGAAGATTATTTAAAAGGAATGATCTTAACCAAGTGGTAGTATATGTTACCAGGGTTCCATACATATAAACAACGCCGAAATCCGAGTTATAATGAAGAAGTTATGGCTCGTCGAAGTTTTACGGTGAAACCGACATGACATCGCGTAACGTAAAAAGTGAATTTTTGATAAACTAATTTTTAGCCTTAGATATCTAAATGAAAGTTGTAATATACGTTAAACCAAGAGTGTGCATAAAAATAACGTCAAAATCTGACTTCGTATGAGGAAGTTATAATTTTTCTAAGATTCGGCATAGCAGTGCACAGCCCGAAATTCGAATTTTAGATCGATCGATTTTGGCCAACGCAACCTAAATGAGAATTGAATATCTCATTAATAGTAGCACAACGGTAAAAAGACAGACGAAAACGGACGTCGGATGAAGAAGTTATGAATTTTTAATGGACTTTTCCTGTCCCGGCCTGTTAAGAATATAACTTTAAAAATAAAGTCAAAATTAGCAGACGGAGTCTAAATGAAAGTTGTAGAGTACGTCTCCGCCTACGCGTGGATATAAAGAGTGTCAAAAACAGAGTTCGTATGAACGAGTTACATATTATAATAGCATATTTACGTATTAAAATAAAGTATAAATCATATATATATATATATATATATATATATATATATATATATATGTATATATATATATATATATATATATATATATATATATATATATATATATATATATATATATATATATATATATCATTAGAAAGGTATCAATGATGCGGTCATTATAAGACTAATGTTGAATACTTTCGACATTAGTTTAGTACAAATATCGTTAAATCTATTTAAAATAGTATTATAAAGGGGTGTTTAGTTGTTTATATAACTATAAGGTCATTAAGTAACTATGATGGTAGTTTTTGAAAATTCAATTACTATAAATAAGAGCCTTGGGCTCTCATATTTCTTGCACCATTCTCTTGATTCAAGAGTCTTTCTCTTCTTATCCTCCGGGCATTTCGGTCCCTCGTGATTCGACTTCTCTTTCTGTAGTTTTAGTATAATAAGGTGAGCGCTGAAGCGATGTACGAATCTTTCTTAGAAAGATTCAGCGACGAAGTTCGGCCCCTGCAGAGCCCGACTCCTAGCTAAAACCCCCTTGTAAGTAAGTTATGCTTACCCTATTTTAATATAGCTTATATTGAAAATTAGTATTGTTATTATGAACTTATAATAAATATTTGGGCTATTATTATGACTTATATAAGTGTCATTATAATATCTTTTTAACTACTCGCGGTACGAGGAATCTGGTTTAAAGGGCCGCATAGGGTTGTTGGACTTCAGAAGTGCTATATGCCAAAATGGTCATGCCCTCCGGTGTTTTATGTCTGGCCCCTATCTGTACATAGTGGTTGGAAAATATTGTTTAAACGCTTATATAATAATAATAATAGTAATAATAATAATAATAATAATAATAATAATAATAATAATAATAATAATAATAATAAGACTAATAACTAGTCACGGTAAATATTAGACTAAAATCTAGTTGTAATAGTACTAGATTTCGTCGAAGGAAATTATTTTAAAGTAAACGAAGCGTTGTCCGAGTACCGATTCACCACCTTATCAAGTGAGTGCATAGTTACTTTCATCTTACACATAGATATGAAGTATTTTATATAAAATATGTGCTATGTGTGCATACTGTCTGAATACTTGTTGTCTATGCTGGATGAACGTTTTTATACATCTTTTAAATGATTTAAACTGTATATGTATTTTATATCTACAAATATGTTGGGTAAACATGGGTAGATGAATGATGAGAGATGAAAGATGATATGAGTGAACATATGCAGCTATAGACTTAGTGCCTAATAAATAACATCGGCAGCTATGGACTTAGTGCCAATTGAATACACGCTGGTAGCTATGGACTTAGTACCTGGTAGATAAACGCTGGTAGCTATGGACTTAGTACATGTTAGATAAACGTTGGTAGCTATGGACTTAGTACCTATTAGATACATACTGGTAGCTATGGATTTAGTACCCGATGAATGAACTTTAGCATCTATGGAATTAGTGCTTTACGAACGAGCATTGGGAGCTATGGACTTAGTGTCTGTCTTATAAACCCTGGAAGCAAGGGAATTCAGAATGAACGAATGCAGGATAGATGACTCTTAGGGTAGACCCTTAAGAATAAGGAAGATAATGGGGATGGGTAATTGGGGTGATTGTTTGATGTTTAAACATAATAATAATATTATTGTGGGTTGAAAACCCTATGTACTCACCAGGTTTTCCAACCTGACCCACTCAAGCTTATTTGTATCACATGTGTCGATATGAAGTTACATTACACTGAGAGATTAAGGGGATATAAATCACTAGTGATAATGAATGTAAGTTCTGTTTATGCTTATGTTTCTGTATTGACGATGACATCCCAAATGTTTTAAAATGAATAAGAATATGTTTCTTTGGAAATGATTTGATAACGTATTTATCATGTTTTTCTGGGAACAAATTCCGCAACAATTTTATTAAAAGAGGTACTATTATTTTTATAATGCATAAACAAAATCGTTCTTTTCTGGCCGTGAAAAATGGGGATGTCACAGTTGGTATCAGAGCATTAGTTTAAGCGAACTATGAATATGGATTTATTTCTAGACTTAAACTTAGAATGCTAAGCGATGATCGTGAGGAGTATGTCTAATAAAATTTAGGTAATACACCTGAATAGACATAAGCACTAGCTAATTTAGGGAAAATGCCTAACATGCTTTTATGTGCTAAATGGTTTATGATGTTTTATGATGCTAAATGTATGATCAGATCTATGGTCTGTTGCCGACCGGATTTGGAAACTTTATGTGTTCAGATTTCTAAACGTTTAAATACGATATTAGAACTAACATGTAACTTTTCGGAGTGATGAGGAGGTTTAGACGTCGATCGTAAATAAAATCTTTCCTATCTTAGTTCTCGTCATTTCACACCAAATGCCTAATTTGGTGTATAAGATCGAAATGGCAAGAACCCGATGTGGAGCCGGAAACGCGAACGGAAACATGAATCAACCCCCAGTGATTGAGCAAATACTTGTTGTGGTAGCCGCTCCTGAGCCAATCAATATGGCCGGAGTACAAGCGATGATCCAAATGATGTTGGATCGTCAAATGGAGGAGACCAGACGCTTACTTCAACAAAACTGAGAGGAAGCTACAATACCGATCGTACAACCTAAACTGGTCCCCAAGCAATCGGATGAAGGAAACTACACCCGCCCTGTGAGTCAAGCTGGGACTTAAGGAGAACGAAGAAATGGCCCGGAGAGGGGAAACGACAAGGATGGGCGAATGTATAAGAACTTCTTGAGTGCAAAACCACCGAGTCTCTCAGGAAGCCCGAAGCCTATAGAGTTTATGGACTGGATCTCCGAAATGGAGATGGTGTTTGAGAGTTGCGACTGCAGCAACAAGCAGAAACCGACTTTGCGGTCAGACAACTAAAGACCGGAGTCTTGAGCTGGTGGAAGTTATTGGCAGATACGATGCCCAAAGTAGAAGCAAGCAAGATGTCTTGGGAACATTTCGTGGTGCAACTAAAAATGCAATATTGCTCTGAGCAATATCTACTAGAGATCAACAACTAGTTTCAGAACCTAAATAAAGGAAGAATGAGCATTACCGAGTACGCTGCAAGTTTTACGGAGAAAATGAAGCTTGTTCCTTACTTAGTTCCAACTGAACTCTCCAAGGTCAACAAGTTTTCCCATGGATTACCAGTGGACTTTGGTCCAATGGTCAAGTAAGCAACCACTTTGAAAGCCGCCATCTGGGCAGCGAAGAATGTTGAGACCCAAATAAGGGAAAAGGGTCTGGAAAAAGCTGAAGTTGGCGAGAAGAGGAAGCTTGAAGAATCCCAAGACCTGATAAGGAAGGAAAGTTCCCGAAGTCTAACCCAGATAACCAAAGTTATGGAGCCAAGTGGTGTGAGAAGTGTAAGAAGAAGCACTTCGGAAGATGCGATGGAGAAGTAACCTGTTACAAGTGTGGGAGGATCAGTCACTATTCCAAGGATTGTACACAAAATGATAAGGTATGCTACGGATGCGGAAGCAAGGGGCAGATTTCTAGAGACTGCCCAAAGAAAAATGAAGCAGTAAGGCCAGAGGCACCGCCAAAGCCAAGGGCATTCCACATGATCCTCGACGAAGCAGATAACAACGCGAGGAATCAAGGATGAGGACTTCATATCCGAAGATCGAGTTATGCAGTAGCCATAGTATCGTATGGTGTAGCCTAATAGAGGCATAGTCTAGGGTGAACTTGAACACCTATGTAATCGTTTCAAGGAATAATATAAAACCTTCGTTTTGTTATCTGGTGTGTTAAGTTGTTATGTGATTTTCTTGAATGGTGACTTGGAAAAACTGCGAGACAATACTTGAGACGAGTATGAGTAGGTGTGAATGGTAGTAGAGGCCTATACTACCAGAAGCACAGGACTCACACTTGGATCAGGGAAAGTCACAAGGTTACCAAGAAGCTAGTAGTTGATTTCGTTTTATTCAAGTATGTCGTTACCATCGTTTCGGTAATGATTAAGAAGATGATTGTTGTTTCGACCCTAGTGGTCATATCAAATTGAGTCCGACTAAGATGAGTATGTTACGTGGTTCAGAGAACTAAGTTTGAGACTTAAACCAGAAGGTTGAAATCAAAGCGATCAACAAAAGTATCGTGCTCGTTGTTAAGGAAATTGGTAGCTAGAAATGTTACGTGTTAAAATGTGATTATATCATATTAGAACATGAAGGAAAGTATTTTCCATTCCGAATTTGACTCTAAGAGACGTGAGTCTAAGCGTTGTGACACACGATGAGAGGTCATTGGAACATGATCCATCGGTCTATTGTGGAAATTAAACAACTTATCTTAAGCTTGTAAAGAAGAAGAAGAAGTATCCAGTAAGGATCAAGATTGTGACTTGAAGGTCATAATTTGGAGTCTAACGTGAGATAGGGAGCAGGTGCAAGACCGAGGACTGCCTGCAGTCAAGGACTCCAAGAGTTAGATACTCGTTCGAAGCAACATAGAAGTTAAGGTTATTACCTAGGACAAAGAGATAACGTAAGGGGTCATTATACAACCCTGTTTCGTTGATGATTCCGGGACGTAATCATCCTAAGGGGGAGATAATTGTAACGTCCGTAAACCCGAGCTAGTCAATTTAGAGACAATGAGCATCAAAAATGAGTTTTTGATGGAAGATTATTTAAAAGAAATAATCTTAACAAACTGTTAGTATATGTTACCAGGGTTCCATACATATAAAGAACGCCGAAATCCGAGATATAACGAAGAAGTTATGGCTCGTCGAAGTTTTACGGCGAAACCGACACGACATCGCGTAACGTAAAAAGTGAATTTTTTGATAAACTAATTTTTAGCCTTAGATATCTAAATGAAAGTTGTAATATACGTTAAACCAAGAGTGTGCATAAAAAGAACGTCAAAATCTGACTTCGTATGAGGAAGTTATTATTTTTCTAAGATTTGGCATAGCAGTGCACAGCCCGAAATTCGAATTTTAGATCGATCAATTTTTGGCCAATGCAACCTAAATGAGAATTGAATATCTCATTAATAGTAGCGCAAAGGTAAAAAGACAGACGAAAACGGACGTCGGATGAAGAAGTTATGAATTTTTAACGGACTTTTCCTGTCCCGGCCTGTTAAAAATATAACTTTAAAAATAAAGTCAAAATTAGCCGACGGAGTCTAAATGAAAGTTGTAGAGTACGTCTCCGCCTACGCGTGGATATAAAGAGCGTCAAAAACAGAGTTCTTATGAACGAGTTACAAATTATAATAGCATATTTACGTATTAAAATAAATTATAAATCATATATACGTACACATACACACACACACATATATATATATATATATATATATATATATATATATATATATATATATATATATATATATATATATATATATATATATATAATTAGAAAGGTATCGACGATGCGGTCATTATAAGACTAATGTTGAATACTTTCGACATTAGTTTAGTACAAATATCGTTAAACCTATTTAAAATAGTATTATAAAGGGTTGTTTAGTTGTTTATATAACTATAAGGTCATGAAGTAACTATGAGGGTAGTTTTTGAAAATTCAATTACTATAAATAAGAGCATTGGGCTCTCATATTTCTTGCACCATTCTCTTGATTCAAGAGTCTTTCTCTTCTTATCCCCCGAGCATTTCGGTCCCTCGTGATTCGACTTCTCTTTTTGTAGTTTTAGTATAGTAAGGTGAGCGCTGAAGCGCTGCATGAATCTTTCTCAGCGACGAAGTTCTGCCCCTGCAGAGCCCGACTCCTAGCTAAAACCCCCTTGTAAGTAAGTTATGCTTACCCTATTTTAATATAGCTTATATTTAAAATTAGTATTGTTATTATGAACTTATAATAAATATTTGGGCTATTATTATGACTTATATAAGTGTCATTATAATATCTTTTTAACTACTCGCGGTACGGGGAATCTGTTTGAAAGGGCCGCATAGGGTTGTTGGATTTCAGAAGTGCTATATGCCAAAATGGTCCTGCCCTCCGGTGTTTTATGTCTGGCCCCTGTCTGTACTGTTGGGTTTTGAGCATTCTAACACTCCTATGGTGTACATGCAACCCTATAAACCTTGGATCTATATTTTCTCTAAAATACATGCAAATAAGAATTTCCAAGGTTTACATCCTAACCAACATGGCATGGGGTACTTGAATCATAAAAGTACTAGTAGAATGACATACCTTTTAATAGTGGTTGATTCCTTGGAGTTTGAGAGCCTAGCACCAATAGTGTGGATGCCTCAAATGGAAATCACAAATCACCACAAACTTTGGAAAACTCTTGAGAGAATAATGCACTCTCTTGAAATGGCCACCACTCTTGTACATACACAATTAGTCCCAAATCAAGTGCCAAGGACTCCTTTATATAGTGTGGAGGATTAGGGTTACATCCATGTAAACCCTAATACCCATGACTCTTCCTTTCCAAGGATCCATGGGTTAAAAGCTCCATGGACTATCCATGGACTCGCATGCATGCCAAGCCCATACTAAATAAGCATTAGCCCACACTATATAAATACAAGAGCCCATATTTAATTAGTCACCTTTTGATCATCAAATTAATTCTAAATTAATTTATGACCGATACTAATTAAATAATATGATTTCATATTAATATATTATAACTTATAATATATTAACAAATCATAAACATATTATTCTCAAAAGGTTATCCAAATCGTTCGGGTGAAGTGCAACCCAAATGGACCATGCCGGGTCGGGTCAAGTGCATCTCAAATATTGTTATGGACTTAGACACCTTATCCAACAGTCTCCCACTTGGATAAGTCTAATAACTATATTTGCAGATATGACTTCAGGAACCAACCAGCAATCATAGCTCTCAATACTCTGTTGAACTATGAAGCGCCATTTAGATATCAGCCGGACAAAACATGGAACAATGTCTTACTTATTCTCCAGCAGTTTGTTTCTCGATTTCCGATTTGTTTGACATAGAACTTAAGTGAACAGATCAACTTAGTTCTGACCGGGCCCGGTACATAGGTCAAAACAAAATCATCAAGGGGCCCAGATATCGCTTCTAATCCTCTAAGGACTAGAAGGAACAAATACACTTCGACTCATATACTTGTTTCTACTACTTGTTGAATTATACACAAAGGCACGTTTCATCAAGTTACTGATGCGTTTTCGTGCAATCAATGCACAACCAACTCATAGGCAACAACTCATATCTCTAGGTTTGAAGACTTATATGATATTACCGTCTCATGATCACTCGAGATAAATTCCATGAAGTGATGCAAGTGAATGTGGGTTTATTCCAATACTCAGAACTTATGAGCACTCATGAATGTTGTAGCAACCATTGCTATGGCTAAACACCTTTAGTCATCTACAAGCCCAATTCATGACAGTCTTAATTCATACCTACTTCCGGCGTATGACCGACTGTGGAAGTTTGAATAACTTAGTCATTCAGAAATAATAACCTAGTTATTATGGAAGTCAAAACATGCAAAGTGAAACACAAGAATAATTGAATCCAATATGGTCTCAGTACTTATGAATATAAATAAAACACCTTTTATTCATCACCATATTGATTACACATTATTCTGTTTCGATTTATCAACTTAACACTTGAATTAAAACAATAGTTGTCCCATGCTCCAAGCATGTACACTATGTTTTCTAAACAATAGTCATGCCATACTCCAAGTGTGCACACTATGTTTGTCTATGATCCTTACTTTGTGAAGTAGATCAATTGAACATGATTCCAATGATGCTCATTTCACAATCCCAAATCCTTACTGTAAACGTAAGAATATCAAATTCTTGTCATTTACTGTAATATGTTAGATTTTTAAACTCATATGCATTGTTCTTACTGCAATGACTATGCACAAAAGTCACATAGACCTGGCAACAGACATTACAAAGTATTCCAGTGGAGATCCATTCCATGGAAACGAAGTCTCACATTCAAAGTACATTCTTTTGAATATCCTTCTTGCATAAAAGATTCTAACTTTTCTCATAGATTGTCACACCCCAAAACCGAGAACGGCGGAATACGTTCTGGGGTGGAGGACGTCATGTACAGTATCATAACAAAGCATAATAGTAAAGACAAGCAACAACATCCATTGCATTAAGATAATAATTGTAATACAAACGTGTTCGGTACAACTGTTAGACACCAAAAATACAATCAAAATAAAGTGGAGTCTTATGTGTGCTCCGTCTTCTCAAAAGCTGCATCCGTACCTGTCTACTGATGACCTGAGAATACAAGTTATTTTGAAAATGTTTATCAGCATAAAGCTGGTGAGTTCATAAGTATTTAGTGTCGTTTCATGTATAAAAATATTCACAATTATACATTGTAAAAGCAAGTTTCGATGTTCGAAAATAGTATGAGCCCTAGAAAACCCTATGTTTTCCAGAAAAAGTAGTCTTCACCAAGACCCGGTGGTTTGTTTGTTCCTTTGATAATGTACAAGTTTTCCCAGTAGTTATTAGTTTGAAAATATAGTTTTAGACTTTATTCATGTATAGTCATGAGAAAAATGTTTTACCCCAACAGTATCACTGTCGGCCATATGTAATGAAATGCAGGCTCCAGGTAGTATTAAATGTACAATACTCCTCAGGGAGTCTGTTGCCTTTAATTCTTAAAGTATTAATTAAAGGTTTGAATGTGAACTCGTACGTAACCATGCTGATTGACGATCGAATCCCTTTGACCCTCCGAGTCATATGTAGATGTGACATTTTGTCACCCCTGGGCCTAGACGGCTCGGACTGTAGCTAGCAGTCGGGATGTGGGAGTGTCTGTCCCGTATAGATCTATACACATAATGCCCGCTCTCCCTCCAGGAGACTCTGGTTACGCGGTGATAGCACAAAGATGTGTCGTATCGAGAAATAGTATGTCACATTCTATTTTAGTAAGTTCTCTTGTATAGTATGTAGTGTTCTCTTTGTATATTATATAGTGTTCTCCTTGTATAGTATATAGTGTTCTCTTGTATAGTACATAGCATGTATTGACTCACAACTGAACTGAATCTAGTAGTTGTCATGGCAATAGTAGTACTGAGTAGTATCCCTTAACTATACCTATTATAGTTAAATAGTATTGTTGGTTGCATGTCTTTGATGTTCAAAGGCATTGAACTGATATGAAAACTTTTATATCTGACACAAATATATGAGATATATAACTAAGAATTCAACGAGAGTCGGACTAATAACAAAATACCCTAAGCCCACAATCAAACAAGAACAGGAAGTAAGGTGAGTTATTAGTCCTAAGTCCTTCAAGTCTTACTTATATAAATATATTGGTGTAGATATGGTTTGAGAATAAAAATAGTTTAAAAGAATTTTCGAAAATAGTTTTATAGTGATTTAACACGAAAATGAATTTGGTAAGCATTTGAAAACATTTTAATTGGCAATGTAGTTGAAAATATAGAAATCCCTTTTTGGTGGTAAAAACAGTTAATAGTGTAGGAAATCCTTTTGGTTGCAAGTTATAGTTCACATGCGATTGTTACTATAACTTAGTTGGTTCAACTTGTATTCCCCCCCCCCCCCATAAAACAGTTAAAAACATTTAAAAAGGTTCATTTAGGGGTATGAACTCACCTGTAGTGAGTGAAGTGGATGGAAACGCCGGGTAGGATGCTAGGTGTCAAGTGAGGACTTGAACACACACACGGATCCTATGTAACATGTAGTGATGTATAAAGTATCTAATTAGTTGTGTAATCTCTAATTAAGTGAGTAAAGGCACTTTAATGTATGAAAACACTTTGTTTCAAGTGTTAGGAGTGCTAAGGGTTGCATCTAAGGAGTGTATGGCCTCACTATGGAGTTTACACTTCACTTGGCCACACATAAGTGTGTTTACGGTTGGGAGACCATTTCCCCCATGAGTTTACGGCCGTAAACTCATGGAAATGGTGAGTTTGGGTGTCTAAAGGTCTCATGCATCACAAGGAAGGTTCCTAGGATCAATTCGAGGGCTTTGGAAGTGATTAGGGTTCAATTGGGTACTCCCTTGGAGTTTACGGTCCTTGGACCACTCCTTGGGAGTTTACGGTCGTAAACTCTAGGGTTTACGGTCCTTGGACCACCCTTGGGGAGTTTACGGTCGTAAACTCATGGGTTTACGGCCGTAAACCCACCTTTGTCCATGTTTGTCCATTTTCCAAGTGTTTTGGTGGTTTGTAGGCCATTCATGCAAGTTCTAGACTCAAATACAAGCCATGCAAAGTGTTTGGAGCATTAAAACACCCTTGGAAGGTGTTTACGGTTTTGGGAGACGTTCCCAAACCGTAAACTCATGTTTACACTTCTTTGGACATGTTTTAGGGTTCTGAGATCATCCAAGCAAGTTTCAAGGCCATTAGACATGCATTGGAAGGGTTAAGGAGCATCAAAACCCCTTGAAAGGGTGTTTACGGTTTTTGAACATTCAAAAACCGTAAACTCATGTTCATGGCCAAAAACACATGATCTTGTGGTTCTAACTCCATGCATGTAAGGATCTAAGCATTAGAAGAGGTTTGGAAGTGTTTTTGGGGCTTCTAAACCCCTTTTTGGGAGTTCACGGTTTTGGGAGACTCCCCAAACCGTAAACGCATGCATGTTGGGGTATTTGGATGATCCAACTCGAAATAGCATGAATACTAAGCTAGAAAATCAAGTTAGGAAGATTACCTTTGATTTTTGAGGCTTGAAAGTGGTGTTCTTGAGCCAAACCCGATTTTTAGAGAGAGAAAGTAGAGAGAGAAAGCTCCAAGGTGGGAAAAGGCTCTAAAGGTGGACACTCCTCCTTTATATATGGCTGCCTAGTGGGGACCCACCATACACTGTCGTTTGAACGGAGCTAAATGTTTTTACCGGGTAAACTAACCGTAACCCGACTTAGTTGTTTTTATTCCGTCATTATATATTATTTATTTTAATAACTCAAAATGAATTATTTTAATAAATAAAAGTTAATGGAAAATTTTAATAGAACTAACTTTTGTTAACGGAAACGGGTTACAGTGACGGAGTAAATTTCGGGTTGTCACATCATCCCCCCGTTAGAGGGAATTTCGTCCCGAAATTCAGAATTCAAGTCGTTACGTTATTACAACACAACTAAGCAAAGAGATGAGGATAGTTAAGTTTCATTTGATCCTCGCGCTCCCAAGTGAACTCTGGTCCTCGTTTGGCGTTCCAACGAACCTTCACAATCGGGATGCGGCTTTGCTTCGTTCGTTTGACCTCTCGGTCCATGATCTCCACAGGTTCTTCCACGAAGTTGAGGCTCTCGTTGATCTCGATCTCTTCGAGTGGAATTATGAGAGTCTCATCGGATAGGCACTTTTTCAAGTTCGAGACGTGGAAGGTAGGATGCACATTACTAAGTTCGCGGGGTAGATTGAGTTTGTAAGCTACGGGGCCGATTCTAGAGAGAATCTCAAAAGGACCTATGTATCTTGGATTCAGCTTTCCGCGCTTTCCGAAGCGTATCAAGCCTTTCCAGGGTGAGACTTTCAGAAGGACTCGGTCTCCCACCTGGAATTCCAAGGGTTTCCTCCGTTTGTCTGCGTAGCTTTTCTGTCGGTCTCTTGAGGCTTTAAGTCGTGCTCGGATTTGTACGATCTTTTCGGTGGTCTCGCGGATGATTTCTGGACCGGTGAGAGTGCTGTCAGGAACTCGTCCCTTAGCTAATTGAGTGTCGCCTACCTCGGCCCAGCACAGAGGGGATCTGCACTTCCGGCCGTATAGGGCTTCGAATGGGGCAGCTTTGATGCTTGTGTGATAACTGTTGTTGTAGGAAAACTCGACTAGGGGTAAGTGGGTATCCCACGCCTTACCAAAGTTGATTACACAGGCTCGCAGCATATCCTCCAAGGTTTGAATAGTTCTCTCACTTTGTCCATCGGTTTGAGGATGGTATGCTGTGCTCATATCCAGCTTAGTTCCAAGAGCCTTATGTAGTGACTGCCAGAACCTCGAGGTGAACCTGCTATCCTGATCGGAAATAATGGACACAGGTACACCGTGCAGTCGGACTACCTCTTGGATGTAAATTTGCGTAAGTCTCTCCATTTTGAAATTTTCCTTGATAGGAAGGAAGTGGGCGGATTTGGTTAGCCGGTCAACAATTACCCAAATGGTGTCGTACCCACTCGGAGATTTGGGCAATTTGGTAATGAAATCCATAGTAATTCTCTCCCACTTCCATTCAGGTATCTCTGGCTGTTGGAGAAGACCCGAGGGTTTCTGGTATTCGACCTTGACCTTAGCGCAAGTAAGGCACTTATTCACGAAGGTAGCGATTTCCGCTTTCATGTTAGGCCACCAGTACGATTTCTTGAGATCCAGGTACATCTTATCTGAACCTGGGTGGATGGAATATCGAGTGTTGTGCGCTTCTTTCATGACCAAGCCTATGAAGCCACCGTGTCGCGGTGTCCAGATCCGGTCCATGAGGTAGTAAGCTCCGTCATCCTTGACTACCAGATTCTTATCCATTCCTCGCAGGGACTCTCCCGCTACATTTTCCGGTTTCAAAGCTTCAAGCTGTGCTCCCTTAATTTGTGCGGGTAGATGCGAATGGATATTCATGGTTAGGGACTTGACTCTTCGCCCAGAATATTCCTTCCGACTTAGGGCGACTGCTACTACATTGGCTTTACCCGGGTGGTAACGAATTTCACATTCGTAGTCATTGAGTAGTTCGACCCACCGTCGTTGTCTCATGTTGAGCTCCTTCTGGTTGAAGATGTGTTGGAGGCTTTTGTGGTCGGTATAGATGGTGCTATTTGGACCATACAGATAGTGTCTCCATATCTTTAGGGCGAACACGACCGCTCCTAGCTCGAGGTCGTGCGTGGTGTAGTTGACTTCGTGTGTCTTCAGCTGTCTTGAGGCGTAGGCGATGACCTTACCTCGTTGCATCAGAACACAGCCGAGCCCCTGATTGGATGCATCGCAATATACTACGAAGTCATCTGTCCCTTC
Organism: Lactuca virosa; assembly: GCF_052849685.1. Lineage (NCBI taxonomy): Eukaryota > Viridiplantae > Streptophyta > Magnoliopsida > Asterales > Asteraceae > Lactuca > Lactuca virosa. The sequence continues at coordinate 212,678,756 of NC_136428.1, read as the reverse complement.
GGGGAGGGACAGTATCGGCGCGGTGCACAAGGCTCGCTTCAGGGTTCGGAATGCCTTCTCTTGTTTTTCTTCCCAGTCAAAGGCCACGCCTTTCTGGGTCAATGCCGTAAGAGGCTTCGCAATCCGAGAGAAATTCTGAATGAATCTTCGGTAGTAGCCAGCGAGGCCTAGAAATTGGCGAATTTCTGTAGGCGTCTTCGGTGCTGACCAGTTCTCAATAGCTTTAATCTTGGATGGGTCCACGTGGATTCCTTCTTTGCTAACCACATGTCCTAAGAATTCGACTCTTCGGATCCAAAATTCGCATTTTGAGAACTTTGCGTAAAGCTTCTCCGATCGTAGAGTTTCCAGGACCTGTCGCAGATGATCGCTATGCTCTTCCTCACTTCTAGAGTAGATAAGTATATCATTAATGAAGACGATGACGAACTGATCCAAGTAGGGACGGCATACTCTATTCATCAAGTCCATGAAGACTGCGGGCGCATTGGTCAGTCCGAACGGCATCACTACGAACTCGTAGTGCCCGTAACGAGTCCGGAAGGCTGTCTTCGGAACATCCTCCTCGAGCACTCACAACTGGTGATACCCGGACCTTAGATCAATTTTGGAAAAGTAACTCGCCCCTTGCAGCTGATCAAATAAATCGTCTATACGAGGAAGGGGATAACGGTTCTTGATCGTCAGCTTGTTGAGTTCTCTGTAGTCGATGCACATGCGGAACGATCCGTCTTTCTTCTTTACGAACAAGACTGGCGCTCCCCAGGGTGAGAAGCTTGGTCTTATAAAGCCCTTGTTGAGCAGTTCGTTAAGTTGGCCGGATAGTTCTTGCATCTCAGCAGGCGCTAGACGATAGGGCGATTTAGCTACGGGGGTAGCTCCTGGAATTAAATCGATTCTGAACTCGACTTGACGTTTAGGAGGTAGGCCTGGCAGTTCCTCTGGAAAGATGTCAGGGAAGTCGCACACGACGGGGAAATCTTTTAGTTCTTTCGTTTTCCGGCTCGTGTCGACAACGTGTGCAAGGAATGCGCGATATTCCTTGCGCAAGTATTTCTGAGCTTGAATGCTCGAGATGATGCGAAGGCTCGTACTGGGTTTGTCTCCGTAAATCATCAATGTTTCATTGTTGGGCAAGTTCAAACGGATGGCTTTGTCGAAACACAGGATGTCGGTATGATGGAGACTCAACCAGTCCATGCCTATGATGACATCAAAGCTCTTGATCGCTACTGGTATGAGATCGATAGGAAACGAATGATTATCTAGCGTGAGGGTACAACCTATGTAGATTTCGTTAGAACTTTCCGTTTTGCCGTTAGCCATTTCTACGACGAAGGTTTCTTTTAGTGATTGCGGTGATTGTTTGAGTAAGTGTTTAAAGTTTTGATTTACGAAACTTCTCTCTGCCCCACTATCGAATAGAATACAAGCATAATAGTTATCGAGAAGGAACGTACCCGTGACTACGGTGGGGTCTGCTACAGCCTCATTATGGCCAATAGCAAGTAGTCTACCTGCTCCTCCCGCGTTGCCAGTCTTTGGACAATTCCTTTTGAAATGTCCGACTTCGCCACAGCCATAGCAGGCCTGGCTCGCTCCCGAACTGGGAAATTGGGAAATAGGTTTGGGAGGTGCTCTGCAGAACCGGATGGTGTGGCCCTTCCGGTCGCAATTGGTGCAGTGCATTTCACGGCATGGGCCGTTATGATGGAAGGCGCACTTATCGCACTTGGGTAGATTCCTCGCATATGTTTTGGCGGGCACGGGGGCAGTAGGAGTAGTGGCAGCATGGACAGCCACCATTTGCTGGTTACTGAAAGAGGATTTGACTGATTTACCCTTCTTTCGATCTCCCCGTTTTCTCTTGTTGTCGGAGGCGTGAGTTGGAGCAGTAGTGATGGTTGTAGTTGTTGATGGAGCATGGGGAACTTCATGATCGATAAGCATTTGGGCCAACTCCTTGGCACTTTCAAATGTCGTTGGTCTTGATGATAGAACGTTCCCACGATACGGAGGCACTAGGCCCCCGATGTATCACTCAATCTTCTTAGCTTCCGAGGGAATCATGTTAGGGCATAGGGCTACCAGCTCGCAGTACCGGGTGGTGTAAGCTACTATATCGGAACCCTGCATTTTGAGATTCCAGAGTTCCTCCTCCAATTTCTGAATTTCTCCCTTTGGGCAGTACTCTGTCATCATTAGGTCTTTCAGTGTATCCCAACCATGGCGTTAGCTTCTACCAGGGAGAGTGCTTTGACATGGCCATTCCACCATGTTAGGGCCCTTTGGGTAAGGGTACAAGTAGCAAACTTTATCTTGCTCCCTTCGGGGCAGGAGCACATTTCGAATACTGCTTCGGTTCTTTCGAACCATTGGGTTAGAGCGAGGATTCCCCCGGTCCCGTTGAAGTAGGTAGGCTTGCAACTGATGAAATCTTTGTAGGTGCATTCCCGAGCACGGGGGTGGGTTTCACCCTGGCTAGAGTTAGTTCCCAGTCCACCTCCACTGGCACCACCAGAATTGACTTGCGCCAGAGCGGCGGTCACGGCTGCAGTCACGGCTGTTTGGAACAACACCGGGTCGAACTGCGGAACCGGCGGTGTAGGTGGTGGGGGTGGAGCTCGAGTTGCGGGAGTTCTCCTGGTTGGACGCTTGCGAGGCGGCATCCTGTACTGAAAGATTACGAAAATGATGACAATAGTAAGAATTTGTTTGTAAACAGGATAAGAGTGTTTCTTGGACTAATTCTCTATAGTCCGAAAAACAAAAGGGGAATGTACTACTAGGTTAGGGACACCCAAAAGCACCACTTCCCCATCGATTAGATACTGCCAATATTACTGGTATTACTGATGTATAATGAGTTCGGGAAAGAAAAATGACCTAGCAGGAGGTCTTACATCAAACCATCAAGGAAAAATGTTGGCAGTTTAGTAGTCTGGCTAGAGTACTTCCAAAGTTAGGAATGTTTACAGGCATGTACTCTATCGATTATAGAAGAGAAGGCTATTCCTTAATCAAAAGGGAAGGATGAGTTGGCATCTTTTACTGGCGACGGGGATCCTTTGGGGCAAATCCTAAGATCAGCCAGTTGGCGCACAACTCCCTGAAGATGTCGCTCGTGCGTCCTCTGACGTGCTCGGAGTTCCACGGCTTCCGCTCGGGATGCGGTGATGCCATTTACGCTAGAATGGGGAAAGAAATTGATAGGCGCGCTAATCTAGATTACTTATAAGATGATCGTTATTAGTCGACCCAATATTTGCATAGTGCATACCAATTACATGTAATCGAAGCAGAATAGACCTTCGAATAAGTGACCCTAACTCCAAGCCCACAATCAAACAAGAACAGGAAATGAAGCAAAGGTCACAGATTCTAAGTCTATAACGCCTTAGTCACATGTAACCGTGGTGTATCCACTTAGCAACTATTGCCCTACTAGTAACGACCCTTTTAGTTCTCACATATGTTGTAACTAGAATGTAGAATACTCCTATAGTATTCTTGTTCTGATGTTCTTGTAGCAGTATTGGTAAGTTTTAGACTTGTTGCAACACCACAACCATTCTTAGGCACATGCTAGCCACTCCTAGGAAAATGTAGTTGATCAGGCTACATCCGCCTAGTTTTGGCCATATGTCTCTAAGCCTAACTGTGATGTTCAACAATCTTAATACTTTTGTTCTGTTCTAGTATGATACTGACCCTTTGTATGAATGAATGTATATATATACTTAGTTAAATGTTTTATTATTTAAAAGTATATATTCTTGTTCAGAGTGTTTTAGTCCCGATGTGTTTATAGTTTGTATATCTTTTATGGGTTGATATACTTGATTCACTATAAACAGTGCTCTGATACCAATCTGTCACACCCCAAAACCGAGAACGGCGGAATACGTTCTGGGGTGGAGGACGTCATGTACAGTATCATAACAAAGCATAATAGTAAAGACAAGCAACAACATCCATTGCATTAAGATAATAATTGTAATACAAACGTGTTCGGTACAACTGTTAGACACCAAAAATACAATCAAAATAAAGTGGAGTCTTATGTGTGCTCCGTCTTCTCAAAAGCTGCATCCGTACCTGTCTACTGATGACCTGAGAATACAAGTTATTTTGAAAATGTTTATCAGCATAAAGCTGGTGAGTTCATAAGTATTTAGTGTCGTTTCATGTATAAAAATATTCACAATTATACATTGTAAAAGCAAGTTTCGATGTTCGAAAATAGTATGAGCCCTAGAAAACCCTATGTTTTCCAGAAAAAGTAGTCTTCACCAAGACCCGGTGGTTTGTTTGTTCCTTTGATAATGTACAAGTTTTCCCAGTAGTTATTAGTTTGAAAATATAGTTTTAGACTTTATTCATGTATAGTCATGAGAAAAATGTTTTACCCCAACAGTATCACTGTCGGCCATATGTAATGAAATGCAGGCTCCAGGTAGTATTAAATGTACAATACTCCTCAGGGAGTCTGTTGCCTTTAATTCTTAAAGTATTAATTAAAGGTTTGAATGTGAACTCGTACGTAACCATGCTGATTGACGATCGAATCCCTTTGACCCTCCGAGTCATATGTAGATGTGACATTTTGTCACCCCTGGGCCTAGACGGCTCGGACTGTAGCTAGCAGTCGGGATGTGGGAGTGTCTGTCCCGTATAGATCTATACACATAATGCCCGCTCTCCCTCCAGGAGACTCTGGTTACGCGGTGATAGCACAAAGATGTGTCGTATCGAGAAATAGTATGTCACATTCTATTTTAGTAAGTTCTCTTGTATAGTATGTAGTGTTCTCTTTGTATATTATATAGTGTTCTCCTTGTATAGTATATAGTGTTCTCTTGTATAGTACATAGCATGTATTGACTCACAACTGAACTGAATCTAGTAGTTGTCATGGCAATAGTAGTACTGAGTAGTATCCCTTAACTATACCTATTATAGTTAAATAGTATTGTTGGTTGCATGTCTTTGATGTTCAAAGGCATTGAACTGATATGAAAACTTTTATATCTGACACAAATATATGAGATATATAACTAAGAATTCAACGAGAGTCGGACTAATAACAAAATACCCTAAGCCCACAATCAAACAAGAACAGGAAGTAAGGTGAGTTATTAGTCCTAAGTCCTTCAAGTCTTACTTATATAAATATATTGGTGTAGATATGGTTTGAGAATAAAAATAGTTTAAAAGAATTTTCGAAAATAGTTTTATAGTGATTTAACACGAAAATGAATTTGGTAAGCATTTGAAAACATTTTAATTGGCAATGTAGTTGAAAATATAGAAATCCCTTTTTGGTGGTAAAAACAGTTAATAGTGTAGGAAATCCTTTTGGTTGCAAGTTATAGTTCACATGCGATTGTTACTATAACTTAGTTGGTTCAACTTGTATTCCCCCCCCCCCCCATAAAACAGTTAAAAACATTTAAAAAGGTTCATTTAGGGGTATGAACTCACCTGTAGTGAGTGAAGTGGATGGAAACGCCGGGTAGGATGCTAGGTGTCAAGTGAGGACTTGAACACACACACGGATCCTATGTAACATGTAGTGATGTATAAAGTATCTAATTAGTTGTGTAATCTCTAATTAAGTGAGTAAAGGCACTTTAATGTATGAAAACACTTTGTTTCAAGTGTTAGGAGTGCTAAGGGTTGCATCTAAGGAGTGTATGGCCTCACTATGGAGTTTACACTTCACTTGGCCACACATAAGTGTGTTTACGGTTGGGAGACCATTTCCCCCATGAGTTTACGGCCGTAAACTCATGGAAATGGTGAGTTCGGGTGTCTAAAGGTCTCATGCATCACAAGGAAGGTTCCTAGGATCAATTCGAGGGCTTTGGAAGTGATTAGGGTTCAATTGGGTACTCCCTTGGAGTTTACGGTCCTTGGACCACTCCTTGGGAGTTTACGGTCGTAAACTCTAGGGTTTACGGTCCTTCGACCACCCTTGGGGAGTTTACGGTCGTAAACTCATGGGTTTACGGCCGTAAACCCACCTTTGTCCATGTTTGTCCATTTTCCAAGTGTTTTGGTGGTTTGTAGGCCATTCATGCAAGTTCTAGACTCAAATACAAGCCATGCAAAGTGTTTGGAGCATTAAAACACCCTTGGAAGGTGTTTACGGTTTTGGGAGACGTTCCCAAACCGTAAACTCATGTTTACACTTCTTTGGACATGTTTTAGGGTTCTGAGATCATCCAAGCAAGTTTCAAGGCCGTTAGACATGCATTGGAAGGGTTAAGGAGCATCAAAACCCCTTGAAAGGGTGTTTACGGTTTTTGAACATTCAAAAACCGTAAACTCATGTTCATGGCCAAAAACTCATGATCTTGTGGTTCTAACTCCATGTATGTAAGGATCTAAGCATTAGAAGAGGTTTGGAAGTGTTTTTGGGGCTTCTAAACCCCTTTTTGGGAGTTCACGGTTTTGGGAGGCTCCCCAAACCGTAAACGCATGCATGTTGGGGTATTTGGATGATCCAACTCGAAATAGCAGAATACTAAGCTAGAAAATCAAGTTAGGAAGATTACCTTTGATTTTTGAGGCTTGAAAGTGGTGTTCTTGAGCCAAACCCGATTTTTAGAGAGAGAAAGTAGAGAGAGAAAGCTCCAAGGTGGGAAAAGGCTCTAAAGGTGGACACTCCTCCTTTATATATGGCTGCCTAGTGGGGACCCACCATACACTGTCGTTTGAACGGAGCTAAATGTTTTTACCGGGTAAACTAACCGTAACCCGACTTAGTTGTTTTTATTCCGTCATTATATATTATTTATTTTAATAACTCAAAATGAATTATTTTAATAAATAAAAGTTAACGGAAAATTTTAATAGAACTAAATTTTATTAACGGAAACGGGTTACAGTGACGGAGTAAATTTCGGGTTGTCACATCATCCCCCCGTTAGAGGGAATTTCGTCCCGAAATTCAGAATTCAAGTCGTTACGTTATTACAACACAATTAAGCAAAGAGATGAGGATAGTTAAGTTTCATTTGATCCTCGCGCTCCCAAGTGAACTCTGGTCCTCGTTTGGCGTTCCAACGAACCTTCACAATCGGGATGCGGCTTTGCTTCGTTCGTTTGACCTCTCGGTCCATGATCTCCACAGGTTCTTCCACGAAGTTGAGGCTCTCGTTGATCTCGATCTCTTCGAGTGGAATTATGAGAGTCTCATCGGATAGGCACTTTTTCAAGTTCGAGACGTGGAAGGTAGGATGCACATTACTAAGTTCGCGGGGTAGATTGAGTTTGTAAGCTACGGGGCCGATTCTAGCGAGAATCTCAAAAGGACCTATGTATCTTGGATTCAGCTTTCCGCGCTTTCCGAAGCGTATCAAGTCTTTCCAGGGTGAGACTTTCAGAAGGACTCGGTCTCCCACCTGGAATTCCAAGGGTTTCCTCCGTTTGTCTGCGTAGCTTTTCTGTCGGTCTCTTGAGGCTTTAAGTCGTGCTCGGATTTGTACGATCTTTTCGGTGGTCTCGCGGATGATTTCTGGACCGGTGAGAGTGCTGTCACGAACTCGTCCCTTAGCTAATTGAGTGTCGCCTACCTCGGCCCAGCACAGAGGGGATCTGCACTTCTGGCCGTATAGGGCTTCGAATGGGGCAGCTTTGATGCTTGTGTGATAACTGTTGTTGTAGGAAAACTCGACTAGGGGTAAGTGGGTATCCCACGCCTTACCAAAGTCGATTACACAGGCTCGCAGCATATCGTCCAAGGTTTGAATAGTTCTCTCACTTTGTCCATCGGTTTGAGGATGGTATGTTGTGCTCATATCCAGCTTAGTTCCAAGAGCCTTATGTAGTGACTGCCAGAACCTCGAGGTGAACCTGCTATCCCGATCGGAAATAATGGACACAGGTACACCGTGCAGTCGGACTACCTCTTGGATGTAAATTCGCGTAAGTCTCTCCATTTTGAAATTTTCCTTGATAGGAAGGAAGTGGGCGGATTTGGTTAGCCGGTCAACAATTACCCAAATGGTGTCGTACCCACTCGGAGATTTGGGCAATTTGGTAATGAAATCCATAGTAATTCTCTCCCACTTCCATTCAGGTATCTCTGGCTGTTGGAGAAGACCCGAGGGTTTCTGGTATTCGACCTTGACCTTAGCGCAAGTAAGGCACTTATTCACGAAGGTAGCGATTTCCGCTTTCATGTTAGGCCACCAGTACGATTTCTTGAGATCCAGGTACATCTTATCTGAACCTGGGTGGATGGAATATCGAGTGTTGTGCGCTTCTTTCATGACCAAGCCTCTGAAGCCACCGTGTCGCGGTGTCCAGATCCGGTCCATGAGGTAGTAAGCTCCGTCATCCTTGACTACCAGATTCTTATCCATTCCTCGCAGGGACTCTCCCGCTACATTTTCCGGTTTCAAAGCTTCAAGCTGTGCTCCCTTAATTTGTGCGGGTAGATGCGAATGGATATTCATGGTTAGGGACTTGACTCTTCGCCCAGAATATTCCTTCCGACTTAGGGCGTCTGAGAATACAAGTTATTTGAAAGAGTTGATCAGCAATTAAGCTGGTGAGTTCATAAGATTTTAGTGATGTGAGTAAGTTGTAAAGTGTTGTTGAAAATGTAGATGTAAAATGGTGTAAGTTGTAAGCTCTGTTTTGAAAAGTTCGCCTGTTCCTCTAGAAAATCCTATATTTCCTACTTTGATGGAAGTTTAAGTAAAATGTCACTACAACCCTTTCTATGGGTAGTAAGTGGGTACAAGTTATATAAGACTCAGAGTAAACAAACAATCGATTGTGCGTATCTGCCCTATGCTCACAACCAAACAAGGAACAGAAGTTAAGGCGGATAGCACACATCCCATTGGTTGTTAGATCATTGTCATATATAACCCTGGTGTATTCACTTGTTACTCATGGAGTTAATTGTAATGGTTCCTTTATATCTAATGAAAAGTTCTTTAAGAAAACCCTTATTTCTTATAATAAAATGGTGACCACACTGGCTACTTTTATAATAGCTTAGTTTATACTGCTATATATAATCTAATATCAGATAGAAAGTTAATTGAGTGAATCTGCCCTAAGCCCACAACCAAACAAGGAACAGGAAGTAAGGCGGAAAGCACACATCCAACTACCTATTGGGTATTAGTTTTATATATAAACATGATGTATAAACTAAGGTATTATAGAGTTAGTCACCTAAGGTCCTTTAAATTGTACTGGTTTAATAAAATGGATTAAACCCTTTACTGGGAAGTTTCTAGTTTTGTGCACCAAAAGTACTGAATTTGGAAAGTATGTTTTGTACTAGAAAAACTGTACTTTGACTCTGTGTCCTATAACCTGACCCATACCTGGTACCCTTATGATGACTTAATGTATACTAAGCATACATATATATATAGAATCGGATAGAAAATAGATTGGGTGAATCCGTTCCAAGCCCACAACCAAACAAGGAACAGGAAATGAAGCGGAGAGCACACATCCTATTACCTGTCGAACCCTATTGGTATATATATATCCTGTAATGTATACATTAAGGAATCATAAGACTAGCATTATGGTCCCTTCTTTTAAACGTAGCCTTCTACCAAGGCATCTTCTGTTATGTGCTAGACTCGACTGTTCCGTTTGTCGTTTGTAAAAATGTATGTTTTCCCTAGTTTATAACTATCTTAACTCGAAAATAGTTTAAGTTTGACTTTCAAGTGGTACTGTCACTTTATGAAAGTAATGGGAAATGTAAGTACACATTTGTCGTTTATAATGACATGTGGATGTACTAATGACCTAAAAACATGTTTGTTTTAATACGGTCATAATGTGAAGGCTAGAACCCCTACTAAACGTTCTCCCTGTCAAGAGATTAAGGGAACCAAACGCGACCTCTGTAAATTCTTGCAAGCCGTGTAATTCACATTTGTTATATGATCATGTATATCCAATATAACTATCACGTTTTGTTTAAAACAATGAGTTAGTGATCAATTGGTATAATTAGATCATGTGTGTGTTCTCATGCTATAGCAACCTAACTTGTTTGTTTTGTATTGTATATTGTACGTTATGTTTGTTTCTCGTAATTGTGTGTTCTCTCTGTATGGTATTGTTTGTTTCTCTTCACTGTGTGTTTGACTCATGTAAGAACTGACTCTTTGTGTGCTTCATTGTACTAGAAGTAATGAATAGCATTCTCCTAAACTATACATATTATAGTTTACTAATGTTCTACTTGGACTGTTACTGAAAAGACTCATTTATCTACTAAGTTATGTTTGTACTTTAAAAATGGAGTTTTGTATAACTATAAGGTAACATAACTTTAAAAGAGTTTTTGAAATGTTTTGACAACTTATAAATGACATAAGTAACATTTTGAAAGATGTTTATAACAAACATTTACACAATTATCATTGTGTTCAACTTGTATTCCCCCCCCCCCCTTAAAACAGTTAAAACAGTTAAAAGATTCATTACGGCGTATGAACTCACCTGTAGTGAGTGGTTTGGATGAACGGATGGTATAGGATGCTAAGTGTCGAGTGAAGACTTGAGCACACACACGGATCCTATTTAACATATATTGACACATATATGTATCCAATTAGTCACTTAACAACTAATTAATTAAGTAAAGACATCCTAAAACATGTATAACACTTTGATTCAAGTGCTAGGAGTACATTAGGGTTGCATCTAAGGGGAGTATAGCCTCTCATTGGAGTTTTCGGTCCAAGTAGGTTTTCGGTCCATATGGTTTTTGGTCCATATGGTTTTCGGTCCAAATGGTCTTGACCGAAAACCCATGGTCTTTGATGCATAAGGTGATTTCCAAGGGCTTTCAACAATCATGGAAGTGTTCTAGACTCAATACTAAGTATTTGGAAAGGCTTAAAGTCATTTTTGCACCCTTCATAAGGGTTTTCGGTCTAAGGAGATGCACTTGACCGAAAACACCTTTTGTTCTTGGATAAATGATGATTTCAAAGCCCTAAATCAAGTTTTCTTACTAGATAACAAGTATAGGAGATAGATACTTACAATATGGAAGCAAAGAAGGGTGTTTTCGGCCCAAAACACTAGTGTGTGTTCTTGGTGTTCTTGGTGAAATGAAGAACACTTGAAGATCTAAGAAAATGGAATGATTTCATGGATGAAATCATGTAAGATCACTAGATAATGGAAGAGATCAACTAAACAAGGAAGGAAACACTTACAATCTTGAAGATCTTGACAAAAATTCCGGATGATACTTGAGAGAGAATTGTTCTTCACTTGGAAATGGGAAAAATGACTAAAAATGACTAAGTGTCATTTATATACCCTTTAGGGATTTCGGCTATAACACTATTTTGGGCCGAAAACTCCAAACTCTTTGAGTTTTGTGACTTAAATGTTGCACAATTAATCCTAAAGTATACTTCCTCTAATTTGTTCTCTCAAGAAAATAAATATTAAAAATACCCAACCCGACTTTAAACCGAGCTAAAAATTAGCAGAAAAGAATTTGACTTTTAATTGAAGTGCTAGACGGTAGAGTTTGTTCAAATGGAAATTTCGGGTTGTCACAGACATGATACTAGATCAGTCTTTTGCTACAATATTTTTATTTGCCATGTTTTCAAAAATCGACTATGAAGAGGGATGCCGTAATCATAATCAAATTTTTGAGAACGCAATATATATAGAATTCCCTTATGTTGAACCATTCCAACATAAAATTCATATATATATATTCTTGACTAAAGATGATTAAAATTTCAATCTAAACTTTTATGATTGAAATGAAGTATAATCTCCTCTCCCTTAATTATAGCAAAACAACTTTTTTCCAAGCGAAACTTTTGATTTCTATAATTAACAATACTTATCATTATGCTCCCACTAGCATAACAATTATTTAGCATAACAATTATGCTCCCACTGGCTTTGACATGTGTTCAGAAATCAGCTGGACTTCTAGACATCAATACGTTATTGACTTTCTTACCAAAGTTCAGATTTCTGATACGAGATGCTTTGATAAAACTTTATCTAAGCTTCTTAGACTCATACGTCTTTCCTTAGATAGCTCACATGTGTGTCTAAACAATTATGAAGATGGATGTCGTAATCATAATGTTTAGACCTTTTTGCCATTTCTCACAAGTCCATGTTAGTGTGCCGGTTAACCACACACGCTCCACTAACGACTTTGAGAATGCAAATATCACAATTGCTATCTACTTAAAATCTACTTAGTGAAAGCGTTTCCTCACCATCATTTTCATGAATCGGAAAGAAACCTTATGACACTTAGATTTTATAGTGTATGTGTTCCTATCCATATGAATTTGTCAAAACCATAATCACAAGACAAGGTTAGTGACAAACTCAAAACCATATGGATTGAACTTGTTCAATCTTAATTTCTTGCCACTTGGTAGCGCAAGGGCCCACCATTGCTTCCAAGTTGTTATGCACACAATTGAGAACTCACAGAACTCATATACATATTCAACTTTACCGGAATAGGCACATAAACAAGAATTATGTCAACACGATAGGTTACAAACCTCAAGTCGTGTGCTAGCGATAAACTATAGGTTTTATCCTTGATTAACTCTTGAAACTTTCAAGACCTTTAAGACTCCCACTGTCCTCTTGACATATAAGTTTCTCTATGTCAAAAACCATTCCTTGACAACCAAACAAATATTCAAGAGTCAGTGCGGATTCTTATCAAGATAAACACTTCATACAATTGGCCTTAGTTGGTCTTTGTTTTATCCAAAACATCACTACTTACCAAATTCAAATGTACAAGAGTAGAAAACATTTTACTCTTACATTTGACAAGTGATATAAACCTTCTTTAAGAAGTGTTACTCAAGTTACAATCTTAGAGTATGACTCTAAGATTTGTTTTGGAACGAAGTATGTATCACCTTCTTGATTTAACCATTTCAATAACTCATGACTCCTCTTCTTAGCCATAAGAATGCACTAAGATGTCCCCAGAGGATGAATTGTGATATGGTCTCGCAATCATTAAGATGATCATAAAACATGATACTAAAGTACTCTCCCATCTTTTCAGATTTGAGAAACTTTTATCTTTCTACCTAATTTGATTCTTCTCATTCGTTCTGCCATACATCAAAACTTTTCCAATGTTTCATAATTATACTTAAACTTGTAAGTATAACCATATTTACTAGGCTTTAGTAAATCATGACGAATAGTCTTATTGATCTTTTGTGGTGGACTTGATCAGTGCACCAGAATGTGTACTCGATCCCTTAGTCCTTCACTTGACTCACATATACATGTGAACAAGGAATTGATCTTAATTTTCCAAAGATGAAAAATTCTCATTCATCATACTATACAGCTTGCATGATTTCCAAGTTTCTATCCAACTGAAACCTTGGGTGATGAGAATCTTTCCTTATTTGGTAAATTTAGACACTACCAAAAATGAAAGAATCAAATTCACATTTCCATTATTGCTAGAAACATATAATCATCAATTTTCCATAAAAGCCATTGCAAGGAGATATAAACTAAAATAAAATCAAAAATTTTATTTATTTATAAAATGCGGAAAAACTTTTTCCTTACAATGCACTTTAAATGTAAACTATGCTATTACATATCTCCTAGCAATCTATCATAACTCCTAAGTATTAGCTCAAGAATCCGATCTTCGAACCATGCGATTGAAATCCATCTTCGCGATCAGATTCAGCATACTCTTTCTTTAAGTGTCCTTCCCTTTGCTTGATTCTGCCAAACACCAAAATGTATCCGAGTCACATTTTGTATTAAGAATCATCAATAAGGAACTTAATAGAGTTTGATAGTGGACTTACCTGAAGCAGAGTCAAGCTTTTTTACTAGACCTTCTCTCAGATCTTTCAGGTAGTTAAGGCAGCTTCGCAACCAATTCCCCTTCCTTTGGCAATAGAACCAAATGGACCCTTTGGGAATGGTACAAAGGACTATCTCAGACTTTCCTTTCTCTTTACCATTTGTTCAACCGAGTTGACTATGGTCGATCCCTTTCCATTGGGAACAAAAAGCTTTTCTAGATATCGAATGTCACCAACTGTCAATGTCCATGGTAGTTTGGGAAGTTGATCTACTAATCAAATTTGCTTTACCAGAGCTCCAAATCATTGCTGATTCAGCAGCATTAAGCAAATAGATAAGATCATTAGGGTCATGTCATATTCTGTTACATAGTAGTCCCAAAGAACTCACTATGTGACTTAGAAAGTGATTGAACAATCAACTTTCTCAAGACTTTGACACCCAACTCTCCCAACTTGTCAATATGTGAGCACACATAGACCTTTCTTGCCAATAGGGCTTGAGTGACTTTGAACTATTCAAGAACTTGTAGGTTAGGGAGAATAATTGGAGGAGGTGGAGGGAAGTGAAGTATGATCTTGTGGGACATCATCTTCAATACATTTGGGAAGATCATACTTGTCTGAACCAGACATCTACAATAGGAGAGATTCAAGTTAGTTGATTTAAAATCCTTAATATAACACCCAATATGAAATATTAAGGCTAGGACCCAACACAATATTTTATAACTTGGAAGAGGGATGCCGTAATCCAATCTATAGAATATTTGAAGGTAGGCGAATGACGATTCACCAATTTCCACCATGAAAAACGAAATAATTTATTAGGTTTTAATTGGATTTGAAACTCCTATATCTTTTGAGATTCATTGAACTTTTCAATGGCATGTTTCAATCTCGATTGTGCCCTTCAGATTTTGTGATTGGGATGCCGAGGATCACAAAACAAGGTGTGAATAACCATGCAAATTCACTTGGTACCCTTAATATTATCACCTAATCAATGTGCCGGTTAACCACACGCGCTCCACCGATCTATGATAAACATTAAGTCACCCTTTGCCATCCTTACTAGTCCAAGTTAGTGTGCCGGTTAACCACACACGCTCCACCAACGACTTGGTAAGGTGCAAAGTGTAAATTTCATGGGTTAACACCAAATTCACATTTTCCTAAAGTAACTAAGATTGGGTATTTATAAAAGGTTTAGTTACTTTATATTCATCATTATACTTTTAATGAGAATTATAGTCCTTGTCCTACCCGTTCGGCTAACGACCCTCCACCAGTCAAGGAAGCGGTGGGTGAGAGTGGACACCCATTAAGTTGCCATTTTATAGGCAACAACCTTATACCCCCCTTATAGACCGGCTTCGTGAATGAGGCCTACTAACGGTAAGACTGACTTGCTCTTATACATATATATATATATATATATATATATATATATATATATATATATATATATATATATATATATATATATATATACATATATATATTATTAACCTATAATACTATAAAGTATAAGGGTTGAATTTTAACTCTTAAAACTCTAAGGGTTGGAACTAAAGTGTGTGTGAGACTTTACAAATTCCAAAACTTGAGGGCAAGTTTTGAACAATTCAAAAAACTTTTGGATTTTCATAACTTATGAGTTTAATTAAGGTATAAAAAAAACTCTTAATGAAGAGACTCTTGGACATCCATAACTTGAGGACAAGTTATGGAGTCCATAAAACTATTGATGATGAAAAGACTCTTCAACTTGTGTAACCTATGGTTTTTAATGGACTTTAAAGAAAAGACTTTTGGTAATCCATAACTTGAGGACAAATTATGGACTCCATTAAAACAAATCAAGATCAAGAATTAACTAACAAACAATTTGCAAATAATTCCTATGATCTAACAAAACTCATAAGTTCATGAACATCCATATCAACAATTTCAAGAATCATATGAACACATACAAAACTTGAAATTTTGATAATAGCCTTTAAAATTGGATTAGCATAATCATTACAACATAAAAAATAGGTTTTATAAGTCCAAAACAGTTTAGTGTAATGATTCTAGTCCAATTCCAGCTTAAAACCTCGAAAAACTGCACTCTGGGCGTCCTACTCGTCGAGTACATGAACCTACTCGACGAGTAGGATGAAGATGTACATGGACTCGTCGAGTCCCCCCCATGGACTCGGTGAGTTCACTGTCCAGTGGGCAGAAAATCGACTTTTTTCAGCATTTTGCATCAAGTATTCAAGAAAACAAGTCTAGGCTCTGATACCACTGTTGGGTTTTGAGCATTCTAACACTCCTATGGTGTACATGCAACCCTATAAACCTTGGATCTATGTTTTCTCTAAAATACATGCAAATAAGAATTTCCAAGGTTTACATCCTAACCAGCATGGCATGGAGTACTTGAATCATAAAAGTACTAGTAGAATGACATACCTTTTAGTAGTGGTTGATTCCTTGGAGTTTGAGAGCCTAGCACCAATAGTGTGGATGCCTCAAATGGAAATCACAAATCACCACAAACTTTGGAAAACTCTTGAGAGAATAATGCACTCTCTTGAAATGGCCACCACTCTTGTACACACACAATTAGTCCCAAACCAAGTGCCAAGGACTCCTTTATATAGTGTGGAGGATTAGGGTTACATCCATGTAAACCCTAATACCCATGACTCTTCCTTTCCAAGGATCCACGGGTTAAAAGCTCCATGGACTCCCATGCATTCCAAGCCCATACTAAATAAGCATTAGCCCACACTATATAAATACAAGAGCCCATATTTAATTAGTAACCTTTGGATCATTAAATTAATTCTAAATTAATTTATGATCAATACTAATTAAATAATATGATTTCATATTAATATATTATAACTTATAATATATTAACAAATCATAAACATATTATTCTCAAAAGGTTATCCAAATAGTGCGGGTGAAGTGCAACCCAAATGGACCATGCCGGGTCGGGTCAAGTGCATCTCAAATATTATTATGGACTTAGACACCTTATCCAACATGTACATAGTGGTTGGAAAATATTGTTTAAACACTTATATAATAATAATAATAATAATAATAATAATAATAATAATAATACTAATAATAAGACTAATAATTAGTCACGGTAAATATTAGACTAAAATCTAGTGGTAATAAAACTAGGTTTCGTCAAAGGAAATTATTTTAAAGTAAACGAAGCGCTATCCGAGTACCGAGTCACCACCTTATCAAGTGAGTGCATAGTTACTTTCATCTTACACATAGATATAAAGTATTTTATATAAACTACGTGCTATGTGTGCATACTGTCTGAATACTTGTTGTCTATGCTGGATGAACGTTTTTATACATCTTTTAAATGATTTAAACTGTATATGTATTTTATATCTACAAATATGTTGGGTAAACATGGGTAGATGAATGATGAGAGATGAAAGATGATATGAGTGAACATAGGCAGCTATAGACTTAGTGCCTAATAAATAACATCGGCAGCTATGGACTTAGTGCCAATTGAATACACGCTGGTAGCTATAGACTTAGTACCTGATAGATAAACGCTGGTAGCTATGGACTTAGTACCTGTTAGATAAACGTTGGTAGCTATGGACTTAGTACATATTAGATACACACTGGTAGCTATGGATTTAGTACCCGATGAATGAACTTTAGCAGCTATGGAATTAGTGCTTTACGAACGAGCGTTGGCAGCTATGGACTTAGTGCCTGTCTTATAAACCTGGAAGCAAGGGAATTCGGAATGAATGAATGCAGGATAGATGACTCTTAGGGTAGACCCTTAAGAATAAGGAAGATAATGGGGATGTGTAATTGGGTTGATTTTTTGATGTTTAAACATAATAATTATATTATTGTGGGTTGAAAATCTTATGTACTCACCAGGTTTCCCAACCTGACCCACTCAAGCTTATTTGTATCACAGGTGTCGATATGAAGTTACATTACACTGAGAGATTAAAGGGGATATAAATCACTAGTGATAATGAATGTAAGGTCTGTTTATGCTTATGTTTCTGTATTGACGATGACATCCCAAATGTTTTAAGATGAATAAAATACATTTCTTTGGAAATGATTTGATAACGTATTTATCATGTTTGCCTGGGAACAAATTCCGCAACATTTTTATTAAAAGAGTTACTCTGATTTTTATAAAGCATAAACAAAATCGGTCTTTTCTGGCCGTGAAAATGGGGATGTCACATACAGGAAATCCCGTCTACGATAATCCAAAAGGACACTTGTGTATCTAGGCCCATAAACACAAGCAAAATCGCCAGAGACTTCTGAGTATTCATTTTAGAAGAAGAATTGTTGAAAAGGGTTCTATACAACTCAAAAAGAGGAGTCGTATATATACATGATAGATTACGGATTTTATCTTCTAAATTAGTTAGGAGAATCTCGAATTTAATGGGTTAATCAGTGGTTTCCAAAACTGACAAGATTTTTCAATCTTACCATAATCACCCACTAGAATTTGGTTTTTCAAAAATGAAACTAATTAAAAATTCTGAAGACCTTTTGGGGTGCTGCCCCTTTGACCCTGCTAGGGGCGCTTCCCCTAGGACCTTG
Organism: Lactuca virosa; assembly: GCF_052849685.1. Classification (NCBI taxonomy): domain Eukaryota; kingdom Viridiplantae; phylum Streptophyta; class Magnoliopsida; order Asterales; family Asteraceae; genus Lactuca; species Lactuca virosa. Next base: position 212,660,274 of record NC_136428.1, on the reverse strand, counting down.
CAAGGAGCGTGCCCCCCTTGACCGTCACCATTTTTCCGTCCCGACTTATAATTCGATCTTATACATGTATGCACTCTTCATTCACGGAACATATAATGTAGAGTACAAATAATAATCCCCTTGGCTCACATGTTAGTTCTAATTACCCAAAATGTCAAGTGACACTAAAATCACCAACAATTTTCACTACATATAACCCCTACGAAATTGACTCCACGATCTAACCATATTAACAATACCCCAACCAAACTAACATGTAAGATATACTAACACAAGTTTGTCCTAGTATATCACATAACCATATACTAACATACATCCTACCTTACATTAAACATATAATGTAACATGTAGTATATTGCAAAAACTCACTCAATCTAGCACCCAAGTCTCTCACGTAAAAATACACAAAGGAATTAGCTAGTATGAACCACGTGATAACAAGTTGTATGAGCAGTACTACTAACATGAAGTAGATGAACTTCTCCCTCTCTGAACACCTATAACACATCAATAACCCATATTTAGTTCATTCCTCAAGTATTACCTAATAATAATTAATATTACACCTTATTACAAATTTTTTAAATCGTTATCTCAACCTGCTCATGGACCGATTTAGCCCTCTCAACCCCAACCCCATGAAAGGTTGATACTAATTAGTAAAGAACATTCCCTTAGTTTTCTATGGATGTAAAACACATGCTTTATTCATTTTCTATCAAATTCTAATTATTTTAAAAAATGACCATAAAAATTATCCCCTTTTCTAGACCAATAAGTGAAAATGGTCATCAACACCCTAGAAGGGATGAAAATCATTCCATTGAAAATCACGTGACAAACAATACCCTTCCATATAAACTCATCCCTTGGATTCATATAACTTAGATTTTCCTAGATTTATCTACACATTTTACAAAATGACTAATGAAAAACATCATTTTTATGTACCAATCTATAAGAAATGACAATTCCATCCAACTTAGGAATGGAATTATACCAAGCCCAAATTATGGAAGTAACTACATATTTCTACCATAAGCCAAGAAAAGACCTTATGTAAAATGGAGCTTGCTATATTTAGTTATGATTTTTACAAAAAGACCAAAGTGTTCAATGAAAATTCCAGACCAACATGTACTTAAAGTAAAAACTGTATGTTTATATGTCAACTCAGACTATGAAATTTTGTGGAATCAAATTAAACACAATTACTAAACTATAGGGAGAAACCTCATGTAATTTTAATTTTCATAGATTTAATTATGATTTTTCAAAGCTAGTGAATACTTTCAGATTTTTAGAAAATCATTAAGTTTAAGCTTACATTCCAATTAACTCATTAGGGGGTTGTTTGTTTTGAACTTACCCAGTCCAGTAAGAGCTAACTACTGACTCGATCAGCAGTCAGACCGTTTGATAGAGCTCCGAAGTGGTTGACTCGATCAACAATAGCTGACCAATGGACTGACTCGGTCCCATACAAAAAATAAGTTGACTTAGTCATTTTGCTTGATTTCCCTCGTTTTCCCTTGTTCCAAAACATGTATACTCTTCCATCACTTCTTTCTCAAACGTTGACCACCCCTTCTCATGCTCCAGAAACGACTCCTTCTACCACCAACCCTCCCACCGACCACCATCGTCGTCGGAAGCCCCGTCACTGATACTCCACCACTAGGAACAAATTTGATTTGGTCCATTTTTCCTTAATGATCACAAGTTCAGAGAAGGAAAGTGAAGAACAACGCACGCTGATTCATCTGATCTGATCTTCGATGTGAACGTATTTTTTCTCGATTCATCTTATTTGATTCTTGTTCATTTTTGAAATCGACTGGATAAAGGATTGAGATGACAAAATTGATGATTAAGATGATGAAATTGATGATCAATGAAGATGGATGTGTATTATGTTTCTAACGAAATTGATCATCATGAACTGAAGGTTTGCCTTTTCTTTCATTTATAAGTAGCTTGTTACAAGACCATACTAATAAGAAAAAAAATCATTACTCATTAGCATTGTGGTTTGTTTAATATTGTGTTTAGAAAATCAATAATATTGTTATTTGTTTTAGATTACATGTCACATTTTATGAATTCGTTGATGGTGTTTACAAAAATTATACATGGCTCACTAAAATTAGTAGACTGTGTTTTTAAAAATCATACACATGTCACTAACAAGTAGCTTAACAATAGTTTTGTGATTAGTTTTTGAAATAAACATCTTTATGCTTTTGTTTCAAATTGTTTGGTAACAATAGCTTTATATCATTGTTTATGTAACATTAGCATAACATAACACTAATATGTAGCATTACAATAGCTTTGATGGTCAGTATAAAATTTGGTTGTACTATGAATACTAGAGAGAGTGCAATTGAATGAGCAGATGGCTAGTATAGGATTTGGTAAGATTTTCCCCGTATTTTTGGACTTAGTTTGTCACATACATAGTATGATACTAATATTATCATATTTTTATGTAGATACACTTTCAAAGGGTAAAATACCATCCAATGATGCTCAACCAAAGAATGATTGTATTGCTTTGCTACCACATAACTAATATATTATATCTTTATTTATATTCTCTTTTATTTTTTTTATTCTTTTTCGGACATTGTACTTTGAAAAATTCATCCAACTATAATAATATAGTTTCAAATTTTCCTTTATTATAACATTGTACTTTCATTTTTGCTCATTGGTGATGGGCTTTGATATAAAATATAAGTTAGTTTTTCATAAAAACCGGCAACGAAGGCTTTAAAATAACAAGTTTATTTTTGAGTTTATAAAAAAAACTAAACCATCTAGGATCCATTTATAGAGGTTAGAATGATATTAAATACAACCATAGAGTGTTTTAGAATGAAAACCTTTGGAGCCTTTGAACCCACTTGGTTTTGGGGTGTTGATGAAGATAGAGAAATCAAAGAGTATGATTTTCTCTACAAGTATCCACCATTGAGATAAGGCACTTAGAATGCTAGTTCCTTCTTGTATTCTTCAGTGTCTTAAACCTTTAAGCACTTAGCTCAAATAAGCACCAAAGGAGACAACTCAAGGGAGCTAATCGCTAAACTAGCTTTAAAAGAGGGAGAAGTGAAGAAGAGAATGGAGGTTTCGACCACCGTGTAGAAGAGTAGAAAAATTAGCCCAAAAATGCAAGTGCATGCATTTTTTTATAGTCCCATGCAAGACATACATTTAGATTATAATAACATAAAGTATTGGTAGCCTTTTAGAAACATGGGAAACAAAGGAGGGATGTTGACAATTAAACGCCCATGCCATGTAATTTTCAGTCATGCCATCATAGAAGACAAAAATTGTCTAGGTACTTTATTAACCATGGTATATAAGCTCACTAATTTGATCATGGTTAACCAAAGTGTCCAAAACTTTGTACATGACTTATTTTATCATACCACATGATACAATAACTAGTTATACTCTCTTTTAATTATTATTTTCACAAAACAATAATTATTCCCTAGTTAAATACAAAAATTGATATTATTTATTAGTAATCATATTAATAATAAATATACAAAATGTGATTACTTGATAAAGGTGTGACCCTATAGGATCATATGTTTTTAGCATTATCACTAAATAATGATTCTTGGGCATATAGATTCAACAATTGGGAAATTGTACTTTAAAAATTCATCCAATTATAACATTCAACGTTCATTTTATCAAAACGTATACATTTTATCCAACACAAAATAAAACATATGAGTAATATGGTCATTTTCATTAATCAGCATAGCTAGTCAAATGCATAATCAAACATCATGGTCCAGTTCAGAGGCAGACTCGGACAAAGCTTATAACCCAGTCAGGCCATGACTCAGTCAGGTTTGACTTAGTAAACAACTATCAAACAACCCTATGTCCTTAATAACTAAGTATATAATCAATTAAAACAGTGATGTAACGCCCCGATTCTCGGGTATCAATTTATGGTTATAAATTCTCATGATTTCAAGGTCTACTCGACGAGTTGGTGGCCTGACTCGTCGAGTAGCAGCGGGTTGGTCGGCGAGTTTAAGTGACCTACTCGCCGAGTCCAAGAAGGGACTCGACGAGTAGGAGCTGGCAGATGAAACCCTAAATCCTGGGGTTTTGCACCCTATTTAAGAAGACTTATGCCTCCTTTGGCCTCTTTGCAGTTCTAGAGAGCTCTTAAGAAACCCTAATTCGTGTGGTGCTCTATTGTGTGTGTATTAAGCTTGGGAGGGAGATCTTTGGAGAAAAGGAACTTGGAAGGCAAGGGAATTGGAGCAAGGAAAGTGTGGGAATCAGAATCTACCTCAGTTAGCATCTTCCAGAGGTATCAAGTCGCCACCTTTACTTCTTTTCCCTTATAGATCTCTTTTTTGGTTGATTTTGGGGCTTTTATGGATCTTTGAGTTGATAAGGTGGACTATGGGCTAGACCTAAAGTTGTAACTTCAGATCTGCACCCTTCTTAAGTCCTAGAGTCATAAAGTTTCTGGTTTGGGCGTGAATGAAGCCTTCCTTGGGTAGGAAACCCCATTTCGGGCTTGGATTGGACATTTGGAGCCTTTATAGCTATGCATGCACGTAAAGTTTGCAACTTTACGTGAAAAGCATGCCTTAGAAGCTTGGATCTGTAGTTTGGAGTTGCTGCATGGCTCAAATGAGTCTGTATGGCAAAAAGGACTGAAGGGACTCGGCGAGTCGCATGGTCGACTCGTCGAGTCGCATGGTCGACTCGGCGAGTCATATGAAGATAGGCATGAACTCGACGAGTTGGAAGAGCAACTCGGCGAGTCGGTTGGAGATTGCCATAGACTCGACGAGTCGTATGAACAACTCGGCGAGTCGGATGAGATTTCCTCAAGTTATGTATGTGTGCGTATCCGTCGAGTTGCATGAAGGAAACTCGACGAGTGGCCATAGAGTTTCGATCGTAAACCGAAGGGACTCGACGAGTCACCCCGATGACTCGGCGAGTGGGCAAGTACTTCAAGGAACTCGGTGTGTAGCTGAGGGTACTCGGCGAGTTAGGGTCAACATGGACTGTTGACCTTGACTGATGACTTTGACTTTGACCAGGATTTGATTAGCTGACTTATGGGGGTACCTTGAAAGGTTGGGAACTTATGGGTATTTATGATTGGATCATTGATGGTTATAGGTGTTGGAGTTTGGGGCAGTGTTTCGGGAGCGTGTGTTCGTGGTTCAGTCCGACATTGCAAGGTGAGTTATCATCACTATATCAACAGGGTCTAAGGCACCAATGCCGGCCCTTTATGGTTTGTATTTGGATCATTGCATGATATGCTTACTGATTTACATCCTGGTAGTTAGGATGGTGATATGCTATGTTAGTGGCCGGTTAGGTCGATATCCTGGTTATAGGATTGTTGATATGCTTATTGATCTGTTAGATCGGCGTCCTGGTAATTAGGACGGTATTATGTTTAGTGACCTGGTTAGGGTCGGTATCCTGGTATATATGATGATGCTATGTTAGTGACCAGTTAGGTCGATATCCTGGTTAGGATGTTGCTATACTATATGATCTGCTAGATCGGTTTGTCTGTCTATGGGCTCTTGTGGGATTACCTGTTATATGTGCACATGGTCATTTGCTTAATGTTTGGGTTGAGGCAGTCTTGCTTCGTGCTGAAGGCCAACATATCCTACGAGCGGTCCGGATAGACTATAGGCTCGTATGGCGGTCCAGTCATACCGAAGGCTCGGGATAGATCCAGATAGACTGTAGGCCCGGTGCGGGCGGTCCACTCATACTGTAGACTCAGAGAGTGGACCAGGTGGACTGAAGGCCCGGTGCGGGCGGACCAGTCACACTGTATACTCGAGATGCATGGTTGTTCTGTATTTGTTGATATGATATGATTATGATTATATGAGGTTGGTATTTTGGGGGTAACTTACTAAGCTTTCGGGCTTACAGTTCCAGTTTATTGTTTCAGGTTCAGCGGAGGGCCGTGGGTAGGCGAAGGCGTGACCGTACACTTCCTCAATTTACGATTATGATTTCTGGGAACTCTGATGTATGAACTATTTTGAAAACAAATTGTAATAATTGAATGGTTTCAACTGAATTAAAAAGTTTTAAATTGGCTCGAATTTTTGGGATGTGACAAGTTGGTATCAGAGCCTTGGTTTGAGTGAATTGGAGGAACATTCGTGTGAATCCAGTCTCAAATCAAGGAAAGGTTTTCAAAATGATTTCTAAAATGGTTTTCAAAATAAGTAAAGGAGGATGCAGGGTGTACGATCAGCCGGAGCCAGTAAGTAGACCACAAAATACCATACAGTTATTTGATTATGTGATATGTTAGAACAGCATGCTAGTACTAGGCTAAGGATCTTCGGGAATTGCATGATAGAATTGCCTGATTACATGATGACAGCTAGCCTAGGGTTTTTCCTTATATGAGATTGATATCATTACTATAGTTACTTGTCTATGCATCACAGTTATATATAATTAAGATCTTATAGCCTGAGAATGTTTGATCTGACCTTATGTTCTATTCTTATTGATTAGGGCTTAGGGTAGGAATGGATATTCGAAACTCTATAGGGTCCAGCGTTATGTATGGCTAGCATACACTAGTGCTGCAGGGGTTGATGGAAGTTTCATGGATGGGTGGGTTGTGTGAGGCCGGGAGGCCAGCTATGAGATATTTAGCATTCCTCTAGGAGTGAGGATTGAGCGCTCGCTATGTTATGTACATTGTTAGGGCATTGTGATGATACTTGAGACAAATATGGGTAGGTGTGGAAGGTAGTATGGGCCCGTACTACTGAAAGCACAGGACCCATACGCGTAGCAAGGACGTCACAACCCCTAGGGTTGGGTAAGGAGTTGGTCCCCTGTTATATTATGCATTATCAGAGATCTTTCTGGTGTCTTACCAGAATGGTGGTTACGAGACGTCTTGAGACCGGATCTAGGTTAGGATCGGGAGTTGGCAGCTAGGATAGGCCAGCATTGTTAGAGGGTTGTGTTAGTGAGATCATCCGGGAGGAGGTAATTGAGATTGTTCGGGGACAGTTGGCGGAGATGTTTGGGTCTATCAAGACCGTTATGGTCGAGTATTTCGACGAGCGCTATGCAGCTAGTGCAGAGACGATTGTCGTGGCAGCTTTAGCAGCTGTAACAACGGTAGGGGGAGGAGCCAGTTAGGCTTTCTAGTAACGGGACTTCGATGATGCGAAGCCCCGACTTTTGATAGGGTTTGGGACCCGGTTATAGCCATGAGGTACCATATGACGTGAAGGGATGTTGCTTCACATGTTCATGTTCTACTGACCAGAAGGTCAGGCACGCTCTGAACCTGCTAAGGTCCGGGGTGAAGAATTGGTGGGGACTTGTTATTGGGACGTATTCTTAGGAGCAGAGAGTTGCAGCTACTTGGGATCAGTGAGGTGTTATGTACTTGTTACAGTCTGCGGGTTAAGCGGGAGAGTCTAGTACATGTGATTCTAGATTGAGGCTTCGGGGGTTTTGTTCGAGGCCGGAATGTGAGTCGCGGGGACTGCGGAAAGGAGTAATGATTATGTTCAGCTGGAGTTACGCAACTGGAATTAAAATGGTTTATTTTCTAGGGCAAGGATTGTGCCCTTTCAGTTTACGAGCTCGAAGGATTAAGCAGGCTTGTGACCCCAGGATCAGGTTGTATTCTAACTCGGGGTTAGTTGGTCGCCGGGATTGGCGACAATGGTTTAGCGCTGGTAAGCACAGGTGGGTCGATGTGGCATAAGTATTTTGGAGGTCTATTTCGCCTTGGATCTCTTGTATCAGACGCTAAGGATTGATTGTGCTATCTATTGCACTTCCGGGATTGTAGACTACGTCTTGGGAGTGATTATAGCCTGGTTTAGGGAAAAGGTTGTTTCAGCTACTGCAGTTCAGCTGTGGATGATTGAGCTGGTGAGTGAGCCAGGGTGCGAGGCCCTGAATGATGAGTTCTATAGTCGAAAGCGGTAGGATTATTGGAATGCCTTGGGAAGAAGGGTATTATGTGGGAGGTCTGTGGACAGGGTCCCACAAGATGGTTATTCATCATTGTCAGGATTCAGTGGTTTTAGTAAGCATTATTGATTGGCGGAGGAAAGCGCCAAGGGAAGTGGTTTGTGGCTGAGGTATTATTTGCAGAATTTATCTTTTGGTCTCCAGGACATGAGGGTGGGGCCATTCAAGCATTAGTGACTGTCGGTTGCACTGGGATACAGAAAGTGTTCATCTGGTTATTAGAAGTGTGTGATAAATTGGGAAAGAGTTGGTCGTCATCAGATCAATTGTGGGAAAGTGAGAAGGGTTGGGAATTTCCCCAATGTCCATGTGTTGTGAAGACTTAGTCGAATCTAAGTGGGGGAGAATCATCCCGGGATACAGAAGCAGGAGCGGTGTTGAAAATGGGATAAGTCTCGCATCGTTGGCAGGAAGGAAGACAAACCAAGTGGTTGTTTGGTTGGAGGATTGTGTGAGTTGGGAGTTTGGTAAAACTCCCCAGCATGTGTATCACGTCTTCTCGGTGGTAGATAACAGAATTCGTGGAAATCAGGTTGGAGTTTTGATCATGGTTTGAGTTCAGTTCGAGTATTCGGTCGAGGGTGTACTCGACTCTGAGGGTTTTTAGATTGATAGATTGAGGGTTTTGTTAGCTGCCAGGGCTCGGCAATACACTCAGCACAGGAGTGCAGGTTATTTAGCATGTGTAGTACACACGCGTGTCAGGGAACAGACCACGGATTTCCGAGAGGGTGGACAATTGACATGAGGCCTAGGGTTGGACTGGGGATATAGTCCACATAGTAGATCAGGAGTTCGAAGCCCCAAGTGGGTGAGAACAGGATGCATGGGAGAGAGCATCAAGAGGGGTGGTCCAGGGAGATGCTCAACAGTTTAGAGCGGTCCGGATAGACTGAAGGCCAGTGGGGCGTACCAGTCAGACCGAAGGCTCGGAGAACGGTCCAGACACGCTGAAGGCCCAGAGAGGCAGTCCAGACATGCTGAAGGTTCTGAGAGTGGTCCAGATAGACTGAAGGCCTGGTAGGGCGGTCCAGTCATGCTGAAGACTCTGTATATGTTTGTAGATCTATGTTCGGGTATTGAGTAGGCTGCTATGCTATAGCAATCAATGGGTCTGTTCCAAATTTTGAACATGTGGTTCGAGTAGGCTGAGGACTCCGGTGTATTTTGGTTGATCGGAAGTTGTTATTAGTGGTCGGACGGAGTTTAAAGGATCTTGGTGATCTCATCAGTTCGGAGTGTCTCCGAGGTTTCATCATCTTGGATCGGGTAGTACTCCAGTTGGGGACTGAGAGTGGATCCGAATGGGTATTCGTCAGTTTTGGGAAGGTTTGGGATTAGAATATCCTGTCATTCAGGTTCTGGGAACCGGGTTAGATCTTTCTCATGAGTTTCTATGGCTTTTGGATAGGGTTGAGGCGGTCCTGCTTTATGCGATATGCCAAGATACCCGGTGCGGGCCGACTGTAAGTCGTAGGCACGGAGGCTCGAAGGGAGCGTTAGGGTTGAGGCGGTAGGCCAACAAGCCCTGAGAATTTCAACTCAATAGTTGAATCGATTAGACATGTTGGTATTCTAACCCGAAGGGGGTGATATGGGTTAGATATGAGTGTCGCACTGGTGGGCCGGTAGTGATAGGTATGTTGATGATGGTTTGAGTTATTGTGATGTGTCTTGAAATTCGTGTGTGGTGGTAGATTTGTATCATTATGCTGTCCGTTGATGAGAGGAACTCCGATTAGGCCCTTCGAGTGGCGGAGGAAAGTGGATATCGGCAGGGTCGGAGTGTTGGGAAACTGAAGTGACGACAGTAGTGTCGATCGGTCAGCAGGAGCATTCCAGTCATGAGCTGAGGGCCGGGGATGGCATACCAGACTCATGATGTGGGCTCAGAGGCAATCCCGACCTATGCTGAGGACCACGTAAGGGTATTCCAGTCATAGGCTGTGGGCATAGAAATTGTGTTGGTTATGTCTGTTGTAGGAGCACGTTCGGATTGGATGTATTGTTAAAGATTCGGAGGAGTTGCACTCGGTTGTGACGAATCTGAGGCTGGTGGATGAGACGCAAGGATTGATCTTTGGATCTCAAGTTATGAGTGGACCCGAGTTATGTTCATGGAGGTATTCCAATCTAGAGTATTCGATTCTGAGGATGACCGGACCTTATGATTGACTGGACTTGATATGTTTGGTATTCCAACCCGAGGGTTGATTGGGTCAAACATGTGAGGAATACGAGGGTATTCCACCCTAGGGATGATTGGAGCCGTCGTAGGCTCGCCTGGTATTCCAGCCTGAGGCTGATTGGGCCAGGCATGAGTGTTCGTGTTTCAGTGGATTGATTTTGTATGATGATGAGGGACAATTGTCCGGTCAGCACAAAGGGTTCGCCTCTGGAAGAGGGAAAGTTGGGTTTCCGATACGTTGGATCATTAGGATTTTGTCAATTGGCAAGTGGCTTGTAGGATAGATCTTTCAAAAAGGTTCGGTTGGGTTTTGCATCATCTTTCACGTTTCGCAGTTGCGAAAGTGTGTCATGGATCAGGAGGCGGTAGTATCATTGGATGACATTCAGGTCGGTGAGCGCCTGGATTATGTGGAGAGGCCTGTGGCCATACTAGGGAGAAGGGTGAAGGTTCTGCGGAACAAGGAGGTACCCTCGGTAATGGTACGGCTGGAACACCAAAGAGAGTCTGAGTGGACATGGGAGCCGGGTGCAGAGATGCGGGAGCACTATCCGAGGTTGTTCACTGCAGCGGACTTCGAGGACGAAGTCCAATTTAAGTGGGGGAGAATTGTAACGCCTCGATTCTCGGGTATCAATTTATGGTTATAAGTTCTCATGATTTCAAGGTCTACTCGACGAGTTGGTGGCCTGACTCGTCGAGTAGCAGCGGGTTGGTCGGCGAGTTTAAGTGACCTACTCGCCGAGTCCAAGAAGGGACTCGACGAGTAGGAGCTGGCAGATGAAACCCTAAATCCTGGGGTTTTGCACCCTATTTAAGAAGACTTATGCCTCCTTTGGCCTCTTTGCAGTTCTAGAGAGCTCTTAAGAAACCCTAATTCGTGTGGTGCTCTATTGTGTGTGTATTAAGCTTGGGAGGGAGATCTTTGGAGAAAAGGAACTTGGAAGGCAAGGGAATTGGAGCAAGGAAAGTGTGGGAATCAGAATCTACCTCAGTTAGCATCTTCCAGAGGTATCAAGTCGCCACCTTTACTTCTTTTCCCTTATAGATCTCTTTTTTGGTTGATTTTGGGGCTTTTATGGATCTTTGAGTTGATAAGGTGGACTATGGGCTAGACCTAAAGTTGTAACTTCAGATCTGCACCCTTCTTAAGTCCTAGAGTCATAAAGTTTCTGGTTTGGGCGTGAATGAAGCCTTCCTTGGGTAGGAAACCCCATTTCGGGCTTGGATTGGACATTTGGAGCCTTTATAGCTATGCATGCACGTAAAGTTTGCAACTCTACGTGAAAAGCATGCCTTAGAAGCTTGGATCTGTAGTTTGGAGTCGCTGCATGGCTCAAATGAGTCTGTATGGCAAAAAGGACTGAAGGGACTCGGCGCATGGTCGACTCGGCGAGTCCGTTGGAGATTGCCATAGACTCGACGAGTCGTATGAACAACTCGGCGAGTCGGATGAGATTTCCCCAAGTTATGTATGCGTGCGTATCCGTCGAGTTGCATGAAGGAAACTCGACGAGTGGCCATAGAGTTTCGATCGTAAACCGAAGGGACTCGACGAGTCACCCCGATGACTCGGCGAGTGGGCAAGTACTTCAAGGAACTCGGCGTGTAGCCGAGGGTACTCGGCGAGTTAGGGTCAACATGGACTGTTGACCTTGACTGATGACTTTGACTTTGACCAGGATTTGATTAGCTGACTTATGGGGGTACCTTGAAAGGTTGGGAACTTATGGGTATTTATGATTGGATCATTGATGGTTATAGGTGTTGGAGTTTGGGGCAGTGTTTCGGGAGTGTGTGTTCGTGGTTCAGTCCGGCATTGCAAGGTGAGTTATCCTCACTATATCAACAGGGTCTAAGGCACCAATGTCGGCCCTTTATGGTTTGTATTTGGATCATTGCATGATATGCTTACTGATTTACATCCTGGTAGTTAGGATGGTGATATGTTATGTTAGTGGCCTGTTAGGTCGATATCCTGGTTATAGGATTGTTGATATGTTTATTGATCTGTTAGACCGCGTCCTGGTAATTAGGACGGTATTATGTTTAGTGACCTGGTTAGGGTCGGTATCCTGGTATATATGATGATGCTATATTAGTGACCAGTTAGGTCGATATCCTGCTTAGGATGTTGCTATACTAGATGATCTGCTAGATCGGTTTTTCTGTCTATGGGCTGTTGTGGGATTAGCTGTTATATGTGCACATGGTCATTTGCTTGATGTTTGGGTTAAGGTGGTCCTGCTTCGTGCTGAAGGCCAACATATCCTACGAGCGGTCCGGATAGACTGTAGGCCCGTATGGCAGTCCAGTCATACCGAAGGCTCGGGATAGATCCAGATAGACTGTAGGCCCGGTGCGGGCGGTCCAGTCATACTGTAGACTCAGAGAGTGGACCGGGTGGACTGAAGGCCCGGTGCGGGCGGACCAGTCACACTGTATACTCGAGATGCATGGTTATTCTGTATTTGTTGATATGATATGATTATGATTATATGAGGTTGGTATTTTGGGGGTAACTCACTAAGCTTTCGGGCTTACAGTTCCAATTTATTGTTTCAGGTTCAGCGGAGGGCCGCGGGTAGGCGAAGGCGTGTTTTTACACTTCCTCGATTTACGATTATGATTTTTGGGAACTCTGATGTATGAACTATTTTGAAAACAAATTGTAATAATTGAATGGTTTCAACTGAATTAAAAAGTTTTAAATTGGCTCGAATTTTTGGGATGTGACAAGTGAAATATGAGATTACATCAATTATTTCCAATGCTAAACAATAAATGAATTAGTAGATTAAGAAATTAAATAAGTTGATTCATAAAAATTACTTTTTTTCACATTAAGCTCATAAAAAGTGGTTTAAGGGTTTGGTCTTCTACCAAACCCCATTAACCACTTAATAAGTCAACAACTTGACTGAAAACAATAGCTCACATCAGCCCCCAAGGATGGGTACTGATGATGGCCTTATGGTGGTTATTAGATGCATAAAAAACTTCACACCACTCAATCTGCCAAAAGAAGGTATAACAAATGATTTGAGTAGAAGAATATGCAACAAATGAGTAATATAGCCAAAGATGAGTAGCAACAAGAAACTACAACTCCAACTTTCTTCATCTTTCTTCCCTTGCTTCCGAGGACTGAAATAGAAATTCTGGCGATCGACGTCGTTATTTTTCTGACAACAGAACAAAATCTGGTGGAGGAGGTCTAGGAGGTGCACAAACCGGTCCTCCACCCCTTGAGTCCTTAAAATTGGTGGTGACCCTCTAGATGGGCTAGGATTAGCCCATTGGATAAACACGTGCACCCTATCCCTTTATCCAATGGTCCAAAGCATTTATCCTACTTTTGCATTTAAGCCCATCGACTTTACGATTTGGAAAAAGTAGTCCCTCTAGACAAGAACCTCAATAAAATAAGTTTATAACTTCAAAATGTAAGTCCCTCAATAATATTTTATTAATAGTTTTTTATTTTTAAATTGTTTTATTATTTTTATTATTTCATTTTATAGTAATTGTTAGTTTGTAAATATATTTATGCTTCTATAAGGATTACACGACCCCTTATTAAAAGTAAAACAAAAAAATGGGATGTTACAAACAGCCTCTGGTAAACCTTCATTTTCTGACGTGTCACTCGATTGTGAGATGCACTTCGGTAGGCTGTAGTTGTAAATTTTATTTGGTAGTTTAATGGTCGTCTTTGATATTCCAATTGCCATTGTAACCTGTCTTCTTGGCTATAAAACAAGGTCACTTAGATGTGAAAAATTATGATGGAGGGAGTTTCCATTTTTTTAGAAATGACCAAGTGAATGTCAAGTTGTTCTACAATACATAACTTAAATATCAACATGGTTAAATAGTTGTAAATAACGTTATAAGAGATACAATAGTTATAAAAACACATGATAAATACAATTTACTAAAACTACATTTAGTATGCTCTTTTTCATATCTAATTACAATTCAAATTCTTACTAGTAATTGAGCTCGTGCTTTGCCGTGGGTTTTTATATGTTTTTGTTGCGTATTAGGAAAGTAGAGGAGGAAAAATTATATATATATATATATATATATATATATATATATATATATATATATATATATATATATATATAGACACACACACACACTACGGGGACGGATAAACATGAAAGTTTATAAAATGAAGGGATGAAAGTGACATTTTACAAAGTTGAAGGTGGAAAGGGGTGAAAATGATATTTTAAAAAGTAAATACCATTTCAAAATAGAGGGGTTTCAAGTCACGGATTGTACAAAGTTGAGGGATGTGGGGGAATAGTACTTTTGATTATGCTTTTAGTAATTATTGTGGCCTATCAGGAGGAATTTTATCTATTTGGGACCCGAATGTTTTTATCAAACTTAGTGTTGTTTCTACTAGTAATGTGGTTATTGTTGGTGGCATGTGGGTACCGTTTAATCTAGAGTGTTATATGGTGAATGTTTATGCACCTCAAGACTTGGAGGGAAACATCAGTTGTGGAGTTATATTTCCTCGTTTGTTCGGCGTCAAGGGGGAAATTATATTATTTTTGGTGATTTTAATGTTGTTAGATGTGAAGAAGAGAGATTTGGTTCAATGTTTTGCCAGGCTGCAACTGGAGACTTTAATGACTTTATAGATGACTTAGATTTGGTGGATGTTCCGATGACTGGAAAAAAGTTTGCTTGGGCTGATTCGATGGCTTTTAAACTTAGTAAACTTGAAAGGTTCTTGGTATCGGAGGCGATTTTTGATAGATTTTAGAGCTTGCAAGTGACGGTATTAGACAGGAAGTGGTCTGACCGTTGCCCTATTTTGCTCTATGATCACAAGGTGGATTATGGTCCTACGTATTTTAAAATTTATAATTCCTGGATTCTGATGGATGGTTTTGAAGAGGTTGTGCGTGGGTGTGGTGATGATTTTGTTGTTAATCACATATGGAGTAAGTTTTTCTTGTTTAAAAGTAAACTTAAATTCATTAAAAAAGGATTTTTGATTGCTATTCTCGGACTAAGTCGACTCGAGAAGATAAGAAGTTGGAGTTGGTGGCTCGGTTGGGAGATATTGATAACTCTATTGATGAGGGTGCTTCTTCGGTTGAATTGCTTAATCAAAGAAGACATATTCTTGGGAAAATCGCTAATATGGAGAAACTTGAGTCCTATGATGTGATGCAAAAATAAAAAGTTAAATGGGCAGCTGAAGGAGATGAGAATTCAGGGTTTTTCCATGGTATGTTGAAAAGAAAAAGGAGGCAAATGCTAATCCGAGGTATTTCTGTTGACAGAAGTTGGGTGACAGATCCGGGTAAAGTGAAAAAGGAATTTTATGATTTTTATTCTTCTAAATTCATGTTTTTTCATAATATTCTCATGGTGTATAGAAGTGATAGATTTTCTTCTATTGTTCCCGAGGATGTAGACTTCCTTGAAAATCCGTTTTCAGTTTAAGAGATTAAAGAGGCAGCTTGGGACTGTGGTGAGGATTGTTCACCTGGTTCGGATGGATTTTCGTTTAAGTTTCTTAAACACTTCTAGGATGTTTTAGGTGATGATGTTATTGCTTTTGTGCACAAATTTTTTTTACAAACCTATTATTCTTTTGGGTTGTGATTCCTCTTTTATTACACTTATTTTGATGGTTGATAATTTTTTATTGGTTAAGGACTTCCGACCTATTAGCCTAATTGGGATGCAATTCAAAATTATTTCTAAGCTTTTAGCAAAATGCCTTGCTTTGGTGATTCCTAAAGTAATTGGCATGGAGCAGTCTGCTTTTCTGAAGGGTCGTCAAGTTTTATATGGCCCTGTCATGGTGAGTGAGCTAATTTTGTGGTTTAAAAAGAAAAAAGGAACTTATTTCTAAAGTTGATTTTGAGAAGGCGTACGATTCTATCAGTTGGGATTATTGGGATTATTGGGATCAGGTTATGGCGTTTATGGGTTTGGTGTTAGGTGGCAAAATTGGATTACAGGGTTATTTAAAAATGTCAGATCTTTTATTCTTGTTAATGGGAGTCCCACTAAAGAATTTCATCTTTTTAGAGGATTGAGGTATTTATTATTGCAATGGAAGGCCTCCATGTGGCGATGGAGGATGTGGTGGCTTCAGGGTTTTTTCATTGTATTCATGTGGGAGAGTCGAGTTTGGTTCTCTCACATATCTTTTTTACGCAAACAATGCCTTGTTTTTTAGAGTGTGGGATGAAAGGAATGTTCAGAATCTTATTACCATTCTTATATGTTGTTATATGGTCTATGGTTTAAATATTAATCTCTTTAAAGCTAGTTTTTTGGGTGTTAGCGTTGGAGATTCAGAAGTTGCTTCTCTGGCTTCGATTATTGGGTGTTCTGCGGTCTCTTTCCCTTTTTTGTATCTAGGGATTCCTGTGGGTGGGTCTATGGCTCGAGTTAGAAGTTGGGATGACATTATTGACCGTTTTTGTAAGAGATTAGCTTCTTGGAAAATTAAGTTGCTCTCTATTGGTGGTCGTCTTACTCTTATCAAATTGGAAGTGTTGCCACGAGATGGAATAGTTATGTCCCTATTAAGGTTAATATCTTTTTATGGTGTGTTATGTTGAATAGAATCCTGGTCATATTGATATTGGTGGATAGAGGTGTGGAGTTAGACTCGATTTTATGTCCCATATGTCAGCCTGCCTCTGAAGTTGTCGCTCGTCTCTTCTTTAACTGCGTTTTGACTCGTCAAATTTAGAGAAGGGTTGAGATGTGGCTTGATTTGTCGATTCTTACTTTTTTTCGAGATCCAAGATTTGTTTGATTGGGTTGATTCTTATACCATAGTTGGGCGAGGTCGTTTAATTATGGAGTCCGTGCTTATGACGGTGCTTTGGATGATGTGGTCATGAATTCAGCTATTTTTTCCTTCTAAATATAAGAAACAATTTATTTTTGGACAATATTGTTGAGATGTATTTTCGTTGGTTTTCGTGTAGGAATTCTAAGGCTAGCAATAATTGGATTGCATGGTTACTCAATCATATGCTGCCTTAACTTTGTTTGTTCTTTGCTAGCCAATTTTTGGTTATATATAAATTTTGTTGCCATTCAAAAGAAACTTGAAGTTTACGCATTAATATAGTTGTACATTGTGATTTAACAATTGCACTCTTAGTTACGGTGCAATTGTGTCACACAACAAAAGTTGCATTTTAGTGTATATATATATATATATATATATATATATATATATATATATATATATATATATATATAGAGAGAGAGAGAGAGAGAGAGAGAGCTAGGTTCAAATGTTTTTAGCAACTATTGTGTGCATGAATGCACCAATAGGAATTTAGGAAAAAATAAATAATTAAATAAATCAGTTAAGGGTATTATAGTAATCTTTGCATAGTTAATTATGGAAGATAATTAATATTCCTGATTTCACTCAAGAATCAAAGATAAATTTAGAGCATTAGCCCTAAATCGTACTCAGTATCATTTCTAATTCACCGCTTCTTCTTCTTCTTCTTCTTCTTCTTCTTCTTCTTCTTCTACAATCGATCGCCAGCTCCACGGTCTCTTCTCATGATTCAAGTTAATCGATTACCCTCTTGATTGTTACCGCTGTGATTGTCGCCGTTGAAACCCCTTGCCGCCATCGTATCTACTACCAACACCGCCATTTTAATCCATCTGTTCTTCCACTGCTCGATCAATAAGATTGTCGCCGCTATTTGAGTTTATTGACTTCATTTATTGATCATGGCTATTTGAGTTTTTTGACTTCGTTTATTGATCATGGCTATGCGACATGGATGGGAACTTCCTGCTCACACTTTTCAGGTACAGTTTTTGTGCTTAATTCGCTACTTCGATCTGCTATGTGTTTGTGTTTTCCCTACAATCGTTCAGGCTCTCTGTGTATTTATCCTTTATGTAAGATGCACAGCTATCAATCCTGATGATCCTAGCGTTCTAATTGACCCAAACAGGGCAATTGCATCACCTTATAGATCCCATAATGGAACCGAAGTACCCGGTGAGTGATCCAAATTGTTTTGACTTTTGACCCACCCGTTGACCGACCTGTCCGTTTTGTAATCATTGAAGTAAATGTTTTTTTTGGGTATCAGGAAATGGATCATCTGGGAGAAGCTAGCAAGATTGGGTTTTAGAATGTAGGAATATATGATAATGGTAGCTCAGGTTGTTGTTCAAAAGTTTGGGGATTCTTTTGTGGTTGTATTGTAATAGAGGATTGTAGAAAAGATGAAGATATGCAACAAGGAGGGGAGGAAGAAGCTTTATTTTCTGAGGTATCTATTTTCTGTAAAAAAAATCATTTTTTATTAAACTTTATTCGATTTCTGAAGTCGTATTTTGTATACTCAACTTCTTATGATATGAATTTTGATTTTCTGGACAAATTATTTAAAATCTTGTTTTTAATTTGTTATAGGTTCGAAAGTATAGCAAACACTGCAGAAGTTGTGATAAATGTGTTGATGGGTTTGATCATCATTGTAGGGTAAGATCCAAATTCCAAAATGAAAGAAATGGAAACGCACATATGAAAAATCTTCTACAATTTTTTTCATTGTTTATATGTAAATTCACATGACTTAATTTTAATTCTAAATTATTTCTTGTGCAGTGGTTGAATAATTGTGTAGGGAGGAAAAATTACTTCACATTCGTGTGCCTAATGGCTGTAAGTGTTGTTTGGGTAAGTTGATTATCGAAAAAATTGTCATAGAAGGCCTTGGTATCTAATATGATGAGGGTAATTCTGCCAGAATGGAATCTCGAATTCCAATTCTATTAGAATGAAATCTTGGATTCCAATGCTTAAGTTCCAATTCAATCTAAGCATTGAATTTTGTATGAGCTATCATGTCTAAAACTTGTTATTTTTTCTGCACTTACTCATTAGTTTGTTCAATTTCTTCAATTTTTACTTATCGGTTTTGGTGCAATTCACAACTTTCATTCTGTGAGAATATAAATATTACATAAAACATGTGTTGCTAGTAATTCTAACAGAATACATTTATACATGCTTTAGAATGTTTATGCATATAGAAGAAAAGACTATGATTTAAGTGCATTCTGTAATGTATTCTATTAGAATTTATTTCTATAAATGCATTCTGTTAGAATGTCTTTGAGAATGTTTGTTAACAACAAGTATATTTGTTTAACTAGTAATACTAGCGAGTAATGTATCTTATTCTTTCAGAATTGCATGGAGAAGGAATTCAATATTAATCATACAAGAGAAATATTTGGAATCGAGTTCAACAACAAGTATATATGTGAAGATCAAGTTGATTATATGGACCATTGAAGATGATCAAGTGCATTTGTTCAATAATTGTATATTCAAGAATGCTATTTTTTAACAATTTTATTCATGTTTGATGATATTCTATTAGAATATGTATAACTATATTAAAATATATAAGGATATTAGTCTGTAAGAATATATATGAATTTGTATTTAATTTCGAATGTATATTAAGAATAAAATCATAGACCCAAGTTGGATGTATATGAATAATATATTGCTCTTAAATCAGGTCAATTATCAAATATAACTGCATTGAAAATGTATTCTGCAAGAATAAAATCGAAAATATATTTACTAGTTTATGGTTGGCATTCTGTCATTCTGACAGAATAAAATCGATTTTTAAATCTGAATTAATTTAAAATATTCAAAAATTTTAAAATAAAAGAATTAATTATCCCTTAAATTCCGGAAATTTCCGTTTTTAATATAGGTAAATTGACCAAAATACCCTTATGCTGAAAATTGTGTGATTATATGGTGCATGTTACCCTATTGTAATATCATAGACTCTCAGATCATGATCTTTGATTATATTCCATCCCGTAGTCCAGATCTGTGCATTCTGGCTCACAATAATTAGTAAAAACAAATTAACCTAACCCTATATATATATATATATATATATATATATATATATATATATATATATATATATATATATATATATATATATATATATTACAAATCTATTCTATTATATATACTAATTATACACTCCTTGAAGCATTAACCCGGATGTAGTCTCGAAAGTGTAACATGCCCGTGTAATCAACTTTTAATATAATTTTAAACTGTGTAATTAAATTAAACGAAAGATTCAGTTTAACAGGTTTGGTTATCAAATAAACAAAATAAAATTCTAATTATGTTTTTTTGTTCTTAAGATAAAAGTTAGTGAAATAAATTGAAATTACTCGTAATAGTTTAGTAGAAAATATAGGAAAATCTTCAAAAATGTCGTTAAACTTTGAACCTATTAACGAAAAAGTCATCATTAATTGTTTATTTACGATTAAGCCCAACAAACCGGTAAACGTAAGCGTTGACCGGGTACAAAGGCCATTTTTCAAACGTTACCGCTATACTGGGCTTAAACGTTAAAAAAAGTTAGGGGTGATTTTTTTGTTATTAGGATTAAAGTTTAAAGACTTTTCTAAAAATTATCTATTTATATATACATGTTATTACAATTAAAGTTTAAAGACTTTTCTAAATATTATCTATTTATATATAGATAAAGTTTGTTCATTTTTTTAGTGAATTTTGAGATTACATTAAAATAAAGGGAAGGGTTGGAATGTCTTTTTTATTTTATTTTATTTATTTATTTATTTTTTGTGACTTTGTCCTTTGACTATAATTGGAATTAGATATAATAAGTAATTTGAATTAGGTACACTTGTTAAAGGGGAATTAGCAATGATCTTGCATGAGGCTAAAGAGAGTGGTGCCAAGGTTGCCAAGGTCCACGTAGGTGTCACCTAGGATTTGCCCCAACACAATGAATCAAAATTTTGCCATTTACAGGGCGTGTATTATGATGTTTGTCATGCTATTTTTTTTCTAAAAATAGTTTATATTACAAATAATCGATTTAAACAAATTATTTTAAAACTAAAATTTCATTAAACTTCAAAAGAAATTACAACAAACCTATAATGACACCATAGAATTTTAATAACAGATTATTTTAATAAAAACTTAAATTTCAATAACTTGAAAAGAAATCACACACTTGAAATTAAACTAATCACACAACATAACTAGAAATTAAAACACACAACCCACTAGAAATTAGAAGAAAACGAGCTTAAAGTGGACATCATTTGTCGCACCGTGTCACAATTTGCCAAAACTCAACATGTCGGAAATGTTTGTTAGTTTTTTCATGGAAAGCATCGAGAGCATTCACAAACAAAGTATTTTCATTTTCACATTGCTCAGCTTCACTCATCACCTTATGAAACACATTGTTAAACGGAATTGAAGTTGCGTTTGTATGTCTCCATTTGGAGAAGATTTGATCATTACTTCGAGGTAGAGCGGCTTTGCGGTTGTATCTTTCAGAAACTTTCCTCTTGAAAGTAGTCGTGGTGACGTTAATGTTGATTGGGTCTTCTGTTACATCAACTCATGAACAAGCTAATATCATTTCTTCATCAATTGATCAAACACGAGCCATTTTTCAGCGATAAAGTTTTGAAGAAGATGGAAAATAAGAAGGTAAGGGAATTGAATTAAGAAGATTTAAATGTGGTGAAGATGAAGAAGATTGTTGTTATTTATAGTAGATGATAAATGGTTTAAAATTTAAAATTATGAAGATAAGAAACGGTTATATTTTGAAAATGAAGTGTTTTTTTTTTTTTTTTTTTTTTTTTTTTTTAATAAGGTATTAAATGAAAAAATTGATTAAGTGATAAAAGGGGGAAAAATAATAAATTAAAATTAAATGTTTTCTCTCTCATCGGTGGACACTAGCCGAGTGCCCTCGCTGAGTTCGGCTCACCGAACTCGTTGTGCCGTGTGCACCGAAGCCAACAAGGCTATCCCGAGCTCTTTACCGAGTCACTCCGTCAAGCCTAATATACTATTAGTTTGACCATGGATATGACTAATAATTAGGGTTTAGAAACTAAGCTCCTTGTGATTGTGATGTAGCGGAAAAGCTTGGACAAAAGATACAAGACCGGTTTAAAATTTGCATAAGTCCAATTTTGGGCATATGATGGTAAAACTGCCAAATGCAAATGGTTCCACGGTAGATTGTGCCAAGGCAGATTATGCAAATGAGATTGTGGGAGTACTTGTGTAAAAAAGAACTATAAGTGTCCAATGTAACTTTATTTCGTTCAATGACTTATTATCTATAGTGATATCCACGAGCAAAACATATCAAATATAAAAAGTTATTTATATATGATTATTATCACAGTCACAAATGTCGACCAAAAATATACATAAAACATGATTATTATCACAGTCACAAATGTCGACCTAAAATATACATGAAACATGATTATTATCACAGTCACAAATGTCGACTAAAATATACATAAAACATAAAATAAGTTATTGCTTATTTTAGTTAGATTTTCTTAACAATAAAGCTATCCTTTCTTAAATAAGAAAGTCGGCGAATATAATACAAATGCAAATCCAAATAAAGATCATATTTTGCAATTTGCACACTCCGATGACCTATAAATACTTCCACCTCTCAAACACCCCATCGTTCAATTCACAATGGAGTGGGTAAGAGGCAAGACGATCGGCCATGGAAGCTTTGCTACCATAAGTCTAGCACAACCCACAACCCACAACTCAAATCTTCCGCCATTAATGGCGATCAAATCATGTGGCGTGTCTCACTCTTCTTCACTGATATACGAAAAACATATCTTAACTGAGCTTACCAATTGCCCGGAGATCATTCATTGCTTCGGCGACTGTTTCACCGTCGAAAATGGCATCAAGCTTTACAATATTGCATTGGAGTACGCTTCCGGTGGCGATTTATCTTACAATTTGAAGATTTTTGGAAACTTCCTGTTGTCGGAAGTCCGGCGATATACAAATTCGATCTTGAAAGGACTTCAGTTTATTCACCGGAATGGGTTTGTTCATTGCGACATCAAGCTCCAAAACATTCTGTTACTCTCCGAAGGTGATAACGCCGACGTAAAGATCGCTGATTTTGGGTTAGCGAAGAAGGTCGCCGGAGAGTCAAAGTCAAAATACGAAATTCGAGGCACACCGATGTACATGGCGCCGGAGACGGTTGTTAGTGGTGAACAGGAGCCGCCGTCGGATATATGGGCACTTGGTTGTTTGGTGGCGGAGATGATCACCGGAAATCCGGCGTGGTTTTGCTCTGACATTGGCGCCCTTTTGTTTAAAATCGGCGTTGGCACAGAAATCCCGGAGATTCCTGGGAATTTATCATCTGCAGGAAAAGATTTTCTTGGGAAGTGTTTCTTGAAAGACCCGACGAAAAGATGGACGGCTGAGATGCTTCTGAATCATCCTTTTGTATCGAAGGTAGAAACAGAAGATTGTATTTGTAGCCATTCAATCTCCCCAAGAGACCCTTTTGACTTTACAGTTTGGGAATCAGCGGAATTGTTGGAAATGACGCAATTACCATCACCGGAACTCTCAAATTTGTTGCCGGTGATTTTTTCGGCGACCAGATTACGGCGGCTGACGGTGGATGATGGGCCCAACTGGAGTGATTCAAGCAGGTGGATGAGAGTAAGATGATGCCAGCAATTTCTATGTGGCAGATTCAAATAATTAAAATTTTGACACCAAAGTTTTTGTTAATTGAATTTTGGCCACGAATTTGTATATACAGAGCTTTTTGTTAGGGATGACTTCAGTGAAGGGTTTGCTCTTTTTTTTTTTTTTTTTGAAAATTAAATTATTTAATTGTTGTAATGTATTATTTTCTGTAAATAGAAAAGCATTTGTACCGTGAAAGTAGGAAATGTTAGATTGAATAATCGAAGTATAGAGTATCCATAATACATCAATACTAGATTTTTATAGTTTTCTTTTTCAAAAAAAAATAAAAAAGCTTCTTTTTGATTGCTTGAGCTTTTATCACTCAAGTTTTATAAATTTGATGTAACTAAAACAAGATTAGTAAAACTAAAATAAAGTTTTAGGAAAGAAAAAGAAAGATTTGAAGAGAATTTGATCATTTGTAAATGTATTCAAATTGGTATGTATTTTCCATTTATAATGGTATTTGTAGTTTTTTTTTCCGAAAAAAGAAAAAAAAAGCTTCTTTTCGATTGCTTGAACTTTTATCATTCAAGTTTTATAAATTTGATGTAACTAAAACAAGATTAGTAAAACTAAAATAAAATTTTAGGAAAGAAAAAAAAGATTTGAAGAGAATTTGATCAATTGTAAATGTATTCAAATTGGTATGTATTTTCCATTTATAATGGTGTTACTTATACTAGTAAAATCACTAGACATAATTAATGAATTCTTACACATGTTTGACATATTTGTCATTAAAGTTGAAAATAACTCTTACACATATTTGGTATTTGATATTAAGGTAGAAAATATTGTTATCCAATAATTTACAACACTCCCCATTGGATCACATCATTTTAAATCAGAGTTCAACTTTGAAGTATTGCCTCATTAAAAACATTGTTAAAGAAAACACAATGAATAAAAACTTTAGCGAAGGGAAAAAGAGTGCAGTGTATAGTTGACTCCCCCTCATTCCGATGCTATAGACATGTTTTCTGAAGATTGTAGTATGAAGTGTCTTCGTAAAAAGGTTTGTTGCATTGTTGCTACATTGAACATATTTTATCTCGACTTGATGGTCTTTTATAAGCTCTTGAGTATATTCAAAGAACTTTGGAGGTATATGTTTTGTCTTGTAGCTCTTGATATATCATTCTTTCATTTGAGTGACACATGTTGAGTTATCTTCATATATTAAAGTTGGACCTATATCCTTCTCAAGTCCACATGAAGTTAAAACGAGTTGTGTCATCGATCTTAACCATACACATTCTTTACTAGCTTCATTTAGTGAATTACTTCAACATGATTTGATGATGTGGTAACAAATGTTTGCTTTTGAGAATGCTAGGAAATTGCAATACCTACATTAATAAATATGTATCTAGTTTGAGATCTAGCTTTATAAGGGCCAGACATATAACTTGCATCTGCATAACCAATCAAGCATTGCTTTGAATTGTTATGAAAACTAACCCTAAATCAGTAGTTCCTAGAAGGTATCAAAAAATATGCTTGATCCATTTCCAATGTCTTTTTTTTTCGGGGATGAACTGAACCTTGCTAGAGTTTATAGTGAACGAAATGTCAAGTCTAGTACAATTGGTAAGATACATAAAGGCCCCAATTGCATTAAGATATGGTACTTCTAGACCAAGGACTTCTTCATTTTCTTCATAGGGACAAAATGGATCTTTGTAACTATTTAATGATCTAACAACCATTGGAGTGCTTAAAAGATTGGCATTGTCCATATTGAAACGTTTCAAGACTCTTTGTGTATAATTTGATTGATGCACAAGTATTTCGTTAGACATATGCTCAATCTATAAACCAAGACAATATTTGGTTTTTCCAAGGTCTTTCATTTCAAATTCTTTCTTCAAAAGTTCAATCACTTCAAGGATTTATTCGTCCCAATAATGTTTAGATCATCAACATAGACAACAATGATCACATATTCGGATGTTGTTGTCTTAATAGATACGCATGGACTAGTGTTATTTTATACCCTTTACTTGTCAAATAATAACTTAAATGATTGTACCACATGCATCCAGATTGCTTTGACCTATACAAAGATATGTTGAAACATGAAAAGTGAACCTCTAGCAATCACTCAAGTTCCGATGTCATTTGAGTCTGAGATAAGTCCGAGATGTGTAGAAGTTCCTAGATGAAGATCATTCCAAGATGAAAGGAAATTCCGAGATCAGAAGCTTGTCTAAGCATTTAATGTTTTTTCTGTTTTACTAGTGATGTAATAGTTCATAGGACATTTTTTTATGTATCTTTTGGATATCAGTTTGTCAAACACTGAGTATTATCCATTCCTAGGAATGTTTCTCAGTTTGTATCATGTTCCTCCTCCACTATATAAGGAGTGAACGTTTTCACCATTAATACAAGTGAACAATTCAAGTTTTATATTAAGAATAGAAAATATTCTCTTCACGTCATATTCACTTTTCCTTCAAGTCAAAGTTCTTTCACAACATTCTTATTGTTCCTCAAATATCTTTTCATTGATTATACTCTAAGTTTTCTTCATTTATTATCTTGAATACTTTGCTGAATATCATCTTCAAGTCTTAACTAGTATTACCAGATTCAAATGGAACCTTTATTAAGAGCAGACGTTGATCTTAAAGATTAACTCAAGGTTTGAGTTTTGAAACCTTGTCCTTGCGCATTTATTATTTGTTCTCACAATTGGTATAAGAGCTTGAATGGTTTTCCTTTGAATCCATAAGAATATATTATAGTTGATTTGAAATTACCTTGGTACTTTAGTCAATTCTGTGTTTAGATAAAAGTTCTTCTATATACCACTTCTTCTCTATAATATCTTAACTTCAATAGCTACTCCTAATTCTCAACACATGTATTCAATGCAAACAGTAAATAGCGTGGGTTGCTCTTCTCATGCCCCACTGCTAGTTGTTGAAGAATATGATCATTGGAAAGTAAGAATGAAAAAGTTCTTACTTGGTAAGGAAAAAGGTGAAGAAATATGGAGATCCGTGAAAGAAAGTCCCCATGTTACGGTTAGACAAACCGTAAGAGATTGTCACACCACCAAACCGAAACGGCGGAAACGTACGGGGGTGGAGGACGTCATGTATAGTATCACAACAATTGCATCATAGTAATCAAAGTAAACACAACCATTACATTGAATAAGTAAAATATTTACATCTTGTTTGATACATATTTGTATACACCAAAAGTATAGCAAAATATAAAAAGACGTGACTCTATACACTTCGTCTTCTCAAAAGCTGCGGGAGTATCTGTCTACTGATTTTCTGAGAATACAAGCGGTTTTGAAAAGAGTATCAACATTAAGCTGGTGAGTTCATAAATCATGTTTTTGAAATGAAAACCTGTTGATAAATTCTGTGAAAATATTTGTATGTTTCCAAGAAAATCCAATATTTTCTAACGTGTGTGTTTGTTACGGTGTTCCATAAAGTATTAATTCGTATGCCTGGTTACCACTAGATGTATTGTATAATGTTGTCTTGAATGAAAACCCTTTTGTATGAAAACCCTGGCTATCACCAGTATGTATAGAATGATCTGTTTGAAAACTATGGTTACCACCAGTATGCATAGTAGTTTTATTACTTAAAATAAAACCATGAGTTGAAATTCCTGGAATCCTCCAGTTGTAGTATGAAGTAGTTCTATTAATGAAAATAAAAGTAATGAAGAATGAAATCCCGTAAATAAAAGGTTAGTTTATAATGGTGTGAGTTCGTATAACCATGCTTGATATGACCTAGTGACCTCTACGACGTTCTTCAGGCGTCGGACGTTATGGCATTTGTCACCCCAGGCATGCCTGCCTAACTGTAGCTAGAAGTTCAGGTGTGGGATAGTCAATCCCGAATAGATCTATTCAAAAATCTCACGCTCTCCCTCCAGGAGACTCTGGTTATACTATGATAGGATTTAGCCCGCACCCCGAAGGGTACAATTGAAGTGGTGTCTCACAACCCTGTATTAAATAGTTTACGTGTAGTGTTATGTTCTCTTGTACTTGAATCTTAATGTATGTCTTGTAGAGTAAAAATAATTATACTTAAATAATTATTTAGTAATGTACTCTTGTCATCCGAAAGATAGTATTATATGCCATAAACTAGTTCTACCATAGTTTATATGTTTGTTATGATGTACGGTTCTTGAGTTTGTAAAACGGTGTATCGAAATCCCAAACTATACCTATTATAGTTTGCATGTGTGTTAAATAGTCGGTTCATATATTGTTCTGAAAACTATGCAATTATGGTGATGAGTTGAAAACTTCCCTTAGGCTCAGCATGCTACAAAAGGGATAAAATATCTAAATATTTTATAAAATGTGGTGATCTGTTGATTGTGTCAATTGCATAAATTTTAGTCCTGTTGAAATTCTGTGTATAAAGTTCACAAAACTATTTGTGTTTGGCTTGTATTCCCCCTGAAAACGTTAAAATAGTAAAAGCGTAGGGATATGAAGTCACTGTTGGTTGCGTGTAAGAGCCGGACAACAAGACTGGAAATGATGACCCTCGAGTTTGTTGTACACGTAGTTAACGTAATCCTAATAATAATTAAACACATATTTGCATTTAAATTAGTAAATCCATTAGTTAAAGTGTTATAAAACACTTGTTTTTGGTTGAGGAATGTTACCGAGGCTTGATCGAGGAGGAAAGGTGGGTTTTGCAGCCAAGATTCACGATGTAGGACTGATTGCGGCCGTGAAGGGAATACGGTCGTGAACTGTTCTCGGTCGTGAACGGTTTACTGTCTTTGAAGGGTTTACGGTCTTTGAATGGTTCACGGCCTGTTCTTGGTGAAATATGAAGATTTGAAGGGTTTACGACCGTGAACTGATTTTGGCCCTTGAAGATTTGAAGGGTTTACGACCTTGAACTCAAGAACAACAATGCTTGATTTGATGAAAAGACAGATGTTTGATGCTCCAAAATGAGTTCTAAGGTGGAATGAGTGATAGATGAAGAGAAAACTTGGGTTTTTCGGGTGGTGGTTTTTAGAGAGAGAGAGAGTGGTTTTCAGCCAGAAAAGTATAAATGAGGGTAGGACACACATATATATAGGCTGGGTTCATGGTTGGTGGTGGGGTCCACCAGCCGTGATCGTTTTATGGTTGTGATCGGGTTCACGGCTATGAAAACCAATCAGACTGGATTTTGTTGATTTTCGAAGAAAACTCGGGTTTTCGTGTGATTTTGGTTCTGACTCTTATATATAAAATTAAATTATATAAATTAATGATTTTCCAAGCTATAAGAATTTGACGGAACAAAATAAAATTCAAAATTCATTAAAGGAATCGGGCTAACGTTAACGGAAAACGGTTCGGGTTGTCACAGAGATGATACTGCAACTCTCTTGGGCCAAGATGAACAGCGTTAGGCACCTCTCACTGCTGCCGACATAGAGAAACTGCATGCAGTACAAGTTTCATTTTCCGAGATGGTGTTTGGTGTTCCTCCTTCTCTCTTTGAGCACATTAAGTTGGGCAAATCTGCTAAAGAGATTTGGGATACTCTCCAACACCTGTTTGAGGGATCAGAAAACATGAAGGATAACCGGTTGACTTCGGTCGTGAACGAGTTCGATACTTTCACCACAACTCCAGGTGAATCAGTTGCCTCGGCTTCCAACATATACCGAATCGTCTTCAACAACATGACAACTCATGGGATTGTCCGAACTCCGCTGGAATACAATCTCAAGTTCATCTATAGTGTTGGTAAAGGATGGGGAAATATGAAATCGTGTCTTCAGAGTAATGGATCACTGAAGAAGCTGAAGCTTTACCAACTGTTTGATGAGCTTCGAGGACATGAATCAAATGTTGCTCAAACATTGAGAGAACTCTTAGGAGGTCCTCTAGCTCTTGTTAATTCTTTTGATCCTCAAGTCTCGAACCCTTCTGTTTCGGACCCTTTCAAAACTGTTGTTCCACCTATTCCATCTGTTCAACCCTCTCCACCAACTCTACATGTTCTTGCTAATTCTAACTATCAGTTTGATGGAGACCTCGATCCTGAAGTGACGGACTCTGAACTTCACTTTCAACAAGAGTTTGTCTTACTATCCATGGAATACAAGCGACCATGGAACCCCACTCACAAACCATACCAAAACTGTTTCCAAGCTCCTCATCAAAGTAATCCCTAACCATTTCCCAAACCCTCAGAAAATCCACCTTCCTACAAGCCAAACATCTTGACACCAAGTCACTCCTTGGAATCCCGTGAGATTCCGATGTCAGACAGACCGAAGGGTGTTTGTCACAAGTGTGGTCATGGAAATCACTTTGCCAAGGATTGTATGGCTGAAGTCACATAGAAACCAAAGATCAAGGAATCTTCTTACTATGCCCGTCGAGCCCAAGAAATGGATGCAAGTGAAAAAGCTTTCGTCACCACTGTGTCAAGAGATGTGGAAGGATATTGGTCATTTGGAGAGGAAGATGATGTGAGTTCTGGAAGAAACACGTGTCTTATGGCTAGACAGAAAATCGAATGTGGTGAAGGCTACTGGTCATCTTAATCAGAAGAAGATGATGAAGATGTTGAGCCCAATTTCTGCTACATGGCAACAAATGATCCACTAGGTCGAAGCATCGTTCCACAGTAAAATCTATGATTAAAAATAATAATTTTGATTTATCTCTTTGTGAGCCATATCTAACCCAGATCCAATCAGATATAAACATCATATATAAAGCCTATGAGTCTGCCATAGAAGCAAGTGAGAAGATGGAAAGTGAATTGAGTCGTCTTAAGTTACGTTTCGAGGATAGGAAGCTTAAAATAGAGTCGTTAGAGCATGAACTTGTAATTCCACAAGATGAATGTATCATTCTTAAAAACAAATGTGAAATCACTTATTCTGAAAGGAATGTTTTAATTTCTGATAACAAATGTCCGAATGCCAAAATTGATGTCTTACATCATGCCATAGACATTCTTGAAGCCACTGAACGGATTACTCATAATTTTCGTCATGCTTGGTCCAAAGCACCTGGTCTCAGAAGTGAGTTTCCGAAACCAATTGCTCGTCCCTTGAAGGAGTTACAAGATCTAACTTTTATGGGAGACGTTCCAAACCACACATATTCAGATACCCCTTTCTCACCATTATCACCCTTCCTGAGACCTCGGACCGGTATTCATCTATGATTCCTGAGTTTCAACCCATAGTTGTCAAGTGTCCTGATTCCATACCTTTCCACCTCTGATACCTCTGGACTTGAATCGGACCTCAGAATCCCTCCCTAGTATCACCCGTACTGTAGTTCAAGTTCCGAACCACAGTCCTCCTAACAATTATGTTGTTGAGGAAATAATTCCGGAGACAACTGGACCTAACTCGGATAAATCAGATTTTGTCTGGGCATCTTTTGATAGTGACGTAGAAGAAGAAATCTTAGTTGATTATTGATCTGACTCTTGTGTTTCTAGTTCTCAAGTGATTTCAAAAACCACCTTAGTGCCAATCAAGCCTAAGTTTTACAATCCATCAGCAGGCCAAAATTCCAAGTCATCATCTGACTCCAAAAGGAAACCATCGTTAAATCAGAAATATGTCGTCGATCCTAAGAGAGAAGCCAGTAATGCCCTTAAAAAGAAAATTATGTCAAGGCATGACTCCAGATTAATTGAGAATTCTAAGAAGAAAGTATCTTAGACCGTGAGCCCATCCACTAGGAAACACAACACCTTTGCACATGTTAAGATTCTTAAGAGGCCTTCTAATCTTCCTAGTTCTGTAGCTCAAAACAAGGTCGTTAGTCCCCTTCCAAAAATGTATGTTGATACTCATCCCACCAATACTAATTCTTCTCGGACAGTTTCTACAGTGTTTATTGCTAAATCTGATGGTACTATTTTCAACCCACAAATTTCAAAACCAAATGTGCCATCAAAAGTAGCAAACAAAGAACGAGTTGTCAAAAACACGGTTACTCACAAATTTTCAAAAGATTCAAACCAGAAATTTAAGTGGAAAGTTAAAAATGTCAAAAAGGAAACTGCAACTCCAAGGAACATTGTGATTCCTACAGCTCCAAAAACCGATGGTCCAAGAAAAGTTGTTTCAAAACAACCTATTGTTGAATATGATTTTTGGATCAACGAAAAGACCATGGCTTTCTGCTTCTTTCCAAAAGAATCTCAGAACAAAACCTCTGAAACATATGTTGCTCAAAAGTCACAACATAAGTCCAAAGCCCATGCCCATGTCCCAAAACCTAACTTGGAGCCTCAAAACCCCAAAATTCACTAATTTTTGCAGGCACTATGTGCTTCAGAACAAGAGACAATATGGTATATTGATAGCACTTTTTCCATGCACATGACGGGGCAGAAAGGTTTTATACGTGATCTTGAACTCTCACAAAGTGCTAGCTCTGTGACGTATGGCAACAACCCCAACTCTCATATTTGAGGTTATGGCATTCTCACCAATGGAATTTTTTCTGTCTCAAATGTGGCATATGTAGCTGACCTGAAGCACAATTTGATAAGTGTGGCTCTACTAACTGACTTTTACCGGAGAGTTGAGTTCTGCAAGAAACATAGATACGTCATGACAGAAGACCAGAAAGAATGTCTCATCAAATCGAATCGCAACAAGAATATATATCCTCTAGACATCAACATGATCATTGACGCACCTCAACACTGTTAACTGTTAAAAGTCGTTCCTGACGTTAGTTGGTTATTGCATCGGAGGCTTTCTCTCTTAAACTTCTGATATATGAATGATCTTGTTTCCGGTGAAATGGTCAAAGGTCTACCACTCCTCAAGATTGAACATGATCATTTGTGTGCTGCGTGTGAATGTGGAAAGCAATCCAAGAAAGGTCATCCTGTTATCATTGAAAAATCAATTTCAGAACCATTAGAACTCTTTTATATTGATCTTTGTGGACCTTCCCTGTAGAAAGTCTACATCACAAAAAGTACATTTTTGTGATTGTGGATGATTTTATGAGGTTCACTTGGGTCTTCTTCCTCAGGCTGAAATCTAAGACAGCCTTGGAAATTATCAACTTCATCAAAGGAATTGAAGTTCTCATCAAACTTCCGGTAAGACGGATCCGAAGTGATAATGGATCGGAATTTACCAATGCCTCCATTGAGAAATTCCTCTCCGACAAAGGCATCGACCACAATTTCTCAACTCCATACACTCCTCAGCAAAACGGTGTGGTTGAAAGAAGAAACAAAACTCTCATTGAAGTTGCTCGATCGATGCTCAACTTTGCAAATCTTCCACTTTATCTTTGGGCTGAAGTCGTATCTACCGCCTGCTTTACTCAGAATCGAAGCATCATCAATCGACGTCTCAACATGACACCTTATGAAGCAATGAATGGTCGTAAGCCGAGTATCTCATTTCTCCATGTTTTTGGCTGCCAATGCTTTATCAAAAACAATCGTGATCAGCTCATGAAATTTCAGCCTAAAGCCGATGAAGCAATCTTCCTTGGATACTCAGCAAAATCAAAAGCTTACCGACTTCTGAATTGTCGGACTCGTTTTCTTGAAATAAGTTTTGATGTCACATTCGATGACAACTATGTTCAGAATTCTGGCCCAACTCATGTCACAACCCACATCATGGAGTCCGATGCTCCATCGCCAGGATGTCTGGATACTCAAATCATTCATGAAGTTGACTTTGAAACCCTGTTTGGACCATCTGAAATAGCTGTTGATTCCGAATATCGATCAAGACCATCCTCAACTGCAGCTCAAGTTTCCCAAAATGTTTCTGGTCCGACCTCCACCTTTCCTCCATTTGATTCCAAACTGATTCAACCTTCTCAGGTTGAGGGGGGAATGGTCTTCCCTCTCTTGAATCAAATGTTGAAGGATTCCAAGATGCAACGGATCAATTTGTTGAATTTGATCCTATTTCGATCAACAACGATGGCGATGCTGACTTCTTTGACTTTTCGAACGAAGACGACGTAGATATCTCCGGTTTAGAAGTTCAGGGGGAGCATCATCCTCAAATTAAAGTTGTTCAGGGGGAGCAATATAATCCCATTGTTGTTATCGGATCATCAGCTGCACAAGAGCTTCCGAGATTACATATCTGGACAAAGGATCATCCTCCCAACCAAGTTATAGGAAATCTAAACGATGGTGTACAAACTCGGTCTGCCACTAACATCCAAAATGAATGTCATTTCTCAGCATTCATCTCAATGGTTGAACCAAAATCCATCAAGAAAACATTAGAACATGCCGACTGGATTACAACCATGCAATAAGAGTTGGTAGAATTCGATAGAAATGAAGTATGGACTCTCGTCCCTCCTCCAAAATAAGCTAGACGAAATAGGAGTAATCATTCGAAACAAATCAAGATTGGTGGCCAAAGGATTTATTCAGATGGAAGGACTTGATTACGACGTGACCTTTGCTCCTGTTGCCTATCTTGAAGCCATCATAATCTTTCTTGCTTATGTAGCTCATAAAGGCTTCAAAGTTTACGAAGTGGACGTTAAAAGTGCTTTTCTAAATGGTGAACTGGATAATGAAGTGTATCTCCAACAACCTCCTGGTTTGGTAAATCCTTCTTTTCCGAACTATTGCTACAAACTCCGAAAAGCTGTTTATGGCCTCAAGCAAGCTCCTCGCGCCTGGTACGAGACTCTCGCTGACTTTCTCAAGCGTTCCGGTTTTCAAAGAGGAATTCTCAATCCTACCCTTTTCCGAAGATCAAATGGAAAACATCTCATGCTAGTCCAAATTTACATTGACGATATCATTTTTCGATCCACCGATTCATCAATGGTTGCTGATTTTGCAAAGCTTATGGTTAGTCGATTCCAAATGAGCATGAATCGTGAACTAAGTTTCTTCATCGGTCTCCAAGTAAAGCAAACCAACAGAGGAGTCTTTATTCACCAAGAAAAATACATTTCCGAGCTTCTCAGGAAATATTCAGTGGACACATGTGCCTCTACAAAGGTTCCTATGGGTTTTAGACACAAGATCTTCTCTGACCCATCAGGTGTTGTTGTTGATGAAAAGAAGTATAGGGAATGATTGGATCGCTACTCTACCTAACATCAAGTCGTGTGGACATCATGTTCTTTACATGTTTGTGTGCTAGATTTCAAGCCAGTCCAAAGATGTCTCATCTGTTGCCAGTTAAGAAAATATTCCGATACCTCAAAGGTACAAAGTGTCTCGAAATTTGGTATCCAGCAAATGAGAGTTTCCTTCTACAAGCTTACTCCAATTCAAACTATGGTGGTCTCCAATTGGACAGAAAAAGCACCTCTGGTGGCTGTCAATTTTTGGGTGGAAGATTGGTTAGCTAGTCATCTAAAAAACATAATTGCATCGCCCTTTCAACAGCCGAAGCAGAATACATTACTGTTGCTAGTTGCACTTCTCAAGTTTTCTTTGGATGAAATCACAGCATCTGGGCTATGGTTATCGATTTCAACAGATTCCAATCTACTCTGACTCTCAAATTATCATTGCGATTTCTCACAATCCAATTCAGCACTCCATGACGAAGCACATTGATATTCGTGTTGGATTTGGTGTCTAAGCCCATAACTATAATTGGTATGTACTTGATTTGATATGTAGCATGGTCCTTTTGGGTTGCCTTCACTCATGCAACTTGACAGGATGACTAGTAGAGAGAGAGTAGAATTTATTATGTGAAATAATAAATTGGTACTCATAATGATTTTATTAATATATTACAAGATTAATATATTATTTGGAAATCATATTATTAATTAGTGATTAATCATTAATTAATTTGATATTAATTTAGGATTAAAGGAACCGATTAATAATGGAGGGACTGGTTTTGCAAATCATTGATCGTTGCAAAGTTGGGCTGATGGACTCCTTTGGGAGGACTGGACAAAATCTATAGGACGCCCTATAGAATTCGTCCAAGGCTTCTAATTGAGGAGGTCCATGGACTGCTTAAGGCCTAAGCAAGGTATTAGGGTTTCCACCTGAAATCCATAGCAACCACAGCTATTTAAAGACCCTATTGCTTGGATTTTCGGCTAACCCTTGTCTTTGGAAGAACCCTCGTCGATTTATAGCATCTCTCCTACTCATCCTTTGCATTGAGTGTTTGCGACTCCATTAGAGATGCAGCACTTGGGGCACTAAGCTTTCAAAGGTCAAGGTGGTTCTTGTTATTACTACATAACAAGAGAGGTAATAATCAAACACTAGTTTTATATATGAATTTTGAGTTGTATATGCTAGATCTAGGGTTATTGTTTTGGTATTCAGATTTGTATGTTTAATAGAGAAAAACTTAGATCCAAAGCAATTAGGGTTGCATGATCACATAAGAATGTAGATATGTTCAAAACCCATCAATGGTATCAGAGCCTAGGATGTTTTTCAATCGAATTGGTACAAGAGTGAACTATCCAAAGTGATTGAAAATCAATTTTTAGCTTTCTGACATAAGGACTCGACGAGTTCAGTGCCCAACTGGACGAGTTGACTCGCCTGTCCCCTAAAATTTCGATTTTCAGATTCTGTTTTGAATATGATAATTACCTTAACTCGTTTTTATTGCCTAAAATCGATTTTTCTGATTGGTAACTTGATATCCTTATCAAAATTAAAGATTTGGTTAAATTTGGATAATATAAGATTATTTTGACTTTAAATTTAACCTAGTAATTTTAAATAGTTTCAAATTGCACCCTTTTGGTTTTATAGTTTAAATTTGAAATTAAAAGTTTTGACTTTAGAAATTTAAGTAGTTAGACCCTCGCATTTTGAATAGTTTGAAATTCACCCTTATGGATTTTATTAATAAGATTAATTAAGTGTTTAATTAAAGGAGAATTAATATATCCATAATATGGTTTAAAATTAATTGAATTAAAAGTTTAATTTATTAAAGGATTAAAC
Organism: Lactuca virosa; assembly: GCF_052849685.1. Lineage (NCBI taxonomy): Eukaryota > Viridiplantae > Streptophyta > Magnoliopsida > Asterales > Asteraceae > Lactuca > Lactuca virosa. The sequence goes on along the minus strand of NC_136428.1, from coordinate 212,623,454 downwards.
CACTTAGTATTTTAAAAGTTTAAAATACACCCTTCTACTATATAAGATTAAAAGTTTAATTTTATATATATATATATATATATATATATATATATATATATATATATATATATATATATATATATATATAAGAAAAGGTCGGTGTTACCGTTAGTAGGCCTCATTCACGAAGCTGGTCTATAAGGGGTGTTTGAGGAAGCGGTCTGTAGAATGACCGCCATTGGGTATCCACTCTTACCACCGCACCCTTGACTAGTGGACGGTCGTTATCCGAACGGGTTTGATAGGAAATTAAAACTCATTAAAAGTATAATGAAAATACAACGTAACTAAATGCTTTTATAAGTTCGCAAATCTTAGTTACTTTAGGAAAAATGTGAATTTGATGCTAACCCATGAAATAGCACATTGCACCTTATTGGTCGTTAGTGGAGCGTGTGTGGTTAACCGGAACACTAATATGGGACTAATGAAGGATGGCAATGGGTAGCTCGTAAATTATCGTTGATCAATGGAGCGTGTGCGGTTAACCGGCACATTATTTAGATGATAAATGACATCGAGAGTACCAAGCTAATTTGCATGGTTATTCACACCTTGTTTGTGATCCTCGGTATCCCAGTCACAAACTTGAAGGGCATAATCGATATTAAACATGCTATTGAAAGGTTCGATGAATCTCAAAAGATCTAGGAATTTCATTTAAAACCTAATTCGTTTAAAATTTCTTTTTCATGGTGAAATTGGTAAATCATCATTTACCTACTTTCAAATAATTTACAATTGGATTACTGTCACACCCCGATCCTTGTCGGAATCGATCAAGGCGTGATATATTGTTCAAAGTCTCATGACAACTATGTTATAATATGATTAGATTCAATTAAGTACTAAGTATGCAAACAAGATCCACAACATACAAATACATATCCAAATACGAACAACATTTATTACATCAAATTTAAATTGTCTTGTGGATTTCTAAGGCACAACCTATTTTTCATCAACTTCATTCTTCAAATCTGCATCATGGGTAAAAACAGGTCAACTACGAGAGTTGGTGAGTAATCTAATTTTAGTAGAGAAAATCGTGAAGTTGAAACATTTATAATTTGAAATTTGTTTTCTTTTGAAGTCGGCAAACAATTGTATTTGAGATAACGGTTTATAAATCAAAAATTGATTAACAAATGATAACAACAACAATAAGTCCTCACCCTATATATACATATGTATATATATATATATATATATATATATATATATAAATATATATAGGATGGAGCATCTAATCATCATACACACTCAACCACGTGCGATCAATCACCTTAGCGTCCCAAGGCGGGGTGGTCAACCCAATAGCGCTATTATTGTCCATAACGTACCTCAAGAATACGGGCATAGTCATGGAGATTAGACTAAAAATGGTAATGCACTACAAGTACATGTAGCGTAAACAACAATAGTTATACAATTAATGACTCACGTATAAATGTCCCAACAATGTCTCAATTGTGATAAAACAATAAAATGAAGTTGGAACATATTAGAACCACATGATACACCCCAAAAGTATTGAAAATTATAAAATATGGGGTAGATTACTCACCTTAGTCCCAAAACGAAATGCGTGTGTCGTACGATAGACGGTTCGGGTCAAAATGGCGTAGAACCTAATATTATTAATAGTTTTGGTTTAGGAACCGCTAAACGAGAATGGAGTATTAATACAAATAATTAGACACATATTCTTATATTAGATGAATTAACAATAATTCATTTTGATTATAATATTAAGGTATTTATTTGTTAAATGAATTTTAAATTGAATTAATTACTTTGCATAATTAATTTATATTTTCAATTTAGGCCAGATTTTAATAATTTCTTATTAAAATAATAACTTGCCCAATTATAATTATTTACAGATTTTAACAATTATTTATATGAAATAATCATTAAAATGCATTTTTACATGCTTAAATACTTAGGAAAATGGTTTTAAATAGTAAACAGTGTTGAAAAAATATGAAATTATTAGGAAATCATTATTTCATACAATATGAATTACTGTAAAATTTTTATATTTTTCTGAACTGTTTTAGTATTTATTTAATATTTTAATGATTAAACAACACAAAATTCGGGAAAAATACTAAATTATTCCCAAAAATTCTATAACATTAACCATAGTTTTATAACATGATATAGAGCCTATTGTATAAGTTTCAGATGTTTGTGACTATGGGAAGTATTTTTTATATATTTCATTATTAATTAATCAATAAAACCATAAATAATAGTAAACAGTAATATAAATGCATGAAACTTCATATATCATATTTAATCAATATATAGGTCATCTCAGAATTTTCTCAGAATTTATTGAATGCAACAAGTATTTTATGTGAATTATTGCCCTACTTTATTGCAATAATTATAATAATTCAATAAAAATAAGTTATTTTCTAAAAATTTCCAGAACTTCTTATTTTATTGATGGTATTTTGACAAAAATCAGATTTATGCATAAAATGAGTTTTAGATATTTTGGTGGATTTAATTTGTTTCTTGTATGAATTTGAAACTTTTAACAACATACCTTGATGAATGCTTCAAGAGGGATGAAGATTTGAGTATAATAGATTGTTCTTGGATGGAATATGAGTATTTCTTGGAGGAAATTTCGAGATTGAGAGTGAGAGAAAGAATAGAGAAGGTTTAAGTGGTGAAGAGAATAATGTGTTGGGAGAAAAAGGAAAGGAAAGTGGATGGGAGGTGTGAGTGGGAGACCATGGGAATAATCTTTTTGCTTTTGGTGGTCTTCATAATTTCCCACTAACACAAGCATCTTTTACATAATTAATATAAGAGTTTTATAAAATTTAATGTAAAGTTTATAAAAATAGAGTTTTATAAAATTTAATGTAAAGTTTATAAAAAGGGAGTTTTATAAAAGATAGGTTATTATTTGATTATAACAATCTACTTTGATTTGAAGTTTAATTATAGCATTCAAGTTTGATTCTTTTAATTTAATTAGAGCATTATACTTTGATTTGATTTTAATATGGTATCATAATTTAATTTGATTATAGTTATAACGCTGTACTATACTATGTTGCTATTAACGTCAATTTATATCGTAGTGTATGGGTTTTGATCCTATTAGCGTCAAGTAATCTTGAGTAGGGTTTATTAAATTTCCAATGTTGTTTAGCACTGTAAAGGCTAAGGAAAATCAAACACACGAATTTTCCAAATGATGTTTTCTCATTAAAGTAGCGAATTGTACAGTTATTACATAACGTAAACCCTAACATACAAGGGTTAAGGGAGTTGACCGGTTTGACTTGTTGACTTAGTTTGACTTTGCCTTGACCGAAATTTGACGGTTGTCACATCATCCCCCCGTTAGAAGGAATTTCGTCCCGAAATTTTCATTTTGACTGGGATTTCGAGAGTTTGGGAAGAGATGTGGATACTTTTGTTTCATCTGATCCTCGCGTTCCCAGGTGAATTCGGGTCCTCGTTTAGCGTTCCAGCGGACCTTCACAATGGGAATATGACTTTGCTTTGTTCTTTTGATCTCTCGATCCATGATTTCTACCGGTTCTTCCACGAAGTGGAGACTCTCGTTGATTTCAATTTCGTCACGAGGTATCACGAGGGTCTCGTCGGATAGATTTTGTCAATCATATCTTCGGGGTTAAAATATAGTTTTATTAGTTACCTATAGCGACGACTCGTTGTCACCACATGTTTAATCTATTACGATGACTTGTTGTCGCTATAGGTTTTTAACAAGGGCCAACGACATACCTATAGCGACACACAAGTCATAATTTGCATGCGTGAAGACTTGGAGTACTTTCTAATGAAAAGTGTGCTACTGGGGAAATTGGAAACTGGTACGTAGCTTCAAAGTCAAGAATATGCAGTAGGCATGTGATGCATTAAATGCATGAGGCACACAAGTCATAATTTTCAGCACCATATACGGATATGTGTGTGAATTGAAGAAGAAGGTTACGGCTCAAAGAATATATATATTCATTTTCTTCTTCATTTGTTAGATACACAATAACCATAACATCATAGACTATATATATTCAATTTTCGTTTGTAATTTTCACTAGTTTATATTCCGCGAGTGTTACCGAAATCATTTATCAATTTTTCAGAAGTGCTTAACTTGTTTTGTTGCATTCCCACAACTTGCTATTAATTACTTCTCCCACTTCACTTATATAAATCATCACATTCTTATCGCGACTTTTAACTTCTCCCTCACAAATGGATCCACCTACAGATCACCAAAACCCCATAGATGACCTCGATTGGTTTCAATACTTTGATCATCAAGATCTTTTCAGGTATATATATAAACGTTGCTCATTACACCATATTTCGCACAGAAAAGTGATTTTGTCGACATTGATCAAAACATGGTTTGGATTTGTAGTGATCAAAAAGAGTCTTTCATCGTGTTGGATTTGAATATCTTGAGCTTTTTTTTTTTTTTTTGGATTTTTGCAGTGGTGACATGCTTGACCATCGTGATTACGAGTTGTCGGAAAAATTGCATGAAGTGCTCGATCAGAACGTTTCCACAGTACTTAACAAAGATCAAAACATCATTTCTAGAAATGAGTTTCACGATTTAGATCCCCTTAAAGACATAAGCTCATGGGATTGTTGGGAGGATGGTAATTTACCATTGGTTAGTTTCAGTGAAGACTGTAAATCCGGTGGTGAGGCTACATGTAGTTCTAGACTGTAAATCCGGTGGTGAGGCTACAGTTTCAGTGAAGACTGTAAATCCGAAGGTGGCAAAGAGATTGAGACCATTGGAGTTTGAAGAGATAGCGAAGTACTTTGAGATGCCGATAATCATGGCGGCAAAGGAACTAGGGATAGGGTTAACATTGTTGAAGAAAAGATGCAGAGAGCTAAACATAAACAGATGGCCTCATAGAAAACTTACGAGCCTACAGTCCCTCATTCAAAATGCCAAGGTAAATTACGATAATAACCTTCTATACATTACTCATGCATGCATGCCTGCACTTGGTAACCAAAGTAGTTTTGGTATTTTCTAAAATTTTAATTATTAGTTTCTTTATAACATAAACAATGGCCCTAGGCATATTCCACATCAATTCAATTGATTTACTACGATTTCCTGATTTATATTTATATAAACTTAACTCATTGTAAATTTTGTGAACTCACACGAAAAATATATTGCATCTACTTTTTTTTTAAAAAAAAAAACTAGGAGTTGGGATTAAAGGAGGATATAGAGACGTTAGAAGGGTACAAGAAGATGATGGAGAAATTGCCAGGTATGGAATTGACAGAAAGAACAAAGAAGCTTAGGCAAGCTTGCTTCAAAGCTATTTATAAGAAGAGAGGAGTTAACAATCCTTAGTCCTTACCTTTTCTCTTTAACGTATTTTTGGATGTAATCAAGGGGTTTTTTTTTTTTTTTTTTAGTCATTTTGTTATGATCAGTGGATTTTAATCTACATTGTATGTGTTTTTCTCTCGATAGTTTGATACCCTTTTCAGTTTCATTGTGTTAGTCTATTGATTTTTAATATAGAAAATTTTGTATAATTTGGGTATTATAGTTTGTATTATGTATTTAGCCATATTCTTTTCGTAGATATGATCGAGCTTGAGTACATGACATAAGACTAAGCTTTTTCGAATGAGTCTCGCCATAAATACGAAGACTTTGACTGTCGACGAGAGGAATACGAATGAACTCATCGTAACATACTATTTCAGCATGGTTTTGGGATAGCCAATACATTCCTATGATGATGTCGAAGCTACCAATTTCCATAGGAACTAAATTGACAGAAAATTTATGACCGCAAAAATCGAAAGTGCAATCTTGGATGACTGCATTGAGTGAAACGTATTTTCCATCAGCGACTTCTACGGTAAAGTACTCATCAAGAATCGTGCGAGATGTGTGAAGTGTGGGCTCAAATTCCAAAGACACAAAACTTTTATCGACACCTGAATCAAAAAGTACTGACGCGTAGCAGTCATTTATGAGAAACGTACCATTTACGACCTTGTTATCGGTCTTTGCTTGGGTTGCGGTAATGACAAAGGCTCGGCCTTTGGGAGCTGGAACCTGCATTGTTGGATTTGCCTGGGCTTGGGTGTTGATGATATTGACTAGCCTAGGACACGCGTTTCTGAAATGGGTGGGGTCACCACAGTTGAAGCATGTTCCAGTTGGATACCGGGTTTGTGTTTGCTGATTTGAGGGTAGATAGAGTGGTCGCTGAGTTTTTGGTGCATGACAGGTGTCCGCCAAGTGGCCATAGCGACCACAATTCGTACAGAGAAGACACGGGCTGGTGGTCATATGGTGATAGTTACAGTGGTTACAGAGGGGGTGAGGTCCGGTATACGACTTTTTATTCGGTTGGGCTTGTGGGGTGACTTGGGTGATAGGAGTAGCAGGGGTAATAACAGCATGGTTGTGGTGATGACTTTTCCGCTTCTTTTTGTCATGTCGGTGGGAGGACTCGGACTTGACAATTAGGGGGGTCTCAGGGGTCGGCTTTTCAGTTGACATCATTGAACCCTTGCGTGGGAGGACACCATCGTTCATATTGTCCTCGTTGAGTTGACCTGCTATTTCAATGGCGGATTCTAGGGTAGATGGCCTGCTGCTGGTCACCGAATCACGGATCTGGCGTGGTAACCCTTTGATGTAGCGGCGTATTGCAGTTTTCATAGGTTGAACCATGTGAGGTAGGAGTCTCGAGAGATCATGGAATCTATTGGTGTAGGTCGCGTTGTCGCCTCCCTCCTGTTTCAGATTCCAGAATTCATCCTCGAGAGTTTGCAATTCGCTGTCAGGGCAGAACTTCTCCATCATGCGTTCTTTTAGTTTTGACCAGGTCATTCCCAAGGCAACAGCCTCTCTTTTTGCCTGTTTTTCTAGGTTCCACCATGTGAGAGCATGACCTTGGAGGCACCCTGTAGCATGACGGACCATCAGGTCCTCAGGACACTCGCTATGGATGAAAGTACTCTCCATTTCTTCAATCCATGTGAGGAGTGCGGTGGCACCATCGATGCCTTTGAAGTAAGGCGGATTGCAGTTACGAAAGTGCTTGAACGAGCAACGAGGAGCGGTTGCTGGAGCTTGTGGCTGAAGAGAATGAAGTTGGGTTGCAATTGTTGGGATGACGTTTGCTACCTCCTTGGCGATAAGGGCAGCTAGCCTTCGGTTGTTGCGAGCAGCGTATGGGGGTCGTAATGCCATCTACGAGAAACACGCATATGGACTTGTGAGTTATTTGTAAATTGATTATGGAAATAAAGTTTTTAGACATTGTTGGGTAAAATAATTGTAAAACACTTGTTGGGCCATGGTTAGGAGTGTTGGGCACCTTTTGGGCTTTCCATGGTTACTAAATGTGAAACATGTAGCACTTGCGTGGGTCCCCACAAAACTAAGTTTTCACATGTCTTTCCCACTACTAGGCCCATTAGGGAACTTAATAGTCCAATGAGTTGGCCATTTTGGAGTGTATCCTTTCGGATACGTTTGATAAGGTCGGGTATTTTGATGGCTCAAAAGTAATGTGAATGACGCGCTTTGGCCTATAGGTTTGGGAACTCTCGCCTTTGGTCCCCAGATAAGCAAACTGGTCCCTCGGTTGATTGGGATGTATACGAATGCTTGCCTAGTCAGGACTTTCAGGCTACCGGCACCTCCCCCTTCCAGTTACTACGCGTCCATTACTATGATCCTACCCAACTAGAGTGGATGACTTTAAATTTCCTATGAGCTCTAAGGAATATATATGTATATACATTTTTTTTAAAACCACTTGAATATATGTGTGATTTTCAGAGAAAGAGGAGAATATTCACCAGTGTATGCACACATATAAGTGTCAGGAGTAATACGTGTGCACTTAAGGGAGCAATTAATACACAAAGGTATTCCTAGGATTTTCTAAGTGTGAATTGCATGCAGTTGTGTGTGCATTTTATAAACTAGCATACGAGAGGACCCTAGAGGCTATAGACTAGGTCAAGGCAATTAACCTAATTCCCTATAGTCAAGGGCTCTGATACCAATCTGTCACACCCCGATCCTTGTCGGAATCGATCAAGGCGTGATATATTGTTCAAAGTCTCATGACAACTATGTTATAATATGATTAGATTCAATTAAGTACTAAGTATGCAAACAAGATCCACAACATACAAATACATATCCAAATACGAACAACATTTATTACATCAAATTTAAATTGTCTTGTGGATTTCTAAGGCACAACCTATTTTTCATCAACTTCATTCTTCAAATCTGCATCATGGGTAAAAACAGGTCAACTACGAGAGTTGGTGAGTAATCTAATTTTAGTAGAGAAAATCGTGAAGTTGAAACATTTATAATTTGAAATTTGTTTTCTTTTGAAGTCGGCAAACAATTGTATTTGAGATAACGGTTTATAAATCAAAAATTGATTAACAAATGATAACAACAACAATAAGTCCTCACCCTATATATACATATGTATATATATATATATATATATATATATATATATATATATATATATATATATATATATATATATAATATATATAGGATGGAGCATCTAATCATCATACACACTCAACCACGTGCGATCAATCACCTTAGCGTCCCAAGGCGGGGTGGTCAACCCAATAGCGCTATTATTGTCCATAACGTACCTCAAGAATACGGGCATAGTCATGGAGATTAGACTAAAAATGGTAATGCACTACAAGTACATGTAGCGTAAACAACAATAGTTATACAATTAATGACTCACGTATAAATGTCCCAACAATGTCTCAATTGTGATAAAACAATAAAATGAAGTTGGAACATATTAGAACCACATGATACACCCCAAAAGTATTGAAAATTATAAAATATAGGGTAGATTACTCACCTTAGTCCCAAAACGAAATGCGTGTGTCGTACGATAGACGGTTCGGGTCAAAATGGCGTAGAACCTAATATAATTAATAGTTTTGGTTTAGGAACCGCTAAACGAGAATGGAGTATTAATACAAATAATTAGACACATATTCTTATATTAGATGAATTAACAATAATTCATTTTGATTATAATATTAAGGTATTTATTTGTTAAATGAATTTTAAATTGAATTAATTACTTTGCATAATTAATTTATATTTTCAATTTAGGCCAGATTTTAATAATTTCTTATTAAAATAATAACTTGCCCAATTATAATTATTTACAGATTTTAACAATTATTTATATGAAATAATCATTAAAATGCATTTTTACATGCTTAAATACTTAGGAAAATGGTTTTAAATTGTAAACAGTGTTGAAAAAATATGAAATTATTAGGAAATCATTATTTCATACAATATGAATTACTGTAAAATTTTTATATTTTTCTGAACTGTTTTAGTATTTATTTAATATTTTAATTATTAAACAACACAAAATTCGGGAAAAATAGTAAAGTATTCCCAAAAATTCTATAAAATTAACCATAGTTTCATAACATGATATAGAGCCCAGTGTATAAGGTTCAGATGTTTGTGACTATGGGAAGTATTTTTTATATATTTCATTATTAATTAATCAATAAAATCATAAATAATAGTAAACAGTAATATAAATGCATGAAACTTCATATATCATGTTTAATCAATATATAGGTCATCCCAGAATTTTCGCAGAATTTATTGAATGCAACAAGTATTTTATGTGAATTATTGCCCTACTTTATTGCAATAATTATAATAATTCAATAAAAATAAGTTATTTTCTGAAAATTTCCAGAACTTCTTATTTTATTGATGGTATTCTGAGAAAAATCAGATTTATGCATAAAATGAGTTTTAGATATTTTGGTGGATTTAATTTGTTTCTTGTATGAATTTGAAACTTTTAACAACATACCTTGATGAATGCTTCAAGAGGGATGAAGATTTGAGTATAATAGATTGTTCTTGGATGGAATATGAGTATTTCTTGGAGGAAATTTTGAGATTGAGAGTGAGAGAAAGAATAGATAAGGTTTAAGTGGTGAAGAGAATAATGTGTTGGGAGAAAAAGGAAAGGAAAGTGGATGGGAGGTGTGAGTGGGAGACCATGGGAATAATCTTTTTGCTTTTGGTGGTCTTCATAATTTCCCACTAACACAAGCATCTTTTACATAATTAATATAAGAGTTTTATAAAATTTAATGTAAAGTTTATAAAAATAGAGTTTTATAAAATTTAATGTAAAGTTTATAAAAAGGGAGTTTTATAAAAGATAGGTTATTATTTGATTATAACAATCTACTTTGATTTGAAGTTTAATTATAGCATTCAAGTTTGATTCTTTTAATTTAATTAGAGCATTATACTTTGATTTGATTTTAATATGGTATCATAATTTAATTTGATTATAGTTATAACGTTGTACTATACTATGTTGCTATTAACGTCAATTTATATCGTAGTGTATAGGTTTTGATCCTATTAGCGTCAAGTAATCTTGAGTAGGGTTTATTAAATTTCCAATGTTGTTTAGCACTGTAAAGGCTAAGGAAAATCAAACACGCGAATTTTCCAAATGATGTTTTCTCATTAAAGTAGCGAATTGTACAGTTATTACATAACGTAAACCCTAACATACAAGGGTTAAGGGAGTTGACCGGTTTGACTTGTTGACTTAGTTTGACTTTGCCTTGACCGAAATTTGACAGTTGTCACAATTACGACATCCCTCTTCCGAATTGTAAATTATTGTGATGGGTCCTAGCCTTAATATTTCATTTGGGTGTTATATTAAGGATTAAATCAACTAACTTGAATTTTCTCCCTTGTAGATGTCTAGTTCTGACAACTATGGTCTTCCTTATCCTTTGGAAAAGCTTTCCTCATGAAGATGATATTCCACGTGTCGATCGAGGTGAAAGATCAATCCCTTCTTCGTGCATTGGTGGAACTGGAAATCATGCTTCTATTTCTCCACCTCCTCAAGTGATTCTCCCTGGCCCATGATTTCGTCGACTAGAAAAGTTCAAGGTCGCTCAAGCCCTATTGGCATGTAAGCATCGAGATGGAAGTCCTGTGTGTGCACATGTTATGAAGATGAAGTTGCACATTGATAGACTGGGAATGTTGGGTGTCGTTTTCCCAAGGAAGCTGGATGTTGACTTGGTTCTTCAACCACTTCCTGAGTTGTATAGTCAGTTCGTTAAGGACTACTATATGACAGACCACGACGTGACCCTTATTGATCTGACATATTTGCTAATTGCTGCTGAATCAGTAATGATTTTGCACACAGGTAAAGCAAAATTGATTGGAAGATCTACCTCCCAAATTTCCATGGACATAGGTAATGACAACATTGATAGTCCAAAAATGATTTCTTCTCCTAAGGGAGAGAAATTAGCCAAGGTCAAAAAGTTTGACCGTAAGAGAAAGGATGACTCTGAGATAGTTCCAAGTGTCACTCCTAAAGAGTCCATTTGTTTGTGCTGCCAAATGAAGGGGCATTAGAAGCGAAGCTGCCCTGACTACCTGAGAGATCTAAGAGATGGTAAAGTCAAATTATATGACTCTACTTTAGGTACATCCACTATCTAACTCTGTTAAGTTTCTATTTATAAATTCTTATTACATGATGTGTTAATCACATTTTGATGTTTTGTAGGATCGAAGAGAAAGAAGGAAGCTTAAAAGAAGAGTAAGCTAAGTCTGATTGTGAAGAGATGGATTTCAGTCGTATGGTTCGATGATCAGATTTTTGAGCTGCTGCTTAGGAGTTATAATAGATTGCTTAGGAATATTTAGAAACATAATTTGCATTTGTATTTGCGTTGTAAGGATAAGTGTTTCCGCATTTTATCAATAAAATAAATTTTGATTTTATCTTATTTTACATTTTCTTGCAATGACATTTATGAAGATTGGTGTTTATATTTCTATTGTTAGCAATGTTGGAAAATGGATTTGATTCTTAGTTATATCGCTTGTGGTAGTGTCATAATTTACCAAGTGAGGAAGGATTCTCATCACCCAAGTTTCAATTGGACAGAAACTTGCAATCATATGATTTGAATTGTGTGATGTATGAGAATCTTGATCCTTGGGAAACTGGGACTGATTCCTTGAATGTGAGTCAAGTGAAGGGTTAAAGGATCTAGTACATGTGAACTGGTCAAATCCACCATAAAGGACTATAAGTCTGTTCGTCATGATTTACTGGTAGATCAGTAAATATGGTTATGCTTACAAGATTAAGTGTAATTCTGATACTCTGAAATGTTTCAAAGTATAGCAGAACGAATAAGAAGATTCAAATGGGGTAGAAAGATAAAAGTATCTCCAATCTGAAAGGAAAATGGAGTATTTTAGTATCGTGTTTTATGATCATCCTAATGATTATGGAACCATGTCACAATTGATCCTCTAAGGACACCTTAGTGCATTTACATGACTAAGAAGAGGAATCATGCGTTGTTGAAATGGTTAAATCAAGAAGATGAGTCATACTTTCTTCTAAAAATCAAGTCTTAGAGTCATACTCTAGTTACTCCAAGTTGTACCTTGAGTAACATGTTCCAAGTAGGTTTATAACGCCTCATGAAATGTGGAGTAGAAATGTTTCTTACTCTTGTACATTTGAAATTGGTAGTTGTAATGTTTTGGCTAAAACAAAGACCAACTAAGACCAATTATATGAAGTGTTTCTTGATAAGAACCCGCACTAACTCTTGAATATTTGTTTGTCAAGGAATGTTACTTGACAGAGAATCTTATATGCCAAGAGGTCAGTAGGAGTCTTAAGTTGTCTTGAATAGTTTCAGGTCCTAAACAAGAATAAACCTTTTAGTAATCACTAGCACACGACCTGAGGTTGATAACCTATCATGTTAAAATATTATTGTTTCTGTGCCTATTCCAGTTGAGTTGACTGTGCATGTGAGTTCTATGAGTTCTCATTTGATTGCATAAGGCAAAGCACCTTGATCCATGAAAGTACATTGATCTGTATGGGTGAGCTGCTCAATGACTTGGAAGCACTGGTAGGCCCTTGTGCTGCCAGATGGCAATAAATTAAGATTAAGAAAGTTCAGTCCATATGAGTTTGGATTTGTCATAAACCTTGTCTTATGATAGTGGTTCGAAATGACAAATTCACATGGATAGGAACACATACACCGTAAAATCTAAGTAGCAAGAGGTTTCTCTCTACTTCATGAAAATGATTGTGAGGAAACGCTTTCGCTAGTAGATTTTAAAGGATTAGAAGTTGTGATAAATGCGTTCTCAAATTCGAGTATGACTACGACATCCCTTTTCATAGTTCGAATTATGAGAATTGGCAAATAGTTTGAACATTTGGGACTTATTGCTATAAGTTCTGAAAGGGTTTAGACACACACATGAGCTGTCTAATGAAAGGTGTATGAGCTTGAGAAGTCTAGATAAAGATTTGTCATAACACTACGTATCAGAAATCTAAATTTCGTTAAGAAAGTCATTAAGTATTGATTTCTAGAAGTTCAGCTGATTTCTGGGTACATGTCAAAGCTAGTGGGAGCATAATTGTTATGCTAGTAAGAACATAATTGTTATGCTAGTGGGAGCATGATTATTATGTAAGGTGTTGCAAGTTATAAATGCTATTTATAGGAAACAAAGTTACAAATTTTCAAAGTTGCAAGTTTGGAAGTTGTTTCGCTATAGAAAGATTTAGGGAGAAGATACTTATACTTCATTTCAAATCTAAATGTTTAGATTGAAGGAACTTAGTCATGAACATATATGAATGTCATATTGAAATGATTCAACATAGGAAATTAAATATATGGAAATATTATAGCAAAATATTGATCAAGTATCATGTCTTTATGTAAGAAATTATGTATCGAAGCCCATATGCTTTGGGTATAGGATTGATCACATATGCTATAATATTCACTCGTTATGATTTTCTAAATGCCCAGGGCATTAAGAGGGAAAAGAACTGGAACTGGATATGACTAAAGTTGTTAATCAACTGTCAAGGACAATCTGAGTTTTACGAAAGATTGGTTGCTTATAAACAGTTAGAAGTATAGTATTCATTTGTACGGACCATATTGACATGTTCTGAGTAGAGGTAACTCTTGTTCAAAATTGATAGTCATATGGAAATATGGAAATCTTTCCATTATGGGAGTTGGATATTAAGATCTATGTGTGAGTTAGTGACTTTAATGCAAGAAGGATGTTCAAGGAATGCTCTTTGAATGTGAGACTTCATGGAATTGTTATGTAACAAATCTCCAATGGAATGTTTTGTAATATCATTGGCCAAATCTTTGTGACTTTGGTGCCTAGACATTTCAAAAGGATCACTACATGTAAGTTTAGACTCTAACAGATTCTAGCAGTGGCAAGAAATTGGTATTCTTACATTTGTGATAAGGTTTTGGAATTGTGAAATGAGCATAATTGGAAATATGTTCGATTGATCTATTTCACAAAGAAAGGACCATAGCTAAACATAGTGTGCATGGTTGGAGCATGGCATAACTAATGTTTTAATTCAAGTATTTAGTTGATTGTTCGAAAGATTTTACAATGAATAAGGTCTAATTAATATAGTGATTAAATAATAAGTGTTTTATTTATATTCAAAAGTATTGAGACCATATTGGATTAGATTATTCTTGTGTTTCACTTCGCATGTTTTACTTCCCGAATAATAGGATTATTCAAACATCCACAGTCAATCATACTTTGGAAGTAAATAATGAGGTAAGACTGTCATGAATCCGACTGTAGATTGTCTAAGTGCTTCGACATATCAAATGTTTGCTGCAGTGTTCATGAGTACTCCTGAAATAGGATTTGAGTATTGGATTAAACCCACACACATCTGAATCACTTCATGGATTTTGTCACGAGTGATTGTGAGACGATAATATCTTATATTCTTGAAACGGAGACATATAGTTGTTGTTTACGAGTCAGTTGCGCATTGATAATATGTAAGCGCATCAGTAACTTGATATTATAAAATGTATTGTTGTGTGTGATTTGATGAGTAAATAGTGCAAGCATATGAGTCGAAATTTATCCGTTCCTTTTACCCTTAATGGGATAAAAGAGCTATATGCGGGCCCCTCGATGATTTAGTGATGACACCCTAAGCGCTTGGCCAATCCTGGACTGATTTGATTTATTCAATTAGTCAGTCGTCATAAATCGGAAATCGGGAAACAACTCTTGGACAGAGATTGATTATGATCCATGTCTCATGTCCATACGATATATTGTAGAACGGAGGAATATTTGATCACTTATCTAAAGGACGTGTTGATGATAAGATCAGAGTACGACAGCGGGTTTTGAAAGCTACGATTGCTAGTCAGGTTCTGAAGTCAAACTTGCAATAATAGTTATTAGACTTATCCAAGTGGGAGACTGTTGTATTTGGTGTCTAAGCCCATAACTATAATTAGTATGTACTTGATTTGATATGTAGCGTGGTCCTTTGGGTTGCCTTCACTCATGCAACTTGACAGGATGATTAGTGGAGAGAGAGTAGAAATTATTATGTGAAATAATAAATTGGTACTCATAATGATTTTATTAATATATTACAAGATTAATATATTATTTGGAAATCATATTATTAACTAGTGATTAATCAGATCTTAATTAGATATTAATTTTAGGATTAAAGGAACTGATTAATATTGGAGGGACTGGTTTTGCAAATCACTGATAGTTGCAAAGTTGGGATGATGGACTCCTTTGAGAGGACTGGACGAAATCTATATGAGGCCCTATAGAATTCGTCCAAGGCTTCTAGTTGAGGAGGTCCGTCGAATGCTTAAGGCCTAAGCAAGGTATTAGGGTTTCAACCTGAAAACCCTAGCAACCACAACTATTTAAAGACCCTCTTGCTTGGATTTTCGGCCAACCATTGTCTTTGGAAGAACCCTGGCCGATTTCTATCATCTCTCCTACTCATCCTTTGCATTGAGTGATTGTGACTCCATTAGAGGTGCAACACTTTGGGCACTAAGCTTTCAAGAGTCAAGGCGGTTCTTGTTATTACTACATAACAAGAGAGGTAATGATCAAACCCTACTTTTATATATGAATTTTGAATTACATATACTAGATCTAGGGTTATTACTTTGGTGTTCATATTTTTATGTTCAATAGAGAAAAACTTAGATCCAAAGCAATTAGGGTTGCATGATCACATAGGAATGTAGATATGCTCAAAACCCATCAATTCAGAACCATTTCATTAAAGATCATGTTTTAAAAGGAAATATTGAACTTAGTTTTGTTCCATCTGACGATGAAATTGCTAATGTCTTTACGAAGGTATTAGACGAAACCAAATTTAATGGTTTTCTGAACAACATGGGTATGATGTTGCCTGATCCTCAATTCTTCCAAGAATCTTGTACTCTCTGATGGAAACCTTGGAAATTAAATTAATTCCGAAGTCAAAATCTTTTTCATCTCGGAATCATTTCCTCTTGGAATATATAGGATCATTTTATGTTTCTTATTGTCTAACCTCTTCTTGTAGTTTAAGGTGTACAGCTCTCTCCATCTTTTGAACTTCATATAACCAATATAGTCACATTGGTACTTTGCTTTGATCCTACCTCGGAATCTATCTCAAAATGATCTTTTGAAGTTCACCTCGAAATTCAAGTCTGAAATGGTAATGAGCCTTCATCTCTTACCCCTGTCCTAGCTCTGACTCTTTTCATCTTGGAATCTCAAAATCTATGTAAAACATGTCCTCTAAGATCTTCTTACCTTTTACCTTTGATATTCAGTCTGAGTCTGTGCAATCTCGAACTCTATATCATGTACAGGTGTTTTCATTTTCTCCTTGGAAGTACCTTATGACAATCCATCTCGGAGCTTCCTTGTTTCGAGATCCAAAGTTTCAAAAAAGTTCAAAAGGTTTTTCATTAATTTTTTTTTCTGAAACGTTTTCTTTAATAACTCAAAGGATTATTTTTTTAATGATTATCCTTTAGTTTTAAATTATCGTGCTTTTTGCACACGTCTCGATAAAGTGCACATCCTTTGAACTGAAATGACGGTTTTCCAATTCGCACGTATTGCCACCGCACCTTTAGTCCTTGCAGGTCAAATGCATGCCAATTTTGGCAACACATTTAATGCAATCTATTTACAAATCGGGTATCATTATTACACCTTTTTCTCAACTCGACCCGATTCTCCAATCTATAAAGGATTTCAAAACCCGTCAGTTTCTTTTTTATGCTCTCATCTTCTTCTCCAAAATTTTCTATGCAAACTTATTCCTCAAGCTCCCAAACCTGCAACAATGTCGTCCTCTCGAATTGCTACTGAACTGACAAAAATTGCTCCAAAGAAGAAGTCTTCCAAAGGCTCTACTTCGTCTTCCTCAACAGAGCCCTTTTTTCGAGAAACCACACAACTCTTCTCCCTTGACTCCATGGACTATGACGAATCCATCAGAGTTATGATATAGTTCATCTATCGTCATCCTATCGCCATTCCACTCAAAAATCCCTCATCCCCACATTCCTCACAGGATCCTTCATACTGCCTTTGAAAGGATCAAGATCGAAAACGATGTGCTCGAAACCAAGATAACTGGTAAATGTCTTAAAGAAAACTTTTCACAAAGCAATTGGGATACCAAAAAATCCCAAGGGTTTTATCGTACAAGAACCAATGTCTGAAGAGTTTCAGACGTTCCTCAACGACATTGGGTATTCAGAAGAGTTCAAAGCCAAGAAATTCAAGAAATCTGCTATCCCTGGCCTTTGGACGGTCCTAATGTACCTCATTCTTCGAGGTCTCTCTTGCAAGCATGGAGGAACTGATACGATGAGCAAGGACTGGAATCATGTGGTGTACATCATCTACTATGGGAGATCCAACATTGTGGATCTGACCGAGGTCTTGTGGCAATACTTTTGGAAATTTGCAATAAATCGGAAGCCTCAAGAAATCTCGAGTCCAAGGTTCTGGGCTTTGACACTTCAACAATTGTACTGAGAAACATAGAACCCATTCCAATCGCCACAAAACCAAAAGAGGTATTCTTATCCTTTAAAGCTATAAAATCTTACAGACTTCTGAACCAAGCATCTTTCAGACCCACACGTAGACTACCACAACATATGTTGGCCATTTTACCATCTGAGTCCCTTTATTTGAAATATCAATTAGAGAAATCGACTGTGTATGACCCAACATAGTCTATCCCAGTCTTTATTGAGCCCACCATGGATGTTGTCAAACTAGTCTCGGCTGGTGGCAAGAAAAAGAAGATAACTAAGTGAAAGACTTCTCCCATCAAGCCAAAAACCAAAAAGAGATCCAAAGTCGATGTTTCCTCTCAAAAGGAATCTATCAAGGACATTCTGAATGACTCTGGTCATCCGCTCACCCCCAGGCCACTCTTCCAAAGTACCTTTCAGAGCTTCAATACCACTAGCACACACACACGAGGAGCCTCCTCATAATCAACCCTTACCTTCCCAAAAACGTGATGACAGTGTTGACAATAGTACCTTGCACCCCCTGGAACACACTCATGAGTCATCTCGGATATCCCTCCTCTTTCTACACAAGCACGATCTGATATTCCTGTCTCGGATCCCAAGATTTATAAAGCTGGGGTTGTCCCTACAACTTCAGGAGCCACAACTAGTTTGATACCTAGCTCAGCTAAAGGACGACTAGGTACTAATGATCCAGATTGGTTAGACGTTTTTAACAGGGCTCATACAAGGCATCCGGAGCTCACTCGTTTCCAAGTCGAAGCAACTCTCATCTCTATGAGAAATCGAGCAATTCAAAGTAATCTTCCATTTGTTGCTCCCTCTGACAAAGACACTGACCAAGAGTTGGCATTAGGAGAAACTCACCTATAACGACATAATTTTTCAAACCAATTTTTCATTTTTAATACACATTAAAATCATATATTATATTTCATAAAAATCATAAGTGTCTCAATGTCAACATAAATCCACAACAAAAGTCAAATCCCAGAATCCTCCACATAATTTCGAACAGGTGTGTACAATCACGGCGGTACCTTCCCGTGATCCTCGGAAGTACCTGAAACACATAACACATAACACGGTAAGCATAAAGCTTAGTGCGTTCCCCAAATACCACACACAAATAATTAGCCACTCGAAGTTATAGCTCTGGAAGACCCTCTGGTCAATGTGTTTCAGTGGGACCCTCCAGTCCCACAGCTCGTTGGACCCTCTGGTCTGGTCTAAGTGAGGATCCTCCGGTCTCATAGTTCGTTGGACCCTCCGGTACGGTCTAAGCATCACATAATATACCACACAGTTCATATCACACATAACATGCATAACTCAAGTGAACACATAAGACCCTTTGGTCACACATAATTACCACACTAGGTAAGGTATAGTGAGAAGACTCACCTCGTAAGCTAGCTAGTAAAATCTCGTGCTCGGAATCCTCGATCTAGCCTCCGTCTATCACAAGGATAATATCTCTAATTAATACTCTCCTCATACTCGACTACACCATTCATTGGTCTCTCTTACACTCTTAGCCCTAGAAATGGGTAAAAGACCATTTTACCCTTCCCTGACCTCCATTACTCATTTGACCAACCCTAAAGTCAACAGAAGTCAATTCCAGTCAACAACCCATATTGACCAGACTCGCCGAGTGCACTCGTGCGACTCGTCGAGTCCCATCGTTCTCAGTAATCTCATGAAGGTCCAGCTCGTCGAGTTAACCCCTAACTCGTCGAGCCATGGCATGATAAAGCTCATCGGGAGAAACCCTAATCGACTCGTTGAGTCGGCTCATCAACTCGGCGAGTCCATTCAGACTCAATTGCTATTCAGACGATTCCAAGGCAGAAAACTCTCTCACACTCTAGATCTAAGCTCTCTAGGCTCGAATATTACGTAAAGCCTTGAGCTTTACGTTCATGCATGGCACAAAAGGGCTAGAAGTGCCAAGAACAAGTTTGAGAAGAAGTTTCTCATTCAAAAGGGCTAACATGGCTGAATAAAGTAGGGGACTTTCGACTCCAGGGACCTCACAAGGTCCAGATCTGATGTCCAACTCTAAGAAGGTGCTCAAAACCTTCAAGGTCCCCCATAAGAAGATGGAAATGAAACCCTAACTCTAGCACCATGAGATCTATCCATACAAAAGAGAAAGGTCTGAACTTTATACCTCAAACAAAAGCTCCCGGACGTATAAGCAGCAGATCTAACAGCCTCTTCACAATCCTTGCTTGGAATCCTCCTTTCCTCTACCAAAATGCACCCAAAAATCTCAAATAAACCTCAAAACTCTCTCAAAAGCTCAAGGGGGCGATTAGGGTTTCTTCTCAGTGAGGTGTGGCCACAAATGAGGCTATAAGTGCCTTTAAATAGGCCCCAAACCCGGGGATCTAGGGTTTCCACTTACAGTGCCTACTCGGCGAGTCTACTCTCGGACTCGTCGAGTAGATCATTAAACTCACATGGCCATACCCGCTTCTACTCGGCGAGTTATAGCACCAAGTCGTCGAGTAGATCAATGAACCTCAAAAATAAAAACTAAAATAATGTACTTGGGAATCCGGATGTTCCAATTCTCCCCCACTAGAATCAGACTTCGCCCTCGAAGTCATGCTCCACAAATAACTCTGGATGCTACTCCCGCATCTCTGACTCCGGCTCCCAAGTCAAATCGGACCCTCTCCGATGTTACCACTGGACCTGAACCAGGGGCACTTCCTTGTTCCTCAGAACCTTCACCTTTGGATCCAAGATCGTGATTGGCCTCTCAATATAATTCAGGCTCGCATCTACCTGAATGTCCTCCAGTGGTACCACTGCCGTCTCATCGGCTACACACTTCCTCAATTGGGACACATGGAAGGTGTTATGGATCTGACTCAACTCCGCAGGTAGCTCCAACTGGTATGCTACCCTACCCACTCTGGCGGTCACTCTGAAAGGACCGATGTATCGGGGTCCCAGCTTACCCCGTTTCCGGAATCGAATCACCCATTTCCATGGGGATACCTTCAGGAGCACAAAATCTCCGACCTGAAATTCTAGCTCGGACCGTCGCCTGTCCGCATAACTCTTCTGAAGACTCTGTGCCGTCAGTAACCTCTGCTTGACCTGCTGATTCTACTCGGTCGTTTTCAGTACTATCTCCGTGCCACCTAACACTCTCTGTCCCACTTCTCCCCAGAAAATGGGAGTCCGACACCTTCTCCCATACAAAAGCTCAAAGGGAGGCATAACAATACTCGAATGATAGCAATTGTTGTAGGAAAAGTCAGCCAGTGGTATGTAGGTGTCCCAACTTCCTCCGAAGTCCATGACACATGCCCGCAACATGTCCTCAAGCATCTGAATCGTCCGCTCGCTATGCCCGTCTGTTTGTGGGTGATACGCAGTACTGAAATGCAAGTGCGTTCCCAACTCCTCACGAAACTTCTTCCAAAACCTGGAAGTAAAACTCATGTCTCGATCCGACACTATCGAGACCGGCACACCATGACGCGCTACCACTTCTCTCACATAGATCTCAGCCAATCTCTCCGCCGAAGAGCTCTCACTAATAGCAAGGAAGTGAGCACTCTTCGTCATTCGGTCCACAATCACCCAAATCACGTAAACTCCTCGCGTAGTCCTCGGAAACTTGGTGATAAAGTCCATCGAGATCTTTTCCCACTTCCACTGGGGAATCTCAACAGGCTGCAATGGACCCTGTGGACGCTGGTGCTCTGCCTTGACCCGACGGTAGGTCAAGCACCTCTCAACTACCCAAGCAACACCCCTCTTCATATAGGGCCACCAAAAGTCTCTCTTCAGGTCTAAATACATCTTAGTGGCCCCGAGATGGATCGAGAACCTCGATCTATGCGCCTCCTCCATCAGTATACGCCGAGCTCCGCCCGTATAGGGCACCCAAATCCACCCTCAAAAGGTCGTGAGTCCTCGGCTATTTGTCACAAACTTGGACACCTGCCCAATCACCCGTTCCCTCTTGCAGTTCTCCGGTTTCACGGCCTCCGCCTGGGCCTCTCAAATGGTATCCAAGACTGGAGTCATCACTGTCATCCTCATACACACATCTCGAATCGGGGCACTCTCCGCTCTATGGCTCAGGGCATCGGCCACCAGGTTAGCCTTGCCCGGATGATACAGGATCTCACAGTCATAGTCTTTCACCACATCCAACCATCTCCTCTTCTGCATATTTAGTTTGGGTTGATCCATGAGATACTTCAGGCTCTTGTGGTCCGTGTATATGGTACACTGAACTACATACAAGTAGTGGTCACAGATCTTGAGGGCGAACACCACCGCCCCCAGCTCTAGATCGTGGTTGGGATATCTCGTCTCATGAGGCTTCAACTGCCTTGATGCGTATGCTATGACGTGTCCTCTCTGTATTAGCACCGCACCCAACCCGGATATAGATGCATCACAATAAACCACAAAGTCCTCCATTACCTCAGGAAGAGCTAACACTGGGGCTTCGCACAACCTCTGGCGAAGAGTCTCAAATGAGGTCTGCTACTCGGGACCCCAAGTAAAAGTAACGCCCTTACGGGTTAATCTGGTGAGGGGGACGACAATCTTGGAGAAATCTCGGATAAATCTCTGATAGTAGCCGACCAATCCCAGAAAACTCCTGATCTCGGTAGGGGATCTCGACACCTCCCAACTCATGACTGCCTCAATCTTGGCCGGATCGACCAAAATCCCATGCTGATTAACGAGGTGTCCTAGGAACTGGACCTCTTGTAACCAAAAATCACACTTGGAGAATTTGGCGTAAAGCCTCTCTGATCTCAATACTCCAAGAATCTCTCTCAAATGCTCCTTATGCTGCTCTCTGGATCTCGAATACACCAAAATATCGTCGATGAACACGATCACCGATCGATCCAGCGTAGGTCTGCACACCCAGTTCATGAGATCCATGAACGCCGCCGGTGCGTTGTGATGGGTTTTGATCATTCTAACACTTCCTAAGTGTACATGCAACCCTAATAACCTTGGATCTATGTTTGTCTAATTATCATGCAAAGTTGAATTCCAAGGTTATATTCCTATCTAGCATACATGGGGAACATTTTTAACTTGAATGAAAGATAGAATAACTTACCTTGTTGTTGATTATGATCCTTGAAACCTTGTAAGCCTAGCACCCCAAGCGTGATGCCTCAAATACTTCACACAACACCAAATGCAAAGGAGTAAACTTTGAGAGAATCTTACACTTGCAAAATCGGCTCTAGCCCTCTTGTTTCTTAGTGTCACCGATTTTGGGGAGAACACCTTTGTTTATATAGTGTGTTGCATTAGGTAAACCCTAATGTAACATGACTCTTCATTTCATGATCCATGGGTTAACTCCATGGAGCATCCTATGGGTGGAACCTAACTTGATAATCCATGGAGCCTCTTAGCCCACTATATAAGATATGGAAGATTTACATAATCTACCCATATATTTAATTAGTTATCTTTTGATCACTTAATTAATTCTAAATTAATTCTTGATGAAACTAATTAAATAATATTATTAATATATTAGAACTTATAATATATTAATAAACCATAAGTGTTATTTCTTTCATTTTAGTTTATCCAATTGCATGGTGCCATGCAACCCAAATGGACCATGTCGGGTCGGGTCAAGTACATACCATAAATAGTTATGGACATAGACACCTTATCCAACAGTCTCCGACTTGGATAAGTCTAATAACTATAACTACAATACTTCAGAAACCGATCGGCAATCGTAGCTCTTTCAAGGTCTCTCAGAACTGAGAAGATGATGATACGCCATTTAAGATAAGTGATCATATAATCCTCTGTTCTAGATATCAGCCGGACAAATACATGGAATAATGTCTTACTTATTGTCCTGCAGTTTGTTTCCCGATTTCCGATTTGTTTGACAAAAAACTTAATTGAACACATATCAACTTAGTTCTGACCGGGCCCGGTACATAGGTCAAAACAAAATCATCGAGGGGCCCAGATATCAGCTTCTAATCTAAGAAGGAACAGATAAACTTCGACTCATATGTTTGTTCTACTACTCATTGAATTATACACAAGAGCACGTTTTATAACATCGAGTTACCAATGCGTTTTCGTACAATCAATGCATAACCAACTCATAAGTAACAAATCATATATCTAGGTTTGAAGACTTATATGATATTACCGTCTCACGATCACTCAAGATAAATTCCATGAAGTGATTCCAGTGAGCGTGGGTTGAGTCTAATGCTCATAACTTATGAGCACTCATGAGTGTTGTAGCCATGTCCAACAACTTAGACCTCTACAACCGATCATGACAGTCTTGATTCATACCTACTTCCGACATATGACCGACTGTGGAGGTTCGAATAATATGATATACCAAACATAATTATTCTGGAAGTCAAAACATGCAAAAGAAATATAGTAAACGATCGACAAGAGATAGCAACACTTTACTCATAAATAAAACACCTTTTATTCATCATCTAATGTCAATTACACTTTACAAATTTCAAGGTTATTTAACTACTAAATCTAATATCATCCTTCAGCCCTATGCTCCGAGCATGCTGGAGATGCTTAACCAGAGTCAGTCCCTTCGTGAGGGGATCTGCTGGATTCTCATCCGATGATACCCTCTTAGCCACGAGGAGTCCTTCTTCTATTCGATGTCTGATGAAATGGTATTTTCTGTCGATGTGTCTGGATCTCCCGTGATCCCTTGGTTCCTTGGCTAAGGCAACTGCACTTTCACTATCACAGAAAATTTCCATTGGCTCTTTAATAGCTGGTACAACTCCAAGGTCTCCAATGAAGTTCTTCAGCCATATTGCCTCCTTTGCTGCCTCGCTAGCTGCTATATACTCTGATTCGCAAGTTGAATTAGCCACTGTCTCTTGCTTGGAACTCTTCCAAGAAGTTGCTCCTCCGTTTAAGGTAAAGACCCAGCCTGACTGAGAGCGGAAATTATCCCTATCAGTCTGAAAGCTAGCATCACTATACCCTATAACTCTCAAGTCTTCACTCCCACCGAGGGTAAGGACCCAGTCCTTAGTCCTCCGTAGGTACTTGAGGATATTCTTTACCACAGTCCAGTGTGCCTTGCCAGGGTTCCCCTGATACCTGCTAACCATGCTCAAAGCAAAGGCTACATCAGGTCGAGTACATGTCATAGCATACATGATCGATCCTACAGCCGAAGCATAAGGTATTCGACTCATTTCTGCTATCTCAGCGTCAGTACTAGGGCTTTGTGTCTTACTCAATCTGGCGTTACTCTGGATGGGTAACTCTCCTTTCTTGGAGTCCTGCATGCCGAATCTCTTCAGCACCTTATCCAAGTACGTACTCTGACTAAGTCCAATTAGTCTTTTACTCCGGTCTCTCAAGATCCTTATCCCTAGAATATAGGCAGCTTCTCCTAGGTCCTTCATAGAGAAACACTTCCCAAGCCAGGACTTAACTTCCTGCAGAGTTGGGATGTCATTTCCTATGAGTAGTATGTCATCCACATACAATACCAAAATGCTAACTATACTCCCACTAGCCTTGACATATACACAAGATTCATCTTCACTCCTAGAAAAGCCAAATTCCTTGACTTTCTCATCAAAGCAAAGATTCCATCTGCGAGGTGCTTGCTTTAACCCATAAATGGATTTCTCAAGCTTACACACTCTATTAGGGTACTCTGTGTTGACAAAACCCTCTGGCTGACTCATGTAAACATCCTCAGCCAACTTTCCATTAAGGAAAGCGATTTTGACATCCATTTGCCATATTTCATAGTCATGAAATGCGGCTATGGCTAACAGAACCCTAATAGACTTAATCTTGACCACTGGAGAAAATGTCTCATCATAATCAACTCCCGGAGTTTGTGAGAAACCCTTTGCAACCAGTCGTGCCTTATAAGTGTGTACATTACCATCCATGTCGGTCTTCTTCTTGAAGATCCATTTGCACCCTACAGTCTTACGACCTGGTACATTCTCAACCAAGTTCCAAACTTGATTGTCATACATGGACTGTATCTCGCTGTCCATTGCCTCTTTCCACTTGGCTGACTCAGGGCCTGCCATGGCTTCCGCGTAACTATTAGGTTCATCCAGACCTATCAGTGTCTCATCACTGATAAGTGTATCACCTTCCGCAGTAATATGGAATCCATAGTAATGCTCAGGTGCATTCCTAACCCTTGTGGAACGCCTCAGAGGTACAGACTTGTCAATTGGCTCAACATAAGTTTCCTCCTCAAGTTGAGTGCTAGGGTTTGAAGTTCCTTCACCACTTGACTCTTGAATTTCTTCAAGGTCAACTTGCCTCCCACTGTCTCCTTGGCTTATGAACTCTCTCTCTCTCGAAAGAAAGCCCTCCTAGCTACAAAGACCACATTCTCACTAGGTCTGTAGAAGAGGTAACCAAAGGATTTCTGTGGGTAGCCGATGAAAATACACCTCTCACTTCGAGGTTTGAGCTTATCATGAGTCTCGCGTCTCACGAAAGCCTCGCAACCCCAAATCTTAATGTGGTCTAGTTTGGGTACTTTACCAGTCCACATCTCATAAGGAGTTTTGGCAACTTTATTTGTGGGAACTAGATTAAGGATATGGGCGGCAGTCTCTAAGGCATACCCCCAAAATGAGATTGGTAGCGAAGCTCGACTCATCAAGGAACGAACCATATCCAACAAGGTTTGATTACGCCTCTCAGCTACACCATTCAACTGCGGTGTCCTGGGAGGTGTCAATTGTGAGACAATCCCACATTCCCTAAGATAGTCGAGGAACTCTGAACTAAGATACTCACCACCTCGATCGGATCGAAGCATCTTAATGTTCCAGCCCAATTGATTCTTGACTTCCTGTTTAAACTCTTTAAACCTCTCAAAAGTCTCTGACTTATGCTTGATTAAGTAGACATATCCATATCTACTGTAATCATCAGTAAAAGTCAAATAATAACGATTAGCATCCCTTGTGGCATGTTTGAAGGGCCCATACACATCCGTGTGTATAAGATCCAACAAACCTTCACCCCTCTCACAAGAACCTGTGAAGGGTGACTTTGTCATTTTTCCAAGTAAGCATGATTCGCAACTATCATCTGACTTTGGGTCAAATGACTCCAATACTCCATCCTTTTGGAGTTGGCCTATGCATTTCTTGCTTATATGTCCAAGACGACAATGCCATAATGATGCTTTATCCAAGTTATTATCATTAACAGAATCAATACACAATACATTATTTCCTAAGTTATCAACCACAGATACAGTTTCATACACACCATCACAAGGTAATGCTTTAAAATAAAGAACATTATTAAAGAAAGCATTAATCGAACCAACTTCATTATCAAATGAAAAGGTGAAACCTTGTTTATACAATGCATGAAAGGAAATAATATTTCTTGCCATTTCTGGCGAATAACAACATTTATTCAAATCTAAACTAAACCCACTACTTAGCGATAAAGTATAAACTCCAATCTTGGTGACAAGTAAAGCTTTCCTATTCCCCATGATTAAGTTTATTCTTCCATGCTCCACATTCTCACTTCTTCTTAGTCCCTGCAAATCAGAACAGATATGAATACCACAACCGGTATCAAGGACCCAAGAGTTAGAATGGGGTGAGTTATTAGATAAGATAGTGTAAATACCTGCATGGTTGGGTTTAAGTTTCCCATCCTTCACATCTTGCTGGTACTTTGGGCAGTTCCGCTTCCAATGTGACTTTTCATGGCAATAGAAGCATTCAGCCTCTTTAGGGTCAGAAGAAGGAGTGACGAAACCTTTCTTGGTTCCACTTGAAGAAGAGCCATCAAGGGTCCTAGCCTTGGTACCCTTCGAAGAGCTCTTCCTCTTCTTCCCTCGACCTTTCCCGATTGCCAAAACCGGGGGGAGTTTGGAGTAGGAGTGTTAACAACCGGCTTACCCTTAAGACCTGTTTCTGCGGTCTTGAGGAGTCCCTGAAGTTTGCTGAGTGTGACCTCTTCCTTATTCATGTGATATGTCATGCAGAATTAATCATAGCACGATGGTAAGGAGTGCAAAATGATATCTATTGCAAGCTCCTCAGGGAAGTTCACATTAAGCTTCAGCAACCGATCCACATACCTTTGCATTTTCTGCATGTGGCTCGTGACAGATTCTCCGTCCTTCATCATGGTTGTTATGATAGAGCATATGATTTCATACCTCTCTTGTCGTGCACTTTGATGGTATCTTTCCATCAGATCTTGGTGCATTTCAAAAGGGTAGAAGTCCTCATAGGACTTTTGGAGTTCCGCTGTCATGGTGGCCAACATGATGCATGCCACTTTTGTAGCATCCCTTTCATGTGCCCGAAAGTCAGTGATCTCCTGGGGAGTTGCAGTGGTCTCATCAATCTCCTTAAGCTCCTTGTCAAGGACATATTCTTTGTCCTCATAGCGGGTAATCATCCTGATATTTCTGATCCATTCATTGAAGTTGGATCCATCAAAAATGACTTTCCCACACAAGTTCATAAGGGTAAAGGAGCCATTAGGATTAGAGCCAGAAGCAGCATTGTTTGAAGACATCTGAAAGAAGAGAATAAGATTAGTTTAGATATTAAGAGAGTCCTTAATAAAACACCCAAATGTAATATTAAGGCTAGGATCCAATCACAATATATTATAACTTAGAAGAGGTATGCCGTAATCCAAGCTATAACATATTTGAAAGGTAGGTGAATGACGATTCACCAATTTCCACCATGAAAAACGAAATATAGATATTAGGTTTTTAATTGGTTCTTATGAATTCCTAGATTCTTTTGAGATTCAATGAATTTTTTTCAAAGGCATGTTTCAATCTCGAGTGTGCCCTCCAAGTTTTGTGACTGGGATACCGAGGATCACAAAACGAGGTGTGAAGTAACCATGCAAATCACTTGGTACCCTTAAAGTTTATCACTCAATCGATGTGCCGGTAAACCACACACGCTCCACCGATACTATGATAAACCTTAAGTCACCCTTTACCTACCTTGTTAAGTCTAAGTTATTGTGCCGGTTAACCACATACGCTCCACCAACAACTTAAACGAAGTGTAAAGTGTAATTTCATGGATTAGCACCTTATTCACATTTTTCCTAAAGTAACTAAAATTGGGAATTTAATAAAAGCATTTAGTTACTTTATAATATTCATCATACTTTTAATGAGAATTTATAAGTCCTTGTCCTACCCGTTCGGCTAACGACCCTCCACTGATCAAGGAAGCGGTGGGTGAGAGTGGACACCCATTAAGTTGCCATTTTATAGGCAACAACCTTATACCCCCCTTATAGACCGGCTTCGTGAATGAGGCGTACTAGCGGTAAGACGACTTGATCTTTATATATATATATATATATATATATATATATATATATATATATATATATATATATATATATATATATATATATATATATATATATTAGTAACTTATAATATTATAAAGTATAAGGGTTGAATTTTAACTTTTAAAATTATAAGGGTTGGAACTAAAGTTTTAATCAAGACTTTACTTGTTCCAAAACTTGAGGGCAAGTTTTGTAAACTTCAAAAACTTTTCATTTCTTATAACTTATGAATTAATTGAGTAATAAAAATGAAGACTCTTCATTTTTATAACTCTTGTGTTCTTTTAATGGCTTTAATAAAAGTGAGACTTTTGGTTTTCCATAACTTGAGAACAAGTTATGGACTCCATTAAAACACATTATGATCATGAATTAAACTACCATGAAGGTTACAAACAATTCCTATGATCATCTAATCTTCATAAGTTCAAGAACATGAATATGAACACTTTCAAGAATCAAAAATTACACTTAAAAAACTTGTAATTTTGATAATTGCCATTGTAAATGGATTAGCATAAACATTACACCATCTAAAACAAGTTTTAAAACACCAAAACAGTTTAAGGTAATGTTTCTAGTCCATTTCCAGCAACAAATGTCGAAATTCTGAAAACTGCAGCCTCTACTCGTCGAGTGCAAGAACAGACTCGACGAGTAACTTGCACAAAAAAAACAACAAACAAACCTAGGCTCTGATACCACTGATGGGTTTTGAGCATTCTAACACTTCCTAAGTGTACATGCAACCCTAATAACCTTGGATCTATGTTTGTCTAATTATCATGCAAAGTTGAATTCCAAGGTTATATTCCTATCTAGCATACATGGGGAACATTTTTAACTTGAATGAAAGATAGAATAACTTACCTTGTTGTTGATTATGATCCTTGAAACCTTGTGAGCCTAGCACCCCAAGTGTGATGCCTCAAATGCTTCACACAACACCAAATGCAAAGGAGTAAACTTTGAGAGAATCTTACACTTGCAAAATCGGCTCTAGCCCTCTTGTTTCTTAGTGTCACCGATTTTGGGGAGAACACCTTTGTTTATATAGTGTGTTGCATTAGGTAAACCCTAATGTAACATGACTCTTCATTTCATGATCCATGGGTTAACTCCATGGAGCATCCTATGGGTGGAACCCAACTTGATAATCCATGGAGCCTCTTAGCCCATTATATAAGATATGGAAGATTTACATAATCTACCCATATATTTAATTAGTTATCTTTTGATCACTTAATTAATTCTAAATTAATTCTTGATCAAACTAATTAAATAATATTATTAATATATTAAAACTTATAATATATTAATAAACCATAAGTGTTATTTCTCTCATTTTAGTTTATCCAATTGCATGGTGCCATGCAACCCAAATGGACCATGTCGGGTCGGGTCAAGTACATACCAGAAATAGTTATGGACTTAGACACCTTATCCAACACGTTGGTGAGTCCAAAAGGCATCACCACGAACTCGTAATGCCCATAACGAGTTCTAAAGGCCGTCTTCTGGATATCCTCCTCACGAACTCTCATCTGATGATATCCAGACCTCAAATCGATCTTGGAAAACCAAGACGCACCTTGCAACTGATCGAACAGATCATCGATACTCGGAAGTGGATAACGGTTCTTGACTGTCAGCTTGTTCAACGCCCGGTAATCGATGCACATCCGATGTGAACCATCCTTTTTCTTGATAAAAGTGATCGGTGCTCCCCACGGCGAGCTACTCGGTCGGATAAAGCCCTTCCCCAACAGCTCCTGGAGCTGTGAGGATAGCTCCTGCATCTCAGGTGGCGCGAGGCGATAAGGTGCCTTGGCGATAGGCGCCGCTCCCGGAACCAAATCAATCCGGAACTCCACTTGCCTCTCGGGAGGCACACCCGGTAACTCCTCGGGAAAGACATCCGGGAACTCACTCACTATCGGGACCTCAGCGATAGAACTCGGTCTCACAGCAACAACTCGTGTATCCATCACATACGCTACAAAACCCCTGCAACCCTGCTGTAGACTCTGCCTCTCTCTAGCGGCCGAGCAGAATGCTGACCCAGATCGCGTACCCTCGTCATACACTGCAAGCACTCCCCCACTAGGGTCTCGTATGGTCACCAACTGACGCTCGCAGTCGATCACAGCTCCAAATCGACTCAACCAGTCAATGCCCACAATGACACAGACATCACCCATCGCAATCGGTACCAGATCTATCGGGAACTCAATACCAAAATTCTCGAGTACATATCCACGAATCACATCAGTCTTAAAAACGTCATGCTCATCGGCTATGGAAACTCTTAGAGGTCGACTCAACGCCTCTCGTCGGATACTGATGTGACGACTAAACGCTAACGATACAAAGTATCGACTCGCACCCAAGTCAAATAACACCAAAGCAGGTACAAAACTCACAAGAAAAGTACCTAAGCATATCACAATGTAAGCACAACATAAATCGAAACAGAATAAGTAAAAGAACACATACGGCCACAACATCAGGTGTTGCGCGGACCTCCTCTGCTGTCAGCTGAAAGGCTCTCCCACGAACCCTCGGTACCTCGGCCTTCACTAGCTGGCTCTTTGTAGCTCGTGTAGCAGCAGGGGCAGATCCCTGTGCTGATCCGTGTAGCAGTTGTGGACACTCGGCCTTCTGATGGCCGGTCTGGTTGCAGTGGAAACATACTGCAAACCCCTTGGGGCAATCCCTCGCGATATGCCCCTCCTTGCCACACTTGTAGCAAACACCATATCGACACACCCCCTCATGACTCTTGCCGCACTTTCCACAAGTGCGGCCCTTCTGGCCTCCAGATCTCGAATCAGCGGGCTTTGCCCGCTTGGCTGCTGGCTGAGACTGTGCCGGTCGCCGATCCCTCTCCTGAGACTCCGCCTCCTCTCTGGCCTGAGTCTCCAGCTCAATCTCCTTCTTTCGGGCATTTTCCTGAAGTTCAGCAAATGACCGATAAGTCAAGTTCGCCACGAACTCTCGAATATCCTTCCTCAGAATGATCAAATACCGGCTCATACGTGCCTGCTCGGTAGACACGTGCTTAGGGCAGAACATTGCCCTCTCATGGAACATCCTCGTAATCATTGTCACTGATTTTGTCCTCTACTTGAGGGACATAATCTCCTCGGCCAACCGTTCCCTCTCCACCGGGGGAAAATACTCATCTCGAAACATAGTAGTGAACCTCTCCCATGACACTGCAGTGAGCTCTGCAGAAGTGAAACTGGGTGTCACAAACTTCCACTAGTCCTTCGCTCCCAAGCGAAGCTGGTTCAGCGCGAACCGTACCCTCAAATGTTCCGGACAGGAACAAGTGTAGAAACACCCCTCGATGTTAGAGATCCATCTCATCGCAGTAATCGGATCCTGAGTCCCGTCAAACTCTGATGGCTTCGTGTTGCTGAACTCCCGGTACAGCAACGAGTCACCACCTTGTGGCCTGGCAGCAACGACAGTTGCGGTGGCTGCAGCAGCATCCGCCTTGGTAACAGCAGCATATCGCTCGTCAAACCTCTCAATCAAGGTGGTCTTGATAGACCCAAACATCTTCGGGATGGCCTCTCGGATAGCTGCGGCCATCTCCTCGTGAATCATCCTGCGAATCTCCTCGTCACTGGTACCACTGGCACCACTGCCCCCAGGGTTGTGGTGCATACCCACCATGATATCTCTGAAATACAACACAAAATAATCAGAGACTCGCTCGAGTATACTCACACTCGATCGATCGACCCTACTTGTTCCTTAGCTTCCTAAGGATTCTTACTTGGACTGCTCACTGACCCGGTGCTTCCAATAGTACGGGCCCAATACTACCTTCCATACCGCATCTGTAATCACCCCAAGTCCTCCTCCTAGGATTCCAGATCGCAAGTAATCTATATCTCGCCGAACACAGACTACTCTCATAAGCTCATTTCTACTACATACTCACACTCAAAGCAAATCATAGGTAGCAGTAACTCCTAGGCTAAGGCATCACAAATCAGGCCACTCTAGTCCTAAAATATGAAGTACCTAGCCTACTCTCTAGCATGCATAGCATATCTCATAAATATCTCATAGCACTGAAGGTAAGGGTATTTTGGGAAAATCACCGTTCGGGCGCTGGCTGATTGTACACACTGCTCTTCCTCGTTTTTTCTTAGAAACTTTTACTCTTTTTAGAAAAAAAAATCATTTCTCTTGAAAAATTTCTCAAATCCTCAGTTTGAGTCCAGACATACCCGAAGGTGCATCCGAATCCCTCAAACCAAGGCTCTGATACCAACTTGTAACGACGTAATTTTTCAAACCAATTTTTCATTTTTAATACACATAAAACTCATATATTATATTTCATGAAAATCATAAGTGTCTCAATGTCAACATAAATCCACAACAAAAGTCAAATCCCAGAATCCTCCACATAATTTCTAACAAGTGTGCACAATCACGCTGGTGCCTTCCCGCGATCCTCGGAAGTATGTGAAACACTTAACACATAACACGGTAAGCATAAAGCTTAGTGAGTTCCCCAAAATACCACACACAAATAATTGCCACTCGAGGCTATAACTCTGGCAGACCCTCCGGTCAATGTGTCTCAGTGGGACCCTCCAGTCCCACAGCTCGTTGGACCCTCTGGTCCGGTCTAAGTGAGGACACTCCAGTCTCATAGTTCGTTGGATCCTCCGGTCCGGTCTAAGCATCACATAATATACCACAAAGTTCATATCACACATAACATGCATAACTCAAGTGAACACATAAGACCCTTTGGTCACACATAATTACCACACTAGGTAAGGTATAGTGAGAAGACTCACCTCGTAAGCTAGCTAGTAAAATCTCGTGCTAGGAATCCTCGATCTAGCCTTTGCCTATCACAAGGATAATATCTCTAATTAATACTCTCCTCATACTCGACTACACCATTCATTGGTCTCTCTTACACTCTTGGCCCTAGAAATGGGTAAAAGACCATTTTACCCTTCCCTGACCTCCATTACTCATTTGACCAACCCTAAAGTCAACAGAAGTCAATTCCAGTCAACATCCCATATTGACCAGACTCGCCGAGTGCACTCGTGTGACTCGTCGAGTCCCATCGTTCTCTGTAATCTCATGAAGGTCCAACTCGTCGAGTTAACCCCTAACTCGCCGAGCCATCGCATGATAAAGCTCATCGGGACAAACCCTAATTGACTCGTCGAGTAGGCTCATCAACTCGGCGAGTCCATTCAGACTCAATTGCTATTCAGACGATTCCAAGGCAGAAAACTCTCTCACGCTCTAGATCTAAGCTCTCTAGGCTCAAATATCACGTAAAGCCTTGAGCTTTATGTTCATGCATGGCACAAAAGGGCTAGAAGTGCCAAGAACAAGTTTGAGAAGAAGTTTCTCATTCAAAAGGGCTAACATGGCTGAATAAAGCAGGGGACTTTCGACTCTAGGGACCTCACAAGGTCCATATCTGATGTCCAACTCTAAGAAGGTGCTCAAAACCTTCAAGGTCCCCCATAAGAAGATGGAAATGAAACCCTGACTCTAGCACCATGAGATCTATCCATACAAAAGAGAAAGGTCCGAACTTTATACCTCAAACAAAAGCTCCCGGACGTATAAGCAGCAGATCTAACAACCTCTTCACAATCCTTGCTTGGAATCCTCCTTTCCTCTACCAAAATGCACCCAAAAATCTCAAATAAAGCTCAAAACTCTCTCAAAATCTCAAGGGGCGATTAGGATTTCTTCTCAGTGAGGTGTGGCCGCAAATGAGGCTATAAGTGCCTTTAAATAGGCCCCAAACCTGGGGATCTAGGGTTTCCACTTACAGTGCCTACTCGGCGAGTCTACTCTCGGACTCGTCGAGTAGATCATTAAACTCACGTGGCCATACCCACTTCTAATCGGCGAGTTATAGCACCAACTCGTCGAGTAGATCAATCAACCTCAAAAATAAAAATAAAAATAATATACCTAGGAATCCGGATGTTACATCACCAAGACACCTTCATCTCTGACGATCCTCCGAAGTCTCCTCACCATGATGCTTTCCACGCTGATCCTATGAAGAACTCTCCTCAAAATTCATGTTTGATGACGACATTGCATCCATTGCTGATCCTCCAGTCTTCTCATCATTTCATGCTCTGCAGAAACCATCATTATCAAGACCCATCTATGATTTCGGACTTTCGTCATCCTCTTCGGAGCATGTTGACGAAGAAATCCACATTGACGACCAAGTCCACAACACACTTGGAGGTGAAACTTAATGAAACCCTCTAAAGGAAACAACAAAAAACAATCCTACTCCTTAAGAATCTCCTATCAACAAAGATGGTGATAAAGCTAAGTCTTAGAGTTCCACCTCGGACACTGGATCATCAGCCGAAAACTATGTTGATCCATTTGCTCTGTCGGAACTCTGAGACAAGATTTCTGCTACAATTTCAAAGCTGGAGTCCCTAGACAAGTCAGTTGCAAAGCTTGATTCCAAAATCGATGCTAAAGTCTCCAGCCTCAACACCAATCTTGATGCTATACTTCAGTCCTTTTCTAAAGTAAAGAAAGTTGGGCCCTCGGATGCTGAAAGGGAAGAGCAACTAGACCACCTTATTTCTTTGAGGTTCAATCATACCTTGGAAGTGGTGGAACAAAAGTATAACTCCAACCTTGATCACCACATTAATATCACCTCGACCATGTTGAAAATCCATGAAGACATGATCAGTGCCACTAATGAACTGATCAAGAAAACCCATGTCATGCATGAGAAGAAAATACAGAGG
Source organism: Lactuca virosa (assembly GCF_052849685.1). Taxonomy (NCBI): domain Eukaryota; kingdom Viridiplantae; phylum Streptophyta; class Magnoliopsida; order Asterales; family Asteraceae; genus Lactuca; species Lactuca virosa. The sequence continues at coordinate 212,587,173 of NC_136428.1, read as the reverse complement.
TTAGAGAATGTGACAACCGTCAAAATTTGAGACAGTTCTAGACTTTGAATAAACTTAGTTGCACATATAGGCACGACACATACTAGACTTTGTAACTAGGAGCTATGTTATAACCTAATAGAAACTTGGAAACAATTAGAATCGAAGAAGAGTGTACTTAGATTTCACATTGGTATGTGAATTCTACAACTACTTAACTGTAATGACTATACCTATTCGGGTCATTCCTTGAATTGAACATCTTTGCATGATTTATGTAGACACATCATGCACTTGACCTAGAAGTATAAATTAGGTCAAAGTCTCATAGAAACTTAAGTCAAAGTTGATACTAGGACTAGTATACTTCATTCACCAAATTCACTTGAATCTCGGAACCACTACATAGAATGCCAATAAACAGATAAAAAATAATTACAAGCATTATTTCTAACTTGAATAAGAGTTAGGAAACCCAAAAACAATGTGAAGTCTCAAAGATTCAATTTATTTTGATATCCAAAGATTTACAAAATTCCTTAAAACCCTAAAAGTCATAAAAACTTAAAATTATGAAGTTTTATATTAAAATCCTATAAACGTTTTTGATAAACACTATAATATCAAACTAATCTATTTAAAATGTGGAAATTTAATCTAGGAAATTAATTTAATTCATAAACATTGACCTTACATTTATAAGCTAAAAATCCAAGAGTTATGAAAAAAATTTATATAAAATACACATTTTATATAAATTGAAAGAAATTTTATAAAAATTATGGAATTAATAAAAAAATCAAATATCCTCTCTCCTCTTCAAAATTCGGATTCCCTCCCTCTCCCTCATTTCTCCTTCCAAAGTCAATCATTTCATTTCCCATTCACTCCAACTTTCTCTTTCTCTCTCTAAAAACTTCTCTTTCCCTTCCCTCTAAAGCTAACGAACATAGAAGCCAAATATGAGGGAGAGATTTAGCCAATCAATTCTTCATGATTTCATAATCATCTTTGTGTTTTGGTGAACGATTTTGGTGGAGTATAACCCCAAAGAGATGACGAGAGAGATGAGCTATCCAGAGAGATAGAATCTTTATTTTCTCTCTTTTCTTCTCTCTAAAGCCCCCACTCTTTACCTCTATGAATTAGCTCGAAAACCTATGAAATTTCCAGAAAATATCCCTCATTTTACTCAAGAATATTCATCATTTGAAGTTGATCTTCAAGGTAAAATCAATTTCCTTACATTTTGTTCACTTTTCTTTCAAAAATATCAAGTTTTCTTGCATTTTTCTTCTCCATAAACACTTTTCTTTGAGATTATTCACATGCATGTTCATGCATTTCGAATTTGATGATAATGGTGGTAGGATTTCACCCAAAAACAACATGCATGTTGTTAGAATGTGAAATCCAATTATCAAAACCTAAATCAAATTCATCAACTGGACTTTTACAAGTTTTAAAGATCCAAAACCACATGCATTCAAGTTTTTCATTTACAAACATTATTTTGAATAAAATAAGTTCATACATGGTCTTCAAATCATAATACATGTGATGAACATGAAGCTTAAAGGCTTGATTATCAAAGTACATTGTTAAGAATGCTTATAAATGATTTATTCATGAATAAATCTCTAAAACTACTTTTCTATTCAAATACGATTTTTCCTAGAATCCAAACAACAAAATACGATGATCTGGAAATTTTCAGAAAATAAATCATTTTTCTCGATTTATTGTAATTTTTGCAAGAAAATAGAGCAATAATTCACATAAAATACTTTCTATGGTCATTAAATTTTGTTAAATTTCTAATATGACCTATGGACTGATTAAAGACGTTTCATGAAGTTGCATGCATTTCTATAATTGGTTTCTGTTGATTTCCAATTTATTTTTGTTGAGGAGAAATAAATTGTAAAATACACTTATGAATGTCCAAAACCATATTTGATAACTTTCACATCTTCTGGAAATCATAAAGACACTATGGATAAATTTTTAGATTTTTCCAAGACAATTTACTATTTTCCCAATTTAATGAATGTTTAAACGATTAAGTTTATGAAAAGTAGCTAAACTTACCCAAAAATTATGAAAACTAATCAGAATATCTTATATTATATAGTAATCGTAAATAAAAAGTTTAGTAAATTTTAGCTACTGTTTAATATTTTTCAAGAATTAATGCTTATTTAAGTAAATAAAACAAAGAAAAATATTTAAACTATTTGAAAACCAGGTTTGATATTTTTCCCAGATTATATATGTTAATTGATAGTGTCACAAAATTTTTAGAGAATTTTGTAGAATATTTCCTATTTATTCCAATTTTGTGTTGTTTTGAAAAATTAAATAAAGGAAAAATATCTATACATAAATAAAATTCATGAAATTTTTTATGAAAGTCCTTAACTTTATTTTGAACACAAATAAAAAGTTTGGTGATTTTTAACTACTGTTTTTTATTTAATTAAAATTTATTGGTGCAAAAGGTTATTAAATTATAAAACCAAGTTTTATTGATCAAAAATGACTTTCAATAACTTTCCCATATTATATACAATGTAAAATAGTTACACAATAAATTTAAGAATTTTTAATGATCATTTACGATTTTTCCTTGATTTTGTGATTATTCTAGGAATTAAAATGGTGATAAATAGTTAGACAAATCAAAATTTCAAGAAAAAATATCTTAAGATCTTTGACTTTAGTTGAAACTGAAATATAAAGTTTGGGAAATTTTAGAACTAAATTGATTTAGTTTTTGAATATTTAATCATTGGAACATCTCCTAAAATGTTAAATTTTAACATTTCAATAATGGGAATTTTTCACTTGAATTTGTTATACAATAAATTGATTCATAGAAATTAAAATTTCACAGAAAAATGTTTGTAACTTAACGATATTAAAATTTTTACACAATATCGACATAATTCTATTGTAGAAATTAAGTATACTAGTGTTAGATTTTCGACTAGAGATTTACTAGTGTGTAAGCTTATCACAGGGAATCGGTGGTAGGACGTGAGGGAAGTTATCTCAAGGCGTCACAAATACCTTCATGTATCATTGTGAGTATTTACCACTCCCCCTATTTTCGGTTTTTAAATGTTTTGGGATAGAAAAGCATGTCCAAAAACTGTTTATTGTTCTTGTATTTAATTTGACTTGTATCAAACTTGGTTGCTATATTTTGATGTGTATGTGTATGCTATTGTTAATTCATGAGGCCTTATCGCGTTTAAGTCCCTGGAATCAGTTCACACAACTCATTAACTCATTTGAGCCCATGGTCATTATGGATAGCGCTATTAGGAGGTAGACAACTCCTCACTCGCACGATTCGCTTGAGTGCATTTTACCATATTTCTCCCTATGTTAGCGATAGACATAGCATTCAAGAGGGCATTCGGTCTTAGGCTTAGGTTGTGAACTCATGATTTGATCACTATGCACATACAAACTTTGTTTCTTATTATAGCAACGAACTTTTATTACTGGAAACTTTTTTACTTGTCTTAGCAATGAACTTGTTTGCTCCTTGTAGCAATGAACTTGTTTGCTATTTGTAGCAGTGAACCTGTTTACTCATTTGAGTAACGAACTTTGTTTCTCATATTAGCAACAAACTTCTATTTATGGAAACTTTATTACTCATTTTAGCAACGAACTTCTATTCATGAAAACTTATTTACTTATTTTAGCAATGAACATTCGTTTATGGAAACTGTTATCAATATTCTGATTATCATGACTTCAAAATGTATTATGTTATAAACCTGTGAGTAATCACCAACTATTTCGGTCGTTGATCACTCATTTTACATGCTTTGTCAGGAACTCGTCTATAAGATAGAACTTAGGGACACATCACTTATAGGAGCATTTGCATGTGTTGTTTTTCAATTACATTGTAATTACTTTTAAAATTTTTTCAAACTTATTGTAATTTGTAAAGCTTTTAATACTATGGTTGGTGTTGTCTTTTAACTTTTGTTATGAGACCCGTTATACTGTCACGTCTCATGTTTCAGCTTTAGCGGGGTGTGACGGAGACGGAAATTAAAAAGAAGAACGAAATGAATCTCATCATGCAAAAAGTTCTCCTCAAACTCCTCAGAGCCTTTTGGAATATAGTTGATGTTCCGAACAAAAAGTTCCATGAAATGTTGTCCATCCTTGCCTCCCTGTTCGATCACTTGAAAGCTCAAACACCTACCGCACACGCCTATGATGCCTTGTCGAAGCAGATCAACATGAGCTTCCAAAAGGTGTTTGAATCGCTCTCGGAAGTCAAAGAGTCAGCCAGAATTAACTCAGAAGTTGGGCCCTCCGATGCAAGAGGGGGAGAAGGAAGCAGAAAGGGTCATACCATTTCCTGGAAGCCTGCCTAGGAGTTCAGTCTCCAAGATGAATCAGGTGATGATGAACTTCAAATCTTGTCCACAGGTACTCCTTCTGATGATGATGAAGAAGAAGAGGTTAAGTATATCACCAACGTTGTGTTGGAATTCAAGCTCCAAGAAAATTTTTGGCAAAAATTCTTTTAGAGGAAGAGAGAAGGATATGGTCCGTCGTCACCTGGCCATCATCCTTGGTATAAATTCTTAAAAGAAGCCGTGAATTGGCTAGGGATAAGATAAATCTCACAATTGATGCATTCCGAGCTACCTAGTCCATGCTGCCTCCTATCCCTCTCCAAGAGTAGTTCCTATCGATGAAGGTTCTCCTCTTCGGAAGCCTGATGACATCCTAGAAGAGCCTCTATTTCCTCCACCTCCTGAGTTTACAATCGCAGAGAACATTCAACAAGTCATTGATGACTTGAACAAACAACAAGACAAAGGAAAAAAAAAGCCTATCTTGGAATCGCACAGCCCTGATCGGACATAAAAGAAGTCTGGAGGATGGTCAAAAGCCCACATAGATCAAGCCCTAGATGAGAGCATTCAGATCCAATCTCTTAAAGACAATCCGAATCTAATGCTGAGCTTATCCACAATTTTTTCGTGAATGGATAATTCATGATCTGGATATTTTGTCATTCATATTATGATCTACCAACGTAAGATGCTGACCAACTCGATCTTCCAATTTCTCATTATGGAAGATGTTTCATCAAGTTTTCTCCACTCCACCTAGATGATGATCCTCAAATGATTGTCAGGGCAGAAAGAGAAAGGCTAAATACATTCTACTTCATGAATGCACAACCTCAAAAGGATGTGTGGTTTCGGAAGAGAATTGCAAGAATCTCATGGTTCAGAAGAAAAGTCTTGAGTAAATTCGACTTGAAGTGCTTGCTACACATGTACTACATTTTTTGGAACAAATCAAAGCAGATCACTATCATGGACGCAAACTTCCCCCCCATCAATCCAAACGACATTTTGACGATTGTTGCTCACTTCCGAAATCGCCAAAACGATCAAATGAGCATCGCTGCCTATAGTGTTGCAATGAATTATCTAAAGGACTACGTTGTTGAGTTCTATCGGTGTGACTTCGAGCTTGCACATCTGTTCAGAACTGAAAAGTTATTGGCCAAGATTGACTACAAGCTGCCTGAAGCAGAGATTCTGGCAGAATGGCCAATTGATGAACCAGTGTTGGGATATGTCTACATGCAAAAGAAGGATTTCCATCGAGTCCTAGACAAGCACCTCATCCCCTCCAGAATTCTTCAAAAGTTCATCACAAATACAGCCAAGTCAGACGCTCCGAAGCATGTGAAGAGCAAATTCATCAATCAACTCCAATGGTACCTAGAAATTCGGAACTGTCTATGCAGAGCTTATGTGTTTATCAATGAAGAAGCTAGCTTGTAACATCCCAAATTTCAAGGCCAAAAATTTCATTTTAATTAAGTAACTCATAAAATAGTTTACCAAAAACCTTGCCAATGTCATATCAATTTATAAAACTGTAATAAAGTGTCTCAAAACCATATCATCAATAGTAGTAAAAATCAGAGTACAATCCCAGAAAACTCGATGCGGAATCATGTGTGAGTGTGATGTGCCGCTATCGCACTGGCTCTTTCCCCTTCCCCGAAGAGGTATCTGAAACAAAACTGGAAACTGTAAGCACGAAGCTTAGTGAGTTCCCCCATCATACCACATACCACATAATGCCTATTCCTCGGTATCTTTCAACTGGTATCTGTCTGGCATAAATGGGAGCTGGGCTCCCCTGCGGTATCTTTCAACCGGTAACCGGGAATCTCCTCCCCTTCGGTTTCTTTCAACCGGTAACCGAGAGCTAACCTCCCCTTCGGTATCTTCCAACCGGTAACCGGGGACTATTTCACCCCCTGCCACTATCACATAATAACATATCATAAACATACTGATCGCATTATAACATATCATGATCATACTGCTAGGCATGCATCGGTACTATCTACCCCTTCGGTATCTTTCAACCGGTAATTAGGGCTATATCACCCCTACCACTACTAACACATATGTCATAGCATCCTAGCACATAAAGAATATCAGATAACCACATTAGATAATTGTCACAAAGACAATCATCTATCAAGAAACTCCTACTAGTGGGCCGGCATTGTGGCCGTAGACCCACTCCTACCGGAAGGTAACTCACCTCGATGTCGTGTAGTATCTGCACGGTCTCGGCAAGGGAATCGACTCGTCTCTACTCCCCAATCCCTACACAACAACCCTTTTCCGATTATTGTTGCATCCTCATAACCCTTACAAGAGTCAATCCAAATACAAGTCAAAGTCAAGGTCAAACCTTGGTCAAAGTCAACATCCAGTTGACTTGACTCGCCGAGTTGGTCCACCAACTCGTCGACTCCCTATCCTTTCAAAGTGATACAACCCCCGACTCTACTCGTCGAGTCTAGCAAGAACTCGACGAGTTCGCCTTTATTCATAGCATCGGGACCATCTTCAACCGACTCGCCGAGTTCCCTTTGAACTCGTCGAGTTCATCTCCCTCATACGAACGTGTTCAGTCTATGACTCGTCGAGTTGTATGAAAAACTCGGCGAGTCCGTCTTCAAGGGTTGGGAGATTGCCTTGGACTCGCCGAGTCTGTTCATACACTCGTCGAGTCCTATGATTTCCACTTCAAAACAAACCCCTAGCAGGCTGAGGGTTCCTTCCACTCAACCAAAACCTTTTCCAGAAGTCGTTTTTGGGGAAAAAGCGTCCCGACTCGCCGAGTCCCTCTTTCTCCAACACTATACAGTCGATTATAATGGGTCTTAACGCGTCAAAACCATAGATCTGGCCTCCTAGGGTCCATTTTATACGTAAAGCTTCAAACTTGATGCACATGCATGGGGCCTTTGGCTCAAAAAGCCCTAAAAGGAGATCTACAAGATGTATGGGGTGTTTATGGCAACAGAGGTGGCACCTTTATGCCATAAAGACCCCCAATAGCCCCAGATCCAAAGTGCAACTCTAAGCACATTCACCAAATTCGATTTTTGCTTCTCTATACTCATTAAAAGGGGAGAAATAACCCCAAGACAAAAACTAAAAGATAAATGGTCAAGGTTCCAGCTTTTTACCTTAAATGAGCTGAGAATGAAGTAAAACTTCTGGATCTCCTTGCTTCTACTTGAACTTCCAAACTTCCTTCTCCTTCTCCAACTTCAAACACACAAAAAGATGCACAAAATGGCTTGAGAGCACTCAAACAAGGCTAGGGTTTCGAGTTAGGGTATTCTGGAAGTGAGCGGGACGATGGAGGCTGGTTTGGGACGAGTTAAGTTGTTTAAATAGGGTGCAAGCCCTAAATATTAGGGTTTTGTCCAGACAGCTCCTACTCGTTGAGTCGGTCTTCCGACTCGTCGAGTAGGTCACTTAAACCCCCGATCAACAGTCGAGTCTACTCGACGAGTTGGGCCCCCAACTCGCCGAGTCCCAGAGTAAATTGCAGTATTTCTTGAATTTAAACACGTACCAGGAATCGGTTGCTACACAGCTAAGCTGACATTATTGCTAAGTTCACTTAGGGGGAGATTATTGAAACATGAAAGGTGAACCTCTAGCAATCACTCAAGTTCCGATGTTAGTTGAGTCTAAGATAAGTCCGGATGTGTAGAAGTTCCGAGATGAAGATCATTCCGAGATGAAGGGCAATTCCAAGATCAGAAACCTGTCTAAGCTTTAATTTTTTTTGTCTTATTAGTGATGTAACAGTTGATAGGACATTTCTTTATGTATCTTTTGGATATCAGTTTGTCAAACACTGAGTATTATCCAGTACTAGGAATGTTTCTCAGTTTGTACCATGTTCCTCCTCCATTATATAAGGAGTGAACATTTTCACAATTAGTACAAGTGAACAATTCAAGTTTTACACTAAGAATAGCAAATTTTCTCTTCACTTCATATTCACTTTCCTTGTAACATCCCGATCTCCAGGTATGCGATTTATTCCTTAAAAGGCAAGTTTTCCTTGGAACCCGTCAAGTTGATGGCCTCAACTCGACATGTTGAAGGCTTTTGGGCCGCACATCTTTTTAGACCAAATCGACGAGTTGGTGAGGAAAACTCGACGGCTTGGCGGCTGGTTGAGAAAACCGAAATTTAGGGTTTGCAGCCTATATAACCTTGTTAAGTCCTTGAGGCTGATCTTTTATCAACCTCCAAACCCTACTATCGGATTTGTGAACTCTAATCTTCATTCCATCTCATATTGTGAGTTAGTGTGCAACTTTGGAGCAAAAGAAGGAGAAGATTGAGAGAAGGAGGCAAGGATCTAGCAATCTAATACATCATCTTCAGTTTGGCACTCTCTTGGACCTTTGTAAGTTTTCAAATCTGGTTTTTATCTATCTTTGTAGCTAGATCTTGAGTTTTTTCCCCTTTTTTCCTTATTCATGGATGTTCCAATTGATGGACTTCATAAAGTTTGTAACTTTATGAATCTCCAGGTCAAGATGACGTTAGAGTGGGTTAGATCTAGTCTTTAGCCAAGCTTTGATGCCATCCATGGAGTTTAGGTCATATTTCCCCCTTTTGACCAATTTTTGGTTCAAGACATGCATTGGACATGCATGTCTATAAAGCACCCACCTTTGGGACGTTTTTGAGGCTAGAATCTCTTCTGGAAAAGTTGGGTTCCAGATCTCCAAGATTTTATGCTTAATGGTTAAGCCTTTGAGTTTTAAAGCTTTGTGGAAGGGTTTTTGAGCATTTGGAGTAGCCCCAAAGGATAAATTTGGAAACTTTAGCCTTTTAGATACATTTGGAGTTTAGATCTAAGCCTTAGAGTCCATGGAATCAAAGAATCAACTGTATGTGTTAAGTTGGTGAAAACTCGACGAGTTGTCCAGCCAACTCGGCGAGTTGGCTGGGGTTTGTCCCGACTTTCTGAGTACTGTAGAACTCGACGAGTTTAAGAGGTGCACTCGACGAGTTGGGTCGACATGGAATGTTTACCTTGACCGTTGACTTTGACTTTGACCATGGTTGACCAAGTTGGACTTTTGAGGGCATTTTGGGTATTTTGAGGGCATTTTGGGTATTTTGAGGTTTCGATGGGTTGGTCATGATAGTTGTAGGCTTTAAGTGGGATCTGAGATTCAGAGTTAGATCTTACCAGTTCAGCTACCTATGAGGTGACTTTTCCTCACTGTACTATAGGGTCGAAGGCACCAAGGCTGACCCATTGGTTTGATAACTTGACATTGTTAATATGTTGAGTATGGTATAGATATGTATGATAGTCTTGATATGCTAATTTGGTATATCTGTAGGATTACCAATGATACTGTCTGTTTATTTGTATATGATATTATTTGTTATATGCCGACATATTGTGTGGGTTGGGTTGAGGTTGTACTGCTCTGTGCTGTAGCCAACAAACCCTGGAGTATGCCAGATATGAATTGAGGGCCAGGGAGGGCTTGCCAGACTCATACTGAGGACTCATGAGCATTCCAGATATGAGCTGAGGGTCGGGAAGGGCATGTTAGACTCGTACTGAGGGCTTAGCGGTATTCAGTCCAAGGATTGATCAGGCCAGGGAGGAAGCCAGACATAAGCTGTTGGTCGAGGGCAAGTCAGACTTATGTTGTGGGCTCAGGGGTAATCTAGTCTGTTAGGTTGTGGACCCATTACATGCTGTTATTACATTTGTGCTATTTGTTATGTATCGGTATTTTGGGGGAACTCACTAATCTTTAGGCTTACAGTTTTTGGATTATATTCCAGGTACTTCTGAGGATCACAGGAAGGCGAAGGCGTGATCATGCACCTCCTAATATTTTGTTTTACGATTTTGGGATTTCTCTGATGTGAAACTTATTTTGAAACAATTTGTAAACAATGATGGTTTGGGGTTTATTTTAAAATTTTAAAATTTTCAAGAATTTTACGAATGTTACATTCCTTCAAGTCAATCTTCTTTCACAACATTCTTATTGTTCCTCAAATATCTTTGCATTGATTATACTCTAAGTTTTCTTCATTTATTATCTTGAATACTTTGTTGAATATAATTTTAAAGTGTTAACTGGTATTACCAGATTCGACTAGAACCTTTATTATTAGCAGACGTTGATCTTAAATTTTAAATCAAGGTTTGAGTTTTCAAACCTAGTACTTGCGCAATGATTATTTATTCCCACACCATGCAAGACCATAAAGTTGGAAACTTTATGGTTAAGGACGTTAGTTTAATGTTGGATCTAGAATTTGAGCAAAAGGGCTTAAGGAATAGGCTCTTAATGGATGAATGGAGTACATGCAGCATAAGCTAGGCATAACCCAGGTACGTTGGGCGTGCTGATTCAACTAGCCTGTAATTTGGGTCAACACTCGTGTACGCGACACTTACGAGTTGAGTACGTTGGCATACTCAGTAGCGTTGGCAAAGTTTGACTTTTGATTTTCCGACTTTGACCAAGGTTAACCAAGCTTGACTTAAGGGTATTTTGGGTATTTTTGAGCCATAGTTAATTCTTGGTCTCTATCCGTTGAATAAGTAACCTGTAGAGGGGCGTACTCAACCAACCTTGGACTTGGACTTTTCTTGACTCCGTTGACCATTGACTTTTTGACCAAATATGACTTTAGGTCAAACTTGATGGTTTTGATTGGTGATTAAGATTTTATTGATTATGATGTTAGTGGATCCGCAGGAGCAAGAAATGTAGCAGGGAGCGTATCGCAGTGTTCTCGGGTTCTTCATTTTAGGTGAGTTTCGCCTCATTGTACCGTGGGTCAAAGGAATCAATGTCGGCCCACTAGTTTTGGTATATGTAAGTAGAAGGATGCCTTAGGGAATGTATATAGTCATGTAGGATAGACTGAGGACTCTTGTTCTAGGCTCTCTTACCAGTTCCTTACTTGGTTGTGGTGCTAGAGTAGGACCGCCTGTCCGGGTGGCAATCTCAACTCTGAATACATATATATATATATATATATATATATATATATATATATATATATATATATATATATATATATATATATATATATATATATATATATATATATATGATCATGCACTCCTTGGATTTTGATACTTAGTATGTTGCTATGCTGTAGTGATCTGTTAGATATGTATTGTAGGAACCCATTTTTATACGAACGGTGGATGCGGAAGTAAGATATCTCGAGATTAATTGTGTTTTTGTATGTATGAACATGAAGAACATATTATGAGTTCATGGAAGAAGGCTAATAACAAAGAGAGATAATAATAATATTAATGAAGAACATGGTTGGAGAGAAACTCTCCCTAGGTGGGAGAACCCACCAACTTCTCTCTCTCTCTCTCTCTCTAGATTACATGATGAGCAGTGCATAATGAGAAATGACCATCTCTCCCTTTATATATGAGGGAGAGACAAATACACCAACAATACAATAAATGGAAAAATACAACCTAATAAACACACATTATTTGTGGAGCATTTACATGCACCAACATTCTCTCCCTAAATGCTTACAAATGATGAGAGATCCAATAAGTAATACAAGGCTATAATACAGTAATCCGACTAGCAAGTGTGGTAATAAAATGAAACATAATGAGAACCAAATGCTGAAATGTCTCTGAAACTTTGAAGTGTCTGTGAAGTCTGAAACTGGGCATGAATCTCTAAACAATGAAGGTCTTCGGCTTCAAAGCACAACCAATGAAGCATAAAAAATAAGATCCAAATCTTCAAACCATTCATAATCACCCGAAGAAGGAGGTCACCATGAGCAAGTAGAAGATCCAATAAAAGAAACACATCGGCTTCAAAAGTCTGAAAAACATCTCGAGTTCTCGAATCATAATACACCAAAATTCTTCAAAGAATAACCTGCTAAAAATGTGAAGCATCCATAAAATGAAGTCCAGATAAAAATAATGTGAGTCCAAAAACATGGTCCAGTAATGCCAAAAATTTGATCCAAGGATCAAGAATATAAGTGCCACGTCACATCGCCAAAATAATCTTCGTCTTCAACATATCACAAATCCAAACTCGTGAAACCATAAGATCTGAACCGGATGCGAACACAAAATCATCTTGTGGTAGAGTCCGAATAATAAATAATCTGAATCGGAAAACATCGAGTAATGCCGAAAATTTGATCCGTAAAGACCAAAAATAAGTGCCACATCGCATCACTAAATAAATAATCGTCTTCAGAAGTCTTCAAAAATCCAAACTCAAACAATCGTAAGAACTAGATCCGGATGATATTCTCTAGCTATTTTTGATAACCAATGACCGGATATCAAAAATCAACAAATCATCGGATGGAGAGTGTCGGATACCAAGAGCTAAGAGAATCTCTCCCTGGATGTATGAAGGGTCTCGATAAGAAATGAGAAAGAGTAAAAGAGATACTCTTGCGGTCATGAGGAGGCGGGTGACATAGTTGCTGAAGCTGTGCTCAGAAAAATAATCTGTTGTGCCAAAAATATATATCAAAATATCCAAACTGTGGTGCCGAAACACTTGAAGTGGTCTTCAATAGAGAATAAAGTCTACATGCTCAAGATACATGATTCTTCAACCAAAAATCAAAAGCTTCAAGTCATAATATCCCATAAAGTGAAGAATACGAAACAACTTTCTTGATCAATCGCCATTGCGGTGCAAGCATCACAAAGAATAATATGAAGTCCGAATGCGGTATGGAGTAGTCTTCCATAATAATCGGCATGAAATGAACCAATGTGACAATCCAAGGTTCGGTTGTGGCAAAAATTGGTGTTAAAAAAATTGGTGTAAAAAAAATAATTGGTTTTAATAAAAAAAAAATTGGCGTAAAAAAAATTGGCTGAAATAAAAATAATTGGCATAAAAAAAATTGAATAAAAAAAATTGTCGTTAAAAAAAGGCTGGAAGGAATAACGGAAGGAGGATAAAAGGTTAAGGAAGAAGGAAGTAAGAAGAAAGGAGGAGAGTGGGCGAAGTCTGCTGATGGAGAGAGAGGGGGTTGCGGGTGGAGCTGGAGTCATGGAGGTTCCGGATGGTAGGTGCGGACGAAGGTGGGTGCGGTGGGGGTCTTGGGTAGGCAAAAAGAAGAGTGTGCAGGTGGGTTTTAGGGACAAAAGGTGATGGGATTTGTCATAGTCACATGGTTTTTGCTTGGGAAGGCAAATATGAGTGAATTACTCTTTACCCAAAAGAGCAAAAAGGACAAAGTGCTTTTTGCAAACACAATATACGTCCAATATTTCTTCAATTAAAGATCCACAGCAAGAATAAAGAGGAATAAAAGTCTTCATACCTCAAGAAGATTCATAAGCTGCTGGGTAGAATAAAAATCACTATCTTCAAGAAAATAAGCCCATTATTTTGTGTCTTCTCATCCAAGAATAAAAGAACTCCTGGAGCAAATTCTTCAACAATTTGGAGACCACAAAAATAATTCTCTTCCCATTTTTCTTCATTTCTTCAATAGCAAAAATAATAATCTTTTAAGAACATCTTTTTCCAGCAACAAATAGAACGAGCAGCAGGAGCAACAATTTATTTTTACTAAGAATAATGTCAACCCGGAAGAGAGAACTAAGAACGAACTTCAGAACAAAAATTCCGGTTTGAAACCCGAAAATTTTTCTTGCAGAAACACGGAAAAATCACAAGATAATCACCGAACAAGAGAGTGCTATAGCATTCTTCCACAATCCTATTCATCACTCTAATACAAAGCATATTGAACTACGGTATCACTTCATCAAAGACCACATTCTGAAAGGTAACATTGAACTAATTTTTGTTCATACTCATGAAGAGATTGCTGATGTATTCATAAAGGCACTTGATTCTACAAAACTCAACAGTTTCTTACAAATGTTAGGAATGATGAAGCCGGACCCACAATTCTTTTTGAATTAGTAGGTACCGCAGACCTTCCTTGGTCTTTGATTGCGGTCCTAATTGAATTTATTTATGATAGATAGTTTTGGCATATTCTATGTGCCGCAGTACATTCTATGTACCGCATTATATTTTATGTACCACAACTATATATCATATCTATCTGTCAATGGTCCTTATTGTTTGTTGTTACTAATTTTTGTTCAAGTGCTCTCCTCAGCTCTTCTACTGCACTCATCTAACTATCCATCCGCAACAAAAGATCCATCAGCAATGAAGTCTCAATCCGTAGACACGTTGATTAATTTCTCAACTGCCTCATAAATTCATGAAACATTGTGTGCTATATAATGATCATTCATTAAATAAGAAAAACATTCTCAAAAATAATTAAGAAACATTCCTTGTGCAGCATATCACTGTCACAGTTCCACTTTTCAAATAAACTTTGTGTCAAACCTATTTTAGGTACGATGACAAAAAAGATCAGTTTTCCATAATCAAAACGTCAAATGCGTTACATCTTCCTCTTTTGTACAACGGATTAACCCCTCTCCACACGTTCTTCATACGTAAGGTTATGGGGACTGACATTTCATTAAATGCAACCGCTTTTGGCAAATTCAAAAAATAAAGTAAATCTTTTAATTAAATTTTCTGTGGCCAAGATTATTTCTCCTAATCTAAATCAAAACCCAAACGTTTTTATCCGATTTACTTAGGGTAAAATAAATAAAAAAAATTTAATCCGCCACTATAAAACCCTCTTTCTCTTCCCCAAGAAAGTTTTACGCTTTCTGAAAACTCTCAAGACAAACTTAATCTCTTCTTCATCTTCTTGCAAACCATTTTCCTGCAAGTTCTTCAAACCTCTTTTTCAAAATGGTGAAATCGAATATCTCAAAGAAACAATCCGAGGCATCTGGTCACCCAACTGGTTCAGATTCTGCGTCAAGAAACCCAACACCAACAATTGCCTCGAGCAATTTTATTGCAGTGTTCGAAGAGCATTCTACTTACAATGCTCCGATCAAGTTGATGATCAAGTTCCTGTCAAATCACCCATTGTTCGGTCCTTTTGATGCTTTCACTGATGTGGTACCTCTTTCAACCCTCTTCAAGTGTGCACTTTCTGCATATCGCCCACTCAACAATCTTCAAGAGGTGCATCTGAATCTGGTGAATGATTCTTTGGTTATTCTGACCAAAGAAAAATTTCTAAACGCAATCAATCTGTTAGTTCATCCTTCTACGAAGTTCTTCACACCAAGCATGGTAGACATTCAATCTGCACTCTATCAGATGGGTTATCAAAAGAAGCCGAAAGGCATAGGCGAGTTCAAGAAAAATCAGTTGCCTGTGGTATGGCAGTTCGTATGCCTTTTCGTGATCCGCAGCTTGTCTGGCAGAACCAGAGGCACTGACAATATGGATCTTAAGCTGCTGGAATTGGTATGGAGTATATTTACTGGCCACGATGTCAACTACGGTCAAATTCTATGGGATGACTTCTTGCAGTATATCCCCAAAGAAAGTCGAAAAGAAAACCCTACCGAGCTCACCTTTTCAAGATTCTGGTCTCTATGCATCTCGGATCTTCATGCGGATGCAGGAGTAAGCATGGGCAACGATGTCAACCTCTTCATCACCAGAGATCTAAAAAGGTACAACCCTTCTACAGATCAATCTATTTTTGGACCCATTAGACGACTACCAGTCCACATACTGTCTACACTTGGACTTGAAACCATTGATGTAGCAAATCACATCGAGGCTACGGAAGGTATTGACCCATACCTTCCTACTCCGCCTCTACCAGCCTCAACCGCACTCATCAATCCTGGTAGTATCGCAGCTCCTTCTTCCACCACTCTATCAAAAAGAGTCAAGAAGGTTGCCTCAGCCAAACAAGGCCCCCGCAACATCACTAAGAAACATGGAACCCCAACAAAGAAAGTTGCTCCCAAAAACACTAAACCCTCCAAGAAAAGGAAACTCAAACAAATTGTCTTCAAACAATGCTGCTTCTGGCTCTAATCCTAATGGCTCCTTTACCCTTATGAACTTGTGTGGGAAAGTCACTTTTGATGGATCCAACTTCAATGAATGGATCAGAAACATCAGGATGATTACCCGCTACGAGGACAAAGAATATGTCCTTGACAAGGAGCTTAAGGAGATTGATGAGACCACTGCAACTCCCCAGGAGATAGCTGACTTCCGGGCACATGAAAGGGATGCTACAAAAGTGGCATGCATCATGTTGGCCACCATGACAGCGGAACTCCAAAAGTCCTATGAGGACTTCTACCCTTTTGAAATGCACCAAGATCTGATGGAAAGATACCATCAAAGTGCACGACAAGAGAGGTATGAAATCATATGCTCTATCATAACAACCATGATGAAGGACGGGGAATCCGTCACGAGCCACATGCAGAAAATGCAAAGGTATGTGGATCGGTTGCTGAAGCTTAATGTGAACTTCCCTGAGGAGCTTGCAATAGATATCATTTGAATAAATGTTGTTATTCGCCAGAAATGGCAAGAAATATTATTTCCTTTCATGCATCGTATAAACAAGGTTTCACCTATTCATTTGATAATGAAGTTGGTTCGATTAATGCTTTATTTAATAATGTTCTTTATTTTAAAGCATTACCTTGTGATGGTGTGTAAGAAACTGTATCTGTGGTTGATAACTTAGGAAATAATGTATTGTGTATTGATTCTGTTAATGATAATAACTTGGATAAAGCATCATTATGGCATTGTCGTCTTGGACATATAAGCAAGAAACGCATAGGCCAACTCCAAAAGGATGGAGTATTGGAGTCATTTGACCTAAAGTCTGATGATAGTTGCGAATCATGCTTACTTGGAAAAATGACAAAGTCACCCTTCACAGGTTCTTGTGATAGGGGTGAAGGTTTGTTGGATCTTATACACACGGATGTGTGTGGGCCCTTCAAACATGCCACAAGGGATGCTAATCGTTATTATTTGACTTTTACTAATGATTACAGTAGATATGGATATGTCTACTTAATCAAGCATAAGTTAGAGACTTTTGAGAGGTTTAAAGAGTTTAAACAGGAATTCGAGAATCAATTGGGAAGGAACATTAAGATGCTTCGATCCGATCGAGGTGGTGAGTATCTTAGTTCACAGTTCCTCGACTATCTTAGGGAATGTGGGATTGTCTCACAATTGACACCTCCCAGGACACCGCAGTTGAATGGTGTAGCTGAGAGGCGTAATCGAACCTTGTTGGATATGGTTCGTTCCATGATGAGTCGAGCTTCGCTACCAATCTCATTTTGGGGGTATGCCTTAGAGACTGCCGCCCATATCCTTAATCTAGTTCCCACAAATAAAGTTTCCAAAACTCCTCATGAGATGTGGACTGGTAAAGTACCCAAACTAGACCACATTAAGATTTGGGGTTGCGAGGCTTTCGTGAGACGCGAGACTCATGATAAGCTCAAACCTCGAAGTGAGAGGTGTATTTTCTTCGGCTACCCACAGAAATCCTTTGGTTACCTCTTCTACAGACCTAGTGAGAATGTGGTCTTTGTAGCTAGGAGGGCTTTCTTTCGAGAGAGAGAGAGAGTTCATAAGCCAAGGAGACAGTGGGAGGCAAGTTGACCTTGAAGAAATTCAAGAGTCAAGTGGTGAAGGAACTTCAAACCCTAGCACTCAACTTGAGGAGGAAACTTATGTTGAGCCAATTGACAAGTCTGTACCTCTGAGGCGTTCCACAAGGGTTAGGAATGCACCTGAGCATTACTATGGATTCCATATTACTGCGGAAGGTGATACACTTATCAGTGATGAGACACTGATAGGTCTGGATGAACCTAATAGTTACGCGGAAGCCATGGCAGGCCCTGAGTCAGCCAAGTGGAAAGAGGCAATGGACAGCGAGATACAGTCCATGTATGACAATCAAGTTTGGAACTTGGTTGAGAATGTACCAGGTCGTAAGACTGTAGGGTGCAAATGGATCTTCAAGAAGAAGACCGACATGGATGGTAATGTACACACTTATAAGGCACGACTGGTTGCAAAGGGTTTCTCACAAACTCCGGGAGTTGATTATGATGAGACATTTTCTCCAGTGGTCAAGATTAAGTCTATTAGGGTTCTGTTAGCCATAGCCGCATTTCATGACTATGAAATATGGCAAATGGATGTCAAAATCGCTTTCCTTAATGGAAAGTTGGCTGAGGATGTTTACATGAGTCAGCCAGAGGGTTTTGTCAACACAGAGTACCCTAATAGAGTGTGTAAGCTTGAGAAATCCATTTATGGGTTAAAGCAAGCACCTCGCAGATGGAATCTTTGCTTTGATGAGAAAGTCAAGGAATTTGGCTTTTCTAGGAGTGAAGATGAATCTTGTGTATATGTCAAGGCTAGTGGGAGTATAGTTAGCATTTTGGTATTGTATGTGGATGACATACTACTCATAGGAAATGACATCCCAACTCTGCAGGAAGTTAAGTCCTGGCTTGGGAAGTGTTTCTCTATGAAGGACCTAGGAGAAGCTGCCTATATTCTAGGGATAAGGATCTTGAGAGACCGGAGTAAAAGACTAATTGGACTTAGTCAGAGTACTTACTTGGATAAGGTGTTGAAGAGATTCGGCATGCAGGACTCCAAGAAATGAGAGTTACCCATCCAGAGTAACGCCAGATTGAGTAAGACACAAAGCCCTAGTACTGAGGCTGAGATAGCAGAAATGAGTCGAATACCTTATGCTTCGGCTGTAGGATCGATCATGTATGCTATGACGTGTACTCGACCTGATGTAGCCTTTGCTTTGAGCATGGTTAGCAGGTATCAGGGGAACCCTGGCAAGGCACACTGGACTGCGGTAAAGAATATCCTCAAGTACCTACGGAGGACTAAGGACTGGGTCCTTACCCTCGGTGGGAGTGAAGACTTGAGAGTTGTAGGGTATAGTGATGCTAGCTTTCAGACTGATAGGGATAATTTCCGCTGTCAGTCAGGCTGGGTCTTTACCTTAAATGGATGAGCAATTTCTTGGAAGAGTTCCAAGCAAGAGACAGTGGCTGATTCAACTTGCGAAACAGAGTATATAGCAGCTAGCGAGGCAGCAAAGGAGGCGATATGGCTGAAGAACTTCATTGGAGACCTTGGAGTTGTACCAGCTATTAAAGAGCCAATGGAAATTTTCTGTGATAGTGAAAGTGCAGTTGCCTTAGCCAAGGAACCAAGGGATCATGGGAGATCCAGACACATCGACAGAAAATACCATTTCATCAGACATCGAATAGAAGAAGGACTCCTCGTGGCAAAGAGGGTATCATCGGATGAGAATCCAGCAGATCCCCTCACGAAGGGACTGACTCGGGTTAAGCGTCTCCAGCATGCTCGGAGCATAGGGATAAAGGATGATATTAGATTTAGTAGTTAGATAACCTTGAAATTTGTAAAGTGTAATTGACATTAGATGATGAATAAAAGGTGTTTTATTTATGAGTAAGGTGTTGCTATCTCTTGTCGATCGTTTACTATATTTCTTTTGCATGTTTTGACTTCCAGAATAATTATGTTTGGTATATCATATTATTCGAACCTCCACAGTCGGTCATATGTCGGAAGTAGGTATGAATCAAGACTGTCATGATTGGTTGCAGAGGTCTAAGTTGTTGGACATGGCTACAACACTCATGAGTGCTCATAAGTTCTGAGCATTGGACTCAACCCACGCTCACTGGAATCACTTCATGGAATTTATCTCGAGTGATCGTGAGACGGTAATATCATATAAGTCTTCAAACCTAGAGATATGATTTGTTACTTATGAGTTGGTTATGCATTGATTGTACGTTAACGCATTGGTAACTCGATGTTATAAAACGTGCTTTTGTGTATAATTCAATGAGTGGTAGAACAAACATATGAGTCGAAGTTTATATGTTCCTTCTTGGATTAGAAGATGATATCTGCGCCCCTCGATGATTTTGTTTTGACCTATGTACTGGGCCCGGTCAGAACTAAGTTGATGTGTTCAATTAAGTTCTTTGTCAAACAAATCAGAAATCGGGAAACAAACTGCTGGACAATAAGTAAGACATTGTTCCATGTATTTGTCCGGCTGATATCTAGAACAAAGGATTATATGATCACTTATCTTAAATGGCGTATCATCATCTTCTCAGTTCCGAGAGACCTTGAAAGAGCTACGATTGCCGATCGGTTCCTGAAGTATTGCAGTTATAGTTATTAGACTTATCCAAGTGGGAGACTGTTGGATAAGGTGTCTAAGTCCATAACTATTTCTGGTATGTACTTGACCCGACCCGGCATGGTCCATTTGGGTTGCATGGCACCATGCAATTGGATAAACTAAAATGAGAGAAATAACACTTATGGTTTATTATTATATTATAAGTTCTAATATATTAATAATATTATTTAATTAGTTTGATCAAGAATTAATTTAGAATTAATTAAGTGATCAAAAGATAACTAATTAAATATATGGGTAGATTATGTAAATCTTCCATATCTTATATAGTGGGCTAAGAGGCTCCATGGATTATCAAGTTGGGTTCCACCCATAGGATGCTCCATGGATGCTCCATGGGAGTTACAAACCCATGGGTCATGGAAATGAAGAGTCATGACACATTAGGGTTTACATGGTGTAACCCTAGATGTGTCAACACTATATAAGAAACCCATTCTCCACCAAAATAGGTGATGTCACACCCCGAAACCGATGGCGTAAACGTTCCGGGGCGGAGTGACGTCATGTAGAGTATCACAACCAATGTGCATAGCAAGCATAGTAAACACAACCATTACATTACATGAGAAAGTTTTACATTTGTTTGAAAATAAAGTACTACAAGTTTTCTTAGATACATTCGTTAGAACAAAAGTGAAGACGAGTCTTCTATATGCTCCGTCTTCTCCAAAAGTTAGTGGGAGTACCTGTCTATGGATGCCCTGAGAATACAAGCAGTTTTAAAATATCAGCAAAAAGCTGGTGAGTTCATAAGCGGTTTGTTTTCTGAAAAAGAAGATTCAGTTTCCTTTAGTTTCATGAACAGCTGATATCCAAGAAAATCCCATATTTTCTTATATGTAAGTTAATTTGAATAGGATATGAAAAACCATAAGTTATGACCCTGGAATTACTATCCAGTACGAAAGTAGGTAGTTTTAATACATAAAACTATTAGATTAGATCCCTGGAATACCATCCAGTACGAAAGTAGGTAGTTTTAATACATAAAAACTATTAGATTAGCTCCCTGGAATACCATCCAGTGTGAAAGTAGTTAGTTTTAATACATAAAACTATTAGATTAGATCCCTGGAATACCATCCAGTGTGAAAGTAGATAGTTTTAATACATAAAGCTATTAGATTAGATCCCTGGAATACCATCCAGTGTGAAAGTAGGTAGTTTTAATACATAAAACTATAGTTGAAATAAAGTAAGAAAAATCCGTAACCAAGTTGGTTTGTTAAATACATATTGTGAGCCGTATAACCATACTGATATGACCCGTGACCTCCTTGACGTTCTTCAGGCGTCGCTCGATTTACAAAATTTGTCACCCCAGGCGTGCCCGCCTAACTGTAGCTAACAGTTTAGGTGTGGGATTGTCAGTCCCGAATAGATCTATCCACAAATTTCACGTTCTCCCTCCAGGAGACTCTGGTTATACTTCCGGTGAGGATTTATTGGTATCCCGAAGGATATAACGAAGATAAGTCTCACAAGCTAGTATTTACAGATTTTCAGATGATTCAATCGTTTTCGAGTTTCGAATTAGTTTGGAACATAGTAGAGTATAAATAATTAAATACAACATAATTATTTAGCATGATACTCTAGATTAGACATAGATAAACTAAATCAGACATAGTTTATATTTTTGACTTTGCATGAAATCGAAATTCGTATAACAAGTGGTAAAGATCCCCAAATCATTCCCATAATAATTTGCACAGTTTGATAAGTTTTTCCCATTTAGATTGGAAAGGTTTGATAAGTTCCATACAGTTTTAGGAAAACTATGTAATTATATTTAGAAAATGTCCCTTATGCTCTGCCTATTACAAGAGGGATAAAGTAACATAAGTTCATCGGAGAATCATATAATTACATCAGTTTCTTTCAAGTTATGAAAACCTTTATGATTTTGCTTGTATTCCCCCCCTGAAAAACATGAAAAACTTGGAAAAGGTGTAGGGGTATGAACTCACCTGACGAGAATGTGCCGAGTAGGATGCTAGAAGGCAACTTAGGACTTGAACACGCGTGAGGTTCCTATGTAACATGAAGAGATACATAATTGTATCTAATTAGACTTTGATTTACTAAGATAGCAGGATAATACACTCCGAGGCATGAAAACACTTCAATTCAAGTGTTAGGGATGGTACGGGTTGTATCTAAGGAGTGTAGGGCCTAGATAAGGTGTTTACTCTTCAAGTGTAAACCCTTAGGGGAGTTTACGGTCCAAAGACTACATCCCCCATGAGTTTACGGCCGTAAACTCATGAGTGGTGTGTTCTTGGTTGATCAATGACCTTATTTTGTACACGGGAAGGTTCTAAGGTTGATTCCATGGCTTAGGAAGTGATCGGGACATGAAATGGCCTAGGAATTTGGGTTTACGGTCCTTGGACCACCCTTGGGGAGTTTACGGTCGTAAACTCATGGGTTTACGGTCCCTGGACCACCCTTGGGGAGTTTACGGTCGTAAACTCATGGGTTTACGGCCGTAAACCCACCCTTGTCCATGTTTGTCCATTTTCCATGCGTTTTGGTGGTTTGTAGGCCATTCATGCAAGTTCTAGACTCAAATACAAGCCATGCAAAGTGTTTGGAGCATTAAAACACCCTTGGAAGGTGTTTACGGTTTTGGGAGATGTTCCCAAACCGTAAACTCAAGTTTATGCTTATTTGGACATGTTTTAGGGTTCTAAGATCATCCAAGCAAGTTTCAAGGCCATTAGACATGCATTGGAAGGGTTAAGGAGCATAAAAACCCCATGAAAGGGTGTTTACGGTTTTTGAATATTCAAGAACCGTAAACTCATGTTCATGGCCAAAAATTCATGATCTTGTGGTTCTAACTCCATGCATGTAAGGATATAAGCATTAGAAGAGGTTTGGAAGGGTTTTTGGGGCTTCAAAAACCCCCATTGAAGGAGTTTACGGTTTTTGGGAGGCTCCCCAAACCGTAAACACGAGTTTTTGATGCATTTGAGAGTTTAAGACATGGATTTGCATGCATGTTAGGATAAGCAACTAGTTAGGAAGGATTACTTACCAATTTGGAGCTTGAAAGTGAAGATTCTTGAGAGAGTTCGATTTCTAGAGAGAGAGTAGACAGAGAAAGTTGAAGTGTGGGAAAAGCTCAAATGGTGGTCACTCCACCCTTTTATGTGTCTAGAGTTAGTGACCCGGTGGGAATACACCCAATACGGACATTAAACGGAGCTTAATATTTTACCCGGGTAAATGACCATTACCCGTATTAGTCGTAGTCTAGAAATTTTCAAAATATTATTTAGAGTGTTTTCACTCAAATAATTATTTCGTTTCAATACATAGGAAATAATAATAATAATTCTAAATGAATTATTTAATTTGAAAGTGAACGGAAAACCCAAAATAAAATAAATTTTATTAACGGCATGGGTTATGTTAACGGAATATCTTTCGGGTTGTCACATTATCCCCCCGTTAGAGGAAATTTCGTACCGAAATTTAGAATTTAGATACAAATCATGGAATTGGAAAGAGATGCGGGTATTTCGTTTTCATCGAGTCTTCGCGTTCCCAAGTGAATTCGGGTCCCCGCTTGGCATTCCAGCGAACCTTCACTATCGGGATGCGGCTTTGTTTCGTTCGTTTGATCTCTCTATCCATGATTTCGATGGGCTCTTCCACAAAGTTCAGGTTTTCGTTGATTTCGATCTCATCCAGAGGAATCACAAGGGTCTCATCAGAAAGACACTTTTTAAGGTTTGAAACGTGGAAGACAGGGTGAATATTGCTAAGTTCATGAGGTAAATGGAGTTTGTAAGCTACGGGACCAATCCTGGCTAGGATTTCGAAAGGTCCTATGTACCTTGGGTTAAGTTTTCCACGCTTTCCGAAGCGTATCATGCCCTTCCAGGGTGAGACTTTCAACAAGACACGGTCTCCAACCTGGAATTCCAAGGGTTTTCGTCGTTTATCGGCGTAGCTCTTTTGTCTATCTCGGGAGGCCTTAAGTCGTTCTCGGATTTGTACGATCTTCTCGGTGGTTTCGCGGATGATTTCTGGACCAGTGAGAGTGCTGTCAGGGACTTGTCCCTTGACCAGCTGTGTGTCACCCAACTCAGCCCAGCACAGAGGGGATCTGCACTTGCGGCCATAGAGGGCTTCGAACGGCGCAGCCTTGATGCTGGTATGGTAGCTGTTGTTATAAGAAAATTCAACCAAAGGAAGATGAGTATCCCATGACGCGCCGAAGTCGATGACGCAGGCTCTCAACATGTCTTCCAAGGTTTGGATGGTTCTCTCACTCTGTCCATCTGTTTGAGGATGGTAAGCTGTGCTCATATCCAGCTTAGTTCCAAGAGCCTTCTGTAGTGGCTGCCAGAACCTAGAAGTGAACCTGCTATCCCGATCGGAAATGATGGACACAGGTACACCGTGCAGTCGGACCACCTCTTGGATGTAGATTCGCGTGAGTTTTTCCATTTTGAAGTTTTCCTTGATAGGAAGGAAGTTAGCAGATTTGGTCAGTCAGTCGACAATTACCCAAATGGTGTCGTACCCACTCGGAGATTTGGGTAACTTGGTAATGAAATCCATAGTAATCATTTCCCATTTCCATTCAGGTATTTCGGGTTGTTGGAGTAGGCCGGAGGGTTTTTGATATTCGACCTTCACTTTGGCGCAAGTCAGGCACTTGCCCACGAAGGTAGCGATTTCGGCCTTCATATTTGGCCACCAATACAGTTTCTTGAGATCCAAGTACATCTTATCCGAACCTGGGTGTACGGAGTATTTAGTATTATGGGCTTCGTTCATGACAACCTCTCTGAAACCTCCGAACTTTGGGGTCCAGATTCGGTCCATGAAACAATAGACTCCGTCGTTCCTGATCTCAAGATTCTTATCCATTCCTCTCAGGGCTTCGCCTGACACATTTTCTGGTCTTAAGGCTTCCAGCTGAGCCTCTTTGATTTGCGCGGATAAGTGGGAATGGATAGTCATAGTCAGTGCCTTCACCTTACGACCTGAGTATTCTTTCCGGATGAGGGCATCTGCCACCACATTGGCCTTGCCGGGATGGTAGCGGATTTCACACTCGTAGTCGTTGAGTAGTTCAACCCATCGCCGTTGTCTCATGTTCAGCTCCTTTTGGTCGAGGATGTGCTGTAGACTTTTATGGTCGGTAAAGATGGTGCACTTAGTTCCGTAGAGATAATGTCTCCAGATTTTTAATGCAAAGACCACTGCTCCCAATTCTAGGTCGTGAGTCGTGTAGTTGACTTCGTGTACTTTCAGTTGTCTGGAAGCATAGGCGATGACCTTGCCTCGTTGCATTAGGACACAACCGAGACCTTGATTGGACGCATCGCAGTAGACAACGAAGTCTTCCGTCCCATCGGGAAGGGACAGGATAGGTGCGCTGCACAAGGCTCGCTTCAGTGTTTGGAACGCAGTGTCTTGCTTTTCGCTCCAACAAAAGGGTACACCTTTCTGAGTTAGAGTGTTTAAGGGTTTGACAATTTTGGAGAAATTTTGAATAAATCTGCGATAGTAGCCAGCGAGACCCAAGAATTGACGGATTTTGGTGGGTATTTTCGGTGCTGACCAGTTTTCTATCGCTTTGACCTTTGAAGGATCCACGTGTATGCCCTCCTTGCTTACCACGTGACCAAGGAAAGTAACCTTCCGGATCCAGAATTCACACTTGGAGAATTTCGCGTACAGTTGCTCCGATCTAAGAGTTTCCAACACTAGCCTCAAGTGTTGTTTGTGATCCTCTTCGCTTTTGGAATAGACAAGTATGTCGTCGATGAATACGATAACAAACTTGTCCAGAAAGGGACGACACACCCGGTTCATCAAATCCATGAACACTGTTGGTGCGTTGGTTAGACCGAAGGGCATAACTACGAATTCGTAGTGACCGTATCGAGTCCGAAAGGCTGTTTTGGGAACGTCACCCTCATGGACTCGCAGCTGATGATACCCTGATCTTAAATCGATTTTGGAAAAGTAGTTAGCTCCTTGAAGTTGATCGAAGAGGTCGTCTATCCGAGGAAGGGGATAACGGTTTTTGATTGTGAGCTTGTTCAGCTCTCGGTAATCGATACACATTCGAAAAGATCCATCTTTCTTTTTCACGAATAAGATCGGGGCTCCCCACGGCGAGGAACTCGGTCTGATGATTCCTTTACTGAGTAGCTCATTGAGCTGACTAGATAACTCCTGCATTTCTGCCGGAGCTAATCGATAAGGAGATTTGGCTACGGGGGTAGCTCCGGGGATTAAGTCGATACGAAACTCTACTTGGCGTTCAGGAGGGATTCCTGGGAGATCCTCTGGAAAGACATCAGGAAAATTGCAGACTTCGGGGATGCTCTCGAGGTCTTTAACTTCCTGCTTTTCGTTAACGACATGGGCTAAGAATGCATAACACTCCTTCCGCAGGAGTTTCTGGGCTTTGATGCACGAAATGATGCGAAGGTTTGAACTGAGTTTATCCCCGTAGATTACAAGAGTTTCATCCGAAGGAAGATTGAGACGAATAGCTTTTTCGAAACAGAGGATGTCTGCACGATTGGGGCTCAACCAATCCATGCCAACGATGACATCAAAGCTTTTTATGGAGATTGACATAAGGTCAATGAGAAATTAACGGTCGTTTAAGGATAGGGTACACCCTACGTATATCTCGTTAGTGCTCTCTTTCTCACCGTTAGCCATTTCGACGGTAAACTTTTCGGTTAAAGGTTGGGATTTTTGCTTAAGAAATTGTTTGAATGCATGACTAACAAAGCTCCTTTCAGCACCAGAATCGAAAAGAATGCATGCATAAGAGTTTTCGAGGAGAAACGTACCCGTGACAACGTTGGGGTCAGCGACTGCCTCTTCTTGTCCCATGGTTAGAACTCTCCCGGTGTTGTTGGTTGTTGCTGCTTTGGGGCAGTCCCTTTTGAAATGCCCAACCTCCACACAGTTGTAGCAGGCTCGGCCAACACCTGCTCCAGAGGTTTGAGTAGTTTGCTGAACTGGCTTTCTGCAGTCTCGAGCCAGATGGCCCTTTTTACCACATTTGTTGCAGTGCTTTTCACGACAGAGCCCGGAAGCACGATGGTGGTAACTGCACTTATCGCACCAGGGAAGAGTACCAGTGTATGCACTGTTAGGGGTTTGAGTTGCAGGAGAGGCGACAGGAGTTGTAGCAGCGTGGACTGCCACAGTTTGCTGTCTTTTCGAGGGTCCTTGCGAACCCTGACCCTTTCGCTTGTTCCAGAATTTCTTCTTATTTTCACTACTCCCTTTAGCCGGCTCAGGAGTGGCTATCACTTCGTCGGGCTCGTCGCTATGATCAATCAGGGTTTGCGCCAAACACTTAGCGCTGTCGAAGGTTTCTGGCTTTGCAGCCAAAACATTTCCCTTGGTTGGCTGGGTCAGCCCCCAAATGAATCGTTCGATCTTTTTGCTTTCCGGGGATATCATCCCCGGACAAAGGAGTGCTAGGTCTTCAAACCTAGAAGTGTAGGAAGCAATGTCGGAACCCTTCATCTTCAGTGTCCAGAGTTCGTGTTCGAGTTTCTGCATCTCGCCCCGTGGGCAGTACTGGGCTATCATGAGTTCCTTCAGTTTGTCCCAACCCATGGCATTTGCCACTGGTAGGGTTAAGGACTTTACCCGGCCATTCCACCAGGTTAATGCTTTGTTGAGGAAAGTGCAAGCGGCGTACTTCACTTTGTTGGCCTCGGAGACTGCGCAAATTTCGAATATGGACTCAATCTTTTCGAACCATTGAGTCAGAGCAATAACACCTCCCTTGCCATTGAAAGATGTGGGTTTTGCGTTCATGAAATCTTTATAAGAGCATTCTTTCTGGTGTCCCTGACCACCTTCCTGAATTTGAGGATGCATACCACCTCCCTGACCACCAGATCCACCGGGATTCATTTGTGACATCGCAGCAGCCACGGCAGCAGTAACAGCTGCCTGAAACATGACAGGGTCAAATTGGGGAGGAGGCGGTGGTGGAGGAGTGTCGTTGTTTCTCCTGG
Source organism: Lactuca virosa (assembly GCF_052849685.1). Classification (NCBI taxonomy): domain Eukaryota; kingdom Viridiplantae; phylum Streptophyta; class Magnoliopsida; order Asterales; family Asteraceae; genus Lactuca; species Lactuca virosa. The sequence continues at coordinate 212,558,558 of NC_136428.1, read as the reverse complement.
TAGATCTCCTTCGGGGAGGCATCTTGATCTGAAATGACCAAGAAAGAGGAGGATGGAATTTAGAGATATAAAGCAAGGATATATCTCATAATAATTTTTAGAGTGTTCTACTACGCGATAGGACAGGAAAATTACTTGAAGTAAGTAAACTATCGCTAAGGGAGGAATGAGTAGTAACACTCGGAACGGATTTCCATGAGGTATTTGGTTCGGACTAAAATACTCCCATAGTATTTTATGTTGAATGGATATTAGGTAAGTTATAGGCCTGCTGTACACCACAGTCACTCCCAAGCACATGTTGGCCATGTCTCGAATGAATATAGTTGATCAGGCTATATTGACCCTAGACATGACTACATAACTGCCCAGGTTTAACCACAGTGCACAACGCCCAATTTACTTATGCTTTGTTGTCTTCGCGATACGGATTTCGGTACTCGGGAATTACTTGTATACTTTTATAAAAATACTTATATTTTAAAAGCATACTTTTAGTTTAGAGCTCTTACGCCCCTTAGTGTTTATAGTTGTATACCATGTAAGGTTCGGTATACTTAGTTCACTATAAACAAGGGCTCTGATACCAATCTGTCACACCCCGAAACCGATGGCGGAAACGTTCCGGGGCGGAGTGACGTCATGTAGAGTATCACAACCAATGTACATAGCAAGCATAGTAAACACAACCATTACATTACATGAGAAAGTTTTACATTTGTTTGAAAATAAAGTACTACAAGTTTTCTTAGATACATTCGTTAGAACAAAAGTGAAGACGAGTCTTCTATATGCTCCGTCTTCTCCAAAAGTTAGTGGGAGTACCTGTCTATGGATGCCCTGAGAATACAAGCAGTTTTAAAATATCAGCAAAAAGCTGGTGAGTTCATAAGCGGTTTGTTTTCTGAAAAAGAAGATTCAGTTTCCTTTAGTTTCATGAACAGTTGATATCCAAGAAAATCCCATATTTTCTTATATGTAAGTTAATTTGAATAGGATATGAAAAACCATAAGTAATGACCCTGGAATTACTATCCAGTACGAAAGTAGGTAGTTTTAATACATAAAACTATTAGATTAGATCCCTGGAATACCATCCAGTACGAAAGTAGGTAGTTTTAATACATAAAAACTATTAGATTAGCTCCCTGGAATACCATCCAGTGTGAAAGTAGTTAGTTTTAATACATAAAACTATTAGATTAGATCCCTGGAATACCATCCAGTGTGAAAGTAGATAGTTTTAATACATAAAGCTATTAGATTAGATCCCTGGAATACCATCCAGTGTGAAAGTAGGTAGTTTTAATACATAAAACTATAGTTGAAATAAAGTAAGAAAAATCCGTAACCAAGTTGGTTTGTTAAATACGTATTGTGAGCCGTATAACCATACTGATATGACCCGTGACCTCCTTGACGTTCTTCAGGCGTCGCTCGATTTACAAAATTTGTCACCCCAGGCGTGCCCGCCTAACTGTAGCTAACAGTTTAGGTGTGGGATTGTCAGTCCCGAATAGATCTATCCACAAATTTCACGTTCTCCCTCCAGGAGACTCTGGTTATACTTCCGGTGAGGATTTATTGGTATCCCGAAGGATATAACGAAGATAAGTCTCACAAGCTAGTATTTACAGATTTTCAGATGATTCAATCGTTTTCGAGTTTCGAATTAGTTTGGAACATAGTAGAGTATAAATAATTAAATACAACATAATTATTTAGCATGATACTCTAGATTAGACATAGATAAACTAAATCAGACATAGTTTATATTTTTGACTTTGCATGAAATCGAAATTCGTATAACAAGTGGTAAAGATCCCCAAATCATTCCCATAATAATTTGCACAGTTTGATAAGTTTTTCCCATTTAGATTGGAAAGGTTTGATAAGTTCCATACAGTTTTAGGAAAACTATGTAATTATATTTAGAAAATGTCCCTTATGCTCTGCCTATTACAAGAGGGATAAAGTAACATAAGTTCATCGGAGAATCATATAATTACATCAGTTTCTTTCAAGTTATGAAAACCTTTATGATTTTGCTTGTATTCCCCCCTGAAAAACATGAAAAACTTGGAAAAGGTGTAGGGGTATGAACTCACCTGACGAGAATGTGCCGAGTAGGATGCTAGAAGGCAACTTAGGACTTGAACACGCATGAGGTTCCTATGTAACATGAAGAGATACATAATTGTATCTAATTAGACTTTGATTTACTAAGATAGCAGGATAATACACTCCGAGGCATGAAAACACTTCAATTCAAGTGTTAGGGATGGTACGGGTTGTATCTAAGGAGTGTAGGGCCTAGATAAGGTGTTTACTCTTCAAGTGTAAACCCTTAGGGGAGTTTACGGTCCAAAGACTACATCCCCCATGAGTTTACGGCCGTAAACTCATGAGTGGTGTGTTCTTGGTTGATCAATGACCTTATTTTGTACACGGGAAGGTTCTAAGGTTGATTCCATGGCTTAGGAAGTGATCGGGACATGAAATGGCCTAGGAATTTGGGTTTACGGTCCTTGGACCACCCTTGGGGAGTTTACGGTCGTAAACTCATGGGTTTACGGTCCCTGGACCACCCTTGGGGAGTTTACGGTCGTAAACTCATGGGTTTACGGCCGTAAACCCACCCTTGTCCATGTTTGTCCATTTTCCATGCGTTTTGGTGGTTTGTAGGCCATTCATGCAAGTTCTAGACTCAAATACAAGCCATGCAAAGTGTTTGGAGCATTAAAACACCCTTGGAAGGTGTTTACGGTTTTGGGAGATGTTCCCAAACCGTAAACTCAAGTTTATGCTTATTTGGACATGTTTTAGGGTTCTAAGATCATCCAAGCAAGTTTCAAGGCCATTAGACATGCATTGGAAGGGTTAAGGAGCATAAAAACCCCATGAAAGGGTGTTTACGGTTTTTGAATATTCAAGAACCGTAAACTCATGTTCATGGCCAAAAATTCATGATCTTGTGGTTCTAACTCCATGCATGTAAGGATCTAAGCATTAGAAGAGGTTTGGAAGGGTTTTTGGGGCTTCAAAAACCCCCATTGAAGGAGTTTACGGTTTTTGGGAGGCTCCCCAAACCGTAAACACGAGTTTTTGATGCATTTGAGAGTTTAAGACATGGATTTGCATGCATGTTAGGATAAGCAACTAGTTAGGAAGGATTACTTACCAATTTGGAGCTTGAAAGTGAAGATTCTTGAGAGAGTTCGATTTCTAGAGAGAGAGTAGAGAGAGAAAGTTGAAGTGTGGGAAAAGCTCAAATGGTGGTCACTCCACCCTTTTATGTGTCTAGAGTTAGTGACCCGGTGGGAATACACCCAATACGGACATTAAACGGAGCTTAATATTTTACCCGGGTAAATGACCATTACCCGTATTAGTCGTAGTCTAGAAATTTTCAAAAGATTATTTAGAGTGTTTTCACTCAAATAATTATTTCGTTTCAATACATAGGAAATAATAATAATAATTCTAAATGAATTATTTAATTTGAAAGTGAACGGAAAACCCAAAATAAAATAAATTTTATTAACGGCATGGGTTATGTTAACGGAATATCTTTCGGGTTGTCACAGGTGACACATAAGAAACAAGAGGGCTAGGCCAATTTTAGAAGTGTGTATTCTCTCTAAAGTCATTCCAAAAGCATTTGGTGTTGTGTGAAGCATTTGAGGCATCACACTTGGGGTGCTAGGCTCACAAGGTTTCAAGGATCATAAGCAATAACAAGGTAAGTTATTCTATCTTTCATGCAAGTTAAAATTTGTTCCCCATGTATGCTAGATAGGAATATAACCTTGGAATTCAACTTTGCATGATAATTAGACAAACATAGATCCAAGGTTATTAGGGTTGCATGTACACTTAGGAAGTGTTAGAATGCTCAAAACCCATCAGGTAGTCCTTGGGGTGGCCGCAGACCCATTCAATACAACCATCATTTCCACTCAGACACAGAAAGTGTGTCTGTTTCACCCAATCGTGGAGACTCCCCCCAGTTCACTCCCAAGGGGATGAAACTGGTTCTCGCCCTAAGGTCTCCAGGGCTTCCCGTCTACATTTCTTTTCTCCTGAGGAGTTGAACTCCATCCTTTTGTCTGTCACCCAAACACTTCAAACACCTTCCCAACTGCAGGGCACTTCTTCAGTCCTAGACAGAACTGAGTCGAGGCCAGACTTGACCACGGGTTAAGGAGACCAAGGAAGCTCAGGAAATCCTACTTTGCTTACATCGTTTCCAGGTGGTTTAGGCACAGTGAGCACAAATGTGCAAGGATCTGTAAACCCGAGGGACACCTCGGTGCGCTTTCAAGGTTTTGACGGTGACGAATCAAATGATTCATGGGGACATTACACTCCGGTTTCAGACGCTGATATCAAGAAATATGTCGCTTTCAGTAGGGCATTTCAAGCCAGAAAGGATCAACAAACCAAGCAACTTCAACAGAAACAACAGGAGATAGCAACAGTAGCCAAGTATTGGGCAGACGCCATCAATAACGCTAACACCGTAGCCACCATTCAGAAAGTATAAGAGTGGATATCAACAATGGCTGAGACTGTCCGCAACTCTCAGGCCACTCTTGGTGGTGAAGGTATATCAAAATTCCCTCCAACTCTAACTGTTAGAGATTCTCAAGATGATGGCACCGCGATCGAAGTCAGCTCCGCACCTACATTCGGGAACGACGACTTTGATATCAATGAGGTAATTCAGCCTACCCCTTCTGATGATGATTTAATGATTTTTGATGAGGAAGAAGCTTCGAGTGGCTCTCAACACTCAACCTCCAAGCCGAAAGAGAAGAAGAAGAAAAAGAAGATTGTTGTCTCAAGGAAGGAATTTCTGAGTCTACAAGCCAAAGTAGATCAGATCCTTGTTGCGGTTAAGCCCACACAACCGCAACCTGAAGACATGCCGGGACCGCAGTCCCTTATTGAAAGAATTGAGAGACTTGAAACCCGTGAACGACTAGCTGCTGAGCGGATTTCTCTGAAAGTTGAAATGGGAATTCGTTCCCTGGATACAAGTCGTCAGGCTGATCATCAACAGTTTATGGCTGCTGCGGAGCGTCTCATCTCTGAGGTATCCACAATCAAGAAAGATCTTCAAATAGCCAGTGCGGATTAGTCCAGTCATTCGAAGAAGCTGATAGATGAAACTCATACTGCTTATGAGTCCACCATCTCGTTCCTCCAATCTACAATCAACAGACTTCAACGCTCTTCATCTTCCAACTTTCATGGTCCTGAGATTCTTCAACTTACCAAGGAGATTCATCGACTACTCTTCAACCCCGCCATCCCAAACAATCAGCAACTGGCTGATGCACTCAAAGCTCCATTCCAGAAGGTATGTGCTAAAGTCGATGGTCTTAAGCAATGGCTTGAGGAATCCCCACCTCTGCATTCCTGAAGAGGGGGAAGTGGTGAAGACCATCATCATTCAGATAACATTTCTCACCAACATACGAACTCCCCTATCATAAATGACAAAATTACTACACCGCAACCATTTCCTCAAAAGAGTCCAAGCCATCAAACTCCACCGCAACATCAGTCTCCACTGTAAAAGGAAATCATTCAAGACACCAATCCTTCTCCTGAGCGACCAGAGACCCCTCCCCATTTCAAGAACCTAGAATCCAACATGTCATCCGAACATTCCAATGACTCTCCCGCAACGAAATAGAAGAAAGCAGATTGGAAAGCAGCCAAATTTCCTGAGCTTATCTGAAGAGAAAACGGATTCGACATCACCATGGATGAATCCTTAGTCAATTCTTGGATCAACCCCCACCGAAGTCTACTGGATGATGACTATAAACCCTACCTTACTTATGCTGAACCCCCATCCAACGGTTACTGGGATGTTCCAATCTCTCCCAATGCCAAATACTTCACTGTATTTGAGCAGTTTGACCGCAGCCTACCTGATCACAAGAGACTGCCCATGGAATTTGAAAGACTCAATCTATTCCATGACAAACATGCTTCTTCCATAGAGAAAATCTGGTCTAATGATAGACCATCCACAGTCAAGAACTTTAAGCCCCGGAAATTCATGAAAGCCGACTTCATCCAATATACTCTCACAAGAAGGAATCAGGACTATGTCCGCACCCAATTTGACTTCCCATGTATGAATCCAGAAGAAGTCTTCCTGATAGCAAAGGTATTCCAAAACAAAACTGAAAAGTATCCGAAGATGAAGATAGCATTGGAGAGGGCAAGTACTTTTCTAAGGGAAACTGTCTGTGACTTCGCAAAAATTGATGCAGACATTCACCCTGTTCTTCCCAAAAAGTTCGATCTACCACCACTTGATCCCGCACCGATGGTTACTGAAGGTTTTCAAGAGAGATCTCTGGGTGCAACAAACTTCCCAGATCTTGGAGTCATCTTTAAGCGAAAGGTCGATGAAGCCAAATATTTCATCCCTATGTCTTCCATGAATCGTCTCACAAGGAAGCAAATTGAAGTTTGTCGAACCACAGTTCAAAAGTCAAAACACACAACTGCCGAAGTCAAGTTCGAAATCCTAAGGAGAATCACCTGGTTAGAGAATGTCAGAAAATTTTGGTGGATTCTCATCAAGTTCCTGAAACTCGATAACTGAAGAGAAGTTAAAGAGGTCACTTAGGGGGAAATTGTTGAATCATATAAGTGACCCTCTTGAACTTAGTCTACCGCATATCTCCTAGATCCGCAGTTAACTCCATTCAGCAACTCCATCCGAAGTGTTCATCATCCGCAGTTCACTATCCAATTTTCTAGTTTAGCTCTTTATCTGCTTTATTAGAATACTATCTTTTATCCAGTATGCCTTGCATGGCTACGCATAGATAGTTGAACTAATGTAATATTTGAGTCTCTATATATAAGAGCTCAATCATTCTAATTCACACATCACTAATAACACTTCGCATCTTGAATCTCATATCTTGTGTTATTACTCTCATCTCCTTCTTACTCCCAAAGTTCATATAAGTATAACTGATTATTATCTCCCTTCGGAGCAAGTAATTTTTGACTTAATCACTAAGTTTGATCTCACTTACTAACTTGGTCTGAATGCATTCCTTGTTAAGAATCAACTTATGTGTATACTTGATATAATACATATTGTTATTTATATTTCCTTACATTTCCGCACCTAACCTTCTAATTATCTAACTCTAACTTATTATTATTATTGTTGAGCTTTTAGATCCTTGAGATAAACTATTCCGCAACTATACTTGTTCTAACGTTTGTTCAAGTGTGTCCCAAGTTTTTCTCTCAACATGTATCCTGATATCGAGTATGTTGTTATGATGTAGTGATCTTTTAGATATGTATCCTAGTATCGAGTATGCTATTATGCTATAGTGATCTGTTAGATTTGTATCCTGGTATCGAGTATGTTGTGTGGCCATAGTGATCTGTAGAACCGTATGTTATCTGTACTTTCCGGTTATCCTCTGGTGGAGTGCCCTAGGGACTGTCTGTGGTCACATAGGATAGACTGAGAACTCTTGATTTAGGCTTTCTTGCATGTTCCCTGTTTGGTTGTGGCTCTAGAGTAGGATCATCTGTTCGGGAGGCTATCTCACATGTTGTTACTTATGGTTACACATTTCATTGAGGATGGTTGGTAACAGGATTGTATGCTGTGAGAGGACTTGTAGGCGGTAGTGAGTTGTACGTTTGATGTTTGCATGTATTATGTGCCTACTTAATCCTTGTTTATTTATATGTCGACATATGATAGTGGTGGGTTGAGGCGGTCCTGCTTTGTGTTGTAAGCCAAGATACTTGGTACTGGCCGGCTATAAGCCGTAGGCACAGAGGCTCTAGAAGAGCGTTTACGTCATGGCGGTAGGCCAACAAACCCTGGGTATTCCAGCCTGATGGCTGATTGGACCTGTAGCATCCAGGCATTCCAACTAGGAGGTTTTGGGCCATTATATATGCTTATATGTTTATCGTATGGAGTATTCGGTGGGAAACTCACTAAGCTTCATGCTTATCCAATTGTTTATTGTTTCAGATATCTTTAGTGATTATGGGAAGGAGAAGGTAGGACTGTACACACTCATCAGCATCAATGAGCATTTCTCGTTCATCATAATACTCTGATTTTGAATAAATGTATTTTTTGGAATAAACATTTTCTTAATAATGAATTTATAGATTGGGAAGTTTTATCTTAATAAAAATGGAAAATTTTTGTTATGAAAAATGGGACATTACAATTTGTGAGCCAAAAGGCATCACTACGAACTCATAATGACCATATTAGGTTCTGAAGGCAGTCCTTGTTAAGTCCTTGAGGCTGATCTTTTATGAACCTCCAAACCCTAGTATCGGCTTTGTGAACTCTAATCTCCATTCCATCTCATATTGTGAGTTAGTGTGGAATTTTGGAGCAAAAGAAGGAGAAGATTGAGAGAATGAGGCAATGATCTAGCAATCTAAGACATCATCTTCAGTTTGGCACTCTCTTGGACTTTTGTAAGTTTTCAAATCCGATTTTTATCTATCTTTGTAGATAGATCTTGAGTTTTGTCCACTTTTCTCCTTATTCATGGATGTTCCAATTGATGGACTTCATAAAGTTTGTAACTTTATGAATCTCCAGGTCAAGATGAGCTTAGAGTGGGCTAGATCTAGTCTTTAGCCAAGCTTTGATGCCATGCATGGAGTTTAGGTCATACTTCCCCCTTTTAACCCATTTTTGTTTCAATACATGCATGTCTATAAAGCACCCACCTTTGGGACGTTTTTGAGGCTAGAATCTCTTCTGGAAAAGTTGGGTTGCAGATCTCCAGGATTTTGTGCTTAATGGTTAAGCCTTTGAGTTTTAAAGCTTTGTGGAAGGGTTTTTGAGCATTTGGAGTAGCCCCAAAGGATAAAGTTGGAAACTGTAGCCTTTTAGACACATTTCGAGTTTAGATCTAAGCCTTAGAGTCCATGGAATCGAAAAATCAACTGTATGTGTTAAGTTGGTGAAAACTCAACGAGTTGTCCAGCCAACTCGGCGAGTTGGCTGGGGTTTGTCCCGACTTTCTGAGTATTGTAGAACTCGACGAGTTCAAGGGGTGCACTCGACGATTTGGGTCGACATGGAATGTTTACCTTGACCGTTGATTTTGACTTTGACCATGGTTGACCAAGTTGGACTTTTGAGGGCATTTTGGGTATTTTGAGGTTTCGATGGGTTGGTCATGATTGTTGTAGGCTTTGAGTGGGGATTTGAGATTCAGAGTTAGATCTTATCAGTTTAGCTACTTGTGAGGTGAGTTTTCCTCACTGTATGGTATATATATGCATGAAAGTCTTGATATGCTACTTTGGTAGATCTGTAGGATTACCTTTGATACTGTCTGTTTATTTGTATATGATATTATTTGTTATATGTCGACATATTGTGTGGGTTGGGTTGAAGTTGTACTGCTCTGTGCTGTAGCCAACAAACCCTGGAGTATGCCAAATATGAGTTGAGGGCCAGGGAGGGCTTGTGAGACTCATACTGAGGACTCATGAGCATTCCAGATATGAGCTGAGGGTCGGGAAGGGCATGTTAGACTCGTACTGAGGGCTTAGCGGTATTCAGTCCAAGGATTGATCAGGCCAGGGAGGAAGGCAGACATAAGTTGTTGGCTGAGGGCAAGCCAGACTTATGTTGTGGGCTCAGGGGTAATCTAGTCTGTTAAGCTGTGGACCCATTGCATGTTGTTATTACATTTGTGCTATTTGTTATGTATCGGTATTCTGGGGGAACTCACTAAGCTTTAGGCTTACAGTTTTTGGATTATATTCCAGGTACTTCTGAGGATCACAGGAAGGCGAAGGCGTGATCATGCACCTCCTAATATTTTGTTTTACGATTTTGGGATTTCTCTAATGTGAAACTTATTTTGAAACAATTTGTAAACAATGATGGTTTGGGGTTTATTTTAAAAGTTTAAAATTTTCAAGAATTTTACGAATGTTACATTCCTTCAAGTCAATCTTCTTTCACAACATTCTTATTGTTCCTCAAATATCTTTGCATTGATTATACTCTAAGGTTTCTTCATTTATTATCTTGAATACTTTGTTGAATATAATTTTAAAGTGTTAACTGGTATTACCAGATTCGACTAGAACCTTTATTATTAGCAGACGTTGATCTTAAATTTTAAATCAAGGTTTGAGTTTTCAAACCTAGTACTTGCGCAATGATTATTTATTCCCACACCATGCAAGACCATAAAGTTGGAAACTTTATGATTAAGGACGTTAGTTTAATGTTGGATCTAGAATTTGAGCAAAAGGGCTTAAGGAATAGGCTCTTAATGGATGAATGGAGTACATGCAGCATAAGCTAGGCATAACCCAGGTACGCTGGGCGTGCTGATTCAACTAGCCTGTAATTTGGGTCAACACTCGTGTACGCGACGCTTACGAGCTGAGTACGTTGGCATACTCAGTAGCGTTGGCAAAGTTTGACTTTTGATTTTCCGACTTTGACCAAGCTTGACTTAAGGGTATTTTGGGTATTTTTGAGCCATAGTTAATTCTTGGTCTCTATCCGTTGAATAAGTAACCAGTAGAGGGGGCGTACTCAACCAAACTTAGACTTTCACTTTTCTTGACTCCGTTGACCATTGAATTTTTGACCAAATTTGACATTAGGTCAAACTTGATGGTTTTGATTGGTGATTAAGATTTTATTGATTATGATGTTAGTGGATCCGTAGGAGCAAGCAATGTTCTCGGGTTCTTCATTTTAGGTGAGTTTCGCCTCATTGTACCGTGGGTCGAAGGCACCAATGTCGGCCCACTAGAAGAATTCCTTAGGGAATGTATAAAGTCATGTAGGATAGACTGAGAACTCTTGGTCTAGGCTCTCATACATGTTCCTTATTTGGTTGTGGTTCTAGAGTAGGACCACCTGTCCGGTTGGCTATCTCAACTCTGAATATATATATATATATATATATATATATATATATATATTATAAACCATACATATCAAAAGTCTTAAACACAATTTATTATGCATGAAGTACAATAAAATAAAACATCTCTTAAAAAATTGTCTTAAAGACAAATTACAATGCATGATTTACAATACTTAAATGCATCACACTCCCCACATCACAACTTACACCAGATAAAAAAAGTCTTTGTATTCATATTCTGACGTGGCAGAAGATAAATGGATGAACACCATATCACACGGATTGCCAATGTTTTTTCCTTTTGTCTGCATACCATTGATTATGTATAACAATCCAAAGGTGCATCGTTTACTTCATAGACACAATATACACTCACATTGAAAGCACAACCACACTCATATATCAAAGCATTTATACAACTGAACATGACAATATCACACTCCATTCTTTCTCTTTGTCTCTCTTTCAAGCTGTCACCGCTGACCACTCCACTCCTCCCCACTACCTACACAATTTTGTCATGACGATCGACCCATGTCCGTTTTACCGACATCATCCCAACGTAACATCTTCTTCTCTGCGCCTCCACCATGGATGTTGTCAAAACCTTAGATCTGAAAAACCCAATAATCTCCAATGGTCGCGATTCACCACCAGCACTATTAAGTGGTCGATACATTTATCTTCCTGCACCTCTTTCTGTGTTTCTCTCTCTAGGAATACCTAGATCTGAAGAAACCCAACAAACCACCGTTCGCAAAATCGCCAGGCCTCCACTAACAACCATCAGATCTAACCCGTCGACTACATATTGGCTTTCAGTTTTAGTGTTTACATCTGCCTTCATCTCCGACAACTCTTTATCTCTTACAATCTATCAACATGTTTCCGGTTTGTGTGTTTGATGAAGTTTGGTTTTATTCCTTTTTATTAGGTCTGGAACTAAGAAAGATCAACAGATCAAGGCAGATGTTGGTATTTCTCTTCACCGCCGTGGAATTTCCTACTGTTTTCAAACCATAGAACACGTTAGAGTGACAAAGAGAGAACATAATAACAGGGTTTAGATTGGTTTAGGATGCTTTATGTATTATGTATCTTAAATTTTATGATTATGATAAAGGTTCTTTGGGTCCGAATTAAATTCTATAAACAAAAGAAATATGCGTCCAATGGGTTTTCGAATTGTGATTGTTTCATTAATTTATTTATTTACTATTTACAACACCTATTGCATATGTACAACTTCTATGTCTTTTAATATCTTAGACATGATTTTATTTGTGGGTTTTTAATATGATTAGGTAAAAGAATTTTGTATGCATGAACCGATAAAATCAAAATAGCACACGATTGTAAAGCTTTTTTTGTTATTTCTTTTTTGTAAAATTTGAATTTCATATTATCAATCTATAAAGCTTATTTTAAAAAAAAATATATATATATTAAAGTTTTTTAATCTATTTATTTATCATAAACATTAATTGCAACTTATATTATTTAACTATTATTTTTTATAAGATTTGTTGAAGAAAAACTGATTGCAAAAACTCTTATATTAAATATATTTTTTTGTTTGTATTTTGAAAATAAAGAATGTTTGAAAATTTTAATATTGTGGATAGTAAAAAATAATAACGATGAATATATTGTAGCACCTTTTATTTTATTAAGAATTTATAGCATAAATGTTTAAACTAAAGCAAACACATCGTTGTCAAACTTTTTTAAATTATAAGTATGAAAAAAGATTACGTTTAAAAGTTTTAAAAATTATAATATATATACAAAAACTATTTCTTTTTATACAGTTAGTTTGATTTTATCAGTTTATAAAAATTAGCAATATCATTTAAATATAAGTTTATTCCCTTAGCTTACATAAAATAAGTTAGAAAGTAAGATATCATTTTTACCAAGATTTGCTAAATATATGATGTCACTGTAGTTGTCAAGTTAGGAAAAGATTGTAAAAAATGGTAAAAGATTAAATGAGAAAATAATAATTCTTACCAGCTATCAAATATAAAAGAAAGCTATGTCTAGCTTGGTACAATAAAATGAAAGGCAACTCTATTCTTGTAATATTGTATTTCTTTTTTAAAAAGCTATCTATCATGAAAAATTAAAAAAAGTAATATATGATACATCGTTTGTGTAACTTTCATTATATTAATAAAATACTAATTGCGAGAGCAACATACGATATATTGAGTGTAACTATTATGTTTAAATTTATATAAATTATAAAGATAAATTGAGTGTAACTACTGTGTTTAAATTTATATAAATTCTTATATGTTATAAGTCGTGAGAAGAAAAAAATCTTAATGAAGTTACCCTAATTAAATACTCTTTCCGTCCCAATATTATTGTCCACAGACAAAAAACACACATATTAAGAAAAACATTAATTACCACTAACTTTATTTAATAAAATGACAGTTTTGTCCTTACTTTGCATTTAATGTTCCATTAAATGCTTAGTTGGTTAAGTAATAATGAGGGGTATTTTGGTAAAAATGTTATTTATTTTTAAAAGTGAACTATTATTTTGGGACAAACCAAAAAGAAAAGATGAACTATAATTTTGGGACGGAGAGAATATAATATTTTAGTCGATATACATCGTAAATTTTCATTATATTTTTTTTTTCAAATTAAAGTAAATCAATAATATATAAGATCATATAACTTTGAATAAACTTTTACAACTATAAGTTTAATGAAAGTGGAAAAGAAAACTAATTGTATAGAATAAATTATTTGCCCAAAAAAAATATGTTCACTTTTGAAAAAAAACTAAATGTAGAAAATAAACTATTCCAAAAAAAACACCCAAAAGAAAACTAAGAGATGAAAGAAAGTATTTGTCACCGCTGCATCGCACGGGTGCAAAAACGCAAAAGAATGAAAAAAATGAAGAAAAAACAAGATGTAATTTAATATTTAACTCTTCACATATTCATGTCATGTATAGTCTCGCAAAAAAGGTAAAATCATTTATTTTAAACGTAGTTCAATATATTTATATTTGATGTAACATGTTTTTACCATTTCAATTCGAAATGAAACAAATAAAATGAAAATTTATCATCATCTTAACATTATTTGTTAAAGGAAACTAATCGCCATCCACTGTCAGATAAAGAGTAATAGACAAAAATTACTATTTGCTAACCGTCTAAAGACAGCTGATCACCGAAAGGAACAAATCACGGTAATGAAATAAATCAAAGGAAAGAATTTGACGACCACCGAAATGACACTAACTTTCGTTCGGAAACTAATCGCCGGAATGAAACAAATCGTCGCCGCCGCATCGCGCGGGTACGCTACTAGTGTATATATATATATATATATATATATATATATATATATATATATATATATATGATCATGCACTCCTTGGATTTTGATACTTAGTATGTTGCTATGCTGTAGTGATCTGTAAGATTTGTATCCTGATATCGAGTATGTTGTTATGATGTAGTGATCTGTTAGATCTGTATCCTGGTATCGAGTATGTTGTTATGCTATAGTGATCTGTTAGATCTGTATCCTGGTATCGAGTATGTTGCGTGGCCATAGTGATCTGTAGAACCGTATGTTATCTGTACTTTCCGTTTATCCTCTGGTGGAGTGCCCTAGGGACTGTCTGTGGTCACATAGGATAGCCTGAGAACTCTTGATTTAGGCTTTCTTGAATGTTCGTTGTTTGGTTGTGGCTCTAGAGTATGATCATTTGTTCGGGTGGCTATCTTACCTGTTGTTACTTATGGTTACACATTTCATTGAGGATGGTTGGTAACAGGATTGTATGATGTGAGAGGACTTGTAGGCGGTAGTGAGTTGTACATTTGATGTTTGCATGTATTATGTGCCTACTTGTAGGCGGTAGTGGTGGGTTGAGGCGGTCCTGCTTTGTGTTGTAAGCCAAGATACTCGGTGTCGGCCGACTATAAGCCGTAGGCACAGAGGCTCTAAAAGAGCTGTTGGGTCATGGCGGTAGGCTAACAAACCCTGGGTATTCCAGCCTGATGGCTGATTGGACCTGTAGCATGTTGGCACTCCAGTCCAAGGGACTGATTGGGCCTGGGCATTCCAACCAGGAGGTTTTGGGCCATTATGCATGCTTATATGTTTATCGTATGGAGTATTCGGGGGGAAACTCACTAAGCTTCATGCTTATCCAGTTGTTTATTGTTTCAGATATCATCGGTGATTATGGGAAGGAGAAGGTAGGACTATACACACTCATCAGCATCAATGAGCATTTCTCGTTCATCATAATACTCTGATTTTGAATAAATGTAATTTTGGAATAAACAGTTTCTTAATAATGAATTTATAGATTGGGAAGTTTTATCTTAATAAAAATGGAAAATTTTTGTTATGAAAAATGGTACATTACAATTCGTGAGCCAAAAAGGCATCACTACGAACTCATAATGACCATATCGGGTTCTGAAGGCAGTCCTTGGTATATCTTCTTCTCATACATGCATCTGGTGGTATCCTAAACATAGGTCTATCTTGGAAAACCACGATGCTCCTCGGAGCTGGTTGAATAAGCCGTTGATCCTAGGTAAGGGATAACGGTCATTCACCGTGAGTTTATTTAGCTCTCTATAGCTATGCACATCATGTGCGGCCCATCCTTTTTCTTAACAAACAAACTCGGTGCTCCCCACGGAGAACTACTTGGTCGAATGAACCTCTTGCCCATCAGCTCTTGTAGCTGTTTAGACAATTCCTGCGTCTCTGGGGTGTAAGATAATAATGTGCCTTGGCTACAGGTGTGTCAGCAAGAACTAAATCAATCCTAAATTCTACTTGACACTCCAGAGTCACACCAGGCAGTTCCTCGGGAAACACATAGAGGAAATCACAAATTATTGGCACTTCTACCAATGTTCCCTTCTTCTCCTTTTGAGTGTTGATTACATAGGGCAAGAATCCCTCGCATCCATGTTGTATGTATTTTCTGGCCTTCGTGGTGGAACAAAATGCCGACTTTCTTGTAGTACTCTCGCCTTGGATAGTAAGTTGTCCCCCACTTGGAGTCCGAACTCGTACTATCTTCTGCCTACAGTTGATTAGGGCCTCAAACTCGTTCAACCAATCCATGCCTGCTATTATGCTCATCTCTCGCATAGGAATGGGAATAAGGTTTATTGAGGAACTAGCATTACGGATTTCTAAGGTACAACTACGTTAAACTTTTGATGAATTAATCATTCGATCGTCAACTATTTCTACCCTTCAAGGATGATCTAAATTTCCTAAGGTGTGATTAACGTTTTTACTAAACCTAAGCGATACGAAAGAATGACTTGCTCTAAAATAAAATAATACTAATGCAAGCAGGGAGTTGAAACGTATCGACTACGAAATCAGGTGCTTCTTTGGCTTCTTTTGTCGTGAGATGAAAGGCTCGCCCCTTAGCCCTGGGGATTCAGCTCTCCCTTGACATCAGAGATCCATCTAATGGCAGCAATTGGGTTTCTTACACCTTCAAACTCTTGGGACTTGGTGCTATTAAACTCTTGATCAAGCATGTCCTTATCTCCAAACAAGGTAGCAGCAGCAGTGGCAGCAGCCGTATTAGCATCGACATCATACCGCTCAACAAACGGATCAATTAGTTTAGTTTTGATAGCTTCGAAAAATTATGGGATCATCTCTCTCATAGCTGCTGCTACCGTTATGTCTATCAAATCACATATGTCAGCCTCGCTTGGTCCCGACCCTTTCGATCGAGAACTAGAACCGCTTGCTCTTGTGATCAACACCATGTTGAGGAAGAAAAATGAGAGTGGTTTAATACGAATTTATTTTAGTTATCTAGAGATAACACTCAACCCTTTCTAGTTCCTTAGTAACATTGCCACTCTTCTTCATTCCTGTATGGATCTTGTGCTTCTGGTAATACGGGCCCATACTACATTCCACACATATCCATACTAGATTCATGTGACATCCCCATTTTTACGGCCAAAAAAGACCGATTTTGTTTATGCTTTATAAAAATCAGAGTACCTCTTTTAATAAAAATATTGCGGAATTTGTTCCCAGAAAAACATGATAAATACGTTATCAAAGCATTTCCGAAGAAATGTATTTTTATCCATTTTAAAACATTTGGGATGTCATCGTCAATACATAAACATAAGCATAAACAGAACTTACATTCATTTACACTGGTGATCTACATCTCTTTTAAATCCCTCAGTGTAAAGTAGCTTCATATCGACACATGTGATACAAATAAGCTTGAGTGGGTCAGGTTGGGAAACCTGGTGAGTACATAGGGTTTTCAACCCACAATAATGTAATTATTATGTTAAACATCAAACAATCAACCCAATTACCCATCCCCATTATCTTCTTTACTCTTAAGGATCTACCATAAGATTTAGCTATTCCTCGTTCATTCATTCCTAAGGAGTATCCTAAGGAATCGACACTAAGTTTGTATAGTCGCCAGGGTTTATCTCGTTTATTGACAGTATCGTTTTCGAGAGTCCACTCGTAATACCTGTCAATGGGTTTTTAGAGTACACCGGGTGAACACATCGTTCACAACACCTACAGGTTGCGAGCCTGCTAGTGTTCTACTAGACTGTCTAGAATAGTCCGTGGTTGTCATCCATACTCTGCTAGATGACGGGGCCATCGCTTGGGTCATCGCTTGGCTCATCGTTTGGCTCATCGTTTTGGCTCATCGTTTTGGTTCATCGCTTTGGCTCATTGTTTTGGCTCATCGTTTTGGCTCATCGCTTTGGCTCATCGTTTTGGCTCATCGTTTTGGCTCATCGCTTTGGCTCATCGTATTGGCTCGTCGCTTAGGTCATTGCTTCGCACCATATTTTATCACTCATATATCATCGCTCATTATTCATCTCATCTTTCATCGCTCATCATTTATATCATCTTTCATCGCTCATCATTTATCTCACCTCTAATCTACCCGTGTTTTACCCAACACATTTTGTAGATATAAAATACATATATACAGTTTAGATCATTTAAACATGTATAAAACGTTTCATCCAGCATAGACAACAAGTATTCAAACAGTATACACACATAGCACGTAATTTATATAAAATACTTCATATCTATGTGTAAGATGAAAGTAACTATGCACTCACCTGATAAGGTGGTGACTCGGTACTCGGACAACGCTTTGTTACTCTTAAAACAATTTTCCCTTGACAAAGCCTAGTATCATTACCACTAGAGTTTAGTCTAATATTCACCGAGACTAAATAATAGTCTAGCTATTATTACTATTATATAAGCGTTAAACAATACTCTTCACCCACTATGTACAAACAGGGCCCAGACATGGAACACCGGAGGGTAGGATCATTTTGGCATATAGCACTTCTGAATCCAGCAACCCAAGCGGCTCTCCAAACCAGATTCCCCGTACCGCGAGTGGTTAAAAAGATATTATAACGACACTTATATAACCCATAATAATATCCCAAATAATTATTATAAGGTCCTAATAACATTACTATATTTAAATAAAAGCTATATTAAATATAGTATAGGCGTAGCTCACTTACAACAGGTTTTTATTAAAAACCGGGCTTCGTTGGAGCAGCGTTTCCGAGCCGAAAACTTTTCTTCTCGGAGCCGTCGGGCGCTCCGTGGCTTCCTTCTCGTGCTAGGGAGGTTCCCTAGACTTGGGAGGAGTTTAAGGAGGCTAGAGAGAAGTTAGAGAGAGAAAGCAAGGCTTATGGTGTGAAGAAAATATGAAGAGTTCACCCTTTATTTATAGGGATTTTATAGTAAAGTAGCCCCTAAGTTTCGTCCGTATCTTCCGCGTACGAGTTCCGTTTTCTACGTTATTTATATCCACACGTTGGTATTTATGAGTAATACAACTTTCATTTAGACCCCGTCGGCTAATTCTCATTCTATCTCAGATTTACAAAACTGTATTCGAATTCGCCGCGCTCCAAAAGTAGAGACTAAACTTCATCCATATCTTTCGCATAAGAGCTCTGTTTTTAACGTTATTTATATCCACGTGTTGGTATTTATGAGTACTACAACTTTCATTTAGACCACGTCGGCTAATTCTCATTCTATCTCAGATTTACAAAACTACATCGAATTCGCCGCGCTTGAAGAGTAGAGACTAAGCTTCGTCCATATCTTTCGCATACGAGCTCCGTTTTTGACTGTCTTTTTATCTTTTAACTCCTATTAACGACATCTTCATTTCTCGTTTAGATTATTTTGGCTAAAAATCGACCGATCTAAAATTCGAATTTCGGGCTGTGCACTCTATGCTAAATCTTTGAAAAATCATAACTTCCTCATACGAAGTCAGATTTGGACGTTTTTTTACGGACGCTCTCATTTTAACATATTATACAACTTTTGTTTAGATTACTAAGGCTAAAATGTCCTCTATCGTAAATTCACTATTTACGTCTCCCGGTGCCATGTCGGTTTTGCCGAAAAACTTCGACGGGTCATAACTTCTTCGTTATAACTCGGATTTCGACGTTCTTTATATGTACGAAACCATTGTGACATATACTATAGCTTGGTTAAGATTATTTATTCTAAATAATCTTCTATTAAAAGGCAATTTTTGATGCTTATTGTCTCTAAATTGACTAGCTCGAATCTGCGGGCGTTACAATTATCTCCCCCTTAGGATGATTACGTCCAGGAATCATCAACAAAACAGGGAAGTACAATGACTCCATACGTTATCTCTTCATCCTAGGTAATAATCGTAACTTATTTGTTCCTTCAAATGAGTATCTAACTCTTGGACTCCTTGACTGCAGGCGGTGCTCGATCTTGCACTTGCTCCCTATCTCACGTTAGACTCCAAATTATGACCTTCAAGTCACAATCTCGATCCTCACTGGATACGAACTTAAGATAAGTTCTTTTATTACTACAATGGAACGATGTTTCATATTCTAATGACCTATTATCGTATTTTGCAAGGCTTAGACTCAGGTCTCTTAGAGTCTTCCAGAACAGACTATACCTTCCTTCATGTTCTATTATGATACAATCATATTTCAACATGTAGCTTTTCTAGCTACCAACTTCTTTAACAATGAGTGCGATACTTCTATTAATCGCTTTGATTTACTTGAATCTTCTGGCTTAAGTAAGATGGTACATCGAACTTGGTTTTCTGAACCACTTAACATACTCATCGTAGTCGGACTCATTTTGATATGACCACTAGGGTTGGAATTACAATCATCTTCTTAGTCATTACCGAAACGATGGTAACGATGTAATTGAATAAAACGATATCAGTTACTAGCTTCTTGGTAACCTTGTGACTTTCCCTGATCCAAGCGTGCGTCTTGTGCTTCCGGTAGTATAGGCCTTTACTATCATTCATACCTACTCATACTCATCCCAAGTATTGTCTCGCAGTTTTCCAAGTCATTATAACAAAATCAATTTTAACACATACAAATGTGTCCAAACAATCATAGAATTTTCCCTAGACTCTACTAGGACCTCTTCCACGCGTATCTTCAATCATTAATTCTACTTCAACTCGGTTGGTGGTGGAAATGTCAGACGATGGGATAACTTCATGGATTATACCAAAAATCTTTCTTTTTGCTAATCGAAAGTGTACTTCTCCCGTACTAGACGTATTATTTATTAGATGCATTCTAAAGGTAAAAATATCACTCTTACGATATCTTCTGATAGGTATCATTCACTATCATAAGCCTTCTCATTTCCTCCATTTGCTCAGTCTGCTATGAGTCCTTATCATGACATTTTATACACCAAGGCAGGCGTTCGGTGTATCGAGACGAGAATAAAGATAGAGGAAGGTTTAGACGCGTATTCCTCCTTATTACCTCGAAAAATTATATGCCAGTTCTAATATCGTAATTAAACGTTTAGAAATCTGAACAATTAAAATTTCCAGATCAGGTCGGCAACAGACCATAGATTCGATCAAACGATAGCATAAAGCATCACAAATTATTAAGCACATAAAAGAATGTTAGGCATCTTCCCTAAATAAGGTACTGCTTGTGTCTATTTAGGTGTACTACCTAAAATATATTAGACACACTCCTCACGATCATCGCTTAACATTCTAAGTTTAAGTCTAGAAATAAATCATTATTCCTAGTTCGCTTAAACTAATGCTCTGATACCAACTGTGACATCCCCATTTTTATGGCCAGAAAAGACCGATTTTGTTTATGCTTTATAAAAATCAGACTACCTCTTTTAATAAAAATGTTGCGGAATTTGTTCCCAGAAAAACATGATAAATACGTTATCAAAGCATTTCCGAAGAAATGTATTTTTATCCATTTTAAAACATTTGGGATGTCATCGTCAATACAGAAACATAAGCATAAACAGAACTTACATTCATTTACACTGGTGATCTACATGTCTTTTAAATCCCTCAGTGTAAAGTAGCTTCATATCGACACCTGTGATACAAATAAGCTTGAGTGGGTCAGGTTGGGAAACCTGGTGAGTACATAGGGTTTTCAACCCACAATAATATAATTATTATGTTAAACATCAAACAATCAACCCAATTACCCATCCCCATTATCTTCTTTACTCTTAAGGATCTACCATAAGATTTAGCTATTCCTCGTTCATTCATTCCTAAGGAGTATCCTAAGGAATCGGCACTAAGTTTGCATAGTCGCTAGGGTTTATCTCGTTTATTGACAGTATCGTTTTCGAGAGTCCACTTGTAATACCTGTCAATGGGTTTTTAGAGTACACCGGGTGAACACATCGTTGACAACACCTACAGGTTGCGAGCCTGCTAGTGTTCCACTAGACTGTCTAGAATAGTCCGTGGCTGTCATCCATACTCTGCTAGATGACGGGGCCATCGCTTAGGTCATCGTTTGGCTCATCGTTTGGCTCATTGTTTTGGCTCATCGTTTTTGCTCATCGCTTTGGATCATTGTTTTGGCTCATCGTTTTGGCTCATCGCTTTGGCTCATCGTTTTGGCTCATCGTTTTGGCTCATCGCTTTGGCTCATCGTATTGGCTCATCGCTTTGGCTCATTGCTTAGGTCATCGCTTCGCACCATATTTTATCACTCATATATCATCGCTCATTATTCATCTCATCTTTCATCGCTCATCATTTATCTCATCTTTCATCGCTCATCATTTATCTCACTTCTAATCTACCCATGTTTTACCCAACACATTTTGTAGATATAAAATAGATATACAGTTTAGATCATTTAAACATGTATAAAACGTTTCATCCAGGATAGACAGCAAGTATTCAGACAGTATACATACATGGCACATAATTTATATAAAATACTTCATATCTATGTGTAAGATGAAAGTAACTATGCACTCACCTGATAAGGTGGTGACTCGGTACTCGGACAGCGCTTCGTTACTCTTAAAACAATTTTCCCTTGACAAAACCTAGTATCATTACCACTAGAGTTTAGTCTAATATTCACCGAGACTAATTAATAGTCTAGCTATTATTACTATTATATAAGTGTTAAACAATACTCTTCACCCACTATGTACAAACAGGGGCCAGACATGGAACACCGGAGGGCAGGATCATTTTGGCATATAGCACTTCTGAATCCAGCAACCCAAGCGGCCCTCCAAACCAGATTCCCCGTACCGCGAGTGGTTAAAAAGATATTATAACGACACTTATATAACCCATAACAATATCCCAAATAATTATTATAAGGTCCTAATAACATTACTATATTTAAATAAAAGCTATATTAAATATAGTATAGGCGTAGCTCACTTACAGCGGGTTTTTCTTAAAAACCGGGCTTCGCTGGAGCAGCGTTTCCGAGCCGAGAGCTTTTCTTCTCGGAGCCGTCGGGCGCTCCGTGGCTTCCTTCTCGTGCTAGGGAGGTTCCCTAGACTTGGGAGGAGTTTAGGGAGGCTAGAGAGAAGTTAGAGAGAGAAAGCAAGGCTTATGGTGTGAAGAAAATATAAAGAGTTCACCCTTTATTTATAGGGATTTTATAGTAAAGTAGCCCCTAAGTTTCGTCCGTATCTTCCGTGTATGAGCTCCGTTTTCTACGTTATTTATATCCACATGTTGGTATTTACGAGTACTACAACTTTCATTTAGACCCCGTCGGCTAATTCTCATTCTATCTCAGATTTACAAAACTGTATTCGAATTCGCCGCGCTCGAAAAGTAGAGACTAAGCTTCTTCCATATCTTTCGCATACGAGCTCTGTTTTTAACATTATTTATATCCACGTGTTGGTATTTATGAGTACTACAACTTTCATTTAGACCACGTCGGCTAATTCTCATTCTATCTCAGATTTACAAAACTACATCGAATTCGCCGCGCTTGAAGAGTAGAGACTAAGCTTCGTCCATATATTTCGCATACGAGCTCCGTTTTCGACTGTCTTTTTATCTTTTAACTCCTATTAACGATATCTTCATTTCTCGTTTAGATTATTTTGGCTAAAAATCGACCGATCTAAAATTCGAATTTCGGGCTGTGCACTCTATGCTAAATCTTTGAAAAATCATAACTTCCTCATACGAAGTCAGATTTGGACGTTTTTTTTACGGACGCTCTCATTTTAACATATTATACGACTTTTGTTTAGATTACTAAGGCTAAAAAGTCCTCTATCGTAGATTCACTATTTACATCTCCCGGTGCCATGTCGGTTTTGCCGAAAAACTTCGACGGGTCATAACTTCTTCGTTATAACTCGGATTTCGGCGTTCTTGATATGTACGAAACCCTTGTGACATATAATATAGCTTGGTTAAGATTATTTATTCTAAATAATCTTCTATTAGAAAGCCATTTTTGATGCTTATTGTCTCTAAATTGACTAGCCCGAATCTGCGGGCGTTACAATTCAAGAATTGCCCCAATGTTTTGTAAGTTACTACACTCTCTGATCTACTGTCCTTTTCACAAACTTAGTGCTTAAGGATCTAACTACTCTCATTCCTGGATGTACTTCCTAGGATCTCACAATCTCTTGTTATCGGTCGTGGAAGAACTTCTACTAATACCAACTAACTAGCAGACGAAATAAAATTACATGCCATAGGATCAAACAATATGTTCACTGGAAGGTCTGACACTACAGTGGTTGGACACAAATGAGAGTTGTGAAATAACACCAAATCAGGCAGTCTAAAGCTATCTAATTCTAGAGCATGCAACCTAGCGTATTTTGTCAAATAACTACTTGGCATTACTAAAGGTTCTAAGCAGCATAAGCAAGCCCCTAGACTATAAGGCATCTTAGCTATCAGGAAATTCTAATCTATAATTCCTGGAAACATCCCTAGCCTACATACTACCATGTATTTGTAACGAATCATATATCAGCAGATATGACAATATGAATATTTCGGGAATCACTACTCCTTTCTCAGCTCCGCATGACTATACGCATCGCACCACTTTTTTCTTTATATCATTTCTTTGATAAAAAAATTTGTTTAAGATATTCAGATCCTTAGTTTGAGTCTGGAATCATACGAGTGTTCATCCAATTCGCACAAACCAAAGCTATGATACCAACTTGTTACGTCTCGAATTTCAAAGGAAATTTTTTCATTTTTATTTATTAAAATATAAGTCTTACAGAACATTACAATTCTTTATTATATAAAAGAGTATCTTAGTAGAAGTCTATAAAACTTTATTGATGCTTCGATGCCGATATAGTCATGCGTGAGCCTTTCCAAGGTCAGATGAACAACCTGTAAAGCAGTTATTCAACAACTGTAAGCCGAGGCTTAGTGAATTCCTTCAAAATACTACATACCACAACACATATACAATTCATACACACAATGGCCTTCAACATATAGTTATTCCGCCCTTTGGCCTTCTGCATAAATTTGATCCGCCCCATTTGGCCTAAAACATATAGTTGGTACGCACCTTGTCCTTTAGCATAAAACAAGTCCGCCCAAGTCTATTCGCCTACAGCACGAAGTTGGTCCGCCCTCAATTCCCACATAATATATTAACACGTATAACAAACATTATTCCTATGTTACAAGCAACTATCTAACCTAATTGCTTAAGTTTATACTATAGGAATCTATATCCTAACATGTAGTGGATACATACTGGAGTATCAAATATAGTGAGGTGAACTCACCTAGACAGATTCTCAGGGGATAAACAGTTAGCCAGACAGTTTAGCTGACGACCAACACTTCAACGAGGATTGACCTATATTACTATAGTTTATTAGTTTTATGGGAATCTGTAATGTAGGATAGATCCGAATGAATACCGATAGTTCTATGAAATAAGGATCCGCCAGGCTGGACAGTTGGGAGGCAAGATCAGTTCAGCGTATAGCTTTTTTGACCAAGCCAATGTGACCATTCTAGTCACCTTTCTCGTAACTATATCAATTAGTATATTGACTTGGAATTACTGATAAATATTATTTATAGGTTTACATTAATGACTTATGACTATAAATATAAGTTACACTAAAATGGAGAGAGTGTATCTCATCTTACAGAGGTTCTAGCAAAAACTATGAAAAATACGCGAACATAATCCCGACTCGAACACTTCTATTTTCCGAGCACACCGGGAGCTTAGAACGTTACTAATATACCCCAAAAGTTGGTAGAAAGTCAGACTCGAAGGAACTAAAGAGAGTTAAGAGAGAAATATGAAAATTAGGGTGATTTCCGGAAGGGTATTTATATGGGAGAGGGAGGGGTGCTACACAAGGCCAACGGGTACACCGCATACTTGGCCCTTGTTGGCTCCTGTATCCTTTTGACATGTGTCGCATGCCGATGATTCCACCTCTCTTCTTCTAGACGGTGACACTTGTCACACTCTTGGAGGGAATGAAAGGTCAGCCTTCCACGTGGAGCACTCTGGTGCTGCCACGTCATCAGCACAGGTGATTTCTCGCAGATCTTCGGACGACCATAACTTTTGCTTATGAACTCCGTTTTTGTTGTTCTTTATATCATCGGAAATCTATCACCGAGATCAACAACTTTTATTAAGACCTTAATAGCTAATTCTTGCTCTATCAAAAATTTATACTTTCATAGGCTTAGACTACTAAGATTGTTAAGGGAATCATAACTTCCTCTCATGAAGTCAGATTTGGACGTTCTAAATATGTATGATCTAGGTTTTACGACTACTATGAATCTCATTTAGATTACTTAAGCTAATAAGCCACCTATCTAAAACTCACTTTTTCGATATGCTGAGTCGCGTCGGTTTAAACGAAAAACTTCGAAATATAAATTCTTCATACGAAGTCGGATTTAGGCGTTCTATATATCTACAGAAATTGTATTCACTTTTCCTACATGTCTATGACAATTATTTTGGCTCAAGATTAATATATTTTTATTTCGTATTTTATAATAATTACAATCTACGACTTTGGTAAAAATGGGGTGTTACATCAGATATATGTTGATTACATCATCTTTGGATCGAACGATCAAACAATGGTTGCTGACTTTGCCAGACTGATGGTTAGCCGATTCCAAATGAGGAAGAATCATGAGTTAAGTTTCTTCCTCAGATTGCAAGTCAAACAAACAAATTGAGGAATCTTTATTGACCAAGAGCAATACATTTTCAAACTTCTGAAGAAGTATTCAATGGACACTTGTGCCTCTACAAAGCTTTAATGGGTTTCAAATACAAGATCGTTTCTGACACATCTGGTGAAGCCGTTAATCAAAAGAAGTATAGGGTAATGATCAAATCTTTGCTATACCTCACTGTTTGTCGCCCTGACATCATATTCTCAGCCTGCTTGTGAAGCAAATTTTCCGATATCTCAAAGGAACAAAGAGCTTTGGAATTCAGTACCCTGCAAATGAAAGCTTTTTGTTGCAAGCTTATTCGGATTCCAATTATGGTGACTCAACTTGATCATAAGAGCAAATCCGATGGATGTCAATTTCTTGGTAGAAGATTGGTTAGTTGGACGTCCAAGAAGAATAAGTGCATCACACTTTCAACAGATAAAGCGGAATACATGGCTGCTGGAAGCAACACTTCTTGAGTTTTGTGGATGAAATCTTATCTTTTAGACTATGGTTTCCTATTTCGGCGAATTCCAATCTATTGCGATTCTCAAACTGCCATTGTGATTTCTCATAAACCGATCCAGCACTCCATGACTAAGCACATCGATATTCGATATCATTTTATTAAAGATCATGTCTTAAATGGCAACATTGAGCTCACTTTTGTTCGAAATGATGATGAGATCGCTGATGTCTTTACCAAAGCATTGCATGAGACAAAATTCAACAGTTTTCTGAACAAAAGAGGAATGACGCTGCCCGATCCTCATTTTTTCAAATAAGTTTACACTCTCTGATGGAAAACATTGGAAAATTAAATAATTCCGAGCTAAATACTTTTCTCTTCGAAAATATATCTTCTCGGAAAATAAAGGATCGGTATATGTATTCTTGAGCTAAATAATTTTCTCGTGGAAATCTCCTTTTTCAGTGATGTTGAGAAGCTCTTTATTGAGATTCGAAATTTCATATTGCGATATCTCCATGATAAATTCATCTCGAAATTTAAATCCGAAATAATAATGTGATTTTGCCTCTCTCTCTCTCTCCCTCTCTCTCTCTCGGAGGTCTAATCCTTTAGCTCCAGGAATTTTCTCAAATCTCTTTCAAACTATAAGACCTCTAAGATCTTCCATGTAACTTTTGTTATTGATATCCATTCAAGAATTTGTGCCTCATCTCGGGTTACTTTCAAACATTAGTGATTGATTTCAATTTCTCAGAAGCATCTTATGTTTGCTGTCTTTCATAATTTCACCAATCCGACCTCATAAATGAATAACTCAATTTTAAGTTTTCCATTTAATTCTATTTAGTGAAGGGTCAATAATATTTCCAACGGATAAATGATTATCTTTTAATTACAATAAGCATGCCTTGGCACGAAAAATAAGAAATTTACTGAGTAGTTTTACAGAACCGAGTCGACAGTTACCCTTTTTGCACAAACAAACATCCTCTCACTTTGGGTTTTACTGTCACTTTAGGGGGTAATTGAGTACCCGGCATTAAATTCAACCCGTTTCGGATTCGGGTGCCATTATTGGTTCTCTGACACGAATCGAAACAAATGTAACTATATAAGGATTTTGAATCCAGATCGTCCCCTCTTCATGCTTTTTATCTCTTTCTACCTTAGAAATTTCTCTCTATACTCTGTGTTCATCTTCAAGCTCTCAAACTGAAAAATGGCATCAAAATCTGCAAAATCTCCATCGAAGAAGAAATCCTCAAAAGTATTTGTCACATCTTCTTCTACTGAGCCAATCTTAAGGGACACAAATCAACTCTTCTCACTCGATCCTCATGATTACGATGGATATATATCAGAGTTATGATCAAGGTCATCTCCCGCCATCCGATCGCAGTTCGACTAAAAAAAATTCCAAACCCTAACTTCCTTCTCCGTTTACTACACAAAGCCTGTGAGAAAATCAAGACCGATAATGATGTTATTGAGTGCATGATTACTAAACATAGGATTGTCCCTATAACCAAAGGCATTTTTCGTAGAGCCATTGAGGTTTCCCCAAATCCGAAAAAAAAATATTCGAGTTGTTGAACTAACTGTAGGGGAATTCCAAGAGTTTTTTTTTACCAAATTGGATTCAAAGGAATTTAAAATCCATGGAATTCAAGAGGTCATCAGTTCCTGGGTTATGGACGATTCTCATGCATATCATCATAAAAGGTCTTTCTGACAATCATGGAGGCTCAGACTCCATGAGTAAGGACTAGTTGTACGTCATCTACAACATCTTCACCGGTCGAGAAAACATTGTTGATCTACCAGAAGTCTTAGGTAGGACTTTCGGAAGTTTGCACTCCGTCGGAAGACAAACAAGATATCAAGTCTGAGATTATGGGCTCTGAAGGGTCCAGTTAGTGGTTTGGTCTAGGCTTTCATTGTAATAGTTCCTTTTGAGTCTTTAGTATGTTTTAGTGGGTTGTTAGTGAGTTTACGGCCCTGGAGTGAGTTTACGGCCGAAAGCCTGTTTACGGCCATAAACCCTGTTTCCGGCCCAAGTCCACTATATATGGAGGAGTTGTAGGTCATTGTTAGGTTGTTGATGCCACAGAGTTCACGGTCTATTGTATCGAGTTGTACCAGACGTTTTACAACAATAAACGTGTGCAAGCTTGATTTCTCTTCTTTTTCTACTCACATTCTGATTACTTTTGATTGTTTGATTGCTTGATCATTGGTAAAGATCCGTTTTAGGACCTTACAATTGGTATCAGAGCAAGACCGGTGTCAAAGTATCATTCAATCGAGTTTTCAGCCGTTTAAACTGATATTCTTCACTGTTCGAGATTGGTTTTGGTGTTTTCGTTGTTAAAGGGATTGAATCTACTCCAAAATCGCATTTTCGAAGAACTTCTGGGAGTTTACTGCCAAGAGATTATGGCTGTAAACCCAATTTACGACCGTAAACTCAAGAACATTCATAAACCGTAAACAGTGTTCTTGGACCGTAAACAAAGCATCTTCAATAACCATAAACTAAGCTTCAATAATCGTAAACACTCAGACCGTAAACACCCTAACCGTAAACGTCCGACCGTAAACTCTGTTTACGGCCGTAAACACATTAACCGCAAACTCAATTTTGACATTATTTCTGTTTTAATTTCTGATTTAAAATTTAATCACCAATGTGTTGGGTTTTAGTATACTACAAGATCCTATGGTGCACATACAACCCTAAATACCTTGGATCTATGTTTTCTCTATTATACATGCAAATATGAAGTTTCCAAGATATTACCCTATACTAGCATACAAATATCATATACTTGGGTAATAAAATAGATAGAATACATACCTTTTTTTGATGTAACTTGTCTTCATGAAGCTTGAGTGCCTAGTGCCCCAAGTGTGACACCTCAAATGGTTCACACAACACCATGAACACTTGGAATAACCTTGAGAATAAGTATACTTTGGTTCTCTCTAGTGAAATCGGCCTTGCCTTTTTTGTGTACACACACTAGTGCCCATTTCACCAACCAAGGACATCTTTATATAGTGTGGAGATTAGGGTTAAACCCTAATACCCATGACCTTTCATTTCATATGATCCATGGGTTAAACACTCCATGGACTATCCATGAAAGCTTAGCCCAACCTAAATGAACTTGGCCCATCACACACATATATCTTAGAGTCCATATTTAATTAGTTCCTTTTGATCACTTAATTAATTATAAATTAATTCTTGATCAATACTAATTAAATAATATGATTATATATTAATATATTAGAACTTATAATATATTAATATAAATCACTAGTATCCTTTTTCCTCATCTTGTCTATCCAATTGTCCCGATGCCATGCAACCCAAATGGACCATGCCGGGTCGGGTCAAGTACATACCAAATATAGTTATGGACTTAGACATTAATCCAACAGTCTCCCACTTGGATAAGTCTAAAACTATTATTGAGTATGACTTCAAAACCCGACTAGCAATCGTAACTCTCAAAAGCTTCTGTCGAACTCTGACGTGTTAACTGAACTCTGATCTTGTCAATGACTTGTCCATTAGATAAGGGATCATATATTCCTCCATTCTAAATATCATATGGACTGAGACATGGATTATAATCATTCTCTCTGTCCATTTGTTGTTTCCCGATTTTCGATTTATGATGACTGACTGATTGAACAAATCAAATTAGTCCTGGCTTGGCCAAGCACTCACATGTCTCATCACTAAATCATCGAGGGGCCCACAGATACCGCTTTTATCCCGAAGGTAAAAGGAATGGATAAACTTCGACTCATATGGATTGTTCTACTACTTGTTGAATCATAAACAAAGGCACGTTTTATAACATCGAGTTACTAAATGCGTTTTCGTGCAATCAATGTATAACCAACTCATAGTAACAACTCATATCTCTAGGTTTGAATAATATAAGATATTATCGTCTCATGATCACTCGTGATAAAATCCATGAAGTGATTCAAATGAGTGCGGGTTGAATCCAATACTCAGAACTTATGAGCACTCATGAGTGTTGTAGCACCACTTTGTCCACCAACTTGGACCTCTACAAACCAACCCATGACAGTCTTGATTCATATCTACTTCCAACATATGACCGACTGTGGATGGTTTGAATAACTTAATCATTCAGGAAGAGCGACTTAGTTATTCTGGAAGTCAAAACATGCAAAGTGAAACACAAGAATAAATGAATCAAATATGGTATCAAACCCTATGAATATAAATAAACACTTTTATTTATCACCATACTGATTACTCATTATTCATTGTTTCGGTTTTATCAACTTTATACTTGAATTAAAAACACTAGTTGTCCCATGCTCCAAGCATGTACACCATGTTTTTCTTAAACAATAGCTTTGCCATACACCAAGTATGCACTCTATGTTTGTCTATGATCCCTACTTTGTGAAATAAACCAATTGAACATAATTTCAATGATTCTAATTTCACACTCCCAAATCCTTATCGAAAAATGTGAGAATTTCAAATTCCTATCATTTATCGAAATCTGTTTAGATTTTAAACTTATATGCACTGACCCTCCTGTAATGAATATGTACAAAGTCACAAAGACTTGTCAGTCATTATAAGGTATTCCAATGGAGGTCAACTCCATGGAAACTAAGTCTCATATTCAAAGTACATTGCTTTGGACATGCTTCTTGCATTAAGTTTTCTAATCTTACACAGATAACTTCCACCTATGGAGACAACTCCATATTCTTATTTTGACTATCACTTCTGAATAAGAGATGCCTCTTTTCAGAATATGTCAATATGGTCCTTCCAAAATTAGCACTATACTGTCACACCCCCAAAACCTATGAACAGCGGAAACGTTATGGGGTGGTGGACGTCATGTACAGTATCACAACAATGCAAGTAGTAAACAAGCAACAACATCATCCATTGCATTAATAATATAATTTCATAAAAGTGTGTTCTGTCAAGTTTTAAAGACACCAAAACAATATACATCAAAAATATAAGATGAGTCTGGAACGAGCTCCATCTTCTCAAAACCTGGCTCCGGTACCTGTCTACTGGTGACCTGAGAATACAAGTTATTTTGAAAGAGTTTATCAGCTTTAAAGCTGGTGAGATCATAAGTATATTAGTGTCTGTGTTTGTATCAAAGCATTTGTAAGATGTTTTGTAAAATGTACTATATATGTTTGTAAAAAAGTTTGTATTTGTTTGAACTCTCCTAGAAAACCCTATGTTTCCTACTAAAAGTAGCCTTCTACCAAGGCATCTAGTGTCTGTGTGTGTATCTCTTGTAAAAGTGTGTATTTTCCCAAATCCGACTATCATTAACCAAAAATATAGTTTTTACATCATTGTTTATTGTGTGAATAACGCAAAGTAAAATGTAAGGGAAAATGTTATAGTACTATAGTGCTGTATTAAGTAACTACTGCTGTACTAACTACCTTAAGCCAAATGTAAAATTTTAAGGTAACATGTGATCGGCCTGTATCTTGCTACCGACTCAATAGTAAAACGACAATGTAAGATGCCGTAAAAATGACGTTTGGCACCCGTAGACTTGCAAGTCCCACTGTAGCGAGCAGCAAGGTGTAGGATAGTCAATCCAGTATAGATCTATACATAAACTCATACGCTCCCCAATTAAGGAGATTCTGATACAAAAACAGTCATGGCAGGTAGTGCCATGCCCTGTTTAATGGCTCACATAAATGTATTAATGTAAATGTTATGTGATTTGTGTGCTAGCTGTATTGTGTTCTTTCTCTGTCTAGCCTGTATGTTTGTTTCTCGTCATAGTGTCTATTGTTTGTTTCTCATCACTCTGTATTATGTTTGTTTCTCATCACTCTGTTTTATTGACTCATGTATGAACTGACTCATTGTATGTTTCATTGTTCTAGTAATAGTATCTTCCTAAACTACCCCTATGGTAGCTTATTAGCAAAGTATGAACATGTTTGTATACCCTTGCTACCCAAGGGCATGTAACTGAATGAAAGAAATAACCTTTTATATCCATATACATATACATAATATATAACTAGGATTCAAACGACCTTCGGACAACTAACCTTGATACCCTAAGTCCACAACCAAACAAGGAACAGGAAGTAAGGTAGCCTAGCAGTCCTAAGTCCTTTCAATCCTACTTATATAACTATATCTATATAGATACACAGAATATAAGTTTAAAAGAGTTTAAGTAAACATATTTGATAAGTAAAAGAGTTTGTAAAGTAGTTTGAGGTAAAACAGTTTGATAAACAGTTTGAAAAGTAAGAAAACCATTTGGTTGGTAGTTATTAATCATAGGTGATTGATATAATAACTATAGTTGTTCAACTTGTATCCCCCCCTAAAATCATTTAAAAACATTTAAAAGGTTAATTAAGGGGGTATGAACTCACCTGTAGTGAGAGGTTTGGATGAACTGAAGAGATAGGATTGCTAGGTGTCAAGTAAAGACTTGTACACACAGTGATCCTATTTAACATATAAATACACATATATGTATTCAATTAGTCTTTGAAACAACTAATTTATAAAGTTAAGACATCCTAAGACAAGTTAAACACTTTATATAAGTGTTATAAGTCCCAAGGATTGCATCTAAGTGTTGTAGGACCAAGCTATGGGGTTTAGGGTTCAAGGGAACCCCTTTCATGAGTTTACGGTTTCTTGACCATAAGCACATGAGTTTACGGTCGTAAACCCATGAGTTTACGGCCGTAAACTCACACCCTTTTGACCATTTGTTGTTTTGAAGGTTTCTAAGTCCTTAGTAGTGTTTCCATTTGAAGTATAAGTCTATGGAAGAAGTTAGGGCACCATTTCACTCCTAAAAGGAGTTTACGGCCCTAAGACCGTTTCCCTTTGGGTTTACGGTCGTAAACCCCTATGGATGATGGTATTTTGATGTTTACAAGTCCTAAACACATTAAGGTATAAGTGTAGACTAGTTTCCAAGGCTAAGGAAGGGACTAGGGTCACTTTGGCCCCTTAAGAAGGGTTTACGGTCCAAGGCGTTCTTGGACCGTAAACACCTTTGATCTTGGTGTTTCCTTGTGTTTTCTTGATGTAAAGATGTGTAGCAAGCTTAAACATACTCTAGGATAGAAGTACTTACAATATAGAAGCTTGAAATGAGCCAAAAGTCCAAGAACACTAGTGTGTGTTCTTGGTGAAACTTGAAGATCAAGCCTTTTGGACTAATTTTTCGGATAGAAGTGTGTTAAAACACTAGATTAAGTGATATACTAACTCAAAAGGGCTAGAAACACTTACTAGATTGAAGATCTTGAATAAAACTTGGATAGAGTTTGATATTTGTTCTTGAAAAAGTGGAAAAGGGTTAAAAATGGCTAAGTGCCACTTATATACCCCTTTCCCTTAGGGTTTACGGCCGTAAACACCAAGTTTAGGTCGTAAACTCTAAACTTTTGATGTGTCGGGACTTTATTGTTGCACAATAAACCCTAGGGCATCCTCTCTCCTGATCTCTCCTAAAGTATTAATCCTAAAATACTCAAACTTATTCCAAAAAGTCTGAAAATTTAATAGTAACTGTTTTGACTTCTATTGACTTGACATGTTGTACAGAATAGAAATTTCGGGTTGTCACATCATCCCCTCCTTAGAAGGAATTTCGTCTCGAAATTAGAATTTAAGCAAATAAGTAGTTACAGATAACTAAGTAAAAAGACGAGGATATTTCAGTTTTATCTGATCCTCTCGCTCCCAAGTGAATTCAGGTCCTCGCTTGGCGTTCCAGCGAACCTTCACTATCGGGATGCGGCTTTGTTTCGTTTGCTTGACCTCCCGGTCCATGATCTCTACTGGTTCTTCCACGAAGTTGAGGCTCTCGTTGATCTCGATCTCGTCGAGTGGGATTACAAGAGTCTCGTCGTACAGACACTTTTTCAAGTTCGAGACGTGGAAGGTAGAATGTACGTTACTGAGTTCGCTCGGTAAGTTAAGTTTGTAAGCTACAGGGCCGATTCTGGCAAGAATCTTGAAAGGCCCAATGTACCTTGGATTTAGCTTTCCATGCTTTCCGAAGCGTATTAAGCCCTTCCAGGGTGAGACCTTTAATAGAACACGGTCGCCCACCTGGAATTCCAACGGTTTCCTTCGTTTATCAGCGTAGCTTTTCTGTCGGTCTCTGGAGGCTTTCAATCGTTCACGAATCTGAACGATCTTCTCCGTCGTTTCCCGAATGATTTCCGGACCTGTGAGAGTGCTTTCAGGAACTCGTCCCTTAGCTAACTGGGTCTCACCCACCTCGGCCCAGCACAGAGGGGATCTGCACTTGCGGCCGTAGAGGGCCTCGAATGGAGCAGCCTTTATGCTTGTGTGATAACTGTTGTTGTAGGAAAATTCGACAAGGGGTAAATGAGTATCCCATGCTTTCCCAAAGCCAATCACACAGGCTCGTAACATGTCCTCCAAGGTTTGGATAGTCCTCTCACTTTGCCCGTCTGTCTGCGGATGGTAGGCTGTACTCATATCCAGCCTAGTTCCTAGGGAATTTTGTAGCGATTGCCAGAACCTAGAAGTGAACCTACTATCTCTGTCCGAGATAATGGATATAGGAACACCGTGCAGTCGTACAATCTCTCTAATGTAAGTTCTTGTAAGCTTCTCCATCTTGTCTGTCTCTTTGATAGGCAGGAAGTGCGCGGACTTGGTCAATCTGTCGACGATGACCCATATGGTATCAAGTCCACCCGTTGTCTTGGGCAACTTGGTTATGAAATCCATAGTGATCCGCTCCCACTTCCATTATGGGATCTCAAGCTGTTGAAGAAGACCTGAGGGTTTTTGGTACTCGACCTTGACCTTTGCGCAAGTAAGGCATTTACTTACGAAGGTAGCAATCTCTGCTTTCATGTTAGGCCACCAGTATAACTTTTTAAGATCCAGATACATCTTATCTGAACCTGGGTGGACGGAATAACGAGTGTTGTGCGCCTCGTTCATGACCAAGTCTCTGAAACCACCAAGTTTCGGGGTCCAGATCCGATCCATGAGATAATAGGATCCGCCACCTTTGACTTCCAAGTTCTTATCCATCCCTCGAAGGGATTCACTGTTCACATTTTCAGGTTTCAAAGCGTCGAGCTGAGCTGTGTGTATTTGTGTGGATAAGTGTGAATGGATAGTCATAGTCAATGATTTGACTCTACGACCAGAATATTCTTTCCGACTTAGGGCGTCAGCTACTACATTGGCCTTGCCGGGATGATAACGAATTTCGCATTCGTAGTCACTGAGTAGTTCGACCCACCGTCGTTGTCTCATGTTGAGCTCCTTCTGGTCGAATATATGCTGCAGGCTCTTGTGGTCTGTAAAGATTGTGCTCTTCGTACCGTACAGGTAGTGTCTCCAGATCTTCAAAGAAAAAACAACTGCTCCTAGTTCAAGATCGTGGGTCGTGTAGTTGACCTCATGTGTCTTCAGCTGTCTCGACGCATAGGCGATGACCTTACCTCGCTGCATCAGAACACATCCGAGACCTTGGTTCGATGCATCGCAATAGACAACGAAGTCTTCTAGCCCTTCGGGGAGGGATAGTATTGGTGCGGTGCACAAGGCTCGTTTGAACGTTTGGAACGCTCTCTCCTGCTTTTCTTCCCAGTCAAAGGGTACGCCCTTCTGGGTAAGCGTTGTAAGAGGCTTTGCAATGCGGGAGAAGTTCTGAATGAACCTGCGATAGTAGCCAGCGAGGCCTAGAAATTGACGAATTTATGTAGGCGTCTTCGGTGCTGAACAGCTCTCAATGGCTTTGATTTTGGATGGGTCCACGTGGATTCCCTCTTCGCTAACCACGTGCCCTAAGAATTCGACTCCTCGGATCCAAAATTCGCATTTCGAGAACTTCGCATAAAGCTTCTCCGCGCGCAGGGTTTCTAAGACTAATCACAGATGTTGGCTATGCTCCTCCTTACTTCGAGAGTAGATAAGTATGTCATCGATGAAGACGATGACGAACTGATCCATGTAAGGACGACACACCCTATTCATTAAATCCATGAATACTGCGGGTGCGTTTGTTAATCCGAATGACATCACTACGAATTCGTAGTGCCCATAACGAGTTCGGAAGGCCGTCTTCGGAACATCCTCCTCTAGCACTCGTAGTTGGTGATATCCATATCTTAAGTCGATTTTGGAAAAGAAATTCGCCCCTTGAAGTTGATCGAATAAATCGTCGATCTGAGGCAAAGGATAACGATTTTTGATGGTCAGTTTGTTGAGCTCCCTGTAGTCGATGCACATACGAAATGATCCGTCTTTCTTCTTGACGAACAAGACTGGAGCTCCCCAGGGTGAGAAGCTCGGTCTTATAAAGCCTTTGTTGAGCAGCTCGTTAAGTTGATAGGATAGTTCTTGCATCTCTGCAGGTGCTAGACGATAAGGCGATTTGGCTACGGGAGTAGCCCCTGGAACTAAGTCGATTCTGAACTCGACTTGTCGTTGCGGAGGTAATCCTGGTAGCTCTTCTGGAAAGATGTCGGGAAAGTCGCGTACTACTGGAATGTTCTGAATAGGTTTCGTTTCTTGGTTCACATCGACCACATGAGCAAGAAATGCGCGACATTCCTTTCGCAAGGATTTCTGAGCTTGAATGCTCGATATAATAGGAAGGTTTGTACCGGGTTTGTCGCCATATACTACTAGGGTTTTGCCAGACGAAAGATTAAGGCGGACAATCTTTTCATAACACATGATGTCGGCACGAAGAAAACTCAACCAATCCATGCCGATGATGACGTCGAAACTTTTAATTGAGACCGGCATGAGATCGATCGAGAATGAATGGCTATCTAAGGTTAAGGTACACCCTATGAATATGCAGCTAGTGCTCTCTGTCTTCCCATTAGCCATTTCTACTGTGAACGGTTCTTTGAGTGCTCGTGATTTTTGCTTAAGTAAATGAGCAAATTTTTGGTTCACGAAGCTCCTCTCCGCTCCACTATCAAATAGTATACAAGCATAAGAGTTGTCGAGGAGAAACGTACCAGTGACCACTGTGGGGTCGGCAACCGCCTCTTCATGACCTATAGCCAGAACTCTTCCTACTCCACCGGCAGTCCCTGCCTTGGGGCAGTTCCTTTTGTAGTGGCCCACATCGCCACAATTGTAGCAAGCTTGGCCCACTCCAGCGCCGGGGACTTGGGTGATTGGCCTCACCGGAGATTTGCAGAAACGGGCTGTGTGCCCCTTCCTGTTGCAGTTTACACACTGCATTTCCCGGAAGGCTCCCACATGGTGGTAGTTACACTTGTTGCATAGCGGCAAACTTCCAGAATACTGCTTTAATGGAGCAGCAGCAGTGGCAGGTGTTGTCGCACTATGAACTGCCACGATCGGCTGTTTCTTGGCAGCCTTCTTCTTTTTCTTGTCATCCCAGAATTTCCGCTTGGACTCTGCAGTTCTGGCGGTTTCTGAGATGGCCAGGGTGGTTGTTGCAGCCGGGGTACGGACCCCGTGGTCAATTAGCTGCTGTGCCAATCGCTTGGCACTATCAAATGTAGTGGGGCGTGATGACAATACATTTCCCTGGTATGGTGGCACCAGCCCCCATATATATCTCTCGATCTTCTTTCCCTCTGTATGAATCATGTTGGGACAGAGGGCCACCAGTTCACAGAACCTGGCGGTATATGCGACGATGTCGGAGCCCTTCATGGTTAGGCGCCAAAGTTCTCCCTCCAGCTTTTGGATCTCGCCTCTCGGGCAGTACTCCTCAATCATGAGGTCTTTCATGGTGCCCCAGCCCATATCATTTGCCACCACTAGAGATAGTGACTTAACATGGCTATTCCACCATGTTAGGGCTTTTGATTCGAAGGTGCAAGCGGCAAACTTGACCTTGCTTCTCTCCGGGCACGAGCAGATTTCAAAGACCGATTCTGTCTTGTCGAACCATTGTGAGAGTACAATGACTCCGCCAGTTCCCCTAAAGGACAATGGCTTGTAGTTTGTGAAGTCTTTGTAGGAGCACTCTCTCGAGCGCACAGGGGTTTCAACCTGAATAGTCGGAACAGGAGTCCCTCCTCTAGTGGAACTTGAGGAATGATATTCAGCCATGGCTGTAGCCACAGCCGCAGCTATAGCAGCATTTAGAGCTGCTGTATCAAATTGAGGAGTAGGTGGAGTTGGTGCGGGAGGATTGCGTCTTGTTGATTTACGTGGAGGCATCTTTGAACTGAAAGTTTAGAAAGATGAAAACATTGATAAGAATTTGATAGAAATATGATGAGAATGACTCATGGACTAACTCTTCATAGCCCAACAGCGTAATTGAATGAATACTTGAATGAAGATGAAAGCATTTGGATAATAATTTCCATTAGATTAGATATCTGTCAAAGACACTGGGATTACAGATGTAACAAGTTCGGGAAAAATAACCTAGAAGTAGGTCCTACATCAACCAAGATTGGAAAATTTTGACAGAACTACGACCTAATAATTGACCTAACAGGTCTAAGGTTGAACAAGATAGGAAATTAGCCTAAAGTTTTTACATAAACTAGGTTATATCCAAAAGAGAAGTCGATAAGACTCTAATGGCGACGAGAACTGCTAGAGTGAGTTCTTGAATCCGATAGGAGACGCTCTATGTCCCTCACACGCCTATCAGATCTTGCTTGCTGAGTTCGAAGTTCCCTGACTTCGGCTCGGGTTTCAGCAAGTTCCCTCTGAAGCATTGCATTACTAACCTGAGCCCTTTCATGAGCGGACTCCAGCTGGCGAATGCGGACAATGTTAACACCAAAATTGGCATCCACTTCTACTACCCGGTCGATAGCTGCTCGACCCTGCTCGGTGTTCCGAGCAATCCTACGAACCATGATAGGTAGGACCCTATCAGCTGTACCTCCCTCAGTAAGGTTGTAGAAACTTCTGTCTCCATTGTAGGGAAAAGGTTGACCTTGTTTCGGACTCCACCTATTCAAGTTTGTGGCCCACAGAGGTGTGGGTCCTTGGAATGCGGGACGAGGGTTTGGGTTTTGAACAACTGGGGGTTGGTTGTTGACTTCTGGCTCCGATTCGGAACCATCAGAAAAACCTTCAGCTTCATAATCATCTAAAGGGATTGGGTGATTATCTTCTGGTTCTTCTTCCAGCCATCCTACGTTGTCGTGGTTGGGATAGTACGGGTCTCCGTGGGGATGGAATCCAGCCATGATATCTACGCGAGAAAAGGGATATAAGAAATAACTAATTTAGATTAACTAAGTAGATAATTATAAGATGATCTTTATTAGTTGCTTCAATACTTGTTTAAAGCATACTAGTTACATGTAACGCAGACGGGATAGACCTTCGAATAAGTGACCCTAACCCTAAGCCCACAACCAAACAAGGAACAGGAAGTAAGGCAAAGATCACAGATTCTAAGTCTATGACATCCTAGCACATATAACCTTAGTGTATCCACTAAACAACCA
Source organism: Lactuca virosa (assembly GCF_052849685.1). Lineage (NCBI taxonomy): Eukaryota > Viridiplantae > Streptophyta > Magnoliopsida > Asterales > Asteraceae > Lactuca > Lactuca virosa. The sequence continues at coordinate 212,518,051 of NC_136428.1, read as the reverse complement.
TTGATATACTAATAAAGACCTTTAGTTCTCAAATAAGTAATTATTGTAACACAAAATACTCCTATAGTATTTTCAAGTTTAATGTTCTGTTCTACTGTTCTCATTGTAGTAGTGTTGGTAAGTTTTTAGACTTGTTGCAACCTCACAACCACACTTAGGCACATGCTAATCACTCCTCAGATAACGTAGTTGATCAGGCTAAATCTTCCTAGGGTTGACCATATGTCTCTAAGTCTACTTGTGCTGTCCAATAATCGTAATACTTTCGTTCTGTCCTAGTGACACTGATTTTAGTATGAATGCATGTATGTATACTTTATTAAACATTTTATTATTTGAAGTATAAACTCTTCATCAGAGTATTTTAAATCCCGCTTGTGTTTATAGTTCGTATATCTTTAATGGGTTGATACACTCGATTCACTATAAACAATGCTCTGATACCAATCTGTCACACCCCCAAAACCTATGAACAGCGGAAACGTTCTGGGGTGGAGGACGTCATGTACAGTATCACAACAATGCAAGTAGTAAACAAGCAACAACATCATCCATTGCATTAATAATATAATTTCATACAAGTGTGTTCTGTCAAGTTTTAAAGACACCAAAACAATATACATCAAAAATATAAGATGAGTCTGGAACGAGCTCCATCTTCTCAAAACCTGGCTCCGGTACCTGTCTACTGGTGACCTGAGAATACAAGTTATTTTGAAAGAGTTTATTATCTTTAAAGCTGGTGAGATCATAAGTATATTAGTGTCTGTATTTGTATGAAAGCATTTGTAAGATGTTTTGTAAAATGTACTGTATATGTTTGTAAAAAAGTTTGTATTTGTTTGAACTCTCCTAGAAAACCCTATGTTTCCTACTAAAAGTAGCCTTCTACCAAGGCATCTAGTGTCTGTGTGTGTATCTCTTGTAAAAGTGTGTATTTTCCCAAATCCGACTATCATTAACCAAAAATATAGTTTTTACATCATTGTTTATTGTGTGAATAACACAAAGTAAAATGTAAGGGAAAATGTTATAGTACTGTAGTGCTGTATTAAGTAACTACTGCTGTACTAACTACCTTAAGCCAAATGTAAAATTTTAAGGTAACATGTGATCGGCATGTATCTTGCTACCGACTCAATAGTAAAATGACAATGTAAGATGCCGTAAAAATGACGTTTGGCACCCGTAGACTTGCAAGTCCCATTGTAGCGAGCAGCAAGGTGTAGGATAGTCAATCCAGTATAGATCTATACACAAACTCATACGCTCCCCAATTAAGGAGATTCTGATACAAAAACAGTCATGGCAGGTAGTGCCATGCCCTGTTTAATGGCTCACATAAATGTATTAATGTAAATATTATGTGATTTGTGTGCTAGCTATATTGTGTTCTTTCTCTGTCTAGCCTGTATGTTTGTTTCTCGTCATAGTGTCTATTGTTTGTTTCTCATCACTCTGTTTTATTGACTCATGTATGAACTGACTCATTGTATGTTTCATTGTTCTACTAATAGTATCTTCCTAAACTACCCCTATGGTAGCTTACTAGCAATGTATGAACATGTTTGTATACCCTTGCTACCCAAGGGCATGTAACTGAATGAAATAAATAACCTTTTATATCCATATACATATACATAATATATAACTAGGATTCAAACGACCTTCGGACAACTAACCTTGATACCCTAAGTCCACAACCAAACAAGGAACAGGAAGTAAGGTAGCCTAGCAGTCCTAAGTCCTTTCAATCCTACTTATATAACTATATCTATATAGATACACAGAATATAAGTTTAAAAGAGTTTAAGTAAACGTATTTGATAAGTAAAAGAGTTTGTAAAGTAGTTTGAGGTAAAACAGTTTGATAAACAGTTTGAAAAGTAAGAAAACCATTTGGTTGGTAGTTATTAATCATAGGTGATTGATATAATAACTATAGTTGTTCAACTTGTATCCCCCCTAAAAGAATTTAAAAACATTTAAAAGGTTAATTAAGGGGGTATGAACTCACCTGTAGTGAGAGGTTTGGATGAACTGAAGAGATAGGATTGCTAGGTGTCAAGTAAAGACTTGTACACACAGTGATCCTATTTAACATATAAATACACATATATGTACTCAATTAGTCTTTGAAACAACTAATTTATAAAGTTAAGACATCCTAAGACAAGTTAAACACTTTATATAAGTGTTATAAGTCCCAAGGATTGCATCTAAGTGTTGTAGGACCAAGCTATGGGGTTTAGGGTTCAAGGGAACCCCTTTCATGAGTTTACGATTTCTTGACCATAAGCACATGAGTTTACGGTCGTAAACCCATGAGTTTACGGCCGTAAAATCACACCCTTTTGACCATTTGTTGTTTTGAAGGGTTCTAAGTCCTTAGTAGTGTTTCCATTTGAAGTATAAGTCTATGGAAGAAATTAGGGCACCATTTCACTCCTAAAAGGAGTTTACGGCCCTAAGACCGTTTCCCTTTGGGTTTACGGTCGTAAACCCCTATGGATGATGGTATTTTGATGTTTACAAGTCCTAAACACATTAAGGTATAAGTGTAGACTAGTTTCCAAGGCTAAGGAAGGGACTAGGGTCACTTTGGCCCCTTTAGAAGGGTTTACGGTCCAAGGCGTTCTTGGACCGTAAACACCTTTGATCTTGGTGTTTCCTTGTGTTTTCTTGATGTAAAGATGTGTAGCAAGCTTAAACATACTGATAGAAGTACTTACAATATAGAAGCTTGAAATGAGCCAAAAGTCCAAGAACACTAGTGTGTGTTCTTGGTGAAACTTGAAGATCAAGCCTTTTGGACTAATTTTTCGGATAGAAGTGTGTTAAAACACTAGATTAAGTGATATACTAACTCAAAAGGGCTAGAAACACTTACTAGATTGAAGATCTTGAATAAAACTTGGATGATACTTGAGAGAGTTTGATATTTGTTCTTGAAAAAGTGGAAAAGTTAAAAATGGCTAAGTGCCACTTATATACCCCTTTCCCTTAGGGTTTACGGCCGTAAACACCAAGTTTAGGCCGTAAACTCTAAACTTTTGATGTGTCGGGACTTTATTGTTGCACAATAAACCCTAGGGCATCCTCTCTCCTGATCTCTCCTAAAGTATTAATCCTAAAATACTCAAACTTATTCTAAAAACTCTGAAAATTTAACAGTAACTGTTTTGACTTCTATTGACTTGACATGTTGTACAGAATAGAAATTTCGGGTTGTCACATATACTTCCAACTGTCCCTGAGCAACCAATCTTTGGTAAACCTCAGATTGTCCTCGACAATTGTTTAATCATTTTAGTCATATCCAATTCTAGACCTTTTCCCTTCTTAATGCCTCTGGGCATTTGGAAAAATTTAGAAATGACAAATATTATAGCACATGCAATCGATCCTGTACCCAAAGCAAATGGTACACGATTCATGATGTCTCACATAAAGACATGATTCTAGACCAGTCTTTTGCTACAATATTTTTATTTGCCATGTTTTCAAAATTTGACTATGAAGAGGGATGCCGTAATCACAATCGAATTTTAAGAACGCAATATATAGAATTTCCTTAAGTTGAACCAATCCAACATGAAATTCATATATATATTCTTGACTAAAGATGATTAAGGTCTCAATCTAAGCCTTTAGAACTGAAATGAAGTATATCCACTCCCTTAATTATAGCAAAACAACTTTTTCAATCGCTGCAGCCTCACGAATTGAAACTTTTGTTTTCTATAATTAACATTGCTAACTTGCAACACTAACAATAATTATCATGCTCCCACTAACATGATGATTATTAGCATAACACTTATGCTCCCACTAGAAATCAGCTGGACTTCTAGAAATCAATACTTTATTGACTTCCTTACCAAAGTTCAGATTTCTGATACGCGATGCTTTGATAAAACTTTATCAAAATCATACACCTTTCCTTAGATAGCATGCATGTATGTCTAAACAATTTCAGAACTATGAAAAGGGATGCCGTAATCATAGTCTCAATTCTTTAGACCTTTTGCCATCTGCTTCAAATCTACTTAGTGGAAGTGTTTCCTCACCATCATTTTCATGAATCGGAGAGAAACCTTATGACCCTTAGATTTTATGGTGTATGTGTTCTTATCCATGTGAATCGTCAAAACCATAGTCACAAGACAAGGATAATGACAAATCCAAACTCATATGGACTGAACTTATGCAATCTTAACTTCTTGCCACCTGGCAGTACAGGGCCTGCCATTGCTTCCAAGTTGTTATGCAACCAATTGAGAACTTTCAGAACTCTTATGCAAAGCCAACTTTAACTAGAATGGGCACAGAATATGTCAACACGATAGGTTATAAACCTCAAGTCGTGTGCTAGTGAAGAACCTCAGGTTTTATTCTTGATTAGTTCTTGAAATTCTTTTTAGGATCTTTAAGACTCCCACTATCCTCTTGACATATAAGACTATCTTGCCAAATATTCAAGAGATAGTGCGGATTCTTTATCAAGACAAACACTTCACACAATTGGCCTTAGTTGGTCTTTGTTTTATCCAAAACATCACAACTTACCAATTTCAAATGTACAAGAGTTGGACACTTTTACTCTTACATTTGACAAGTGTTTTAAACCTTTCTTTAAGATATGTCACTCAAGTAACAATCTTGGAGTATAACTCTAAGAATTGTTTTGGAACGAAGTATGACTCATCTTCCTGATCTAACCATTTCAATAATTCATGACTCCTCTTCTTAGTCATAAGAATGCACTAAGATGACCTTTAGAGGACTAATTGTGATATGATTTCTAAATCATTAAGATGATCACAAACATGATACTAAAGTACTCTCCCATCTTTTCAGATTTGAGAAACTTTTATCTTTCTGCCTAATTTGATTCTTCCCATTCGTTCTGCCATACATTGAGACTTTTCCAATGTTTCAGAATTATACTTAAACTTGTAAGTATAAACATATTTACTAAACTTTAGTAAATCAAATAGTCTTAACGAGCTTTGTGGTGGACATGACCAGTGCACAAGAATGTGTACTCGATCCCTTTAGTCCTTCACTTGACTCACACATCCATGTGAACAAGTAATTAGTCTTGATTTTTCCAATGCTTGAAAGTTCTCATTCATCATACTATTCAACTTACATGATTCCAAGTTTCGGTCCAATTGAAACTTGGGTGATGAGGAACTTTCCTGATTTGGTAAATTTAGACACTACCACAAATGAAAGAATCAAATCCATTTTCCAATATTGCTGTCAGTGGAATCATATAAGCAACAATTTTCCACAAATGTCATTGTAAGGATACTTCAAATAAACAAAATTAAACAATTTTCTTTTATTTTAAAACTTTGCGGAAAAACTTATCCTTACAATCCACATGGAAAATTGTTGTTATCTATTCCTTAGCAATATATCATAACTTCTTAAGCAACTGCTCAAAATTCTGATGCGATCGAAATCCACCTTCGCGATCAGAATCAGCACATACGTCTTTTAAGATTTCTCTCTATTCTTTGATTCTTAAAACATCAACATGTGACCCAGTCACATCATGTAATGAGGATCTCAGAATAGAACTTAACAGAGTTAGATAATGGGCTCTACCTGATGTAGAGTCAAACTTATTGACTTTAACATCATTAGGTAAATTTGGCAGCTTTGCAATCAACGCCCCTTCCTTTGGCAAAATAAACATATGGACCCTTTGGTAATGGGACTATCTCAGATTTAGCCTTTCTCTTTACCATTTGGTCAACCGGGTTGACTATGGCCAATCCCTTTCCATTGGGAAGAGAATGCTTTTTCTGGATTTCCAGTGTCACCATTGTCACTGTCCATAAAGTTTTTGGGAAGTTGATATTCTAATCAAATTTGCTTCACTATCGTTCCAAATCATTGCTGATTCAGCAGCACCAAGCAAATAGATATGATCATTAAGGTTCATGTCATAGTCTGTATCATAGTAGTCCCAAAGGAACTCACTATGTGACTTAGAAAGTGATTGAACATCCAACTTTCTCAAGACTTTGAAACGCAACTCTCCCGGCTTGTCAATATGTGACTTCATCTCTAAGATGTGATCACACATAGACCTTGCTTGCCATTAGGGCTTGAGTGACCTTGAACTTGTGGGTTAGGGAGAATAATTGGAGGAGGTGGAGGAAGAGAAGTATGACTTCCATGAGCCAAACTCGGGAAGTCATATTCATTAGGAAAGCTTGGTTTGGGAAGATCATTGTTGTCTAAACCAGACCTCAACAATGGGAGAAATTCACGTAAAGTTGATTTAAGTCCTTAATATAACACCCAATATGATATATTAAGGCTAGGACCCAACAAACTATTTTATAACTTGGAAGAGGGATGCCGTAATCCAAGCTATAAAATATTTGAAGGTAGGTGAATGACGATTCGCCAATTTCCACCAAGATAAATGAAATATATTATTAGGTTTTAATTGGTTTTGAAGCTCCTAGATTCTTTTGAGATTCATTGAACTTTTCAATGGCATGTTTCAATCTCGAGTGTGCCCTTCAGGTTTTGTGACTGGGATGCCGAGGATCACAAAACAAGGTGTGAAGTAACCATGCAAATATACTTGGTACCCTTAATATTTACCCCTCAATCGATGTGTCGGTTAACCACACACGCTCCAACGATACTATGATAAACATTAAGTTACCCTTTGCCTACCTTGTTAAGTCCAGGTTAGTGTGCCGGTTAACCACACACGCTCCACTAACAGCTTAAACAAAGTGCAATGTGTAATTTAATGGATTAGCACCTTATTCACATTTTCCTAAGTAACTAAGATTGGGAATTAATAAAAGGTTTATTTACTTAGTATTTATCATTAATACTTTTAATGAAGGGAGAATTATAGTCCTTGTCCTACCTGTTCGGCTAACGACCCTCCACCGGTCAAGGAAGCGGTGAGTGAGAGTGGACACCCATTAAACTGCCATTTTATAGGCAGTAACCTTATACCCCCTTATAGACCGGCTTCGTGAATGAGGCCTACTAATGTTAAGACGACTTGCTCTTATACATATAATATATTAAACTTTTAATATTATAATAGTATAAGGGTGTATTTTAGACATTTAAAATACTTGGTGGTTTAATCTATTAATTAAACTAGACTTTTAATTTAATTAAACTCAAACCATATATTTATGGATTAATAATACTCTTTTAATTAAACGCTTTAATTAACTATTAATAAAGTCCATAAGAGTTCATTTGAACTATTCAACAAAACATCATAATTCCAATTATTAAACTCAAAATTAAAATCATTTAATTAATTGTTTAAGTTATGAACCCAAGAGTTTTAGAATTCAATTCTTTTTTTCATAAAAAACTTTTCTCAAATTCCAAAACTTGAGGGCAAGTTTTGTAATTCTTGAAAACCTTTGGATTCCATAACTTATGGAATTAATGGTGTTTTATGATGAAACTTTCCATGTTCCATAACTTAAGAACAAGTTATGGAATTCTTTAAAACATTAACACCAAATTTTGTAACTCCATAAAAACTTTGAATCAATTTTTTTTAAAAAAAAAACTTTCATATCCATAACTTATGGAAGTTTCAAAAACCCTTAAGATCACAACTTTAAAAAAAACTTTTGAGCTCCAAAATTTTATGACAAAATATGTAACTCCTTAAAACATTTAAATCAAACTTTTAAAACTAATAAAATAATCATATCATTTTATCTTTTACTAAATTTGACCTAATTCAACTCATATAACAAATGATTCAAATTTTACAAATAATTCGTTTTTCACAAAACAAGTACTTATCTTAAAATTTGACAAACGTCATGTTTTTTTTTTTCCTTTTTTTTCAACTTTGAAAATCAAACATTTGCATGAATATAACAGAAAACAACCCATGGCTCTGATACCACTGTTGGGTTTTAGTATACTACAACATCCTATGGTGCACATACAACCCTAAATACCTTGGATCTATGTTTTCTCTATTATACATGCAAATATGAAGTTTCCAAGATATTACCCTATACTAGCATACAAATATCATATACTTGGGTAATAAAATAGATAGAATACATACCTTTTTTTTATGTAACTTGTCTTCATGAAGCTTGAGTGCCTAGTGCCCTAAGTGTGACACCTCAAATGGTTCACACAACACCATGAACACTTGGAATAACCTTGAGAATAAGGATACTTTGGTTCTCTCTAGTGAAATCGGCCTTGCCCTTTTGTGTACACACACTAGTGCCCATTTCACCAACCAAGGACATCTTTATATAATGTGGAGATTAGGGTTAAACTCTAATACCCATGACCTTTCATTTCATATGATCCATGGGTTAAACACTCCATGGACTATCCATGAAAGCTTAGCCCAACCTAAATGAACTTGGCCCATCACACATGTCTTAAAGTCCATATTTAATTAGTTCCTTTTGATCACTTAATTAATTATAAATTAATTCTTGATCAATACTAATTAAATAATATGATTATATATTAATATATTAGAACTTATAATATATTAATATAAATCACTAGTATCCTTTTTCCTCATCTTGTCTATCCAATTGTCCCGATGCCATGCAACCCAAATGGACCATGCCGGGTCGGGTCAAGTGTGACAACCTGAAATTTTATTCCGTCACTGTAACCCTTTCCGTTAATAAAATTTATTTTATTATTAAAATTGTCTGTTAACTTTTAAGTTAAATAATTCATCTAGGGTTATTGTCATAATTTCCTACGTGTAGGAAATCAATAAAATCACATATAATACCCTTGATAATCCTTTGGAAAAATTTCTAATTTACGACTAAGTCGGGTTACGGTCACTTAATCGGGTAAAATCTTAAACTCCGTTTAATGTCGGGATTGGGTGTGTCCCCACCTAACCGTGGACTCAACCCCATATAAGGGTTGAGTGGACTCCATTTGAACCTTTTCACCCACCTTAGAACTTTCTCTCTCTACTCTCTCTCTAAAAATCGGGTTTTGATCAAGAATCACCTCATTCAAGCTCCAAAATCGTAAGTAATCCTTCTTAACTTGTTGTTTAACTTAACATGCATGCAAATCTATGGGTTAAACTCTCAAAAACCCCAAAAACTTGTGTTTACGGTTTGGGAACACCTCCCAAAACCGTAAACTCCCGTAAGGGGGTTTTGAAGCCCCAAAACCCTTTCAAACCTCTTCTAATGTTTAGCTATGGCTTAGGAACTTGCATGCATGAACTTAGAACACCAAAATCATGTCTTTATGGGACTAGACATGGGTTTACGGTCCATGAACATTCATGAACCGTAAACACCCTAAAAAGGGGTTTTGATTCCCCAAAACCTTTCCAATGCTTGGCTAATGACCTAGAAACTTGCTTGAATGATATTACAACCGTAAAACATGGATTGAGAAGTGTAAACATGAGTTTACGGTTTGGGAAGGTCTCCCAAAAACCGTAAACACCTCCAAATTGTGTTTAAGTGCCCTTAACACCTTGTATGGCTTACATTTGGGTCTAGAACCTTGCATGCATGACCTACAACCACCAAAACACATGAAAAATGGACACACATGAGTTTACGGCCGTAAACCCATGTGTTTACGACCGTAAACTCCCCAAGGAGTGGTTCAGAAACCGTAAACTCCATAAAGGGTCCATTCCAAGCCCCAAACACTTCCTAAGCCCTTGAATCAACCCTAGAACCCTTCCTTGTGAAGCATGAGACCTTGAAACACCCAAATGCACCATTCCCATGAGTTTACGGCCGTAAACTCATGGGGGATATGGTCTTTGGACCGTAAACACCCCTAAGGGCTTACACTTGAAGAGTAAACTCCATATCAAGGCCCAACACTCCTTAGATGCAACCCGGATCATTCCTAACACTTGAAATAAAGTGTTTTCGCGCCTCGGGTGTATTATCTTACTTAATTAGTAGTTCAATGTCTAATTAGATACAATTATGTATCTCCCCATGTTACATAGGATCCTCGCGCGTGTTCAAGCCCTAAATTGACACTTAGCATCCTATCCGGCACATTTCTCGTCTGGTGATTTCATACCCCTACACTTTTCCGAGTTTTTTCATGTTTTTCAGGGGGGAATACAAGCAAATCATAAAGGTTTTTGTAACTTAAAAACTGATGTAATTATACGATTTTCTATCAAACTTTAGATACTGTATCCCTTTTGTAACATGCGGAGCATAAGGGACGTTTTCTAAATATAATTACATAGTTTTCAGAACAGCGTGAAAACTTCTCAAATAATTCAAATTATTATGGGAATAATTTGGGATCTTTATTACTTGTTTTACGGATTCAGATTTCATGCAAAGTCAATATATATAAACTATGTCTGATTTAGTTTATCCATGTTAAACCTAGAGTATCATGCTAAATAATTACTTTGTATGTAATTATTTATACTCTACTTTGTTCCAAACGATTTCGAAATTTGATGACGACCAGTTATCCCGTGATTTAGTTAATACTAACTTGTGAGACTTATCTTCGATATACCCTTCGGGTTACTAGTAAATCCTCTCCGGAAGTATAACCAGAGTCTGCTGGAGGGAGAACGTGAAATTTGTGGATAGATCTATTCGGGACTGACAATCCCACACCTAAACTGCTAGCTACAGTTAGGCGGGCACGCCTGGGGTGACAAATTTTGAAAATCGATCGACGCCTGAAAAACGTCAAGGAGGTCACGGGTCAAATCAGTATGGTTATACGACTCATAATACGTACTAAATTAACTAACTCTATTCACGGATGTCTTTCTTTCATCTATAGTTTTATGTATTAAAACTACCTACTTTCGTACTGGATGGGAATTCCAGGATCCTAACTTATGGTTTTCTTAACTTATTGATGATTAGTCAAGGTTTTTCTCATTCTATGGAAACTAACTTACATGTTAGAAAATATGGGATTTTCTGGGAAAACATGCTTATGTAATTCATAACTCAGTAATAATGGTTTTCGATATAACAACAATCTTTATTAAAAGAAATGAATTATTTATCACAAGATTAAATAACCGGTTTTCCTTACAAAACATGCTTATGAACTCACCAGCTTTATGCTGATATTTTAAAACTGATTGTATTCTCAGGTTCTCGTTAGACAGGTATCCCATTACTTTTGGAGAAGACGGAGTGTATAGAAGTCTCGTCTTTACTTTTGATATACTGATGTATATAAATTATGTATTTCTCCACTCTCAAACGAATGTAACTTTTCTTATGCAATGTAATGGTTGTGCTTACTATGATTACTATGTTCAATGGTTGTGATACTACGTATGACGTCCTCCGCCCCGGAACGTTTCCGCCGCCGGTTTCGGGGTGCGACAGATTGGTATCAGAGCTATTGTTTATAGTGAAATAAGTATACCGAACCTTACATGGTATACAACTATAAACACTAAGGGGCCTAAGTGCTCTAAACTAAAAGTATACTTTCAAAATATAAGTATTTTTACAAAAGTATACGAGTATACCCGTGTCCCAGGAACCGTGCCTTAAGCAGAACAAAACAAAAGTATTTTGGATGTTAAACACTGCGGTTAAACCTGGGCAGTTATGTAATCATGTCTAGGGTCAATATAGCATGATCAACTATATTTATTCGAGACATGACCAACATGTGCTTGGGAGTGACTTTGGTGTTACAACAGGCCTAAAACTTACCTAATATCTATCCAACTCAAAATACTATAGGAGTATTTTAGTCAAAACCGAATGCATTGTAGAAGTTCATCCCAAGTGTTGCTACTCATTCCTTCCTTAGCGATAGTTTACTTGCTTTAGTAACTTTTCCTATACTATCGCTTTGTAGAACACTCTAACTGCCATAATGAGATATCCCTTGTTTCATATCTCTAAATTCTATCCAGAGGACTTACCATCCTCTTCTTCCTGATTGTTTTAGAACAAGATGCCTCCCCGAAAAAGACCTATCAGGAGAAACGACGACACTCCACCACCACCACCGCCTCCTCAGTTTGATCCTGTCATATTCCAGGCAGCTGTTACTGCCGCAGTGGCTGCCGCAATGTCACAAATGAATCCTGGTGGATCTGGTGGTCAGGGAGGTGGTATGCATCCCCAAATCCAGGAAGGCGGTCAGGAACGCCAGAAAGAATGCTCTTATAAGGACTTCATGAACGCAAAACCCACAACTTTCGACGGCACAGGAGGTGTTATTTCCCTGACTCAATGGTTCGAAAAGATTGAGTCCATATTTGAAATTTGTGCCTGTTCGGAGGCCAACAAAGTGAAATTTGCCGCTTGCACTTTCGTCAATAAATCATTAACCTGGTGGAACGGCCGGGTCAAGTCCTTAACCCTACCGGTGGCAAATGCTATGGGTTGTGAAAGCCTAAAGGAACTTATGATAGCCCAGTACTGCCCACGGGGCGAGATGCAGAAACTCGAACACGAACTCTGGACCCTAAGGATGAAGGGTTCCGACATTGCTTCTTATACTTCTAGGTTTGAAGACCTGGCACTCCTTTGTCCGGGAATGATCTCCCCCGAAAGCAAAAAGATTGAACGATTCATTTGGGGGCTGACCCAGCCAACCAAGGGAAATGTTTTGGCTGCGAAGCCAGACACCTTCGACAGCGCTAAATGTTTGGCGTAAACTCTGATTGATCATGGTGACGATCTCGAGGAAGTGGCCACCGTTCCTGAACCGGCTAAAGGGAGCGGTGAAAATAAAAAGAAATTCTGGAACAAACGAAAGGGTCAAGGTTCGCAAGGATCCTCGAAGAAACAGCAAACTGTGGCAGTTCACGCTGCTACAACTCCTACCGCCGCTCCTACAACTCAAGCTCCTACCAGTGGATATACTGGTACCCTCCCCTGGTGCGACAAGTGTAGTTACCACCATCGTACTTCTGGACCTTGTCGTGAAAAGCTCTACAACAATTGTGGTAAAAAGGGCCATCTGGCTCGAGACTGCAGAAACCCAGTTCAACAAACTACTCAGGCCTCTGGAGCAGGTGTTGGTCGAGCCTGCTACAACTGTGGGGAGGTTGGGCATTTCAAGAGAAACCGCCCCAAAGCAGCAACAACCAACAACACCGGGAGAGTTCTAACTATGGGACAAGAGGAGGCAGTCGCCGACCCCACCGTTGTCACGGGTACGTTCCTTCTCGACAACTCTTATGCATGCATCCTTTTCGATTCTGGTGCAGAACGAAGTTTTGTTAGCCATTCATTCAAACGTCTTCTTAAACATAATCCTCAACCATTAACCGAAAAGTTTACCGTCGAAATGGCTAACGGTGAGAAAGAGAGCACTAACGAGATATACGTAGGTTGTACCCTTACCTTAAACGACCATTTATTTTCCATTGACCTTATGCCAGTCTCCATAAAAAGCTTTGATGTCATCATCGGCATGGATTGGTTGAGCCCCAATCGTGCTGATATCCTTTGTTTCGAAAAGGTTATACGTCTCAATCTTTCACCGGACGAAACTCTTGTAATCTACGGTGATAAACTCAGTTCAAACCTTCGCATCATTTCGTGCATCAAAGCCCAGAAACTCCTGCGGAAAGAGTGTTATGCATTCCTAGCCCACGTCATTAACGAGAAGCAAGAAGTTAATGACCTCGAGAGCATCCCCGAAGTCTGCAACTTTCCCGATGTTTTTCCAGAAGACCTCCCAGGAATCCCTCCTGAACGCCAAGTCGAGTTTCGTATCGACTTAGTCCCCGGAGCTACCCCCGTAGCCAAATCTCCCTACCGATTAGCACCAGCAGAAATGCAAGAGTTATCTAGTCAGCTCGACGAGCTGCTCATCAAAGGATTCATCAGACCGAGTTCCTCACCCTGGGGAGCCCCGATCTTGTTTGTGAAAAAGAAGGATGGATCCTTTCGAATGTGTATCGATTATCGGGAGCTGAATAAGCTCACAATCAAAAACCGTTATCCTCTTCCTCGGATAGACGACCTTTTCGATCAACTTCAAGGAGCCAGCTACTTCTCGAAAATAGATTTAAGATCAGGGTACCATCAGCTACGAGTCCATGAGGGTGATGTTCCTAAAACAGCCTTTCGAACTCGATATGGTCACGACGAGTTCGTAGTTATGCCCTTCGGCCTAACCAACGCACCGGCAGTATTCATGGACCTGATGAATCGGGTGTGCCGTCCTTTCCTGGACAAGTTCGTCATCGTATTCATTGACGATATACTTGTCTATTCCAAAAATGAGGAAGATCACAAACAACACTTGAAATCAGTACTGGAAACCTTAAGGACGGAGAAGTTGTACGCGAAATTCTCCAAATGTGAATTCTGGATCCGAAGAGTAACTTTCCTAGGTCACGTAGTAAGCGAGGAAGGCATACACGTGGACCCCTCCAAAATCAAAGCGATAGAGAACTGGTCAACACCAACGACACCCACTGAAATCCGTCAATTCTTGGGTCTCGCTGGCTACTATCGCAGATTTATCCAAAATTTCTCCAGAATTGCCAAACCCTTAACCACTCTAACTCAGAAAGGCGTACCCTTTTGTTGGAGTGAAAAGCAAGACACTGCGTTCCAAACATTGAAGCGGGCCCTATGCAGCGCACCTATACTGTCTCTGCCCGAAGGGACAGAAGACTTCGTTGTTTACTGTGATGCATCTAATCAGGGCCTAGGTTGTGTGCTCATGCAACGGGGAAAAGTCATTGCTTATGCCTCGAGACAACTGAAAGTACACGAAGTCAACTACACGACGCACGACCTAGAATTGGGAGCAGTGGTCTTCGCATTGAAAATATGGAGACATTATCTCTACGGAACTAAGTGCACTATCTTCACTGACCATAAAAGTCTACAGCACATCCTCGACCAGAAGGAGCTGAACATGAGACAACGGCGATGGGTTGAACTACTCAACGACTACGAGTGTGAAATCCGCTACCATCCCGGCAAGGCCAATGTGGTGGCAGATGCCCTCAGCCGGAAAGAGTACTCAGGTCGTAGAGTGAAGGCACTGACTATGACTATCCATTCCCATTTATCTGCGCAAATCAAAGAGGCTCAGTTGGAAGCCTTAAGACCAGAGATCATGCCAGGCGAAGCCCTGAGAGGAATGGATAAGAATCTTGAGATCAGAAGCGACGGAGTCTATTGTTTCATGGACCGAATCTGGACCCCGAAAGTTCGGAGGTTTCAGGGAGGTTATCATGAACGAAGCTCACAATACCAAATACTGCGTACACCCAGGTTCGGATAAGATGTACCTGGATCTCAAGAAACTATACTGGTGGCCAAACATGAAAGCAGAGATCGCTACCTTCGTGGGCAAGTGCCTGACTTGCGCCAAGGTGAAGGTCGAATATCAGAAACCCTCCGGTCTACTCCAACAACCAGAGATACCTGAATGGAAGTGGGAGAGGATTACTATGGATTTCATTACCAAACTACCCAAATCTCCGAGTGGGTACGACGCCATTTGGGTAATTGTCGATCGACTAACCAAATCCGCTCACTTCCTTCCTATCAAGGAAAACTTCAAAATGGAGAGACTCACGCGAATCTACATCCAAGAGGTAGTCCTACTGCACGGTGTGCCTGTGTCCATTATTTCCGATCGGGATAGCAGGTTCACTTCGAGATTCTGGCAGTCACTACAGAAGACTCTTGGAACTAAGCTGGATATGTGCACGACTTACCATCCTCAAACAGATGGACAGAGTGAGAGGACCATCCAAACCTTGGAAGACATGTTGAGAGCCTGCGTCATCGATTTCGGCGCATCGTGGGACACTCATCTTCCTTTGGTTGAATTTTCTTATAACAACAGCTACTATACCAGCATCAAGGCTGCGCCTTTTGAAGCCCTCTATGGCCGCAAGTGCAGATCCCCTCTGTGCTGGGCTGAGGTGGGCGACACGCAGCTGGTCAAGGGACAAGTCCCTGACAGCACTCTCACTGGTCCAGAAATCATCCGCGAAACCACCGAAAGAATCGTACAAATTCGAGAACGACTTAAGGCCTCCCGAGATAGACAAAAGAGCTACGCCTATAAACGACGAAATCCCTTGGAATTCCAGGTTGGAGACCGTGTCCTGTTGAAAGTCTCACCCTGGAAAGGCATGATACGCTTCGGAAAACATGGAAAGCTGAATCCAAGATACATAGGACCCTTCGAGATCCTCGCTAGGATCGGTCCCGTAGCCTACAAACTTCGATTACCTCATGAACTTAGCAATATCCATCCTGTCTTCCACGTCTCTAATCTTAAAAAGTGTCTTTTCGATGAGACCCTTGTGATCCCTCTTGATGAGATCAAGATCAATGAAAATCTGAACTTTGTGGAAGAACCAATCGAAATCATGGATCGAGAAATCAAACGAATGAAACAAAGCCGCATCCCGATAGTGAAGGTTCGCTGGAATGCGAAGCGGGGACCCGAATTCACGTGGGAGCGCGAAGACTCGATGAAACAGAAATATCCGCATCTCTTTCCAAATCCATGATTTGTATCTTAATTCTAAATTTCGGGACGAAATTCCCTCTAACGGGGGGATGATGTGACAACCCGAAATTTTATTCCGTCACTGTAACCCTTTCCGTTAATAAAATTTATTTTATTATTCAAATTGTCTGTTAACTTTTAAGTTAAATAATTCATCTAGGGTTATTGTCATAATTTCCTACGTGTAGGAAATCAATAAAATCACATATAATACCCTCGATAATCCTTTGGAAAAATTTCTAATTTACGACTAAGTCGGGTTACGGTCACTTAATCGGGTAAAATCTTAAACTCCGTTTAATGTCGGGATTGGGTGTGTCCCCACCTAACCGTGGACTCAACCCCATATAAGGGTTGAGTGGACTCCATTTGAACCTTTTCACCCACCTTGGAACTTTCTCTCTCTACTCTCTCTCTAAAAATCGGGTTTTGATCAAGAATCACCTCATTCAAGCTCCAAAATCGTAAGTAATCCTTCTTAACTTGTTGTTTAACTTAACATGCATGCAAATCTATGGGTTAAACTCTCAAAAACCCCAAAAACTTGTGTTTACGATTTGGGAACACCTCCCAAAACCGTAAACTCCCATAAGGGGGTTTTGAAGCCCCAAAACCCTTTCAAACCTCTTCTAATGTTTAGCTATGGCTTAGGAACTTGCATGCATGAACTTAGAACACCAAAATCATGTCTTTATGGGACTAGACATGGGTTTACGGTCCATGAACATTCATGAACCGTAAACACCCTAAAAAGGGGTTTTGATGCCCCAAAACCTTTCCAATGCTTGGCTAATGACCTAGAAACATGCTTGAATGATCTTACAACCCTAAAACATGGATTGAGAAGTGTAAACATGATTTTACGGTTTGGGAAGGTCTCCCAAAAACCGTAAACACCTCCAAAGGGTGTTTAAGTGCCCTTAACACCTTGTATGGCTTACATTTGGGTCTAGAACCTTGCATGCATGACCTACAACCACCAAAACACATGAAAAATGGACACACATGAGTTTACGGCCGTAAACCCATGTGTTTACGACCGTAAACTCCCCAAGGAGTGGTTCAGAAACCGTAAACTCCATAAAGGGTCCATTCCAAGCCCCAAACACTTCCTAAGCCCTTGAATCAACCCTAGAACCCTTCCTTGTGAAGCATGAGACCTTGAAACACCCAAATGCACCATTCCCATGAGTTTACGGCCGTAAACTCATGGGGGATATGGTCTTTGGACCGTAAACACCCCTAAGGGCTTACACTTGAAGAGTAAACTCCATATCAAGGCCCAACACTCCTTAGATGCAACCCGGATCATTCCTAACACTTGAAATAAAGTGTTTTCGCGCCTCGGGTGTATTATCTTACTTAATTAGTAGTTCAATGTCTAATTAGATACAATTATGTATCTCCCCATGTTACATAGGATCCTCGCGCGTGTTCAAGCCCTAAATTGACACTTAACATCCTATCCGACACATTTCTCGTCTGGTGAGTTCATACCCCTACACTTTTCCGAGTTTTTTCATGTTTTTCAGGGGGGAATACAAGCAAATCATAAAGGTTTTTGTAACTTAAAAACTGATGTAATTATATGATTTTCTATCAAACTTTAGATACTGTATCCCTTTTGTAACATGCGGAGCATAAGGGACGTTTTCTAAATATAATTACATAGTTTTCAGAACAGCGTGAAAACTTCTCAAATCATTCAAATTATTATGGGAATAATTTGGGATCTTTATTACTTGTTTTACGGATTCAGATTTCATGCAAAGTCAATATATATAAACTATGTCTGATTTAGTTTATCCATGCTAAACCTAGAGTATCATGCTAAATAATTACTTTGTATGTAATTATTTATACTCTACTTTGTTCCAAACGATTTCGAAATTTGATGACGACCAGTTATCCTGTGATTTAGTTAATACTAACTTGTGAGACTTATCTTCGATATACCCTTCGGGTTACCAGTAAATCCTCTCCGGAAGTATAACCAGAGTCTCCTGGAGGGAGAACGTGAAATTTGTGGATAGATCTATTCGGGACTGACAATCCCACACCTAAACTGCTAGCTACAGTTAGGCGGGCACACCTGGGGTGACAAATTTTGAAAATCGATCGACGCCTGAAAAACGTCAAGGAGGTCACGGGTCAAATCAGTATGGTTATACGACTCACAATACGTACTAAATTAACTAACTCTATTCACGGATGTCTTTCTTTCATCTATAGTTTTATGTATTAAAACTACCTACTTTCGTACTGGAGGGGAATTCCAGGATCCTAACTTATGGTTTTCTTAACTTATTGATGATTAGTCAAGGTTTTTCTCATTCTATGGAAACCAACTTACATGTTAGAAAATATGGGATTTTCTGGGAAAACATGCTTATGTAATTCATAACTCAGTAACAATGGTTTTCGATATAACAACAATATTTATTAAAGGAAATGAATTACTTATCACAAGATTAAATAACCGGTTTTCCTTACAAAACATGCTTATGAACTTACCAGCTTTATGCTGATATTTTAAAACTGCTTGTATTCTCAGGTTCTCGTTAGACAGGTATCCCGTTACTTTTGGAGAAGACGGAGTGTATAGAAGTCTCGTCTTTACTTTTGATATACTGATGTATATAAACTATGTATTTCTCCACTCTCAAACGAATATAACTTTTCTTATGCAATGTAATGGTTGTGCTTACTATGATTACTATGTTCAATGGTTGTGATACTATGTATGACGTCCTCCGCCCCGGAACGTTTCCGCCGCCGGTTTCGGGGTACGACATCAAGTACATACCAAATATAGTTATGGACTTAGACATTAATCCAACACAATGGATTCTCAAAGTCAAACACATCTTCATGAAATGGATACTGTCATGGGTACAACCACACACATTCCAAGACTGCTGTCTGCAGATGGTTTTCCTGAATGGAAATACCAGATTGAGAAGTACATTAAGATGAAAGACTTCAAAGTTTGGAGAAGCATAATCAAGGGTCCTGTCAGAATTACTATGACGGTTGGAGGACAAGTGATTAACAAAGAAGTTGAGAATTATACAGATGATGATTTTGAGAAAGTTGAAGAACAGGAAAGGGCTTTGGCCACTCTGACCATGGCTTTATCTCTTGATATAGCTCAAGGTTTCAGAGAGTATACTTCTGTTAAGGATTTGTGGGAGGCCTTGATTGAGGTGTATGAAGGAAATGAAGACATGAAGGAAAGACGCCAGGATATGTTGCGACAGAAATTCAACATGTTTAACTACATTCCCGGAGAAACCCTGGAGGCACAGCTGCAGCGATTCACATCTCTCAATACTGAAATGAACATATCTGGGATCTTCTTGACCAAGTTCGAGATAAATAAAAAGCTACTGTATGCTCTTCCAAGGTCTTGGGACATGAATGTTGCTGTGATTAAGAAGACCAAGGATCTAAATCGCCTCACTCTTGCTGAAACAATGGCGATCATCAAAGCTTGTGATATTGATGATAAACAGCGCGAGATTAACCATGTGAATTCGTATTCGACTGCAAATATCGAAATTTCCTCTAACAATTCTCTTTCATCAATCATCTCTTCTCCAAGTCAAGGATTTGCTGTTCAACAACCTCAAATTCAAACCTTCACTACTGCGTCATCCATGCCTCACTCTCAAAGCCAGCCATTCGTCACTCCACAAGCTGTTCCCTCATCTAATGTGCCAGTTGTAGCCTCTTCCTCAAACACAAAGGAAAGTGATGAAAATCTTGCTCTTGCTACAGGACTTGCTAACTGCTATAATGCCTTTGTAGCTGGATGTGACAACCCGAAAGATATTCCGTTAACATAACCCATGCCGTTAATAAAATTTATTTTTATTTTGGGTTTTTCCGTTCACTTTCAAATTAAATAATTCATTTAGAATTATTATTATTTTTCCTATGTATTGAAACGAAATATTTATTTGAGTGAAAACACTCTAAATAATCTTTTGAAAATTTCTAGACTACGACTAATACGGGTAATGGTCATTTACCCGGGGTAAAATATTAAGCTCCGTTTAATGTCCGTATTGGGTGTATTCCCACCGGGTCACTAACTCTAGACACATAAAAGGGTGGAGTGACCACCATTTGAGCTTTTCCCACACTTCAACTTTCTCTCTCTACTCTCTCTCTAGAAATCGAACTCTCTCAAGAAATCTTCACTTTCAAGCTCCAATTTGGTAAGTGATCCTTCCTAACTAGTTGTTTATCCTATCATGCATGCAAATCTATGTTTGAACCTCCCAAAAATCACCAAAAGTATGTGTTTACGGTTTGGGGGAAACCTTCCAAAACCGTAAACTCCTTCAATGGGGGGTTTTGAAGCCCCAAAACCCTTCCAAACCTCTTCTAATGCTTAGATCCTTACATGCATGGAGTTAGAACCACAAGATCATGAATTTTTGGCCAAAAACATGAGTTTACGGTTCTTGAATGTTCAAGAACCGTAAACACCCTTTCATGGGGTTTTGATGCTCCTTAACCCTCCCAATGCATGTCTAATGGCCTCGAAACTTGCTTAGATGATCTTAGAACCCTAAAACATGTCCAAATGAGCATAAACTTGAGTTTACGGTTTGGGAACGTCTCCCAAAACCGTAAACACCTTCCAAGGGTGTTATAATGCTCCAGACACTTTGCATGGCTTGTATTTGAGTCTAGAACTTGCATGAATGGCCTACAAACCACCAAAACACATGGAAAATGGACAAACATGGACAAGGGTGGGTTTACGGCCGTAAACCCATGAGTTTACGACCGTAAACTCCCCAAGGGTGGTCCAAGGACCGTAAACCCATGAGTTTACGACCGTAAACTCCCCAAGGGTGGTCCAAGGACCGTAAACCCTAATTCCTAGGCCATTTCATGTCCCGATCACTTCCTAAGCCATGGAATCAACCTTAGAACATTCCCGTGTGCAAGATAAGGTCATTGATCAACCAAGAACACACCACTCATGAGTTTACGGTCGTAAACTCATGGGGGATGTGGTCTTTGGACCGTAAACTCCCCTAAGGGTTTACACTTGAAGAGTAAACACCTTATCTAGGCCCTACACTCCTTAGATACAACCTGTACCATCCCTAACACTTGAATTGAAGTGTTTTCATGCCTCGGAGTGTATTATCCTGCTATCTTAGTAAATCAAAGTCTAATTAGATACAATTATGTATCTCTTCATGTTACATAGGAACCTCACGCGTGTTCAAGTCCTAAGTTGCCTTCTAGCATCCTACTCGGCACATTCTCGTCAGGTGAGTTCATACCCCTACACCTTTTCCAAGTATTTCATGTTTTCAGGGGGGGAATACAAGCAAAATCATAAAGGTTTTCATAACTTGAAAGAAACTGATGTAATTATACGACTCTCCGATGAACTTATATTACTTTATCCCTCTTGTAATTGGCAGAGCATAAGGGATATTTTCTAAATATAATTACATAGTTTTCCTAAAACCGTATGGAACTTATCAAACCTTTCCAATCTAAACGGGAAAAACTTATCAAACTGTGCAAATTATTATGGGAATAATTTGGGGATCTTTACCACTTGTTATACGAATTTCGATTTCATGCAAAGTCAAAAATATAAACTATGTCTGATTTAGTTTATCTATGTCTAATCTAGAGTATCATGCTAAATAATTATGTTGTATTTAATTATTTATACTCTACTATGTTTCAAACTAATTCGAAACTCGAAAACGATTGAATCATCTGAAAATCTGTAAATACTAGCTTGTGAGACTTATCTTCGTTATATCCTTCGGGATACCAATAAATCCTCACCGGAAGTATAACTAGAGTCTCCTGGAGGGAGAACGTGAAATTTGTGGATAGATCTATTCGGTACTGACAATCCCACACCTAAACTGTTAGCTACAGTTAGGCGGGCACGCCTGGGGTGACAAATTTTGTAAATCGAACGATGCCTGAAGAACGTCAAGGAGGTCACGGGTCATATCAGTATGGTTATACGGCTCACAATACGTATTTAACAAACCAACTTGGTTACGGATTTTTCTTACTTTATTTCAACTATAGTTTTATGTATTAAAACTACCTACTTTCACACTGGATGGTATTCCAGGGATCTAATCTAATAGTTTTATGTATTAAAACTACCTACTTTCGTACTGGATGGTATTCCAGGGATCTAATATATAGTTTTATGTATTAAAACTACCTACTTTCGTACTGGATAGTAATTCCAGAGTCATAACTTATGGTTTTCATATCCTATTCAAATTAACTTACATATAAGAAAATATGGGATTTTCTTGGATATCAACTGTTCATGAAACTAAAGGAAACTGAATCTTTTCCAGAAAACAAACCGCTTATGAACTCACCAGCTTTTTGGCTGATATTTTAAAAATGCTTGTATTCTCAGGGCATCCATAGACAGGTACTCCCACTAACTTTTGGAGAAGACGGAGCATATAGAAGACTCGTCTTCACTTTTGTTCTAACGAATGTATCTAAGAAAACTTGTAGTACCTTATTTTCAAACAAATGTAAAACTTTCTCATGTAATGTAATGGTTGTGTTTACTATGCTTGCTATGTACATTGGTTGTGATACTCTACATGACGTCACTCCGCCCCGGAACGTTTCCGCCATCGGTTTCGGGGTGTGACACTGGAGAGCTTCCACCTCAGTTGTCATTTGCTGATCTGGATCAGATTCATCCAGACGATGTGGAAGAGATGGATATCACGTGGCAAATTGCTATGGCAGTGTTCAGGGCGAAGCAATTTGCTAAGAAGACAGGGAAAAATAATTGGGGGATGAATGCTGATAAAAAGGTAGGGTTCAATAAGGGAAATCTGCGATGCTTCAACTGTCACGAGCCAGGTCATTTTGCTCGTGAGTGCCCAAAACTGGATCGAAGGTTAAACAATGACAGAACGATGGTTGCGGTGGGAAACAATCGTGGAGGTGCTGTGGCTAGCAGTGAGACTGTTATGGTTGCTCGTGAGTGCCCAAAACTGGATCAAAGGTTAAACAATGACAGAACGATGGTTGCGGTGGGAAACAATCGTGGAGGTGTTGTGGCTAGCAGTGAGACTGTTATGGTTGCTTAGTCATTTGACTGGGAGGACCAGATTCAGGCTCTGAACATTTCAAAACCTGAAAATGCTCACCTAGCCCAAATCAATGATAATGCTCCCTTGAAGAATGATGTAGTTGATCCTGAAGAGCAGATGATGGAGCTGCAGTTTGCACTGATGGTATCTTCTACTTCCGAGCCCAAGAAAAGTGAGGTAAGTTTACCTACTTGTTCTCAGGCATGTATTGATTATGTTAAAATTCTTCAAGACGAAATAGCATTATTACGTAGAGAAGTAGAGGATCTTAGATATGAGGGCTATCAACTTAGAAAAGGACAAAAACCCCTAAAGGCCCAGTTAGAAACAAAAATTAAGGACTTTAAGAGAATTCAGGAAGAATACAGTGAAAAATGTGAAAATTATTATTATATCAAGAGACAGAATGATGAATTAATTACTAAGCTTGATACATTAAAGCGACAATTTGAAACTGCAAATTTTGATTTTAGAAGGTTTGATGTATCAAGCGAGGTAGTTGCCAACATGATTGACCATTGCCTGCAGTTAACGAAACCAACAAAAGGGTTTAGGATACGATAATGTACCTCCTCCTTTTAATTGTACATATCAGTATCAACCCTTGTCTAAAGAGGAGATTGCCAACGAACCATTCATGGTTTATGGCAAGCCGTCTGGTTTTGTTTCAGGAGGATTTATTAATGTTTAAAATACTAATGTTTCTACTTCCCCTGCAGATCAATCCTTAGATCAGTCAAAGCACGAAGTTGAAGGATCTGTTTCTGATAATAAAACTGAGTCTGAACCTGATGTTTTTGTTTCTCATGAAAAATCTTGTGTTTCCGATGTTAAAAATGACAATGTTTTTTGTTATACTTCCGCATCTGCTCGTGCTGAATTAAATTTCTTTGACATATTTGATGAATTATTTGCTGATCCTAATGTTTGTGATGCTTCTAATGAAAACACATCAATTCCACAAGACACACCATCTGATGCACCCTCACTTATCTCACAGCTTGTTTCTCACACATGTTCTTGTGAGAAGAGTAAGAGTTTCAGTAAAGAAAATAAATCTGAGAAATGTAGTACCAGTTCCAGTAATAATAAACAGATTTGTTTTAATTATGGTATTGGTGGTCATATAGCTAGAAATTGTCAAAATAGGATTTTTGTGAACTATATGTCGCCAAGAGGAGAGAATGAATCTAGAGGAAGGTCTTTAATTAGAAAGTCCTCAAGAACTCGCTCTCGGGATGATGATTGGAAGGATGATTGAAGTAGAAAAAGGGCGTTCTTTCAAAAGAATAAAAAAGGTTTTTCATAACAAAGTTCCTAACAGTTTGCCAAAACCGAACAAGGCTCCGCCAAGATCGGTTTCGTCAAAGAGCAGTTCTGGATCTTCAACCACTCTAGTAGAACATCCAGATGCTCAGTGCAAACTGATAAGAAACAAATTTCAAAAACACCTGTGACTGTTAAGAAACCTAAATATCATTGGATCCCCAAATCAACTTCCAATTAATCATCAGCATCCTCTGAAAAATTTAGAAATGAGGATTCCAAAATGAAAACTTTGAAAGATCAATCAGACAAAGTGAAAAGGCAAACCAGGACAGTGATGACCTGGGTTCCCAAATCTAAATGATCCCGCTCATTTTGCAGGGACAATTGCGGAGGAATGTCGTCCGTCCTTGGTACATCGACAGCGGCTGCTCCCGGCATATGACAGGAGATATCTCCCAATTGAGCAACATTCAATCTTTTAATGGGGGGTATGTTTCCTTTGCGGGCGGAGAAGGTGGAAAGATCACTCAGAGAGGAACCGTTACAAATGGAGTGCTAAGTTTTGAGAATGTCAACTTTGCTCCCGAGTTAAAACACAGCTTGTTGAGTGTTTCCCAAATTTGTGACAAAGGTTATTCTACCCATTTCACCGACAAGGAGTGCATGATGCTCAAGCCAGGCATTGTCATCCCATAAGAGTGGATTCTTGTCAAATCTAAGCGGGATGGGAGTGCTTATATTATTGATATGAACAACAACATTCCTGAACAAGTCACTTGCCTCTTTTCGAAGGTCTCAGAACAAAACGCAATGTTGTGGCACCGACGACTCGGCCATGCTAACGCTAAAAACCTAAATCGTCTTGCAAAGAATGAGATGGTCCGAGGCTTGCCTGTCAGAGACTTTATCACTTTTGAAAAGTGTGTGTCGTGTGCCCAGGGAAAACATCATAGAAAACCACACCTGCCAAAACAGGTTAACTCAATCAGTCAGGTGCTCCAATTATTGCATATGGACTTATTTGGTCCGGTCAACGTCCTAAGCATCAACAGAAGCTCGTACTGTCTAGTTATGATCGATTATTTCTCTCATTTTACGTGGGTTTTCTTCTTATCTAGCAAAGTTGGGGTTGCTGATCTGATAAAGAAGTTCATTGTGATGATTGAGAACCAAACCAACAACCGGGTGAAGGCGCTTCATACTAATAATGGAACATAATTCAAGAATGCAGTTCTTGATCATTTTTGCTCAAAAAAGGGAATCGTGCGTCAATACAGCTCTGCTCACACGCCTTAACAAAACGGTGTTGCTGAGAGGAGAAATAGAACATTAAAAGACGCTGCAAGGACGATGTTGTGTGATTCCAAGTTACCTGTTTTCTTTTGGGCTGAGGCGATTAACATTGCTTGCTACGTGCGAAATCGTGTTTTAATCAACAAAGCTCAGATGAAGACACCGTACGAGATTCTATATGGTCACAAGCCTTCAGTCAGTCATTTCCATGTATTTGGCTGCCCTTGCACCCTTCTTCACCTGGACTCCAACCCAAAGTTCAATGCCAAAGCTGATGATTGTTATTTCGTAGGATATGTTGCGCGCACCGCGTATAGGGTTTACAACAAGAAGACTAAGCAAATTGTCAAATCCTATGACGTGCGCTGGTTGGAGGAGAATGAAACGGACGCTCGAGTGGGTCCTGACTAGTTATTTGATTACACATCGCTTTTCAAATCCTTAAATGTGTCTTGAGATGGTTCATATGGGTCCTCCTTTGGTTCGAAGATTGTTTCTGAGGACGAAGACGAAGAAGTTGTTTACAGACCTCCAACAGAACCCTCTTCACCACTTAAGGGGGAGTCTTCTGCTCCACCTGAGGGGGAGTCATCTGTTCGACTTGGCAGTCCAGAGTCTCCAGTTCAAAATGGTACTCTTGATGCTGATGCTACACCTCTTACTCTTGTTGAAAGAGAGTTCATGTCTAGAGATGCTTCCGTTGTCACTCCAAATTTTATGGAACTACTCTTTCCTGAAGCAATTGCTAATGAGTTTGTAGCAAATTCATCTAATGTGGATCAATAAGCAAATGATGGAGGTTTAAACATTCATACTCTTCCCGTTTCACTCAATGATATCAGCCAAGACATACCTTCAAGAATTCAACGCGATCATCCGATCGAAAACATCATTGGTCAGCTGGGTGATGGAGTTAAAACCAGAAGTCAGAGTGGAGATGTCAATACATGTCTCTATTCTTGCTTTATCTCTCAAATAGAGCCCAAGAATATTGAAATGGCTTTGAATGCGCCCAACAGGGTAGATGCTATGCATGAAGAGCTAAATCAATTTGAAAAGCTTGGGGTTTGGAAATTGGTTGAGTTACCAAAGGGCAAAAGGTCTCTTGACACACGCTGGGTCTATCGAAACAAGCAGGATGATTCTGGTGTTATAGTGCGCAATAAAGCAAGATTTGTGGTTCGCGGGTTTCGACATGTCGAGGGTCTTGATTATACTGAGGTTTATGCTCCCGTGGCTCGCTTGGAGGCTATTCGTATCTTCCTTGCATATGCTTCCTACATGAACTTCATGGTTTACCAAATGGATGTCAAGACAGCCTTCTTGTATGGCAAGGTGAAGGAAGAAATCTACGTTGATCAGCCCCCTGGGTTCGTTAACTCAAAGTTTCCTAATCATGTCTACAAGTTGGAAAAGGCGTTGTATGAGTTACATCAAGCTCCTCGAGCGTGGTATGCGACTCTCACAAAGCACTTGCTCGAGCATGGATACTCTCGTGGCACTGTCGATCAAACTTTATTCATCAAGCATGTTGGTAATGATCAGATTCTAGTCCAGATCTACGTTGACGACATTATCTTCGGGTCCACCAGTCCACAGCTATGCAAAGAGTTTGAAGGCGTGATGAAAAAGAGGTTTGAGATGAGTTCATTAGGAGAAATGACCATGTTTCTGGGGCTTCACGTCAAACAAAATTCAACCGGAATCCTGCTCCATCAAGCTAAATATGTGGAGGATATTCTTGAGAAGTTCGGGTTTCAATACGTAAAACCTGCTTCGACACCGATGGCCGAAAGACCTCTGCTGAATCTAGATACTGATGGCGAATCCATAGATCAGACACACTACAGATCGATGATCGGATCGTTGATGTATCTAACTGCAAGCCGTCCAGACATCATGTTTGCAGTTTGTCAATGCGCACGTTATCAGGCTAATCCTAAACTTTCACATCTTATTGTTGTCAAAAGGATTTTTCGGTATATCAAAGGCAGCCCAAAATTGGGTCTTTGGTATCTGAAAAATTCCGAATTTGATTTATATGCTTTTGCTGACAGTAATTATGGAAGCTGTGAGCTTGACAGGAAATCTACATCAAGAGGGTGTCAATTCCTTGGAGATAGGCTGGTATCATGGCAGTGCATGAAACAGCATACCGTCTCAACCTCAACAGCAGAAGCGGAATATGTTGCTGCATCTGCTTGTTGCTCTCAAGTTATCTGGATCCAACATCAGCTGTTGGATTACGGTTTGAATTATCTAGAAACCCCCATTGACTGTGATAATGAGGCTGCGATTGAAATTACTAAAAATCCTGTCCAACATTCCAAAACCAAGCACATTGATGTCAAAATTCATTTTAATCAGAGACTGTTATGAGCGCTCGCTCATCCGGCTGGAACAGGTTCCATGTGCTAATAATGTAGCGGATCTGTTCACCAAGCCTTTTAACAAAGCTCGATTCGATGTGCTTGTGGGATTTTTGAAAATGATTCGTTTTGAGGATTAAATTTTTGTTATAGGTTAGGT
Source organism: Lactuca virosa (assembly GCF_052849685.1). Classification (NCBI taxonomy): domain Eukaryota; kingdom Viridiplantae; phylum Streptophyta; class Magnoliopsida; order Asterales; family Asteraceae; genus Lactuca; species Lactuca virosa. Next base: position 212,489,315 of record NC_136428.1, on the reverse strand, counting down.
TAGTTTAAATTTGCGCATTTTAGTGATTTCATTCTCACCCATGCACAAATTTAGGGGGGGGGGGGGGAATAAACAAAAACCAAACAAAAATTGAAAAATTAAAAAAATCCAAAAATAGTGTTGCTTCTGTTTTATTTTTTTTTCAGAAAACATTCAAAAATCCAAAAACATTAAAAAATCAGAAAAATTAAAAAAAATATTGTTGCTAACAGCTTTGCTTGTAGGTGTGGTGACGGGAAGTGATATTATCAAGTGATAACAGGCAATCTGAGTCTGCGTAACGTACCAAAAATTAAATTGTCTACACTCTGTATTCGATGCGCTGGTAGGCACGAAAGATTCTAAATGGACTTGACTAGGCAGATTTGAACTTAAGAAATTCAAAGACTTGACAAATCTTGACCTACTTAAATCCGCTTAGCCTGACAATACGACGCTTAGATAGGTTGAGCAGGGAGATATACATAGGATTCTACTGGTCACATTAAAAGAACTTATATCTGGAACTGTGGATTAACTTTTCCTTGATATGCGAATTCTATCCTTAATCCCGATATTGATAGGGTGACTGGTGAATTCCGATAAATTAGGTCTGTAGAAAATTATTTTCTTTCTCTCTGTCTGTTAGTCATATGTTGCTTCCTCTGCGTGATCGAGAGATCCGACCTGGACTGTAACATATGCAACTCTATTTCTCTGCATCTTCTATCTATGCAATTCTTTCTGTCTGTTACCCATATACTGTTTCCTTTGCGTGATTTTCAATCCGACCTGGTACACAGTATATGGATCATTCTTTTTCTCAATCCCTCTAAAACTTCAGTTAGTCATATGCTTCACCCTCTACGTGATTGGAAGAGATCCGACCTGGGTGTATAGCATATGCATTCTAAATCTATCTTCTCTCTTAATAATTGTCTGCTCACCCGATGTAAGGAGTATTCTGGAAGTCCTTGATTACTGGAGCATATCAGGAAGTGGGAAACATGTTCTAGTACAATTAAAAATTGAACATTTACAAATTGTCTGTAGATCTCGCTGCTCAATTTAGGTGGACAACAATATCCCTGGTTGTCGTTAGCTAAACGGTCCCTAGGAAATTTTATCTTAGAATAAATAATCAAAGTGTCTTGTCTTTCTTAGGTTGTCCAAATTTATCATAAATTCTTCGTGTTTAAGTGGACCACAATACCGGCGATCGACCAGACAAAGACATGAAGATAAAGGTACCGACAAGTGGATTAAGGTTGTCTAACAACTTTGATCCCTGTGTCACAAAATTATATTCAATGATTTTTGAGATAAATTTTAGTTTGCATTTATTTTATCTCATTTTTATTTTTATTTTTATTTTTATTTTTATTTTTATTTAATTTTATTTTATTTTATTTTTATAATTGTCAAAATTTAATTTTTTAAATTCTTAATTTTTAGAAATTATTTTATTTTTATTTTTTATTTTTTAGTTTATTTTAATTTTATTTTTATTTTTAAAATCCTCAAAAAGTTTTATTTTTGAAAATTATTTGGGTTTTGGATTGTGTGGAAGACAGGTAAATTTGAACAGGGTATAAAAGGTGGACTTTACAACCGGAAACCTTTCACTTCTCATTTTCTTTATTTCCGGCCGTAAACCCTCTCCCACTCTCTCTCCTCTCGAAAAAAAATTCTTGTGTTTTTGTGAAATTGCTCGGTTCATCTCAAAGGTATGCTAAAATCGAACGTGGGAATGTATTTTGTTCATCAAATCGACAACTTTTGGGGCTTTAATCGAAGAAAAACAGTTCGTCGTCGTTTACGGCCGAAGCTTACGGCCTAGGAGTTTACGGCCAGGAACTTACTGCCATGGGTTTACGGCCGTAAACCCAAAATTAACCGTAAACCCCAGTTGACCATTGTTGACCGTAAACTCCATTTTGGTCAAAATAATATTTTTTTTAGGCCAAAAATTAAATTGATTAATTAAGAAAACTTAAAACTTTAATTGCTCAAATATTTTTGTTTTCTTACTTGGCTTGTTTTAGTGCAGAACAAATGGCAAATTTGAAGTTCGCTGACATGCACAACTTGGCCATCGTATTGGCTGATCCTCCTACTGTTCATGGAGAATTCAGGTCAATGATCCACATACTGAGAGAATGCTGCCTAGCCTCTGCTATCACTGTGAACCCTGTGGTCTATCAGAGAATTATCAGGGAATTCTGGCAGACTGCAAAGATGAAAAGAGACAACGATGGTGCAGTCACTGTTGATGCTGTTGTGAAGGGTTGCAAGATTGTAATTACTGAGCAATTCATCAGAGAAGCGTTGTTGATTGACGATCAACCTGATTTTCCTACTGAGATCGGGATTAAAGATGTCCAGGTGATTCTCAAGAAGATGGGGTACGAAGGCATCTTTCCTCCCACTGTGAAGAAGCTTCTGCCACTATACTGGAGATTCTTAGCTCATGTATTTGTGAGCTGCATTTCGGGCAGAAGATCTGGTGCTGATGAAATCTCGCTAAGGAACACTGGAGCCATTGTTTCACTAGCTGCATGGATTGACTTCAACTTCTCGAGGTTCATATTGGATGAGTTCGTAGTAAACATCAACGCAATAAACCGGGATACTTTCTTGATGTATCCTAGGTTCATCAAATTGTTCATCAACATTCAATTTCCAGATATGGTCAAAGAGGGAGAAACCCTAGACATGAAGTCATTAGGTCCTCACACTGTTGGGCTTATAAAGCAGAATCGCAAGGGCAAGGTCGTTTTTCAAGGATTGCATCCTCTTGTGAAGTTCGGAAGATTTGCTGAGCTAAATGAATCTTCCGAGTCTCATGGAACGTCAGATAAAATATCCTCTGAGCCCACTTCTTCTGAGGAGGGTAATTTCGGAAGATGATGTTATCACAGTGTCAGATCATGCTGAAGAAGAAGATACTCCAGCTCTTAATGCACGTGTAGCTGAGGAACATGATTTGACATTAGTTCAGGTCCAAAGTGATTACAATGAAGGGTCTTCAAAAAGTGGGACTGAGACTGATTTGTATGAAGACCTCGATCTTACTGGTTTCGATAAGGATGAAATTCCTTTAAACTTTGGAAGTAATGAAGATTTCATGTCAGGTGAAAACCTCAACAAGCTACTTGACAATATCAATGATGTTGCTCATCCAGCAACAGAGATACGGGAAGCTGAAGACGTTCTTGAAGCCACGCCTCCTTCTACCAATCAAGTGGCAGAAATAACAATTCCTATGGTGACAGTGTCAGGGATTCCTCCCCTTGATATTGTTTCTCCTACATCTGAGCCACTTGAGAGTGATCGCACAACAACACATGCCTCTCAACCTCCTATGAAGAGAAGAAGACTTGACCCTAGACAGGGAATTCTTGATTCTGATGTACTTCAAGGCCTTCCAACTCCACCAATAACCACTCCTGCTATTGTCTCATCAGAACCTTTCAGTGAAGGTCCTGGCACCACTTATGAAGCTGGTGGTTCTTCTTTCCCCACAGGATTTTCTCCTCCCAGGCCCGATCATGATGCTGCTTCAGTGAGGCTAGCCATGCATTTGGCTGAAGAACAATTTTCAACGCCTCCCTCACGTGGTAAAGGAATATTTTTTGGGGATGGCAGCTCTGGAGAAGAGAATCCTACTATTCTTGGACTACATAAGGAGATCAATGTGTTGAATCAGAATAATATAGAGCTTGATATACGGGTTACTGACCTTCAGACTGGAAACACCAAGCTCACCATTCAAGTTGCTGATCTTCTTGAAGACAAAGCTCTGAAGACTAAGCAGATCACTGATCTTCAGACTCATTTTGGTCTGTTGACTGCCGGCTACTATGACTTAAAGAAGAAGCTTGAAGAAGAACTTGGTGACAAATTCAGGTCGTCTGTCGATGAGCCAAGGATCTATATTCCCAATCAAGATGCTCCCATAGTTCCACCACCTGTAAGAACAACCCAAATTGTTGATCGTTTTGATAAAGAACCAGCACAGGCTCCGAATGTTGTGGCTTTAAAACGTGCCAAACTGGCTAAGTCTGCTGAGAAGGGTCAGCTTTTGTTTAAAAGGAGCTCGGATCAAAATGCTCATGGGGATCAATCTAATATCACCGTTACAGATCTTGGAGAGAATCGCTTCAAGGATGTATATGGTGATAGGTCAGGGATCATCTCATGGGGATTTCACGACAATCTAAATATGTGGATAGTGAGAAGGAAGATTGGCAATACCGAACTGTACAAAGATGCTCATGACTTCCACTCTTGGACCAGGGTTGATCTTATAGAGTTATCTAAGGCTCATTTTGCAAATCCTTCAAATGATCCCAAGGCAACACATTTCAAGTTATTTTTGGAAGATCAAGTGCCAAAGGGCTTTACCTCAAATGAAGACTGCAGAGTCAATTATTAAAATATACCCAAGTGTCATTGATCCTAAAACCAATCAACCTCTTCGGACTGTGATGTGGCCTGCTACCGATCAAGTTAAGCAGATTCCTATTCTTCAGAATCATCCATATGGATCTCTAAAGTCTATGCTTTACTGGGTGTTCGATGAATCTACGGCCTCCGCTGTCATAAAGCTTGAACATGGATGTATTCGCTTGTATGACAAAAGAGATATGCTTCAGTTAGGAAAATGGGATATACATAAGCTTTCTCATAATCAGATCATGGTCGCTGAAGACATCTTTGAGTCTGCTGCTAAGGAGTACACTGCCATGGTTGCTGAAATTATTAGAAAAGAAATGTGGTATGGAGCTATGGGAAAGTCAGACGTGATGGTGGTTGATAAAGTCTAAGTCCAAGCTAGCACCAAACCAAGGGGGAGATTGAAGGGTCCAGTTAGTGGTTTGGTCTAGGCTTTCATTGTAATAGTTCCTTTTGAGTCTTTAGTATGTTTTAGTGGGTTGTTAGTGAGTTTACGGCCCTGGAGTGAGTTTACGGCCGTAAGGCTGTTTACGGCCGTAAACCCTGTTTCCGGCCCAATTCCAATATATATATAGAGGAGTTGTAGGTCATTGTTAGGTTGTTGATGCCACAGAGTTCACGGTCTATTGTATCGAGTTGTACCAGACGTTTTACAGCAATAAACGTGTGCAAGCTTGATTTCTCTTCTTCTTCTACTCACATTCTGATTACTTTTGATTGTTTGATTGCTTGATCATTGGTAAAGATCCGTTTTAGGACCTTACAGGCTCTCACCCTTAAAAAAATCTAATCGGACAGAGGCGAACCAATTCTGTTGACATCAGACCCACCTGAGGTATACTATTCTTTCAAAACGATTAAATCTTATCGTTATCGAATGAGACTGGTTTTGGTCCTATCCGACTTCTTCTACAACATATACTAGACTCTCTCCCTTCCGATTCACCTTTCAAAACAAAATAACTCGAGGTTTCAGAATTAGTTGACCCACTATTTACCACCCAGACCTCGGATGTGAATCCCTTAGAAGGTAAGAAATCTTCCAAGAAAGGAGGTCGTCTCAAAATCCGATCCAAGAAGCGACCACCGCCTATCCTACTAAAGTCAAAGCTATAAAGAGAACCAAAGTCGGTGAATCCTCTCAACAGGATTCACAAATCAATTTTAGCCTTGACTCGGGGTCTCAGCCAACCCCACCCATCCACTCGTATGATGTACCCATTGACGTTTCAAAATCACATACACCGACTCACGGGGAGTCATACACCCACTCACGGGGAGTCTACACATAGTCTGCCCCCATCCTCTCAAAAGGATGTTGCTAGCATTGAAATAAGTGATGAAGTGATGAATCGAGTATGTAACAAATCAGAGTAACAAAAACGTAATTCGAACACACGATGTAAATATGATCTGGTTTCAGCTCTATTATGCTTTCAATTCTTACAGAGATAAAGTAGACAAGTTAGTACAAATATTCTTATCTAACTCTAAGTAATGTCCCTATTTATAAGAAACATGAAAGCATACAAAAAATTACAAGGACTAAACTTCTAAGCTTCGTTACAAAATGCCTTGTAAAATAACTTTAAGTCTTCGACATATTACAACAGGTCTTCGACCCTTACAATCTCCCCCTTTGTAATAATCTCGACCTTCTTCAGTTCGTCAGAATCTGTATGGCATACAGAATCACCCTTCGAATTTTCGTGGTCCAAGAAATAATCTTCTTCAACTCTTGCTTGTCCCCTTGATTATTCTTCTTGCAGTTACTCATACGAACAATAAAGTTCGTATATTGGGACGTAGTATACCTCTCTACTTTGCATGCCTGGAACAAAAATCTCTTGGCCTTCCCATTCTTATCTTTCCCTAAGAAGACCATTCCAAATGGCTTCAAGTATATCTCCCCATCTGCATACTTCTTTAACTCAACTTGAGGCTTCGTTGGTTCCATGGGAGCTTTTACTTCCAATCCCTTCGCATTTGCTAACTCCACATCAGTTAATGCCAAACATTCATAGTAGTTGTCTATGAATATCTTGATGTGAGCAAGCCCAAGACGAAAAACTTTTGGATCAGTCTCTCGAAGATACGAAGCATCTTTATCTTTTAAAAGCAATGCAACTTGTATAAGATCATACAAGTTCATCAAAGGAAAATCAGCCACAGAGAAATCACAAACTTGACCATTCGCCCTTGTAACAAAGAAACGAAAATTATGCATCAAGTTCTCGAACATAACATCCTTCTTTATAATGATCACCTTCTTTATCTTCACAAGTGACCATATTTCCTCTGGAGCTTTCCCAAGAACAGCATGAGACCTGAGTTTCATATATGTGTAGTCATCATCATTATCAAATTTCTCAGCAATTTTGTACTGTGCCATGATGAACATCATTTCATTGATTGGAAAGTCAAGCTGACTCATATCTGTATTGGAAACTATATAGCTCTGCTTGGGCTTCTATTGAAAAGAATGTATATGATTGAATGCCACTTTTGCTTCAATTGTTTCATAGTTATAATGCTTAGCAGGATCTCCCTTGTCCATTCCAGGAGGATCACTTGCACGAAGTCTCATTATACTCTGAACCACTCTTAATTTCTGCAACTCAGCTTCAGCTTCAACTTTCTTCTCCTCTTTCGACTTTTCAACTATAATTGTTTTCCCTTTGTCTTTTATCGAAGAGCTATCAACGAATTCTTTTGGCTTAGAACTACTACCACCTTCAGCTGAAGAACCAATCAAAATTCCTTTAGAAATTGGCCTTGTAATTGTATCGTGGTAACAACTGTTGAAGTAACTGGCCCAGTAGATGAAAGAATTGGTTTTCTTGTTGGAATCTTTATTGAATAAACTTTACCAATAGTCTTAACATCTTCGTGCGAAATCACACCAACCTTCGCACCACCAACCTTCTTTTGTCCCCCTTGCACCCCTGTGTTAACAGGTGGGGAATCTGTTGGTAGAAGATTTGAGATCCTAGACAATGGAGCCAACTGTTTATGCAAAAGAGCTTTGAATTGAGAAAACTTCTGAGACAAGAATTCTGGTGTAATGATCGAAGAGGAAACATGCTTGACAGATAATTCTTTCAGCTCCTTTAGCAGAGTAATGACCTCCACAAAACTTTGACTATCACTTGTAGAAAGTTGAGTAAGTTGAGGACTCAAACTTTCGTACATTTTAACATACTTTGTGACAGCATCACAAATAATATCCACCTTCTGACTAAGAGATGCATAGTCATGCTGAGCACTAGCAATCTCTTTCACCATATCTTCACGAAGTTCTTGAAGCTTGAGATTTACATCTTCACGAACTTTCTTCACATCAAGAACGAATAAGGTATGTCTTTCTTTGGCCTCAATTTTTAGTTCTTTTACTTCACGTAGAAAATTCGCGGACTTAGAGTTCACTCGTATCTCATTGTTCTGATCATAATGGTCCACTTTCTCTAAGATTCTAGACTCCGAGTCTTGAATCATTCCAGAAACTTTGCTAACCATCCTGGCTTCGAATACTTTCATCATAACATCAATTTCTAAACTGGAGACAGATTGACTTCCCCCCATGTCAGCTTGAGACTAAATAACCGAATTCAACTTCTTGTTCAAAATCTTGAATTGCTTCATGGACATCAACATATCATCAGGAAAATTCTCTTCCTCATCATCAAACTCTAATTCTTCAAAAGTTCCCCCAAAACCTCCTTCGTCAGTATCAGTGTCTTCATTAGGTTTGGATGGATCAGTTGATTGGGATGAAAACAAAGTAGTGAAAGGTTAATTGAGAATGTTTTCGTAAGTGGGTGAAGTTGTTGTGGTTGAAATAGGAATGATAAACGGTGGTAAGGAAACAAAAGTATCCATAACTGAAGAATCATGATTACCTTGAGTTGATTTTGGAGCTTCTTGATTCAAATATCCTTCACCCATATTGAAATTTACATCCGTATTAGATACGTTTGTAGTGATGTCTGAATTTCAAACCTCTTCATTATATGATTTGGCTAACGAATCATCGGGTGGTATGATAGTTGTCTTCTCAGGAGTTGAAGTGTCTTTTGTAAAAGTTGCTTCGGGTGTTTTAGGCACTTCTTCGTCTTCAGAAGACTCCGCTTGTAAGACTAGCTTTCGTTTCTTAAGCATCTTCTTCTTAGAAATATGTTTTTCCATGTCTTCAGCTCTTCGTTTCTTAGAGAAAGGAGAAACGGGAGCTGGAACTTCACGAATTAGAACTCCCTGATGATTAATGTGATGTTTTCGAACCAAAGTTGGAGGTGGAGATCTTCGTGAACCACTAAAATTTTTCTTGATTCTTCGAAAGACACCAGATTTTGATGGAATAGTGACCTTAGCTTGTTCATCAACAACAGGCTTTGTCTCAACATGCGAAACGTGCTCCTCTATCGTAGACTGTTTCTTTGGAGAATTCTTTGGCTTGGATTCTTGCACAGGCTTCTCAGGAGTAGCCTTTGCATCCTTCTTCGAACGGTTTGACTTCTTAGAAGGACCAACATCCTCTTTAGATAATAACTTTCCTGTTTCAACAGCAGGATTGATAGTCTTCAAATACTCAACCAACACCAAGTTTGTTGGATCAACACGCTTCAACATTGCATCAGGGGTCCCGGAAATGTGTGTAAACACCTCAGCATCATCAGAAACCTCCTTTGGAAAGTGATATTTCATGAATTCAGCAGTCTCTTCATCAGCAGGAACCTCAATCCCTTCTTTGTCATAGAAATAACGAAGAATCAAACTCCAATACCTTGCACACGAAATTCCTTGAACCACATTTGTGTTCTCAACATTTTTTTGAAATTCCTTCCACATCTGAGTTGAGTAATCCACTGAAATATCATAATACAATCCAGCAACCATAGCATAAACTTCCATTCGACCTTTATCTAATCCAACACTGCGACTAGTCAAGCAGCGTAGAAATATTCCAAAGAGAAAATTCCAAACAGTCGGAAGTCCAAATTTCTTGAAATCACTGATCTTGGTGAGTGGGGGTTGATGACCCATCTTATTGAACATATAGTTGACTTAAGCAAAAGAAAGATCAGTATATGGTGGAGAATTAGGGATATCAAGAATTTGACAGAATATCTTCTTGGTTAAGCGTATCTTCTTATCATTCACCAGTTGGAAGGTAATAATATCCATTGCTTTGCTGTAAGTAGCACTGGATCCTGCTTGTGAAATCCATGAAAGAGGAACATAAAACGAGTTGAACATGGTAGTCGAAAGAACAGAGCTTTTCAAAGCGACAATCAACATCTTCAACTCTTCTGGATAATTTGTGAAACATCCCCCTCGAATTGATAATTTGTGTTTTGAATCTTCATAATCGGTTGGGAAGTGATTTCTTCAGTTGTTCGGGATGCAGAATCAACACCAGATGAGCAGCCATGATTAGGGTTTTGAAGCTTTGAAGAACAGAGATAATATTGGGAATTTTTCTTTTGTGAGCGTAAACTGAGAAAGAACCCTTGATTCCCCTTTTATATGTAACCCTGGAATTTGAATTTGACGCGGGATAAAAATTAAATGAGATCTGACGTGACACCTTGAAACTCGCACCACTCTGCCGATAAAGTAGCCATGCATCAAAAAGTAACTGTCACATCGCCTTGAAAGCCGGATTAAATACAAAAGGTCTTGTCAAAGAGTCTGTTCGTTTCTCCCAATAGAATTGTAACCGTCACAAACCTTCGGATGGAGGTACAGCTCTTTCGTCTTTGGATATAGAGACGAAGTCATTTGCTAGACGTTCGAAATCATCAGCTTGAGTTGGTAGTACTCAGAACCTCAAGGATTTCGTGAGTTCAGCGCGCCAAAGATAAGATAAGAAGCAAATTAACGAAAATTTGGAACTGTGATGTCGAAAAAACAAATTTTCGACACAAAAGAAGATAAACCTCGGGCAAAGGTTGCTTCGTTAATTATCAAGAGAGATAATCAACTGCTTGTGTATGTTCCCGTGAATTTCAATCGAATACTTATAGAGAAGTATCGAAGGGCTTCTTTTGCAAGGCTTTGTGGGTGGTTTACAATTTCGTTACATATCAACCTAAACATAAGGTGAGTAATTGTAACCGAAATTACCTGTTTCACCAGTGTAGTCAGGGACAAGTATGCTTTGAATTATTTTGCATGTGACTTAGGAAGCAAATGAAACTCACACGAAAATCATATTCAAGAAAATAAAATTTGTGTGCTGGATCTTGTTGGGTAACAAATATCGAGGGATTCGAATATTGGATCAAGACCACTCAAACGAATTGAATAGGATTTGGAGTTTCGAAAATTGGTACAGAAACAAATGTTTCGTTAAAACTGGAACTTAGTTCCCCGTCATATGTCATTGTGTGTGAGAGTGTAAGAATTTTAGATCATGATGTTAGATCATTAACATAGAAGTTTGATATGCCTAAGTCATGATTAGTTTGATCAAAGACCTCTCCGACATATGTCATTGTGTGTGAGAGTGTAAGAATTTTGAGATGAAAAAGATTGATTTGAGAAATGAATTGTACCTCTGTTATTTTCGGACCAAACAGAAAACTCTTAACTCATTTGAGAAGAGTAAGGTAGCTCATTTGACTAATGTGAATATAAGCCTGACTTGCGAAGAAATTTTCGTATGAAAATTTTCATTAAGGCTTTCGTAAACACATATTGAGTCTATGGAGGCTTGGGTCGACATGCTGCAGCATGCTTCTAGGGACAGTCTAACGAGTAAAAAGTTGTCGAAATTGTACCTTCCCATAGAAACACAAGCATGACCCTTGTAACACGTTTCGTGAAATCTGCACAAAGGAAAGACAAAGAACAAAATAACAAAAATCTTTTTGATATTTTTGATTTTTCGAAAAGAAAACAATTAACAAAAGAAAATCTTTTTGGAATTTTTGATTTTTCGAAAAGAAAACAATTAACAAAAGAAAATATTTTTGGAATTTTTGATTTTTCGAAAATAAAATGACACAACAAAAATATAATCTTTTTGGAGTTTTTGATTTTTCGAAAATGAAGCTATTGTTCTTACTAACGAAAAACATGAAAATCTAACAAAAATTAGTTAAACTAACGAAAATATGACAAACTAACGAAGATTTGTTATACTAACGAAAATTTGACAAACTAACGAAAATTTAACAAACTAACGAAAATTTGTACCCCAAAACCAAAATGCGCAATGTGTCGAATTCAAAGCGTGTCGAAGCGCTGAATGTGAACAGTAACCTCTGAATGGTTAATACTATCAGCCTCTGAATGAACCATTATTGCCTCTGAATCGACACATATGTATAACACTTCTTTGTCATACATTCGAAATCATTCCTGGAACTGAACTTGCTTCGATCATTCCCAAACCTGTCAAAATTCGAACAAAAGATTTTTCATCCAAAGCTTTTGTAAAAATATCAGCAAGCTGATTAGTTGTTTTTACAAAATGGACTTCAATGTTGCCATCTTCCACATGATCTTTGATAAAATTATAAGGAAGAGCAATATGTTTTGTTTTCGAATGTTGTACTGGATTATGACAAATACGTATAACACTTTGAGAATCACAGTATAATGGAATCTTTTTCATATTAATGGCATAATCTCGCAACTAACTCTAGATCCAAATAATTTGTGAAGTACAAGCAGCAGCTGCAACATATTCAGCTTCAGCAGTAGAAATCGAAACACACGTTTGCTTCTTCGACTGCCAACTTAGCAACTTTCCATCCAGAAATTGACATCCACCACTTGTGCTTTTTCGATCCAAAGTACACCCTCCTAGATCTGCATCTGAAAATGCCTGAATAAAAAATCCTGATTTCGAAGGATACCACAATCCTAACGAAATTCTTCCCTTGAGATAACGAAAGATATTCTTCACAGCAGTTAAATGTGGTTCTCGAAGATTTTCTTGATACCTAGCACAATTACATACAGAAAACATGATATCAAGTCTACTTGTAGTAAGATAAAGAAATGAACCTATCATACTCCTGTATAAGGTAAGATCAACCGCAGGTGTTTCTAACGAAGGTGATAGCCTTGTTACAACCGCCATTGGTACTCTTAACTTCGTGCTATTTTTCGTTCCAAATTTTTCGAGCAAATTCCTTGTATATTTTTCCTGATTGATGAAAATGCCTTCTCTGCTTTGATAAATGTTTAAGCCAGGAAAATTATTGACTTTACCCATCATGCTCATTTCAAATTGGCTTTTCATCAAATTTTCGAATTCACTAGACAAAGCAGGGTCAGTAGAGCCAAAAATAATATCATCGACATAAATTTGAACAAGCATTAGATGATTCCCAACTTTCTTTCGAAATAATGTGGGGTCAACTGATCCTTGTTTAAATTTTGCCTGTTTTAAGAATGAGGTTAGAGTTGCATACCAGGCTCTTGGTGCTTGTTTTAACCCATAAACTACCTTATCTAAAATATAAACATGATTAGGATATTCTTCATTTATGAAACCTGGAGGTTGTTCAACATACACTGTCTCTTCTAGTTCACCATTATGAAATGCACATTTCACATCCATTTGATAGACATCGAAATCTTTATGAGCTGCAAAAGCTAAAAATATTCGAACAGCCTCGAGTCTTGCGACAGGGGCAAAGGTTTCTTCATAATCGATACCTTCTTGTTGCGAATACCCTTTAACAACTAATCGAGCTTTATTTCGTACAATATTTCCATCCTTGTCGGTTTTATTTTTAAAAATCCATTTTAACCCGACAATCGAAACATCTTTAGGTTTAGGAATTAATCTCAAAACCTTGTTTCGTTCAAGCTCAGCCAATTCAGATTGCATTGCAACAACCCAATCAGAGTGTTCCATTGCAACCTTATATGTCTTAGGTTCGATTTTTGAAATGAAAACATTAAACATCCAAAATTCTTGATGAGTATTCAATACCTCATTCTTTGCACGATTTGAGCTCTTGTCAATACTCCTTCTTGTGGATTCCCAATCACTTGTTCTTTCGGATGATTTCTTGTCCATTTATCTAATGGTGGATATGCTGGATCAAAATCCAAATGTGCATCTTCGTATAATTCTTCATTTTCTAAACCTGCAACAGAAAGATTATCATTTATTTCGTGAAATTCATCATTTTGATCAAGACTTATCATCTCATCATCATTATGTCTATTTTCGACAGAATTATCATTCTGATGCTCCCCCTCAACATCTTCATCCATTCTCCCACTCTCCCCCTCAAAAGAATGCTCCCCCTCAATCAGAGTATTCGAATCCAAGTGCTCCCCCTCCATTGGATTATTATGCATACTTTCCCCAACTCCTGGAGAATTCGTTGTTGAATTCCTATCAACAATAGTTTGAGTGGGTTCGGAGTCATCAATATGCTTCGTAGATTCATATTGTTTATTATCATTCGCACGAACTTCAGCATCCACAGCCCTGTCAGGAACACCAAAAATTAAATCATAATCAAAATCAGATGAACTCACAATTTCAGATTCATTTGTTGATTCATTAAAAATCGGCTTTTGTTCGAAATGTTTTTCAACTTGTTTGACATAATAGTCATCAAAAGTAAGATTAAATGTCTGTTCGACTCTCCGTGTGTGCTTATTCAACACTCTGTATGCCACCGAGTTGTGAGAATATCCCAAAAATATTCCCTCGTCAGCCTTTGCTTGAAATTTCGAAAGATTATCCTTGAGATTCATGATAAAGCACCTACAACCAAACACATGAAAGAATTTAACATTTGGTTTTCGGTTATTGATAATTTCATATGGAGTGATTAGGGGTGTAAACGAGCCGAGCCGAGCCCGAGCCTAACCAAGCTCGAGGTCGGCTCGTTTAATTTTGAAGAAGCTCGAGCTCGATTCGAGCCTTAAAATGAAACTTGAGCTCGGCTCGTGAACAATTTAGTGAGCTCGCGAGCCTAAACGAGCTTAAACGAGCCTATACACACACACACACACACATATATATATATATATATATATATATATATGTATATATATATATATATATATATATATATATATATATATATATATATATAGGCTCGTTTAGGCTCATTTAGGTTCGCGAGCCCACTAACTGAAGCTCGGCTCGAGCTCGTTTAATAAACGAGCCTTATATTTAGGCTCGAGCTCAGCTCGGGCTCGTTTAATTCGATCTCGAGTTGAGCTTTTAACGAGTCGATCCCGAGTAGCTCGCGAGTAGCTCGACTCACTTACACCCCTAGGAGTGATATTAAAACGTCGATGAATAAAAGAACGATTCTGAGTAAAACATGTTGTTGACATCGCTTCGGCCCATAGATATTGAGGAAGATTCGCATATGTTAACATTGTTCTGGCTGCTTTGCAAAGTGACCTATTTTTTCGTTCAACTTCACCATTTTGTTGTGGTGTATATGGGGACGAAAAGTTATGCGAAATTCCTTTCTCAATTAAGTACGAATCCAACATATTGTTTTTGAACTCAGAGCCATTATCACTTTTGATTTTTCGAACATTCTTTTTCAAACTCATCTCAATTTTCTTGATAAAATCAATCAATGTTTGAGCGACTTCAGATTTTAGCCTGAGAAAATACACCCAAGTGAATCGAGAAAAATCATCAACAATAACCAAAATATACCGTTTCTTGTTGAGAGTTTCAACAGTTGATGGTCCATAAAGGTCAATATGAATAAGTTCCAACGGTTCCACAATTTTCGAATCTATCACAATTGGATGTCCTTTCCTATGTTGTTTCCCTTGTTCGCAAGTTGCACATAAGGTATCATTGTCAAATTTTAAAACCGGTAAGCCTCGAACAAGATCATCAATTACCAACTTATTTAAATTTCGAAAATTTAAATGTGATAAACGACGATGTCATAACCAGCTAACATCAGATGTGGCTTTCGAAAGTAAACAAACTGAAGGTTTCCCAACAATCGGTTTTAGATCAAGAGTAAACATATCGCCATAGCGTTTTGACTTCAGCAACACTTCGTTCGTTTCAACCTTTGAGATAATACTCCCTTCTTTGTTAAACACAACTTGATTGCCAGTGCCCAGAACGAGTTGTGAAACACTTATCAAATTATGTTTAAGACCTTCGCCATAAGCAACGCGATTTACAGTAAACTGTCCATTCGTTACTTTCCCATAGCCTTTCACTTGACATTTATGATTGTTTCCAAACTTCACAACACCTGCATTTTCCAAGCTTCGAAAATATCTCAAATTTTCCTTTCGTCCAGTCATGTGACGTGAGCAACCACTATCGATATACCATTTCTCATCATATTGCTCGTCACATAGCACCTGCGATCAATGAAAGAATTTAGGTACCAAATGCTGTTTGGGTCCTTGGAAATTAGCTTTGAAAACAGAATGAAATGCAGAACTTTTAACCCAATCACAAACTTTAGTTTTGAGACTATCAATTAAGTCCACATCACTAGGTAAAAGAACGGAAACATAAGTTTTTGTTAGTTTCGGATTGTCACTGATACATGCCTTCGTCTTTTTAGATTGTGTATGAACATGCTTTTCTTTCGAAGCCGGTTGCCAAGTTTTTACCGAAACAGTCGAATCTTTTGAAGATGAGCTTTCAGTTGACGAAATATTCACATACTTCTCATAAGCTTCTTGAATTTGTTGTTGAGAGTATTTCCTTGATTGATACATTCGTCCATTTCCTTCAAGCCAATGATCGATGTTTTTGTCACGAGACAACCCTTTTGTGTACGAAACTTTTAAGGTTTGTTTCCCTAAGGATTTGAAAATTTCGGTTTTTGTGGGACGAAATCAACATTTGATTTAGGACGAAATTCCATGGCATATCGACTTCCAACATTTTTTCCAACGCTTGCATTTTGAGAAAATCGGTTGTGAAATTTTCGTTTTTGAAAAAATCTTGGTTGTTGATTAGAAGAAAATCGTTGTTTTGAGGGTTGATTTTGAAAGATCTTTGAGGTATTTTTGATATTTGTGGAAAACGTTGTATTTTGTACTTTCGAAAAAAAAATTTGTATAAATTTCAGATTTTGTTTTGTCTGATTGAGTGGGATTTTTTTTTGATCTGAATAAGATGCTGAATTCGAATACTTGTTTTCAACATATTTAGTCTTTGTGTTTTCAGACGTTTTCAATGTCAAACCATTTTGTTTCTTTCGAGACTCCACGGTTTGCCAGAAAATCTTCTTTCGAACTTGTCTTTTTGAAATTTCATTTTCTTTTGAAAACTTGTCAATTTGTTCTTTAAATTCTTTTGAATTTAATTTGACAACAATTTCATTTTCCACAACAACCTCTTTTGTAACTTCTTTCACAACTTTAGATTTTTCAACCCATTTGCGTTGTGGTTTTTGTCTTTGAAAAACATATGAATTCTTTGTTAGATTATTTTCGACAGTGCTTTGATTTGAAAAGAATCTTTTCTCTGTTGTTTTCTTGTTGTCATCTTCGACCATTTTGTTGAATTCTGGTTTAATGTTTTCAACATTTCCAGTAGTGACAAACACTTGATTTGGAAAAACAACATCATCTGTACACTTGAAATTTGGATACACCACTTGATTTGTTTCCAAATAATGGGCTCCTTTTTCAGACAAAACTTTGTCGAAATTTTCAGTGTCCCCAAACACTTGATCAACAACAACACGTGGAATTTCAGTTTCTTTCGAATCTTTGTTTGACGAGACCTTTTTGTGCGATTTGTCTTCATCATTTTCATCATCACTGCTATCCGTTTGACTATCTCGGATATCCACAAAATCGGGATCATAAACTTTCGAAGTTGAAGGTTTGTCAGTGTTAATCTTAACCATCAAATCCTTACTTTTTTCTTTTCCTTTAGATTTTTATGCAACATTAATGACAGACAACTGAGAACAATCAACATCCTCAATATCACTAATTTCGCTAATATTGTCAGAGTTATCTTCAATATCGGCAAAATTAGATTGAGAATCAGATGTTGAATTCTTAGTCTTTTTCAAAATTTTGATTTGTTCTGATTTAGTCAAAGTATCATTCACAATGTTAACTAATTCATTCAAATCCAGACATTCATCAATTTTGACAATTCCATAAGCATATCTATCATCAGGAATTTTGTCAAACTCAGCAATATTTTTTCTCACAATCATACGAAATATTATCAACCTTCTCTCTCTCTCATATGCTAAAAAAGGTAATAATTTCCTATGTTGTTCCTTGCTAATTTCACACGAATGATGCAATGCAGTCAATTTTCCATATAAACGTTTAGCAGAATTATAGTATATATTTCGTTGAGCTAATAAGAGTTTTACATCACTAGACAACGAATCTCTATCACACATAATGTTTGTAATCTGCAATTCTAAACATTCTATCTTGACAACTTTCGACTCTAACTTCTTCTGAGTCTCTAACAATTGATTGCTTAATTTCTTAGCTTCATTGCTAGTAGAAACAATCAAATTATCAAAATAAGCAACAGTATCATCAAAAGTAAAAACTTCAGAATCATATGCACTCAAAGGAATATTAAAAGATTGAAGAATATTACGTACCTTAGTTGTCATTGGAGACTTATCAGCAGACTTTGACACAAAGCATCGGCCCGTCACCTCTTCGTCCGAATCTTCCTCCAGCTTCGCATACATGGCACCATGCGTAGGATTACGCATTTCTTCATCATGTGAGCCCGAAGACCAAATTTGATAAGTGCCATCATCCTCCTGTGCACCTCTAGCCACCAAAGACAAACTTTTCGCCTTAGCCCTCGCTTCCTCTAGTTTCTCAGCATAATACGCTTCATCTTTTACTTTCTTCTTTCTTTCATCCTTCTTACGAAGCATGCAATCATTTGCTAGATGATTTGCTCTGTTGCAATAATGGCAATCCACACCTGAATCTCCTTTCAGTTTCTTCTCTTTCTTCTCCTCAGCAACCTTCCCATCATTCTTCTCATACTTCTTCTTCTCCTCTCCTGCAGCCTTGTTCACGAAACTTCCTTTTCCCTCACTTTGCTTCACCTTTGGATTAAACGGTTTTTGAAAAACTTTTTGACTCTGTTGTTTGAGTAAAAAGCTATTGCCTCATCATCCGAATTCATGATAAACCCCTATTCATCATCAGAATCACCTTTTTTGACTGCTTCCTTTTCAGACACTTTAGAGACAAGTGCTAATGGACCTCCCAGACTAAGCTTCGACTCTTTTTCCATTTCGTTCACTTCACTTTTGTGAGTTTTCAGTTGATTGTACAAATCATTTAGAGAAGATGTGTCGAAACTCTGTTGATTTTTCACCATCATGCTAACACACCTCCATTCTTTACGGAGTCCCATAACGAAGGTGATATTGAATTCCATAGCAGACCTCGTGATTCCATAACGATTGCATTTGTAAATCAACTCATTCACCCTATCATAGTAACTTTCAATCGTTTCACCATCTTTTTGCTTGAAATCCTTCAATTCAATCAAACAGTGCTTAACTGATTTGATTTTTGTCTTCTCGCTACCTTGAAACTTTTCTTTGAGATTATTCCAGATTTCTTTTGCAGTTGTACAACTTCTGACATAGTTATACACAACTGGAGGCAATGCACCACGTAACTCCCTTATGCATCGTTTTTCAAGTTTCTTCATTCGATCAGATTGAGCATCAACACTCGTAGTACCAGATGAAGATCCAATTGGTTGAAGATTTGTCGGAAGAGTAACATTCCCTGATATACATGACCAAAGCTCTTCATCGATTCCATTCAAGTAGTCTTGCATACGATCAGACCACTGATCATAGTATTCCGGAATGAGCATAGGAATCTTAGTTGAAGATCCTAGCAAATGAGAGTATGAAGTCATAGAGTTGAGATTGAAGTTCGCCATTGATGTACGAATGAAAATTTTTGAGGATTTTTCAGAAATCAAAGAGAATTTGAAAGCAAATTGTTGAATTGAACAGAGATATCAAGTAAAACACTCGATTCAACAAATCAGTTGCAGAATCAAATCACAACTGAAGATCTAGAACACTTTTTCACGTCAAAAGGTGCGGAAACTTTTTGAACTAGAAATTTGATTCAAAAACCTTTTGAATCAGAGTGAAAATCAGGTCGCAGATAATGATTCCTGCTCTGATACGAATTGATGAAGTGATGAATCGAGTATGTAACAAATCAGAGTAACAAAAACGTAATACGAACACACAATGTAAATATGATCTGGTTTCAGCTCTATTATACTTTCAATTCTTACAGAGAGAAAGTAGACAAGTTCGTACAAAGATTCTTATCTAACTCTAAGTAATGTCCCTATTTATAGGAAACATGAAAGCATAAAAAAAATTACAAGGACTAAACTTCTAAGCTTCGTTACAAAATGCCTTGTAAAATAACTTTAAGTCTTCGACATATTACAACAGGTCTTCGACCCTTACAATAAGTTCCTTGAACACCCCAGGAACACACCCATGATTCATTGTTAAACCAATTATTTCATCACAAGCACGATCAGTGGCCCCTACCATGGATCCCAAGCTTTCCAAGCAAGGAGTACTCCCTACAAGATCTGAAGCCTCAACCAAACTGATACCCACCACGGTTAAAGGACGTTCAGGTGCAACTAATAAGGTTTGGAAAATTCTTCTTGATAGGGCTCAACTCAGGTATATGATCTTACCAAAGAACTGATAGAATATGTCATTCTTGGCATGAGACATCTAGCACTCCGAAGCAAGATTCCATTGATGAGTCCAACCGATGTAGATATTAATGCTCTTTTTCCTACTCGCATCAAAAACTTTATCGATGATCTTCCCGCTAACATGGATGATCCATCGACCAAAGTTGCAGAGAAGAATCTGAGTGGAGATGTGCCCGATCCAAAGCATATCTCGGAAGAACCTCCTCGGAAAGATGAAGTAGCTCCAAGATAAGTTCCCGAAACCAATCTTGGTTTGGAAGATCCTCCTCAAGGTGTTCCTATGAAGTTGTTGCAGTCGATTATGTATTTGAAGGTGACAACACAAGGGTTTTTGAAATTCTATTGGAACTGACATTCAAGTTCTTGAAGCCCTCTTCCTCCATACCTGCAAATGATTTTGATCTTCCATCTTCTTCCGAAGAGATGGATATTGGAGAAAATGATGTTAATGATGATGGTGATAATGGTGGTGCAAACAATGATGGTGATGGTGCTAGTGATTCCGATGGTTATGAGAAGAACTCCGAGAGTGAATCCAATTCGGATACTATATCTTCCGCTGAGAACATAGCATACTCATTTGCTGTATTTGATATGTGTGGTCATATTATCAAATTTGACTCCAATATAGAAAAGGTGAATGCTCAGGTCGGAGCTCTTGACTCGAAATAGGACCAGGTGTTGAAGTCCATTTCGGAAGTCAAGAACGTCACTCCTTCCACTTAAGAAAGAGAGCAACAACTAGATCAACTTATCTCTTTGCATCTCAAACATGCTCTTGAGGAATCCGATCGTCGACACTCGGAAAATCATGGATAACCATGTTGAGACGAGGAACATCATGTTGAAAGTTCATGACGACTTGGTGTTTGCCACAAACTATGACAACCTGAAACTTCTACCTGGTACATCTAGTCAGTTAAACTATGTTAAACTCGTTTCCGTTAACTTCTAGCGTTGTTTAAGGGTTCAATTAAGCGTCCTAAGCTTGAGTACAACCAAGGTCGAGATTAGGAATGAGTCAGCAAGTCTTATAGTAACATAATCAGGCCATACACCCCTTTAGGAGGAGTGTGCGGCCGCACACATGGGTGTACGGCCGTACACACCCCACATGGCCACACACCCACCCCTATATAAAGGGTAGACCCCTTTCCTTTCATTCCTTTAACACCTTGGCAGCACACAACACCATTTCTCTCAAGCTTCTTTAACCACAAACCCTCCCAAGGCTTAAAAAACGTGAGTAATCCATCCCTTAACTTGTTGTGCTTGAAGAACCTCTTGATCTAAGTCTTAATTCATCATGTCCCATCATGGTCTTCATCTCTTTGAAGGAGTGCGGCCACACACCCACATAAGGTGGCCTCACACTCCTAAAAGACCCTCCAAAGTGAGAGTTTGACTTCCATATTTGAGTTGGACATGCCCCTAGCCTTGCTACACCTTGGATTTGGAATTTTGGACACAAACTTGAAGGGTGTACAACCGCACACCCCTGTGTACAGCCACACACTCCTGTGTGTGGTAGCACACTCCTGTGTGCGGCAGCACACTCTCGTGTGTGGTAGCACACTCCCTTGTGCAGCAGCACACACCTTTGTGCGACCACACACACACCCTAGGACCACAAACCCATTTCTAAGACCCTTAACTTGTACTACCACTAAGTATGGACCTAGAACACTTCATGGATGCAAGTATGGACCTTGAAAACACCTCAAAGACACTCTCCAACATGAGTGTACGGCCGCACACCCCCTGGGCCGCACACCCATGGCCGCACACACCTTTAAGGTGGCCATACACCTCCCTCATGCAATCCTTTAAGGTCCTAGCACTTAGTGCAAGTAGTTCCAAGTCCCTAGAGTGGTTCTCTACCATCTCTAGTAGTGAAATACCTTCGTTTGACTCCTTTATGTGTCATTACATGTTAATTAGGATCAAATCGTGTTCAACGCTTCACTTGAACATCCAACTTTCCGTATCGATCCTTCAATCAAACCACTAACCCGAGGTGAGTTCATACCCCTACATTTTCCGTGTTTTTTTAATGTTTTCAGGGGGGAGGGAATACAAGCAAAACTCAAAGTATTTTATTAAGTTTTAAACTTATTAATACAATCCATCGATTTTCACGTTTAATAAAATATTCAGATATTTAATCCCTTTTGTACTATGTTGAGCATCAGGGAAACTTCTATTTTGGAAATATAACTTCATAGCTTTCAGAAAGGTTTTTACAAAGCATTTTACATTTCAATTCTAATAAACTATAATGGGTATAGTTTAGGATAACCCTCTAGGCAGTTTTTACCAAGTCAGATTTCACGAATGAATATATATATAAACTATGGAAGATTTATTTTATGTTATAATATTTCTCAGGAGTGTAAAGTATAATTATTCTAGGATAATTATTGTTTTATACTGTCTCTAGCTTGTAAACTAGATTATACCAAATTGTGAGGCTCTACTTCGAAACTGTACCCTTAGGCGTACAGGGCTAAATCCTATCTCAGTATAACTAGAGTCTCTTGGAGGGAGAGCGTGAGATTTATGAATAGATCTATTCGGGACTGACTATCTCACACCTGAACTGCTAGCTATAGTTGGGCAGGCATGCCTAAGGTGACAAATGTCATTAACTTAAACGCCTGAAGAACGTTGAAAAGGTCTCTCGGTCATATCAAGCATGGTTATACGACTCGCAAATAAGTATAAACTAATTTTGGTTTACGGACTCTATTCTTCATATGTTTTATTTTATGTAATAAAACTACTTTTATATATACTGATAGTAATCAGGGATCTCTAAGCTTGCATCTCTACCTCTAGGATGGTAATTTGTTTTTGGGGAAAATATAGGATTTTCCCGGGATAACACCGGCTTTTCTAAAACTGATGGTTTACTACTCTACCAACGGATATTCATTCCATGACTCTTTGAATTATACATGTCATGTATGAATCTGGAAGTCATGGAAGGAATGGGTTTTCAAACATGCTTTTCATAAGAAAATACAGGATTTTCTTGAGGAACACTTTTCAAAAGAATCAAAGAATATTTTGTTGGATAAGGTTTCTAAGTCCTTAACTATTTCTGGTATGTACTTGACCCGACCCGACATGGTCCATTTGGGTTGCATGGCACCATGCAATTGGATAAATTAAAATGAGAGAAATAACACTTATGGTTATTAATATATTATAAGTTCTAATATATTAATAATATTATTTAATTAGTTTGATCAAGAATTAATTTAGAATTAATTAAGTGATCAAAAGATAACTAATTAAATATATGGTAGATTATGTAAATCTTCCATATCTTATATAGTGGGCTAAGAGGCTCCATGGATTATCAAGTTGGGTTCCACCCATAGGATGCTCCATGGAGTTAACCCATGGATCATGAAATGAAGAGTCATGTTACATTAGGGTTTACCTAATGCAACACACTATATAAACAAAGGTGTTCTCCCCAAAATCGGCGACACTAAGAAACAAGAGGGCTAGAGCCGATTTTGCAAGTGTAAGATTCTCTCAAAGTTTACTCATTTGCATTTGGTGTTGTGTGAAGCATTTGAGGCATCACACTTGGGGTGCTAGGCTCACAAGGTTTCAAGGATCATAATCAACAATGAGGTAAGTTATTCTATCTTTCATTCAAGTTAAAAATGTTCCCCATGTATGCTAGATAGGAATATAACCTTGGAATTCAACTTTGCATGATAATTAGACAAACATAGATCCAAGGTTATTAGGGTTGCATGTACACTTAGGAAGTGCTAGAATGCTCAAAACCCATCACATTTTTCCACCAAAACTAAATGCTTATGAACTCACTAGCTTTATGCTGATATTCTTTTAAAAACTGCTTGTATTCTCAGGGAATTAGTAGACAGGTACTTCCAGGAGTTGGCAGAAGTCGGAGCGTTAGAGTCACGTCTTTCCATTTTACTTTTGATATGAACAAAACTATGTATTAAGACAATGTAAACCTTTTTCATATATGTATTCAATGTTTGGTTGTGTTTACTATGCTTGCTATGATACAACTGTTGTGATACTACGCATGACGTCAACCACCCCCGAACATTTCCGCCGTTCCGGTTTGGGGGTGTGACATATTGGTATCAGAGCCCTTGTTTATAGCGAACTAAGTATACCGAACCTTACATGGTATACAACTATAAATATTAAGGGGCCTAAGTGCTCTAAACTAAAAGTATACTTTCAAAAATATAAGTATTTTTATAAAAGTATACAAGTATACCTAGGTACCGGAATCAGTGTCATAGGTAGAACAAAACAAAAGTATTTGGATGTTGGAACGCTGCGGTTAAACCTGGGCAGTTATGTAATCATGTCTAGGGTGAATATAGCCTGATCAACTATATTCAGTCGACACACGACCAACATGTTCTTGGGAGTGACTGTAGTGTTGCAACAAGCCTAAAGCTTACCTAGATACCAGAAGAGTTCTAGAACCGAACATAAGGGTTAAAATACTATAGGAGTATTTTAGGATGCTATAATGACCGAACCGGAAACGTACCCAAAAAGAAAGTTATTCCATCACCTCGTGTAGATAGCATGGCTGGATTCCATCTTCATGGCGACCCGTACTTTCCCAACCAAGGAGATGATGGATGGATCGAGCCAGAGCCAAATGAAAACCATGAAATTCCTTTGAACGATGACTTTGCCGAACCGTTTCCTGAAGAGACTGACTCGGAACCCGAAGCCGAGAACCTACCTCAAGTGGCCCCAATACCAAATCCCAACCCACAGCTTGTACTCGAAGGCCCAACGCGTATGTGGATCGGAAGCCTGGATAGGTGGAGTCACGAACAAGGCCAACCCCGCCCGTACGATGGGGATCGCTGCTTCTACAATGTGGATGAAGGAGGCTCTGCAGGTAGAGCCCTTCCAATCATAGTCCGTCGAGTGGCCCGCAATGTTGAACTAAATGTGGCGGCCATTCAGCGAATTGTGGAACTTGAGGCAGACTCGGATGCCAACACAAACTGCATACGCAGTCTCGAAGTTGCTCATGGGAGAACTACGAGAGACAATGAAGCCCAGCAGCGAGAGCTAGCTGCAACTCAAGCTGAGGTCATAGAGCTCCGAGCACGCCAATCAGTATACGAGAGCCGCCTGCTTGACATGGAGCGCCAGCTGGCTAACTTAAGGATCCGTCCGAGGAGTGCCCATCACCAGTAGGAAATATTCTACTCATCCTTCCTTTTTGGTTTAAGGAATAACTTTCGTATTTATGTTCTAAGTAGCTCTTTTCCGTAAACATTTCTGTTTTGCAAGTACTGTCTCACTAGTCTTTTATGTTGCCCAGATTCTCTCTGTTAGTATGACTTACACCTACTCTTAGGTCAAAGTTTACGAACTATGTGTAATCTTAGTTTCAGCTAGAGTGGCAACAATCCTATTTCAGTTAAAGATTATTTATTTTTAAAAGTATACCTTAGATCGGTAGCATTCTAACTAAGCAACTTTACCAAAGTCATACCACTGTTTCGTCTATGAAGCATATAACATAGGCTATACTCTTACCCTAGACGATCATTCTTTTTCCCCATCGATCTCATGTCAGCCTCCATAAACAGCTTCAATCTCATAATCGACATGGGATGGTTGAGCCCAATCGTGCTGATATCCTTTGCTTTGAGAAAGCTATTTGTCTCAATTTTCCCTCTGACGAAGCCCTCACTGTTTACAGTGATAAAATTTATTCCAACCTTCGTATCATTTCCTACGCCAAAGCCCAGAAGTATCTGCGAAAGGGATGCCATGAATTCCTGGCTCATGTTGTTAACGAAACCCAAGTAGTTAAGGACCTCGAGAGCATCTCCGAAGTCTGCAAATTTCCTGATGTCTTCCCCAAAGACATTCCAGAGATTCCTTCCAAGTGCTATGTCGATTTTCATATCGACTTAATCCCCGGAGCTACTCATATAGCTAAATCTCCATATCGTTTAGCGCCGGCGAAAATGTGAGAGTTATCCAGCCAGCTCAATGAGCTGAGCAGCAAAGAATTCGTAAGTTTATTGTATGTGAACTTTGTTGTGTTCAAATCATGTCGAGAGTTGGAAATCGATATCCACCAATCGAAAGTAACTTAGTTTGGATGACACTCGGTCTTGAACTATCCTAGAAACTTACTTCTATTCTTGCTAGGACCACATCATGGGGATGTGGGTCGAATCAATGAGAACCAGATAGCAAAATGGGAAAGTTTAATGCATATATATAAACATTTAGGATACATCCAGAGTCAACCATTGTTGCTCACAAGCTTCTTTTCTTGACATATAGCAAATCATGCCTCTAAAGAAACGTAACCAACCCACCAATAAGTCACCAATCCTTCAGATGGATTCAACTACGTTCCAAGCCACTGTCACAGCAGCCGTAGCAGCCGCCCTAGCTGTCCTTAACACTAAGAACGCAAATATGGGTTGAAGTTTTAATGGCAATCCAAATCTTGGTGATAACCAATTTCAACAACAAGTGCCTACTAGAAAGGACACACCTGGTTTCAAACCTAATATCCTGAAACGAAAGTTCGAGAATGAGAAAGGGAGTTGTTCAACCCAAGGACCTACTGAGAGGCAACGAACTGGGGTAGTCAATACCCCAGTCAGACCTGATATTCCAACACCAACCACACCCTACTTGGGAAACCTCCCGTACTGCAGCGAATGCAACTACCATCATTATGGAGTCTACCGAGTGCTGCATTGCACTAGATGCAACAAGAAGGGACACACCGCCTGCATCTGTAGGACCCCCGTTGAGTTCATCACTCCGACTACCAATGTTGGGACTAGTCTAACATGTCACCTCTGTGGTGGAGTAGGACATTTCAAGAGAGACTGTCCAACAGAGAAGAACGACGGGGAAGCAGGAGGAGTTTGACCCCAGAGAATGGGGAAGCATCAAAGAACCCTGTTATATTTTGGTACGTTTTCAAAACCCCCAATAATTGTTCATAATTGTGATTTCTCTCTCGTTCAAATTAAATCACAACATTCCTATAAAAAAATTTGAAGCCCTAATGGGTAAACTATGATGGCCGAGTGTTACGTTAAAGTCAGTTATAGTTATACATGACTTGTATACACCAAGCGATTATAGGGAGATCTAGTAAGAATCATTTCATAAAAAGTTCATAATTTCAAATTATCAGAACCCTCGAATTAGTGGTACCCGCCAACTTCGAATAAAAAAAACAGAAAAACACCAGAAGCATTCATCCAGAGTCACCGAGGTCCTAACAAAACGCCCCCTCCAGACTAACTTAATGCGCGATTCTACGACGTCATCCTGTCTAGTTCAACGAATTCTATGTTATACCAAACCCTCTTGTCTTAAATCGTTCGATCGCGAAACTCCTGTTGCTCGTAACGACAAACTAGATGCGAACTTCAAAAATTCATCTCTCTTCGAAACCTGAAAGTATTCATATGAAGAGTATCATCCACAAGGAGATGGACAAAGTAAGAGAACAATCCGGACAATTATAGATACTTCGTGGGACACTCATCTACCCTTAGTGGAACTTTCTTGCAACAACGGCGACCTTTCCAGCATCAAGGCTGCGCCGTTCGACGCCCTCTACGGCCGTAAGTACAGACCCTCTCTGTGCTGGCCTGAGGTGGGTGACACACAACTAGTCCAGAGTCAAGTCCCCGACAGCACTCTCACGAGTCCTGAAAGCATCCGAGAAACGACTGCAAAAATCGAACGAAGAGGCTATGCCAATGAGAGACAAAAACCATTGGAATTCCAGATTGGTGAATGTGTCCTTCTTGCAGGTCTCACCTTGGAAAGGCCTGATACGCTTCAGAAAGAGTAGAAAGCTAAATCCAAGATACGTTGGACCGTCCGAGATCCTTGCTAGGATCGGTCCCGTAGTGTACAAACTCCAGTTACCTCAAGCGCTTAGCAACGCTCATCCCGTCTTCCTCGTGTCGAACCAAAGGAAGTGTCTGTCCGATGAGACACTTGCGATTTTCCCTTGACAATGTCGAGTTAAACGAGAGTCTACACTTCGTGTAGAAATCATTTGAACTCACGAACCGATAAGTCTAAGCGAACGAAATAACGTCACACCCCGATAGTAAAGGTTCGCTGGTATATCAAGCGAGAACTCGAATTCACTTAGGAGCACGAGAATCCAAGGAAAATTGAAGTACCCCATCTTTCCAAGTTCTTGAGTTATATCCTTATTCTTGAATTTCGGGACGAAATTCCCTCTAACGGGGGGATGATGTGACAGCCCGAAACTTCTACCTGGTACATCTAGTCAGTTAAACTCGTTTCCGTTAACTTCTAGCGTTGTTTAAGGGTTCATTTAAGCGTCCTAAGCTTGAGTACAACCAAGGTCGAGATTAGGAATGAGTCAGCAAGTCTTATAGTAACATAATCAGGCCATACACCCCTTTTGGAGGAGTGTGCGGCCGCACACATGGGTGTACGGCCGTACACACCCCTCATGGCCACACACCCACCCCTATATAAAGGGTAGACCCCTTTCCTTTCATTCCTTTAACACCTTGGCAGCACACAACACCATTTCTCTCAAGCTTCTTCAACCACAAACCCTCCCAAGGCTTAAAAAACGTGAGTAATCCATCCCTTAACTTGTTGTGCTTGAAGAACCTCTTGATCTAAGTCTTAATTCATCATGTCCCATCATGCTCTTCATCTCTTTGAAGGAGTGCGACCACACACCCACATAAGGTGGCCTCACACTCTTAAAAGACCCTCCAAAGTGAGAGTTTGACTTCCATATTTGAGTTGGACATGACCCTAGCCTTGCTACACCTTGGAATTGGCATTTTGGACACAAACTTGAAGGGTGTACAACCGCACACCCCTGTGTACGGCCACACACTCCTGTGTGCGGCAGCACACTCCTGTGTGTGGTAGCGCACTCCCTTGTGCAGCAGCACACACCTTTGTGCGACCACACACACACCCTAGGACCACAAACCCATTTCTAAGACCCTTAACTTGTACTACCACTAAGTATGGACCTAGAACACTTCATGGATGCAAGTATGGACCTTGAAAACACCTCAAAGACACTCTCCGACATGAGTGTACGGCCGCACACCCCCTAGGCCGCACACCCATGGCCGCACACACCTTTAAGGTGGCCATACACCTCCCTCATGCAATCCTTTAAGGTCCTAGCACTTAGTGCAAGTAGTTCCAAGTCCCTAGAATGGTTCTCTACCATATCTAGTAGTGAAATAGCTTCGTTTGACTCCTTTATGTGTCATTACGTGTTAATTAGGATCAAATCGTGTTCAAGGCTTCACTTGAACATCCAGCTTTCCGTATCGATCCTTCAATCAAACCACTAACCCGAGGTGAGTTCATACCCCTACATTTTCCGTGTTTTTTTTACTGTTTTCAGGGGGGGAGGGAATACAAGCAAAACTCAAAGTATTTTATTAAGTTTTAAACTTATTAATACAATCCATCGATTTTCACGTTTAATAAAATATTAAGATATTTTATCCCTTTTGTACTATGTTGAGCATCCGGGAAACTTCTATTTTGGAAATCTAACTTCATAGCTTTCAGAAAGGTTTTTACAAAGCATTTTCCATATCAATTCTAATAAACTATAATGGGTATAGTTTGGGATAATCCTCTAGGCAGTTTTTACCAAGTCAGATTTCACGAATGAATATATATAAACTATGGCAGATTTAGTTTATGTTATATAATTTCTCAGGAGTGTAAAGTACAATTATTCTAGGATAATTATTGTTTTATACTGTCTCTAGCTTGTAAACTAAATTATACCAAATTGTGAGGCTCTACTTCGAAACTGTACCCTTAGGCGTACATGGCTAAATCCTATCTCAGTATAGCCAGAGTCTCCTGGTGGGAGAGCGTGAGATTTGTGAATAGATCTATTCGGCACTGACTATCCAACACCTGAACTGCTAGCTACATTTGGGCAGGCATGCCTAAGGTGACAAATGTAATTAACGTAAACGCCTGAAGAACGTTGAAAAGGTCTCTCGGTCATATCAAGCATGGTTATACGACTCGCAAATAAGTATAAACTAATTTTGGTTTACGGTCTCTATTCTTCATTTGTTTTATTTTAAGTAATAAAACTACTTCTATATATACTGATAGTAATCAGGGATCTCTAAGCTTGTATCTCTACCTCTAGGATGGATAACTTGTTTTTAGGGAAAATATAGGATTTTCCCGGGATAACACCAGCTTTTCTAAAACTGATGGTTTACTACTCTACCAACGGATATTCATTCCATGACACCTTGAATTATACATGTCATGTATGAATCTGGAAGTCATGGAAGGAATGGGTTTTCAAACATGCTTTTCATAAGAAAATATAGGATTTTCTTGAGGAACACTTTTCAAAAGAATCAAAGAACATTTTTCCACCAAAACTAAATGCTTATGAACTCACCAGCTTTATGCTGATATTCTTTCAAAAACTGCTTGTATTCTCAGGGAATTAGTAGACAGGTACTTCCAGGAGTTGGTAGAAGTCGGAGCGTTAGAGTCACGTCTTTCCATTTTACTTTTGATATGAACAAAACTAGGTATTAAGACAATGTAAACCTTTTTCATATATGTATTCAATGTTTGGTTGTGTTTACTATGCTTACTATGATACAACTTTTGTGATACTACGCATGACGTCAACCACCCCCGAACATTTCCGCTGTTCCGGTTTGGAGGTGTGACACAACAAAGTCATCAAGTAAACCCATGTTCGTCATGAGAAACAAATCCAACGTCTTGAGAAGGAGATTCGATCAAAATATGGCATGAATCTGATTATGCAACAATTGCTAATCAAGGTGATTCAATCTGCCAAAAACTTTGTGGACACTAGGAATCACAAATTTGATGAACTGTTGAGTATTTTTGTGGGATGTTCTTAAGACGATTGTTGATTCATTCAAAGCTTTTCAAAGAAAAAGCTTTGAATAAGTTGAAGACAAATTTTGTTTCGTTCTTGAGCTATGCTCTCCTTATCTCCGATTCAGATCAACTGGATCTTCCCTTCTCTCCACACGGTTGATTCTATGTCAAATTCCATCCTCTTCATCTTTCCAATGATAGAGATGTTGGGTTTTTACGCATAAAGTACACTCTAAACTAGGTAGCGGAAAAATCGAAACTACGATATACCTAAGTGTACATGCAACCTCTTATGTAGCCCTAGAGACCATTAAAGAAGAAAAACATACCTCTTATGTAGCCCTTGATCTCCTTTCTTGATATCTTTATCCTCCATGAAGTTGCTTGGATGAGAGGACCCAAACCAAAATCCCTCTAATGGTATCACACCCAATGACACCAAAGAGTGGAATAAAAATAACTAGGAGAGTGGTTAATTTCACAAACCATAAGAGGATTAGAAATCATCCCTAAGAAGGGGAGGAAGAAGGGTTGGCAAAACTTCACGCCAATGTGCAAGGAGGAATGAACTCCGTAAGGCCCTTTTTATAGCCTTGGATCTCTTCCCACGTTTTGTACTCCTTCCCATGTGGGATGGGAGCCAAACCACTAAATTCACTCCTTTTCTGTGACAACCCATTATTTTCAGGTCTGTAAAAGTCAAGCAAAGTCAATAAAAGTCAAAACTTGTCAAATAAAAGTGAAACTCGTAGATTTATTTAATTATTAGAAGCTTATCCAAAGTTATGATATAGCTAAACCCTTTTAATTAATAAGAGTTGCAATATAATGATCCAAATGCGAGGACCGAAAAACCTCACATAAGTGTAAGCCTTCGGACCGAAAACTCTCGCCAAGGCCACTTGTCTGGGACCGCAAACCCTTCTCGGGCGTTAACTCCTCGGACCGAAATCATGCGAGGCAGCAAACTATTCTCGGACGAAAACATAGTTACTCGATGCGAGTTCCTGACCGAGAACATACCAAGTTCTATCCTTTGGCACCCATTCCAACGTGATTTCACACCTTTCAATGCAAGTGTCACATCAATAAATCTTACTATAAATACCTAGAACCGAGAACTCCCCTCATTATCTCACCTTCCAACCGAAAACATCTCTTTTTTTCTCAAGAAAAAAACTAAGAACCTTACTTTTCTCTCAAGTATCATGCAAAAATCACCTACATCTTCATAGGATCTTGCTAAATTCTTCAAGTGTTCTTCATACCTTTTTGGAAATTATCATCCAATCTCCATAGCTACAACCGAAAACACCTTGATCTTCTTTGTTTCACGAAGAACACCAAGAACACCACTCGAATCATCAAGTGACCGAAAACACATAGGGGGGCGAAAACACCTATCTCCCTTACGGTTCACTTCTAATACTCCTATTTGTAAGTGATTCTTACATCTTAGGCTATTCCATAAACATGTTTATCACTATAGTCGCTAATTATATACATATATATTGTGTGAAATTCTATTGGGATTTGGTTTTGTTACGGGTTCTTACTTGTGGAATTAACTTTACTACACCATATCTTCACTCGGACACACACATAAGGTGAGTTCATACCCGTATGTTTTACCATTTTTAAATACTTTTAGGGGGAGAATAGAAGCAAAACACAAGGTAGTTGTGTTAACACTTACATACGATTACAAATCATTTTTATGATATTAAATACTTTTATAAACTTATCAAACCATTTTAAACTGTTTTTCAACCTCTTAAATTGATGTTTTTATCAAACTGTATATACATACATACATATATATATATATATATATATATATATATATATATATATATATATATATATATATAATTAGGATTTAACAGATTTAGGAGTATTGCTCTTGCCTTAACTCATGTTCCTTGTTTGGTTGTGGGCTTAGGGTAGGATCACCTGTCCGACTGTCAGTTAAACCATAATTATACATGCCAAATATATATATATATATATATATATATATATATATATATATATATATATATATATATATATATATATATATATATATATATCAAGGTTGTAAAAATCGTTCGACGTTAGCTAGTCGGTGGACTGGGGTTAAAGGATTAATCGGCTAGGCGGAGATTAATCGGGGACCATTAATTGCTAATTTTTTAGATTTTAAAAAATTAAATATGACTAATATCATATAAAAGTTCGTAAATACCACTAATATCATAACAAATTAGGTTACTATGATAAATACAACACTAATCATACCTCAAATAGTTTTTGTTGAGATATAACTTCTTCAAAGTGTTAAAATTTCATCGGGTTGTACTGTTTCAGTCATTGTGTATGCAGGGATTAATCGCTAGGGCCCCTCTAATCGGTCGAGTAGCGCCTAGGGATTAATCGGAGATTAATCGGGACCTAATCGGGATTTTTACAACACTGATATTAATATATATATATATATATATATATATATATATATATATATATTAAACTTATTTCAATAACATTGTTAATCATTTTTAGTACAAACATACCACTTATAAACTATAATAGGTATAGTTTAGATATTAATTTACACTATTTTCTAGTTCAAGGATACATTACATGAACAAATAGGTAAGTACAATTAGTTTTCATTACAAATATTCTATTCAGTTACAAGAACAAGAAAACATATATACACTATAAATAATCGAGTTAATACTAGAATGTGAGCCATCACTTCATGGTACCTATTAAGGTACATGCTAAAGTCCTATTTTATAACCAGAGTCTTCTGGAAGGAGGGCGTGAATTTGTGTATGGATTTATACGGGACTGACAATCCCGCACCTCGACTGTTAGCTACAGTTGGACCAGCAGGTCTACGGGTGACAAATGTCATAACATTCTGATGTCTGAAGAACGTCGTGTAGGCCACTAGTCAGTTCAGTATGGTTATAATCTCATTCACCTTAAGCATTAACTAAACATTTTGGTTTACAAAAACAAACATTACTTCGGTGATTCTATTTTAAGTAATAGGAGTACCTATCATTATCTTTTAGCACTAATACACTATAGAGTTCATACAAGTGCAGTACACTAATTGCTATCAAATAGAACATACATTTATGGAAAACATACACTTACACTATTTCAGAGTACAAAAACATACAAATATTTTGGTCTTAAGGCTAAGACTACTTTTCATTTATTGTAGAAAATATGGGATTTTCTGGGGAACATACTAACATTTTCAGGGAACAAATTCAAACTTAAAATACAAAATGCTTATGAACTCACCAACTTAAATGTTGATACTCTCTTTTCAAAATAACTTGTATTCTCAGGGAACCAGTAGGCAGGTACACTTACTCAGGTTTTTGAGAAGACGGAGCTTGTTCAAGACTCTTCTTTTATTTTGTTATAGATTTTTGGTGTCTTACAATCATTACACATAACACACGTGTATTAACTATTTTAAATACAATGGATGTTGTTGCTTGTTTTACTATTATGCAATTGTTATGATAATGTACATGACGTCCTTCGCCCCCGAACGTTTCCGTCGTTCCGGTTTGGGGGTGTGTCAGATTGGTATCAGAGCATTGTTTATAGTGAACTAAGTATATCAAACCATAAAAAGATATACAACTATAAATGCTATGGGGCTGAAGCGCTCTGACTAAAAATGTACTTGTAAAATTTAAGTATTTTTATAAATAGTATACTAACATACATGCATACATACTAGATCAATATTATAACCTGAACAAAACAAAAGTATTATGATTGTTGAATAGCACGACTAAGCCTTGGGATATATAATCAGGTATGCGATGAATATAGCCTGATCAACTATATCTATTCGAAAGGTGATTAGCATATGCCTAGGAATAGTCATAGGGTTGTAACAAGTGTAAAAACTTACCAACTCTTACTACAAGGAAACACTAGAACATAGCATAGATCTAAATACTATAGGAGTATTTATAACACGATAACATACCATTATAGATCTATTAAACGTTTCTTATACCCCAATTCTCCCGTAGATATCATGGTTGGATTTCATTTGCTGGGAGACCCGTACTTTCCCAATCAGCGAAACGAAGGATGGCTCGAAGACGAACCAGAAGATGACCCATGGCTCCATTAGAAGGAGACTTCAAGGAAGAGGATGAAGAGGATATTCAGGAAGACTCCGACTCAGCACCATAAGTCTATGATCCACCTCAAGTTTCCCAAAATCCTAATCCCCGATAGAACTTCCATGGTCCGACACCTTAGTGGGCAGTAAACTTAGAGAGGTGGAGTTATGAACAGGGTCAACAACTTTCCTTCAATGAAGACTGAAGCTTCGACAACCTTAATGAGGGAGGCTCAGAAGATAGAACCCTCCCTGCGTTAGCACATCGAGTTGCTCGTAACGACGAGCAAGCAAGAGCAGCGATCCACCAAGTTATGGAGGTTGGTGCTACCACGGTAGTCAACACAATTCTTCACCACCTGAACGAAGACCAAAAGTTAACAAGAAATCACACCGAGGCCCTGCAGAGCGAATTAACTGCCAGTCGAGCCGAGGTTAGAGAACTTCGGGAATGCCAAGTAGCATTGGAAAGGCATGTGTTTGAAACAGAACACCAATTGGCTAAATCCAAGGCTAAAACTAGTACGAAGCAGAACAACACTCCTCGCGAGTAGGGCATACTCTACTCACTCTTTTGGATGTAGATTAAGTCTATGTACATACACTAGTGCTATTTTTCATGTTTATAGTTAGACCTCAAAAGTTCATTTTTCGATAGGTCGGTATTCTATCAAAGTTTTCTCGTTAAGTTTGTATGTTGTAGACCTACTTCAAGGTCAAATTTTCCAAACTCTATACATCTAATATACCAATGAAATTGACAAGCATCCTCTTTTCTTTGGAAAAATCACTATCAAATTCTTAACGTTACTTTACAGGTTATTACTTGTGTTAGACTCTATTTCAAACTCTTTGCAGAATACGTATTGAACTAGGGTAAATTAGTTCAAAGAGCATCGGATTTATAATCACTATCGAACTCTTACAATCATTTTCATCTTTAAAAACTTTATAGCTAAAAGATGCCGCCACGAAAATCAAATAGGTGTGTCAACAACAATCCTTTAATAATTCAAACTTCGCCGCCACCACCGCAATTCGATCCTGTAGTTTTCCAAGCTGCAGTATCCGTGGATGTGACGGCAGCCCTGACCCAAATCAACGTTAGCGGCACCAGTGGGGTTGGAACCGGTACCAACTAGCATCATGGGGATAGCCATAGACACCCTAGGGAGTGTTCATACAAGGACTTCACCAACTACAGACCCAGGACCTTTAATGGGAGTGGAGGAATCATTTTTCTATCGCAATGGTTCGAGGAAACGGAGTCAATCTTCGAGATCTGCTTCTGCCCTGAAGAAAGCAAAGTGAATTTGTTGCCTGCACTTTCTCTGATAGGGACCTCACATGGTGGAATAGCAATGTCAAGTCACTTACACTCATACTGGCAAACTCAATGGGCTAGGAGAAATTAAAAGATCTGATGTTGGGAGAGTATTGCCCGAGAGGCGAGCTACAAAAACTGGAGCATGAACTTTGGAGCCTTACCATGACAGGTTCTGACATAGTAGCCTACACTACTAGGTTTAGTGACCTAGCAGCTTTATGTCCCGGGATGGTTCCCACGGAAAGTAAGAAGATTGAGAGGTATATCTGGGGACCGTTACCTCCATTTTAGCGGAATGTATTGTCTTCAAACCCCACTACATTTCATAGTGCCAAGCACTTGGCACAAAGACTCATTGACCATGGAGTCCATCCACAAGTAGCAACCCCTGTCCTCGGACAAGGCAAAGTGAACGATGACAAAAGGATGTTTTGGGACAAAAAGAAGAAACAACGAGCACATGATCCGCCAAGAAATAACAGATTGTGGTTGTTCATGCTGCAACAACCCCTGCTACCCCTACACCAGCGAAGCCATAAGCTGGAAATCTGCCGAAATGCAGCAAGTGCAATTTCCATCATCACGGACCCTGTCGGGAGATGCACTGCGTTAACTGCAACAGGAAGGGGTACACTGCCCGTTTCTATAAGGCCCTGGCAAAACCAATCCCCCAGGTCCCTGGTATTCGAGTAGGAAGGCCTGTTACGGGCGCGGTGAAACTGGGCACTTCAATAGGAACTGTCCGAAAGTAGGGAATATTGGTGGAGTGGGGATAGTTTTGGCTATAGGTCATGAAGAAGCTATGACAGATCCCACGATGGTCACATGTATGTTTCTCCTCAATAACTCTTATGCATGCATACTATTTGATAGTGGAGCGAAGAGGAGTTTCGTGAGCCACAAATTTAAACACTCACTCAATCAACAACCACAAACACTAAAAGAAACATTTACCATAGAAATGGCTAACGGCAAGACCGAAAACACTAGCAATATATATATATATATATATATATATATATAGGATGCACCCTCACTTTAGATAGCTATTCTTTCCAAATCGACCTTATGATGGTCTCAATAAAAAGTTTCAACGTTATCATCGGCATCGATTGGTTGAGTCCCCATCGTGCAGACATCCTATGTTATGAGAAAACTGTTCGCCTTAACCTACCGAGTGGTGAAACCGCAGTTGTCTATGGCAACAAACCAGGCACGAACCCTCGAATCACCTCGTGCATCCAAGCCCAGAAGTACTTATGAAAGGAATACTATGCGTTCTTAGCTCACGTGGTAGACGGGAATCAGTAAGTGAAAGACATAAAGAGAATTCCTGAAGTCCGTGATTTTCCTGACATCTTTCATGAAGATCTTCCTGGAGTACCACCAGAATGCCAAGTCGAGTTCAAAATCGACTTAATTCCTGGACCTACCCCAGTAGCCAAATCGCCTTACCGTCTAGCACCAGCAGAGATGCAGGAACTATCCAGTCAACTAAACAAACTACTCAGCAAAGGATTCATCAGACCGAGCTTCTCACCCTGGGGAGCACCAGTATTATTCGTAAAGAAGAAGGATGGATTGTTCTGTATATGCATCGACTACCGCGAGCTAAACTAACTAACCATTAAGAACCGATACCTTTTACCGCGGATAGACGACTTGTTCAACCAACTTCAAGGAGCAATCTATTTTTAAAAGATAGAAAAATGATTCCCAAAACAACCTTCCGAACTCGTTATGGTCACTACGAGTTTCTAGTGACGCCTTTCGGATTAACCAATGCACCCGCAGTGTTTATGGATTTAATGAACAGGGTGTGACGTCCTTACTTAGATAAGTTCGTGATAGTATTCATTGATGACATACTTATCTACTCGCGCAGTAAGGAGGAACATAGTCAGCATTTACGACAGATCTTCGAAACATTACGAACAGAAAAACTTTATGCGAAGTTCTCAAAGTGTGAATTTTGGATTTAGAGAGTCGAATTCCTGGGTCACGTGGTCAGAGAAGAGGGAATTCACGTGGACCCTTCCAAAATCAAGGTAATTGAGCACTGGTCAGCACCTAGAACGCCTACGGAGATCCGTCAATTCTTAGGCCTTGCTGGCTACTATCACAGATTCATACAGAACTTCTCAAGGATCGCTAAACCACTTACCACCCTGAATTAAAAGGGTGTGACTTACAACTGGGAAGAGAAACAAGAAAATGTGTTCCAAACATTAAAGCGAGCCCTATGCAGCGCACCGATTTTGTCCCTTCCAGAAGGAATAGAAGACTTCGTAGTTTACTGCGATGCATCCAACCAAGGACTTGGCTGTGTTCTTATGCAAAGGGGAAAGGTCATCGCCTATGCCTCAAGATAGCTTAAGACCCACGAATTCAACTACACTACTCATGATCTTGAGCTTGGAGTAGTAGTATTTGCTCTAAAGATCTGGAGACACTACCTGTATGGTACGAAGAGCACTATCTTTATAGACCACAAAAGCCTTCAACATATATTCGACCAGAAGGAGCTCAACATGAGACAATGATGGTGGACCGAGCTACGAAATGACTACGAATGCAAAATTCGTTATCATCCTGGTAAAGCCAATGTAGTAGCTGACGCCCTTAGTCGGAAGGAGTACTCAGGTCGTAGAGTCAAAGCATTGACTATGACAATCCATTCACATCTGTCCACACAAATCAAAGAGGCTCAGCAGGAAGCCTTGAAATCAGAGAATGTAGTGGGTGAAGACTTAAGAGGGATGGATAAGAACTTAGAAGTCAAGGGTGACGGAGTCCGTTATCTCGTGAATCGGATCTGGACACCGAAGTTCGGTGGTTTTAGAGACGTTGTCATGAACGAAGCCCGCAATACTCGAAACTCCGTTCATCGAGGTTCAGAAAAGATGTATGTGGTCCTCAAGAAGTTATATTTGTGGCCAAACATGAAAGCAGAAATTGCTACCTTTGTGGACAAGTGTCTGACTTGCGCCAAGGTTAAGGTGGAATACCAAAAGCCCACAGGTTTACTACAACAACCGGAGATACCAGAGTGGAAGTGGGAGCGGATTACAATGGATTTCATAACCAAGTTACCCAAAACAACAGGTGGTCTCGATACCATTTGGGTGATTGTTGATAGGTTGAACCAAGTCTGCGCACTTCCTACCAAATAAAGAAACTAACAAGATGGAGAAACTGGCCAGAACATACATTAGAGAGATTGTACGACTGCATGGTGTACCAATATCTATTATCTCTGATAGAGATAGTAGATTCACCTCATGATTCTGGCAGTCACTACAAAAATCCCTGGGAACTAGGCTGGACATGAGTACAGCCTACCACCCACAAAGTGATGGGCAGAGTGAGAGAACGATTCAAACATTAGAAGACATGCTAAGAGCTTGTGTGATCGACTTTGGTAAAGCGTGGGATATCCATTTGCCAATGGTCGAGTTTTCATACATCAACAACTACCAGACTAGTATCAAAGTTGCTCCATTCGAATACCTTTATGGCCAGAGGTGCAGATCACCTCTGTGCTGGGCTGAAGTGGGTGATACGCAACTAGCTAAAGGGCAAGTCCCTGACAGCACTCTCACTGGTCCGGAGATTATCAGGGAAACGACTGAGAAAATTGTTCAAATTTGTGAACAATTGAAAGCCTCTAGAGACAGACAGAAGAGCTACGCACACAAAAGACGAAAACGCTTGGAATTCCAGGTTGGTGACCGCGTTCTATTGAAGGTTTCGCCCTGGAAGGGAATTATACGCTTCGGAAAGCTGGGCAAACTGAATCCAAGTTACATTGGGCCTTTCGAGATTATTCCTAGAATCGGCCCAGTAGCTTACAAACTCAAAGTCAACCATAGTCAACCAAAGTCAATAAAAGTCAAGAGTTGTCAAA
This sequence comes from Lactuca virosa, assembly GCF_052849685.1. Taxonomy (NCBI): domain Eukaryota; kingdom Viridiplantae; phylum Streptophyta; class Magnoliopsida; order Asterales; family Asteraceae; genus Lactuca; species Lactuca virosa. The sequence goes on along the minus strand of NC_136428.1, from coordinate 212,448,841 downwards.
TAAAAGTCAATCTCGTTGATTTATTTAACTATTAGAAGCTTATCCAAAGTTATGATATAGATAAACCCTTTTAATTAATAAGAGTTTCAATATAATGATCCAAATGCGAGGACCGGGGACCCTCACATATGTGTAAGCCTTCGGACCGAAAACCCTCGCCAAGGCCACTTGTCTCGGACCGCAAACCCTTCTCGGGCGTAAAATCCTCGGACCGAAATTATGCGAGGCAACAAACCATTCTCGGCCGAAAACATAGTTACTCGATGCGAGTCCCTGACCGAGAACATGCCAAGTTATATCCTTTGGCACCCATTCCAACGTGATTTCACACCTTTCAATGCAAGTCTCACTTCAATAAATCTTACTATAAATACCTAGGACTGAGAACTCACCCTCATTATCTCACCTTCCAACCGAAAACATCTCTTTTTCTCTCAAGAACACAAACTGAGAACCTTACTTTTCTCTCAATTATCATGCGAAAATCACCTACATCTTCATAGGATCTTGCTAAATTCTTCAAGTGTTCTTCATATCTTTTTGGAAATTATCATCCAATCTCCTTAGCTACAACCGAAAACACCTAGATCTTCTTGGTTTCACCAAGAACACCACTCGAATCATCAAGTGACCGAAAACACATAGGTGGCCGAAAACACCTATCTCCCTTACGGTTCACTTCTAATACTCCTATTTTAAGTGATTCTTACATCTTAGGCTATTCCATAAACATGTTTACCACTATATTCGGTAATTATATACATATATATTGCATGAAATGCTATTAGGATTCGGTTTTGTTACGGGTTCTAACTTGTGGAATTAACTTTACTACACCGTATCTTCACTCGGACACTCACATAAGGTGAGTTCATACCCCTATGTTTTACCATTTTTAAATAATTTTAGGGGAAGAATACAAGCAAAACATAAGGTAGTTGTGTTAACACTTACATACGATTAAAAATCATTCTTATGATATTAAATACTTTTATAAACTTATCAAACCATTTTAAACTGTTTTTCAACCTCTTAAATTACTGTTTTAATCAAACTATATATATATATATATATATATATATATGTATATTTAATTAGGATTTAACATATTTAGGACTATTGCTCTTTCCTTAACTCCTGTTCCTTGTTTGGTTGTGGGCTTAGGGTAGGATCACCTGTCTGACTGTCAGTTAAACCTTAATTATACATGCCAAATATATATATGAGTATTAAACTTATTTGAATAACATTTTTAATCATTTTTAGTACAAACATAAAACTAATAAACTATAATAGGTAGAGTTTAGGTATCAATTTACACTATTTTCTAGTTCAAGGATACATTACATGAACAAATACGTAAGTACAATTACTTTTCATTACAAATATTCTATTTAGTTACAAGAACAAGAAAACATATATACACTATACATAATCGAGTTAATACTAGAATGTGAGCCATCGCTTCATGGTACCTATTAAGGTACATGCTAAAGTCTTATTTTATAACTAGAGTCTCCTGGAGGGAGAGCGTGAATTTGTGTATAGATCTATATGGGACTGACAATCACGCACCTCGACTGTTAGCTACAGTTAGACCGGTGGTCTACGGGTGACAAATGCCATAACATTCTGATGCCTGAAGAACGTCTTGTAAGCCACTAGTCAGTTCATTATGGTTATAATCTCACTCACATTAAGCATTAACTAAACATTTTGGTTTACAGAAACAAACATTACTTCAGTGGTTTTATTTTAAGTAATAGGACTACCTATCATTATCTTTTAGCACTAATACACTATAGAGTTCATACAAGTGCAGTACACTAATTGCTATCAAAGAGAAAATACAGTTATGGAACACATACACTTACACTATTTCAGAGTACAAAAATATACTAACATTTTGGTCTGAAGGCTAAGATTACTTTTCATTTATTATAGAAAATATGGGTTTTTCTGGGGAACATACTAACATTTTCAGGGAACAAATACAAACTTCAAATACTAAATGCTTATGAACTCACCAACTTAAATGTTGATACTCTCTTTTCAAAATAACTTGTATTCTCAGGGAACCAGTAGGCAGGTACACTTACTCAGGTTTTTGAGAAGACGGAGCTTGTTCAAGACTCTTCTTTTATTTTGTTATAGATTTTTGGTGTCTTACAATCATTACACATAACACACGTGTATTAACTATTTTAAATACAATGGATGTTGTTGCTTGTTTTACTATTATGCAATTGTTATGATACTGTACATGACGTCCTCTGCCCCCGAACGTTTCCGTCGTTCCGGTTTGGGGGTGCTACATTTTCCCTTGTTGGATGGAGTAATTTTCATACAACCCTATTTCCATAAGGTCTCTAGAACATTCCTGATTAACCAACTATCTATTAACGAATATTCAACCCTATAATTAATTAAACTGTTAATTAATTTCCCAAAATATATTTCCAATTAGTATCTAATTAATTATAAACCATAATAATTAATAAAACAATTTCTCCTTTACTTATTCTACTCAATTTGGGTCTTGAGGGCAACCCAAAAGGACCCTCTTATTATTATAAATATTACCAATAGTTAATGACCTTGGACACACTTTCCAACAGTCTCCCACTTGGACAAGCCATCAACTATATAAGGACCAATACTTCTCCAATAATCAACAGAGAGTTAGCCATCCAACGCAACTACTGAACTCTTGATCTAATCAAGATTCAGCTCTTAGATAAGTGTTCAACTATCCCTTCGTTCTATGATATATGTATGAATTCGATACATGGATAATGGTCAATCTTAGAATTCAAGATTATGTTTCCCGATATAGATTTGTGACGACTGCATCCGACTACTAAATTGAACACATCAATTCCAGTCAGGGATCGGCCAAGCACTTTAGATGTCAGCACCAAATCATCGAGCGGCCCATAAATATCGCTTCTCCTATTAAGGTAGAAGGAACAAATAAAATCTGACTACATACCTTTTGTCTACTTCATCATTTCATGCATGGATATACCCTTTATAACTGCCAGTTACAGATAGCGTTGGAGTAGATCAATGCATAACAGAATCATAGAGAAAAACCCCACATGTATCTAGGTTTGAAGAATATGTGATATTATCATCTTAGAATTACTCATGACTGGATCCATGAAGTAATATCTAAGCACGGGTTGGTCCAATACATATATCTCTATTAAGTACTCATGAGTGTTAGCGCAATCTCTATTCTATGTCCAATCATTATGGACAATCCACTAATGCTCATGACAGTCTTAAATCACTACTTACTTCCAAGAGCATGACCAAATGTGGACGTTTGAGTAAATCAATACTCGGGAAGTGGGTTCCAAACATGCAAAAGGAGAACACAGTAATAAGCTAATTGAAATGACTGAACACCATCATATATTAAGGTCTCTACTTAATAATCGCCAAATCTAATTAACACTTATACTGCTTTAAGTTCTCATGTTTAAAACAAACTAAACTAAGAGTGTTTAAGCCAATTCATTTTCAAATCTAATGCTTCTCGACTTTGTCTGACTTTCAGAATTGGTCAGCGATATTGGCTTAGGGAATGGATCGACAAGATTATCATTCGATATGACTTATTGACCATGATGTCTTCACATTTGACTTACTATCAAATGTGTTGGAACTTACTCAGTATGTATCATGTGACTTGTGTTACATGGGATTCATACTTGAGGTAAGTTCACCCATATAGTCACAAGAGACTCCAAAAGGATCATCGATGATTGAACTTCAACAAAGATGTCTGTAACATCCCAAAATTCAAGGCTGAAAATTTTATTTTTAAATAAGTTATTATAAAACCATAAGTAATAAAACATCCATAATAACATCTCATGTCAAAAACCAAAGTAGAAATAATCAAAACATGTTGTCATAAAATAATATCAGAGTGTAATCCCCAAGATCTCATGTGTGGAAATATAGTGTGATGCGATGCGATCGAGCCGGCTCCTTTCCTTTGAAAACGAAGTACCTGAAACCAAAACTGAAAACCGTAAGCACAAAGCTTAGTGAGTTCCCCCATCATACCACGTACCATATAAACACATAATGCCTAGCATATCTGGGTGCTGGCCTCCCCTTCGGTATCTTTCAACCGGTAACTGCCCAGCATATCTGGGTGCTGGCCTCTCCTTCGATATCTTTCAACCAGTAACTACCTAGCATATCTGGGTGCTGCCCTCCCCTTCGGTATCTTTCAACCGGTAACTGCCTAGCATATATGGGTGCTGGCCTCCCCTTCGATATCTTTCAACCGGTAACTGCCTAGAATATTTGGGTGCTGGCCTCCCCTTCGGTATCTTTCAACCAGTAGTTGGGACTATTTCACCCCTACCACTACCACATAATAATATAACACATATATCATAAAATGTCTAAGATAACTGGGTACTAACTATCCTTTCGGTCCTTTCGACCGATACTAGGGTCTAACCTACTGTAACGCCCGCAGATCCGGCTAGTCAATTTAGAGACAATGAGCATCAAAAAATGAGTATTTATGGGAGATTATTTAGAAGGATTAATCTTAACCATTTTATAGTATATGTTACAAGGGTTCCGTACATATAAAGAACGCCGAAATCTGAGTTATAACGAAGAAGTTATGGCCCGTCGAAGTTTTACGGCAAAACCGACACGACACAACGCGACGTAAATAGTGAATTTACATAGAAGACTTTTTAGCCTTAGCAATCCAAATAAAAGTCGTAGTATAGGTTAAACCGAGAGTGTACATAAAAAGAACGCCCAAATCTGACTTCGTATGAGGAAGTTATGATTTTTCTAAGATTTGGCATAACAGTGCACAGCCCGAAACTCGAATTTTAGATCGAGCGGTTTTTGGCCAACGTGACCTAAATGAGAATTGAAGATCATTAGTTTAAGCAAACTAGGAATAAGCAAACTAGGAATAAGGATATATTTCTAGACTTAAACTTAGAATACTAAGCGATGATCGTGAGGAGTGTGTCTAATATATTTTAGGTGGTACACCTGAATAGACACAAGCAGTAGCTTATTTAGGGAAGATGCCCAACATTCTTTTATGTGCATAATAATTTGTGATACTTTATGCTATCATTTGATCGGATCTTTGGTCTGTTGCCGACCCGATCTGGAAATTTTATGTGTTCAGATTTCTAAACGTTTAATTACGATATTAGAACTGACATATAATTTTTCGAGGTATTAAGGAGGAATACACGTCTAAACCTTCCTCTATCTTTATTCTCGTCTCGATGCACCAAACGACTGCTTTGGTGTGCAAAACATCATGGTGAAAACTCGTAGTGAATTGAGTAAATGGAGGAAATGAGAAGGCTTACGATATTGAGTGGTACCTATCGGAAGATATCGTAAGAGTGATATCTTGCCTTTAGAACGCGTCTAAGAAATAATATGTCTAGTACGGGAGAAGTACACTTTCGATTAGCAGAAAGAAAGATTTTTGGTATAATCCATGAAGTTATCCCATCGTCTGACATTTCCATCACCAACCGAGGTGAAGCAGAATTGATGATTGAAGATACGCATGGAAGAAGTCCTAGTAGAGTCTAGGGAAAATTATATTGTTTGGACACATTTGTATGTGTTAAAATTGTTTTTGTGATAATAACTTGGAGAACTGCGAGACAATACTTGGGACGAGTATGAGTAGGTGTGAAAGGTAGTAGAGGCCTATACTACCGGAAGCACATGACTCATGCTTGGATCAGGGAAAGTCACAAGGTTACCAAGGAGCTAGTAATTGATTTCTTTTTATTCAAGTATGTTGTTACCATCGTTTCGGTAATGACTAAGAAGATGAATGTTATTCCGACCCTAGTGGTCATACCAAATTGAGTCCGACTACGTTGAGTATGTTATGTGGTTCAGAGAATCAAGTTCGATGTAGCATCTGACTTAAGACGGAAGATTGAAATAAAAAGTGATCAGTAGAGGTATCGCAAAAAGTTGCTTGTAGCTAGAAATGCTACCTTTTAAGATGAGATTAGAACATGAACGAAAGTATAGTCTGTTCTGGAAGACTCTAGGAGACCTGAGTCTAAGCGTTGCAACATAAGATGATAGGTCATTAGAATATGACACATCGTTCCATTGTAGTAATTAAAAAAAACTTATCTTAAGTTCGTATCCAGTGAGGATCGAGATTGCGACTTGAAGGTCATAATTTGGAGCCTAACGTGACATAAGGAGCAAGTGCAAGATCGAGCACTGCCTGCAGTCGAGAAGTACAAGAATTAGATACTCATTCGAAGGAACATAGAAGTTACGATTATTACCTAGGATAAAGAGATAACGTACGGAGTCATTATACAGCCATGTTTCGTTGATGATTCTGGGACGTAATCGTCCTAAGGGAGAGATAATTGTAACGCCCGCAGATCCGGGCTAGTCAATTTAGAGACAATGAGCATCAAAAAATGAGTTTTGATGGAAGATTATTTAGAAGAATTAATCTTAACAATTTTATAGTATATGTTACAAGGGTTCCGTACATATAAAGAACGCCGAAATCTGAGTTATAACGAAGAAGTTATGGCTCGTCGAAGTTTTACGGCAAAACCGGCACGACACAACGCGACGTAAATAGTGAATTTAAGATAGAAGACTTTTTAGCCTTATAAATCTAAACAAAAGTCGTAGTATAGGTTAAACCGAGAGTGTACATAAAAAGAACGCCCAAATCTGACTTCGTATGAGGAAGTTATGATTTTTCTAAGATTTGGCATAACAGTGCACAACCTAAAACTCGAATTTTAGATCGAGCGGTTTTTGGCCAATGTGACCTAAATGAGAATTGAAGATCTCATTAATAGGAACTCAAACACAAAAAGACAGACGAAAACGGAGTTCGTATGTAGAAGTTATGAATTTTACGCGGTCATTTAACAGTATAATCTCCTCATACTGTTAAATTTAAGATCGGTAGAGAATTAGCCGACGGAGTCAAAAGGAAAGTTATAGATCTTATTTTTACCTACGCGTGTATATAAAGAACGTCAAAAACGGAGGTCGTATGCAAAAGATATGGACGAAGCTTAGTCTCTACTTTTTGAGCGTGGCGAATTCGATACTATTTTGTAAATCCCAGATAGAATGAGAATTGGCCAACGGGGTCTAAATGAAAGTTGTAGTACTCGTAAATACCAATGCATGGATACAAATAACGTCGGAAATGGAGCTCGTATGCGAAAGATATGGACGAAGCTTAGTCGCTACTCTTCGAGCGCGATAAATACGATACAGTTTTTGTAAATTAGAGATAGAATGAGAATTAGCCGACGAGGTCTAAATAAAAGTTGTAGTGCTCGTAAATACCAACTCATGGATATAAGGAATGTAGAAAATGGAGCTCGTACGCGGAAGATACGGACGAAACTTAGGGGCTACTCTACTATAAAACACTTATAAATAAGAAATGAACTCTTCATAATTTCTTCACACCATAAGTCTTTCTTTCTCTCTCTAACTTCTCTCTAGCCTCCCTAAACCCCTCCCAAGTCTAGGGAACCTCCCTAGCATGAGAAGGAAGCCCCAGAGCGCCCGACGGCTTTGAGAAGAAAAGCTTTCGGCTCGGAAACGCTGCTCCAACGAAGCCTGGTTTTTTAATAAAAACCCGTTGTAACTGAGCTACGCCTACACTATTTTTAATATAGCTTTTAATTAATTATAGTAATGTTATTAGGACATTAGAATAATTATTTAGGCTATTATTATGGGTTATATAAGTGTCGTCGTAATATCTTTTTAATCACTCGCGGTACGGGGAATCTGTGTTGGAGGGCCGCTTGGGTTGCTGGATTCAGAAGTGCTATATGCCGAAATGATCCTGCCCTACGGTGTTTCATGTCTGGCCCCTGTCTGTACATAGTGGTTGAGAAATATTGTTTCGTGCTTATATAATAGTAATAATAGCAAGACTATTAATTAGTCTCGGTGAATATTAGACTAAACCCTAGTGGTAATGATACTAGGTTTCGTCGACGGAAATTGTTTTAAGACAACGAAGTGCTGTCTTAGTACCGAGTCACCACCGTATCAAGTGAGTGCATAGTTACTTTCATATTACACATAGATATGAATTATTTTATATAAATTACGTGCTATATGTGCATATTATCTGTATACTTGCTATCTATGCCGGAGGAACGATTTTATACAAGTTTTATATGATTTAAACTGTATATGTATTTATATCTACATTATATGTTGGGTAAAACATGGGTAGATGAAATATGAATTGGATGATGAGTTGAGAGGTGATATAGACCATGAGGTAAGGGTGAGAGGTGGACGATGTGAGAAGCCTTTTTCCCAAATGATGTCCCCGTCATCTAGCAGAGTATGGATGACAACCACGGACTATTGTAGACAGTCCAGTGGAACACTAGCAGGCTCACAACCTGTAGGTGTTGTGAACGATGTGTTCACCCGGTCTACTCTAAACCCTGGCGATCATGTAGACTTTGTGCCTAAACCTTGGCGATCATGCAGACTTGTTGCCAAAACCCTGGCGACTATGCGGGCTTAGTGCCTGTTGTATAAACCCTGGCGACTATGCAGACTTAGTGCCTAAACCCTGGCGACTATGCGAACTTAGTGCCTATTGTATAAACCCTGGCGACTATGCAGACTTAGTGCCTAAACCCCCGGTGACGATGGACTTCGTGCCGATTCCTTAGGATGATCCTTAGGAATGAATGAACGAGGAATAGTTGATTCTTAGGGTATTTCCTTAAGAGTAAAGAAGATAATGGGGATGGGTAATTGGGTTGATTGTTTGATGTTTAAACATAATAATTATATTATTGTGGGTTGAAAACCCTATGTACTCACCAGGTTTCCCAACCTGACCCACTCCAGCTTATTTCTATCACATGTGTCGATATGAAGTTACATTACACTAAGAGATTTAAAAGAGATGTAGATCACTAGTGTAAATGAATGTAAGTTCTGTTTATGCTTATGTTTCTGTATTGACGATGACATCCCAAATGTTTTAAAAATGAATAAAAATAAATTTTTTCGGAAATTCTTTGATAACGTATTTATCATGTTTTACTGGGAACAAATTCCGCAACATTTTTATTAAAAGAAGTACTCTGATTTTTATAAAGCATAAACAAAATCGGTCTTTTCTGGCCGTGAAAATGGGGATGTCACACCTACCCCCTCCTATCACATAACACATAACATCATAGCATACTAGCACATAATCATAACAGATAGCAACATACCAGATAATTATCTCAAAGACAATTATCTCTACTATAACCCTTGCTAGTGGGCCGGCAATTTGCCTTAGACCCACTTCTACTGGAAGGTAACTCACCTCACACTGATGAAGTCCCGTAGACATAATCCCAGCTGCTGGATGACAAGTTCCCGAACGGTCAACATCAAAATAATACCCAATTAATAATTAGGTTCCAATACATAACCATAAGTCCATGATTGGGGTAAAAGACTGCTTTACCCCAATCTTAGCTTGATCCAATCCTAAGGCCCAATCCAAAGGCCCAACAGTCAACTATGAGTCAAAGCCCAACCTATGGCCCAATTTTCCAAATTGGGCCCAAACCTTTATATGGTCATAATTAAAGGCCCAACTACTTAGTCCAGTCCAAACATTTGGCATTTCTAATGGCCCTATATCATATAACCATTAAGGCCCAAACTATGGCCCACCTATGGCCTAATTTTCCAAATTGGGCCCACACCCTCATATGGGCCTTACCCAAAAGCCCATATAAATATTCTAGTCCATTTATTGATCTTGGATGGACCATTACTAGCCCAATCACCAAAGCCCAATAGAAAGGTCCAACACAAATCCCAAGTGAAATTAGGGTTTCACATAAAATGACAATTAGGGTGAAGTGTTTTTCACTTAACCCATTAAGGACTTAATCCATTAAGTCCATCACTCTTCTAAATAAATCATATGGTGTGATTGGGCTTAATACACAATTCTATTCCAATGGACCAAATGTGGGTCCCGGTAAGTCCAAGGCCCATAAATCCAATGTTAGGGTTTTCCACACCCTAATTAGGGTTTCCAACCCATCTTAGCCCAATAGGCCCAATAGCTAGGTCTTTTGATCAATTAGGGTTCATTAGGCCCATTAGTCACATGTTTGGGCTTTTAGGTCAATTAGGGCTTCATTGGGCCCATTAGGGTTTCAGTCCCTTTGCCCAAACATCCAAACGAATCAAACACGACAAGCACACCGCCACCCAATAGGGCGGCTGGTGGCGACAGCCACCACCTCACGGTGGTGGTTAGGTTTTCATTTCATTATTCCTATTTCTAATTACATTTTACAATGCTAATCTCAACTAAACACACACAATCACTAAGACACACACACGGTGTTTCATGGTGGCGGTGGCTTTTCCGTGAATTCCGACAAAACATCACCACATACATCACACACACAAACTGTTCACGTTCTCAAAGGAACCCCGCCACCCACCTGGTGGTGTATAGCGATGGCAGCATCACTGGAAGGTGGCAGAAGCGGCGTTGACGGCGACAGTGGGACAGGCGGCGATAGTGGCAGCAAATGGAATGGGTGAAGGAGCGAAGATGGTGGGCAACTCCCACCGGAGACTGCCACAACGACGACAACCCACAAGGAGTACCCACCGGACCCCCACTGCCATGGCGGCTGTTGGTGGCGATACAGCAGCGGCCATCGACAGCAGAACGAAAGGAAGAAGGAAGAAAGTGGTGGCAGTGAACGGCGGCCACAGTCGCGCCTATAGCCAGTGGCAGCACACGAATAGCAACAATCCTGACTATAATGACGCCTCACGGCAGCTTTTGGCTTTGACGACGATGGTGGCGGCTGGTTGCTGATGGCTATTGATGAAGTAGCAGCGCCTGGAGGCTGCCCGACGGTGCTAGGTGGTCGGAGAACAGACATAATGAATGTTGCGTCACCCATTCAACTCCCACCACCCCGTCATCCAACATCCTCAACTCGTTGAACCCATCCTCGCTGGCCGCAAGCACGATGGAAGTCTGGTGGTCATAGTGGTTGCTTGCTGATAGGAGATGGGATGGTAGCGGCGCCGGTAGGGAGGTATAAGGGTGGGAGGCGGCTGTGACATGGTCACTAGGGTTATGGTTCGCATTGCATAAATACTCGACACCCACTCAAACTTCATTCCATAATGTCACAAATGGTCCCTCCCAATAGGATTCTTTTCACAGGAAGTCCATAATTTACTCTTCCCACCCCTGCTCACATAATTCCTTTCATATTTAGTCCTACAATTACCATTCAGCCCCTCCTTTACAAATTATTCTCAAATAAAGTCCATATGTTACCCTTTTAACCCCAGCATTCAAAACTCTTTACAAATTGAGTCCGAAATTTACCATTTAGCCCTTGCTTCTCCTAATCTATCCATCTTTAGTCCCAATAATTTACCAAGTGGTCCCTACCTTCATATATATTTACAAAACCAATCCGGAAATTAAACTTTTAACCCCCAACTACTAAATTATGCCAATTTACTCCTTGAAACAAACACCTTGCTATATAATTATTGATTTGGGGTTACTATTCATTCATTAATTTATTTATTTAATAAACGGGGTGTTACAATGTCACTAATGAATCTATTTTAGTCACATTGTCTTCTTTGCAATTTAACCAACTACAATGTACTCTAAGTCTGTTAAATCCACTATGGTGTATTACTTGGTCCTCTTCGAAGCTAATACATCACCACTAAGTAAAAGCATGAATTCTGACTGCGAATGAAATTGTCTTTATCATTGTGGAACTGAGCATCAATGTAACTTTTGCAATGATCTCTTCCATACTATCAAGATCATTTCCTCTGTCCTCCTAGGAACCTTATGAATGTTCTTGATCTTGATTCGTTTACTCTCACCAAATTGATCCAATCCAACTTTTCATGCTCGAGGCATACGAGTCATTAGATATGGTACATGTCATGACAGATATGATCGATCCTATAGCAGAAGCATGTAGGACACGACTCATAACCTCTAGTTCAATAGTAGAACTAGAACATTAGCATTGCTTAATGTTATGCAATATTTTAATAAGCACAAACTCCTTTTTGAGTTCTGCATGTCGAGTTTCCTCAAGATTCCATGTACTTTTGCTAAATCAAACAAATCACTTTGATCTATCTCTATAGATCCTTATTATGTACGTGTTTTGTATCTCCTATGTATATCACAGCGAAATAATTCTCATACCAAGCCAAGTTTTTTCTTACACTTGCAAAGTTATAATATACTTTCCTTTGAATTCTACATTATCTATGTACATTACAAGGGTGAGTACAATGCTTCGATTAGCATTAACATATATATGGTTTATCTATGTTTCTCGAAATTCAAACTCCTTAAACTATCTCATTGAAACAAAGATTCCAATTACTCTCACTAGCTTTGACATATATGTGGCTCATCTGTATTCTCAAAGTTCAAACCCTTTGAACTTTTCTCATTGAAACAACGATTCCAATTACGAGATGCTTTTTTCATTCATAAATGAACTTCTCAATCCTACACATCCTTCACAACCTAACTTGGTTTGATTGTGTGTCTGTTCCTATCCATGCTTCCCTATTCTTGAAGATCTACTTACACCTAATGGTCAAGGCCAAGTGCTCGATCTACCAAGTTTTGACATACATGGACTGAATCTTGCTTTCTAAGTCTTCCTTCTATTTTGTAGCATTTAGGGCCTCCCATAGATTTCGATAGCTGGTACACTCTGCTTGCTCCATACCAGTGACTCATTTACCTAAGTAATATAAACTCTTTTATAACTAAGTGCATGACGTCCTCTATCAGATCTATAAGGAAGATATGGAAATATGTTAGTTTCCTCAGTAGCTCTTTCAACCTTGAATTGAATGCCATGTCCAACATTAGGCTCTTCGTTGGTTGACTCTTGAATCCTATCAATATCAATATGGCTCCCAGTAGCCCTTTTGTAAATCAGCTGCCTCTCTTGGAAGACTGCCCTTCGAGCAACATACACTTTGTTCTCAAAAGGATTGTTGAACAATTATCAAAAATGATTGATGGGTTCACCAACGAGATAACACATCTCTATTCCAAGTCCTTTATTATCGAGAACTTCATGAAAAGTGTAAGCCTCATAATTGTAGACTTCCATGTGTGGTAGAGAGGAGTGAATCAAACTTCACATATCATAGAGTGTTTCATGAACCTACTTCGTTGGTACAAGACCAAAGGACTTCTCGTAACATTATTCGTGGCACAATCCATGAATTGTTAGTAAAGGTAGTTCGACTCATCTAATACAAAATCAATGAATGATTTTTTTTCTCTATCCAACTAACACTCCCTAGTGGTAGTGTTCTGAGTGGAGATAACTCGTGAAACTCTTTCATAATTACTTTAGATGATAGATAAAGTTTGGACTGAGATGCTCAATATGATTGTCTCATCCTATTGCCCATTTGATTCTTAACTTTGCTTTATGAGAGCACTCAACACTTGAAAGGTTCGAGAATCACGTTCATATGAAGTTGGTCTTACCATGTACCGCGGTTAATCTGAACGGTCCATTAGTGCAAAGTAATTCCAACAGATATTCTCATCACCCAGTGATGTATTCTTTATTTGTCTTGATAAACAAGATTTGTATTTATCATGAGACTCAAGCTCAATTGATATCCAAAATCTGATCCAACTGGATACTTGGTAATGTGTTTCTCATTTATGTATCCAAGACTATGATTCCACAAATACACTTCACCCAAACCTTTTGGACGTATTTGAATCTATACGTATTGTGGTCAATCTGAACGATCCATTAGGTAAACTAATTTCAACAGATATTTGCACCACAATAATACACCTTATTCAAATATTTGAATCAACTTTGAATTATTGCTACTATACTAGTTTCATAGATTTCATGACTTTCTTTTAACATGTTAGAATGCTACTATACTAGTTTCATAGTATAAAGGGCTTAACATTCATGATCCCATAAATAGTAACAAGGGCTTAACATTCATGATCAAATTATCTTCTCCATGTTTTAGTCTTCTTACTTCATTTTAGTCACCGCACATTCTTGTAAATGTGAGTACTTAATCCTTATTAAAATACTCAAGGTTTAGAAGTAATGTTTTGATGGCATTATGAATCCATATATTTGATTGAACACCAAACATGGGAGAACTATTTATCTTTTGATCCTATGGAAAGTAGAAAGGGCTCGTAATTCATGATAAAATTACTTTCTCTATGTTTTAGTCCTTTCACTTCAAATATATCTATTGGGCATGTATGCTTTCTTAGTCCTTTATTGTTATGGAAACGAATGGCTATCAGAACATGTCTCAGAGTAAGCCTTCCTTTGTCCTAGGTATTTGGGCCTAGATTAGGTAGACCAACACTAATCAACTTATAACCCATTGAAAATTGGCTTTCTTCTTCTTGACACTTCTATTCATGATAGTAAATTTGTGAGAGTGTTTTGAAATTTGAGTTTCTATGACTGTCCATGTTAGTATCAAAAAGAAACCTCAACATGTTGCACAACTCCTTCATGGGCATTCCAAGTTGTTCATATCAAAATCAGAGTGAACTGATTATATGTACATGTCAACTTGTTGACTAACCCTAGTCAACTCCTAACTCAAGGAAATTTCATTTTAACTCAATATGTTAGTTTATAATGTACACTTGATAATTGCTCTTTCTAATAGATTAGAATGTAATGTTTGGAGTAACCTAGGAAAAGCTTTATCAATGGAATGATCTCTCTTTTTGTTTATGATAACTATTCCTAAACTATCAATTTGACAAAATTGATCATCCTTATAGCTAATCCTTTTAAAGGTTTTATAGCAGTAGACTTTAGTGGATAAGGTTATAGAGATCATTTAATACCAATTCCCATTATAGTTTATTTTACTTGTCCTTGGTAAATAATCACCCTAAATAAAATTATTTAAGAAGGCTAGGATCCATATTTGGCTCCATGATATGTAAAGGGATGTCGTAAACACACCATAAAGTTATTTAGGTAGGCAAAGCCCTTTGCCAATTTCAATCACCATGAAATTCCTAGATCATTGAGATTCATTGACTATCAATGGCATGTTAATCTCAGATTATGTTCATCTCATATTCAACGACTGCGTCGTCGCGGATCACTGAATAGATGGTTAATCATCCATACAAAATCACATGGTCCCCGTCTCAAGTTACGCTTGAGATTTACGAGTTCCACATCATTCTCTACCTATACTCTCTAATTGATGTGTCGGTTAACCACACGAGCTCCATCAAGAAATTATAAAGAGAATGTGCAACTTTTATGGATAATATAAGATTCACATTAAATAGATTGTGAATTAACCATGCAAAATCGCATGGTCCCCAGCTCAAGTTACGCTTGAGATTCGTGAGTTCCATATCATTCTCAACTATACTCTAAATTGATGTGCCGGTTAACCACACGATCTTCATCAACAGAATATAAAGAAAATGTGTAATTTTCATGGATAATATGAACTTCACATTCTATTAATAAAACAAGATTTTGTTTTATAATTGTATTTAGAATACTTTTAGATTGACCATTATCATTATCAAACCCTTTCGCTAACTCCATTCTCAAAAAGCAATAGGACGGTGAGGGTGGTAAGCACAAATCGTATTAAAAACCGACCTCATTAGGAATCATAGAGACCTCCTTAAACCCCTATCAGAATGGGTGAGCCTAGTCATGGTAAGACTTAAAATGTCAATATTTAAACAAACGAGGGTGCATGTTGTAACTTTCTTATACATATAATAGATACAATTCTAATAGGTATAAATACAAAGGGTAAATTTAAAACTCTTTAAATTTAGTTGTCTATTATTAATTCTAATTAATTGCAAGGATGCAATATAACAATTAATAAATCATGAGGGATAAATATTCAAATTTATAAATCTCTATTATAAATAATATTAAATATTTAAATTCACTATTTAAATGATAAATAAACATTCAAATTTAAATAATCACATTCAAATAATATTTATCAATTTTCCAGAATTAAAACATTTTAAATTTGGTATTTAACCATATTTAACAAACCTTCAAATTTGAAAAATGAAAAAAATAGGGAAACCCTAATTAGCGTTGATCATGTCATGAGCATAAACCCCTTACGTCGTGAGCTGCGACAAAGGGTTTTTCAGTTACGAATTTTCCAATTTTTCTTCTTTCGGTCAATTTCAAACTAGAATATATAGAAAATACGGATCTAGGGTGAATGTAATCATGAACCAATGACTCTGATGCCATTGTTGGGTTTTCTACGCATCAAATACACCCTAAACTAGGTAGCAGACAAATCAAAACTACGATATACCTAAGTGTACACGCAACCTATGGATTTATGGTTTCATGCTAATTTCATCTACACTAGAAAACATAAAACATAAAGAGGAAAAAAATACCTATTATGTATCCCTTGATCTCCATGCTTGAAATCTTGATCCTCCATGAAGTTGCTTGGATGAGAGGACCTAAACCAGAATCCCTCTAATGGTATCACACCCAATGACACAAAAGAGTGGAATAAAAATAACTAGGAGAATGGTCAATTTCACAAACCCTAATAGGGTTAGAAATCGTCCCTAAGAGGGGGAGGAATAAGGGTTGGCAAAATTTCAAGCCAAGGTGCAAGGAGGAATAAAATCCCTAAGGCCCTATTTATAGCCTTGGATCCCTTTCTAGGCTTTGTACTCCTTCCCATGTAATATGGGAGCCAAACCACGAAATTCACTCCTTTTCCCATGTGGGATGGAGTGATTTCCGTCCAACCTTAATTCCATAAGGGTTCTGGAACATTCCTGATTAACCAACTATCGATTAATGAATATTCAACCCTTTAATTAATTAAACTGTTAATTAATTTCCCAAAATATATTTCCAATTATTTTCTAATTAATTATTAACCATAATAATTAATAAGCCAATTTGTCCTTTATTTATTCTACTCAATTTAGGTCTTGAGGGCAACCCAAAAGGACCTGTTATTATTAAAAATATTACCAATAGTTAATGACCTTGGAAACACTTTCCAATAAGAGAAACTCAAATCCGAACAGAATGGAAAAGGCTTTAGGAATTCTACACCATTAATGCTAGACCGATCAAAGAAGCATGGTCTAAGTGTAGAATCACAAAACATCAGTGGTTGTGGAATGTTGATGCGAAAAAAAAATCAGACTCAACTGCATGCTCCACTATGTCAATGCAACTCGTAATTCTCAAAAGATCATCAATATCTCATATGTTGATTATCCATCCATTAATCTGAATGGAATTCTTGTGATTACAGCTCATCTCCGATCCAGATAAGATTCAGATGTTGCAATTGGAGCATATTCCTCAACTCTCAACTTCCTGAAAGATTATGTTGTTGAATTTTGTAGAACTGATATTTATTTTGCATCTTTTTTCGGAACAGACAAGCTCCTCCCTCCGACCAACAATGAACTTGAAGAAGTAGATCTTCTTGATGAAGGTCCAATCAGTGCTCCAGAACTGGGGTATGTGTTCTAGAAAAGAAATCAAGCAAGAAAGGGTTCTTTCGATTCAGGTAAAAGCACTTGGTTCACACCAATGTGCTCTAAAAGTTCATCTCAAGATCAGCAAATTTACAAGCCTCATAATACACCTAGAAGAAACTCATTGAACAACTCACCTTGTGGATCAAAGTTAGAAGTTGGATATAGAAGGCCTACTTGTTTTAATTCAACAAATCGAATTGAGAATGGAAAATATAGCTAAGGTCAGTTAGGGGAAGATTGATATTACAAGAAAGTGATCCTTAGGCTATCCAAAATTTGTATGTTTTCGAGATTGATGAGCATGCGAGATTGATGAGTATCTGAAGCTCTTTGTGTTCCAAATTTGAAGACTGAGTGATTCTTTGTTAGTATTATTTTGGCTTGTTGAAATTTGTCTTATGTTTAGTAGCGCATGTGGGAGACAAAGGTCAACCACACCGATGTGTCAGGTGGTTGATTTGTGATCAACTTTTAGTACAATTGTCTCCTAGTTTTATTGGTCGTATGCTACCAAATCAAAACCTAGCAGGTCTAAGATTTATAAGGATAGGAAATTAGACTTAAGTTTTTTTTTTTACATAACTAAGTTATATCCAAAAGAGAAGTCGGTAAAATTTTAACGACGACGAGAACTGCTTGCGTGAGTCCTTGAATCCGATAGGAGACGCTCTATGTCCCTCACACGCCTATCAGACCTTGCTTGCTGAGCTCGAAGTTCCCTGACTTCGGCTCGGGTTTCAGCAAGTTCCCTCTGAAGCATTGCATTGCTAACCTGAGCCCTTTCATGAGCGGACTCCAGCTGGCGAATGCGAACAGTGTTAATACCTGAATTGGCATCCACTTCTACTACCCGGTCGATAGCTGCTCGACCCTGCTCGGTGTTCCGAGCAATCCTACGAACCATGATAGGTAGGACCCTATCAGCTGAACCTCCCTCAGTAATGTTGTAGAAGCTTCTGTCTCCATCGTAGGGAAAAGGTTGACCTTGTTCCTGACTCCACCTATTCAAGTTTGTGGCCCACAAAGGTGTGGGTCCTTGAAATGCGGGACGAGAGTTTGGGTTTTGAACAGTTGGGGGTTGGTTGTTGACTTCTGGCTCCGAGTCGGAACCATCAGAAAAAAATTCAGCTTCATAATCATCTAAAGGAATTGGGTGATTATCTTCTGGTTCTTCTTCCAGCCATTCTGCGTTGTCGTGGTTGGGAAAGTACGGGTCTCCGGGAAGATAAAATCCAGCCATTAAATCTACGCGAGAAAAGGGATATAAGAAATAACTAAATTAAACTAACTAACTAATTAAATAATTATAAGATGATCTTTACCAGTTGCCTCAATACTTGTTTAAAGCATACCAGTTATATGTTATGCAGACGGGATAGACCTTCGAATAAGTAATCCTAACCCTAAGCCCACAACCAAACAAGGAACAGGAAGTAAGGCAAAGATCACAGATTCTAAGTCTATGACATCCTAGTACATATAACTTTAGTGTATCCACTAAACAACCATTGATATACTAATAAAGACCTTTAGTTCTCGAATAAGTAATTATAGTGACACAAAATACTCCTATAGTATTTTAAGTTTAATGTTTTGTTCTACTGTTCTTGTTGTAGAAGTGTTGGTAAGTTTTTAGACTTGTTGCAACCTTACAACCACACTTAGGCACACGCTAATCACTCCTCGGATAATGTAGTTGATCAGGCTACATCTTCCCAGGGTTGACCATATGTCTCTAAGTATGCTTATGCTGTCCACCAATCGTAATACTTTTGTTCTGTCCTAGTGACACTGATTTTAGTATGAATGCAGGTAGGTATACTTTATTAAATATTTTATTATTTAAAGTATAAACTCTTCATCAGAGTATTTTAAATCCCGCTTGTGTTTATAGTTCGTATATCTTTTATGGGTTGATACACTCGATTCACTATAAACAATGCTCTGATACCAATCTGTCACACCCTCAAAACCAAATGAACGGCGGAAACGTTCTGGGGTGGAGGACGTCATGTACAGTATCACAACAATGCAAGTAGTAAACAAGCAACAACATCATCCATTGCATTAATAATATAATTTCATACAAATGTGTTCCGTTAAGTTTTAAAGACACCAAAACAATATACATCAAAATATAAGATGAGTCTTGAACGAGCTCCATCTTCTCGAAACCTGGCTCCGGTACCTGTCTACTGGTGACCTGAGAATACAAGTTATTTTGATAGAGTTTATCAGCTTTAGAGCTGGTGAGTTCATAAGTATATTAGTGTCTGTGTTTGTATGAAAGCATTTGTAAGATGTTTTGTAAGATGTATTGTGTGTTTGTAAAAGTTTTGTATTTGTTTGAACTATCCTAGGAAACCCTATGTTTCCTACTAAAAGTAGCCTTCTACCAAGGCATCTAGTGTCTGTGTGTGTATCCTTTGTAAAAGTGAGTATTTTCCCAAATCCGACTATCATTAACCAAAAATATAGTTTTTACATTATTGTTTATTGTGTGAAATCACAAAGTAAAATGTAAAGGGAAAATGTTATAGTACTTTAATGTAGTATTATGAAACTACTGTTGTACTAACTACCTTAAGTTAATTGTATATTTTAAGGTAACATGTGATCGGCCTGTATCTTGCTACCGACTCAATAGTAAAGTGACAATGTAAGATGCCACAAAAATGACGTTTGGCACCCGTAGACTTGCAAGTCCCACTGTAGCGAGCAGCAAGGTGTAGGATAGTCAATCCAGTATAGATCTATACACAAACTCATGCGCTCCCCAATTAAGGAGATTCTGATACAAAAACAGTCATGGCAGGTAGTGCCATGCCCTGTTTAATGGCTCACATAAATGTATTAATGTAAATGTTATGTGAATTGTGTGCTAGCTGTATTGTATGTTCTTTCTCTGTCTAGCCTGTATGTTTGTTTCTCATCACTCTGTTTCATGTTTGTTTCTCATTATAGTATGTATTGACTCATGTATGAACTGACTCATTGTATGTTTCATCGTTCTAGTAATAGTATCTTCCTAAACTACCCCTATGGTAGCTTACTAGCAATGTATGAACATGTTTGTATACCCTTGCTACCCAAGGGTATGGACTTGAATGAAGGAAAACCTTTTTGTATCTATATACATATACATAATATATAACTAGGATTCAAACGACCCTCGGACAACCAACCTTGATACCCTAAGACCACAATCAAACAAGAACAGGGAGCAGGGTAGACTAGCAGTCCTAAGTCCTTCTTAATCCTACTTATATAACTATATTTATATAGATACACATAATATAAGTTAAAAGAGTTTGATAAATGTATTGACAATAAAAGAGTTTGTAAAACAGTTTGAGGTAAAACAGTTTGATAAATAGTTTGAGGTAAAACAGTTTGATAAACAGTTTGAAAAGTAAGAAAACCATTTGTTTGGTAGTTATTAATCACATGTGATTGATATAATAACTATAATTGTTCAACTTGTATTCCCCCCCCCCCATAAAAGCATTTAAAAACATTTAAAAGGTTAATTAAGGGGTATGAACTCACCTGTAGTTGGTGGTTTGGATGAACTGAAGAAAATAGGATTGCTAGGTGTCAAGTGAAGACTTGTACACACACAATGATCCTATTCAACATATAAATACAACATATGTGTATCTAATTAGACTTTAAACAACTAATTAGCAAAGTTAAGACATCCTAAGACAAGTTAAACACCTTATATAAGTGTTATAAGTCTCAAGGAATGCATCTAAGTGTTGTAGAACAATGCTATAGGGTTTAGGGTTCAAAAGAAACCCTAACTTGAGTTTACGGTTTTGTGACCTCAACCCAATGGGTTTACGGTCGTAAACCCTAGAGCTTACGGCCGTAAACTCCCCCTCTTTTGACCAATTGTTGATTTGAACGTTTCTAAGTCCATTGAAGTGTTTCCTCTTGAAGTATAAGCCTAAGGAAGAAGCTAGGGCACCATTTCACTCCTATTTGGAGTTTACGGCCCAAAGACCACGTCACTTTGGGTTTACGGTCGTAAACCCTAGAGTTTACGGCCGTAAACTCTTATGGATGTTCGTATTTCGATGATTTCAAGTCCTTAACACATCAAGGTAAGGATCCAAGTTAGTTATTTAGGCTTAGGAAGGGACTAGGGACATTTTGGTCCCTTAAAAAAATGGGTTTACGGTTCAAGAACGTTCTTGAACCGTAAACACCATTTTCTTGGTGTTTCTTGGATGATTTCATGTTATAATGAAGTATAGCAAGCTTAAACACACTCTAGGATAGAAGTACTTACTATATGGAAGCTTGAAATGAGCCAAAATGCCAAGAACACTAGTGTGTGTTCTTGGTGTTCTTGGTGAAAATGGAAAAATCAACCTTTTGGAATGATTTCACGGTTAGAAGGTTGTTAAAACACTAGATTAAGTGATCTACTAACTTGAAATGGTTGAAAACACTTACTAGATCGAGATTTGGAATAAATCCCGTGATGATACTTGAGAGGATTTGCTTTTGTTCTTGAGAAATTTGGAAAAATGATATAAAATGACAAGTGTCATATATATACCCCAAATTTCTGGGTTTTTGGCTGAAAATATTTTATTCCGGCAGTAAACTCCAATTTCTTGAAGTTTAGGAATAACAGTGTTGCACTATAACCCTAGGGCATCCTCTCTCCTGGTATCTCATAAAGTGTAAATCCCAAAATAATCAAACTTAATCCAAAAAGTCTGAAAATTTAACTGTAACTGATTTGACTCCTATTGAATTGACATGTTGTACAGAATAGAAATTTCGGGTTGTCACATCATCCCCTCCTTAGAAGGAATTTCGTCCCGAAATTAGAATTTAAGCAAATAAGTAGTTACAAAGAACTAAGTAAAAAGACGAGGATATTTCAGTTTCATCTGGTCCTCTCGCTCCCAAGTGAATTCAGGTCCTCGCTTGGCGTTCCAGCGAACCTTCACTATCGGGATGCGGCTTTGTTTCGTTTGCTTGACCTCCCGGTCCATGATCTCTACTGGTTCTTCCACGAAGTTGAGGCTCTCGTTGATCTCGATCTCGTCGAGTGGAATTACAAGAGTCTCGTCGGACAGACACTTTTTCAAGTTCGAGACGTGGAAGGTAGAATGTACGTTACTGAGTTCGCTCGGTAAGTTAAGTTTGTAAGCTACTGGGCCGACTCTGGCAAGAATCTCGAAAGGCCCAATGTACCTTGGATTTAGCTTTCCACGCTTTCCGAAGCGTATCAAGCCCTTCCAGGGTGAGACCTTCAATAGAACATGGTCGCCCACCTGGAATTCCAACGGTTTCCTTCGTTTATCAGCGTAGCTTTTCTGTCGGTCTCTGGAGGCTTTCAGTCGTTCACGGATCTGAACGATCTTTTCCGTCGTTTCCCGTATGATCTCCGGACCTGTGAGAGTGCTTTCAGGAACTAGTCCCTTAGCTAACTGGGTATCACCCACCTCAGCCCAGCACAGAGGGGATCTGCACTTTCGGCCGTAGAGGGCCTCGAATGGAGCAGCCTTTATGCTTGTGTGATAACTGTTGTTGTAGGAAAATTCTACAAGGGGTAAATGAGTATCCCATGTTTTCCCAAAGTCAATCACACAGGCTCGCAACATGTCCTCTAAGGTTTGGATAGTCCTCTCACTTTGCCCGTCTGTCTGCGGATGGTAGGCTGTACTCATGTCCAGCCTAGTTCCTAAGGAACCTTGTAGCGATTGCCAGAACCTAGAAGTGAACCTACTATCTCTGTCCGAGATAATGGATATAGGAACACCATGCAATCGTACAATCTCTCTAATGTAAGTTCTTGTAAGCTTCTCCATCTTGTCTGTCTCTTTGATAGGCAGGAAGTGCGCGGACTTGGTCAATCTGTCGACGATGACCCATATGGTATCAAGTCCACCCGTTGTCTTGGGCAACTTGGTTATGAAATCCATAGTGATCCGCTCCTACTTCTATTCTGGGATCTCAGGCTATTGAAGAAGACCTGAGGGTTTCTGGTACTCGACCTTGACCTTTGCGCAAGTAAGGCATTTACTTACGAAGGTAGCAATCTCTGCTTTCATGTTAGGCCACCAGTATAACTTTTTAAGATCCAGATACATCTTATCTGAACCTGGGTGAACGGAATAACGAGTGTTATGCGCCTCCTTCATGACCAAATCTCTGAAACCACCAAGTTTCGGGGTCCAGATCCGGTTCATGAGATAATAAGCTCCGCCACCTTTGACTTCCAAGTTCTTATCCATCCCTCGCAGGGATTCATTGGTCACATTTTCAGGCTTCAAAGCGTCGAGCTGAGCCGCCTGTATTTGTGTGGATAAGTGCGAATGGATAGTCATAGTCAATGACTTGACTCTACGACTAGAATATTCTTTCCGACTTAGGGCGTCAGCTACTACGTTGGCCTTGCCGGGATGATAACGAATTTCGCATTCGTAGTCACTGAGTAGCTCGACCCACCGTCGTTGTCTCATGTTGAGCTCCTTCTGATCGAATATGTGTTGTAAGCTCTTGTGGTCTGTAAAGATTGTGCTCTTCGTACCGTACAGGTAGTGTCTCCAGATCTTCAAAGCAAATACAACTGCTCCTAGTTCAAGATCGTGCGTCGTATAGTTGACTTCATGTGTTTTCAGCTGCCTCGAGGCATAGGCGATGACCTTACCTCGCTGCATCAGAACACATCCGAGACCTTGGTTCGATGCATCGCAATAGACTACGAAGTCTTCTATCCCTTCGGGGAGGGATAGTATTGGTGCAGTGCACAAGGCTTGTTTGAGCGTTTGGAACGCTCTCTCCTGCTTTTCTTCCCAGTCAAAGGATACACCCTTCTGGGTAAGCGTTGTAAGAGGCTTTGCAATGCGGGAGAAGTTCTGAATGAACCGGCGATAGTAGCCAGCGAGGCCTAGAAATTGACGAATTTCTGTAGGCGTCTTCGGTGCTGACCAGCTCTCAATGGCTTTAATTTTGGAAGGGTCAACGTGTATTCCTTCCTTGCTAACCACGTGCCCTAAAAATTCGACTCGGCGGATCCAAAATTCGCATTTCGAGAACTTTGCATAAAGCTTCTCCGCGCGCAGGGTTTCTAAGACTTGTCGCAGATGTTGACTATGTTCTTCCTTACTACGAGAGTAGATAAGTATGTCATCGATGAAGACGATGACGAACTGATCCAAGTAAGGACGACACACCCTATTCATTAAGTCCATGAATACAGCGGGCGCGTTTGTTAATCCGAACGGCATCACTACGAATTCGTAGTGCCCATAACGAGTTCGGAAGGCTGTCTTTGGAACATCCTCCCCTAGCACTCGTAATTGGTGATATCCGGATCTTAGGTCGATTTTTGAAAAGAAATTCGCCCCTTGAAGTTGATCGAATAAATCGTCTATCCGAGGCAAAGGATAACGATTTTTGACGGTCAGTTTGTTGAGCTCCCTGTAGTCGATGCACATACGAAACGATCTGTCTTTCTTTTTGACGAACAAGACTGGAGCTCCCCAGGGTGAGAAGCTTGGTCTTATAAAGCCCTTGCTGAGCAGTTCGTTAAGTTGACAGGATAGTTCTTGCATCTCTGCAGGTGCTAGACGATAAGGCGATTTGGCTACGGGGGTAGCCCCTGGAACTAAGTCGATTCTGAACTCGACTTGTCGTTGCGGAGGTAATCCTGGTAGCTCTTCTGGAAAGATGTCGGGAAAGTCGTGTACTACTGGAATGTTCCTGATGTCTTTCGCTTCTTGGCTCACATCGACCACATGAGCAAGGAATGCGCGACATTCCTTACGCAAGAATTTCTGAGCTTGAATGCTCGAGATAATACGAAGGTTTGTGCCGGGTTTGTCGCCATAAACTACTATGGTTTCGCCAGACGAAAGATTAAGGCGGACTGCCTTTTCGTAACACATGATGTCGGCACGCTGAAGACTCAACCAATCCATGCCAATGATGACGTCGAAACTTTTAATTGAGACTGGCATGAGATCGATCGAGAATGAATGGCTATCTAAAGTTAGGGTACACCCTATGTAAATGCAGCTAGTGCTCTCTGTCTTCCCATTAGCCATTTCTACTGTGAACGGTTCTTTGAGTGCTCGTGATTTTTGCTTAAGTAAATGAGCAAATTTTTGATTCACGAAGCTTCTCTCCGCTCCACTATCAAATAGTATACAAGCATAAGAGTTGTCGAGGAGAAACGTACCAGTGACCACTGTGGGGTCGGCAACCGCCTCCTCATGGCCTATAGCCAGAACTCTTCCTACTCCACCGGCATTCCCTGCCTTGGGGCAGTTCCTCTGGTAGTGGCCCACATCGCCACAGTTGTAGCAAGATTGGCCCACTCCAGCGCCGGGGACTTGGGTGATTGGCCTCGCCGGAGATTTACAAAAACGGGCTGTATGCCCCTTCCTGTTGCAGTTTACACACTGCACGTCCCGACAGGCTCCCATATGATGGTAGTTGCACTTGTTGCATAAAGGCAAACTTCCAGAATACTGCTTTGTTGGAATAGCAGCAGTGGCAGGTGCTGTCGCACTATGAACTGCCACCGTCTGCTGTTTCTTCGCAACCTTTTTCTTTTTCTTGTCATCCCGGAATTTCCGCTTGGACTCAGCAGTTCTGGCGGTTTCTGAGATGGCCAGGGTGGTTGTTGCAGCCGGGGTACGGGCCCCGTGGTCAACTAGCCGCTATGCCAATCGCTTGGCACTATCAAATGTAGTGGGGCGTGATGACAATACATTTCCCTGGTATGGTGGCACCAGCCCCCATATATACCTCTCGATCTTCTTTCCCTCTGTATGAATCATGTTGGGACAGAGGGCCACCAGTTCACAGAACCTGGCGGTATATGCTACGATGTCGGTGCCTTTCATGGTTAGGCGCCAAAGTTCTTCCTCCAGCTTTTGGATTTCGCCCCTCGGGCAGTACTCCTCAATCATGATGTCTTTTAAAGTATCCCAGCCCATATCATTTGCCACTGAAAGAGATAGTGACTTAACATGGCTATTCCACCATGTTAGGGCTCTGGTTTCAAAGGTGAAAGCAGCGAACTTCACCTTGCTCCCTTCTGGACAGGAGCAGATTGCGAAAACCGATTCGGTTTTCTCAAACCATTGCGAGAGTACAATGACTCCGCCAGTTCCTCTGAAGGATAATGGCTTGCAGTTTGTAAAATCTTTGTAGGAGCACTCTCTCGAGCGCACAGGGGTTTTAACCTGTATTGTTGGAATAGGAGTCCCTCCTCCAGTGGAACTTGAAGAATGATATTCAGCCATGGCTGTTGCCACAGCCGCAGCTACAACAGCATTGAGGGCTGCTGTATCAAATTGAGGAATAGGTGGTGGAGGATTACGTCTTGTTGACTTACGTGGAGGCATCTTTTAGCTGAAAGTTTAGAATGAATAAGATATTGATAAGAATTTGACATGAACATTGATGAGAATGACTCATGGACTAACTCTCCATAGCCTAACAGCATAATTAAATGGAATACTTGAATGAAGATGAAAGCATTTGGATAATAATTTCCATTAGATTATTATTATTATTTTTTTTATATCTGTCAAAGATATTGGAATTACAGATGTAATGAGTTTGGGGAAAAATGACCTAGAAGTAGGTCTTACATCATCCAAGATGGGAAAATTTTGACAGCATGCTACCGAATCAAAACCTAGCAGGTCTAAGATTTATAAGGATAGGAAATTAGACTTAAGTTTTTTTTTTTACATAACTAAGTTATATCCAAAAGAGAAGTCGGTAAAATTTTAACGACGACGAGAACTGCTTGCGTGAGTCCTTGAATCCGATAGGAGACGCTCTATGTCCCTCACACGCCTATCAGACCTTGCTTGCTGAGCTCGAAGTTCCCTGACTTCGGCTCGGGTTTCAGCAAGTTCCCTCTGAAGCATTGCATTGCTAACCTGAGCCCTTTCATGAGCGGACTCCAGCTGGCGAATGCGAACAGTGTTAATACCTGAATTGGCATCCACTTCTACTACCCGGTCGATAGCTGCTCGACCCTGCTCGGTGTTCCGAGCAATCCTACGAACCATGATAGGTAGGACCCTATCAGCTGAACCTCCCTCAGTAATGTTGTAGAAGCTTCTGTCTCCATCGTAGGGAAAAGGTTGACCTTGTTCCTGACTCCACCTATTCAAGTTTGTGGCCCACAAAGGTGTGGGTCCTTGAAATGCGGGACGAGAGTTTGGGTTTTGAACAGTTGGGGGTTGGTTGTTGACTTCTGGCTCCGAGTCGGAACCATCAGAAAAAAATTCAGCTTCATAATCATCTAAAGGAATTGGGTGATTATCTTCTGGTTCTTCTTCCAGCCATTCTGCGTTGTCGTGGTTGGGAAAGTACGGGTCTCCGGGAAGATAAAATCCAGCCATTAAATCTACGCGAGAAAAGGGATATAAGAAATAACTAAATTAAACTAACTAACTAATTAAATAATTATAAGATGATCTTTACCAGTTGCCTCAATACTTGTTTAAAGCATACCAGTTATATGTTATGCAGACGGGATAGACCTTCGAATAAGTAATCCTAACCCTAAGCCCACAACCAAACAAGGAACAGGAAGTAAGGCAAAGATCACAGATTCTAAGTCTATGACATCCTAGTACATATAACTTTAGTGTATCCACTAAACAACCATTGATATACTAATAAAGACCTTTAGTTCTCGAATAAGTAATTATAGTGACACAAAATACTCCTATAGTATTTTAAGTTTAATGTTTTGTTCTACTGTTCTTGTTGTAGAAGTGTTGGTAAGTTTTTAGACTTGTTGCAACCTCACAACCACACTTAGGCACACGCTAATCACTCCTCGGATAATGTAGTTGATCAGGCTACATCTTCCCAGGGTTGACCATATGTCTCTAAGTATGCTTATGCTGTCCACCAATCGTAATACTTTTGTTCTGTCCTAGTGACACTGATTTTAATATGAATGCAGGTAGGTATACTTTATTAAATATTTTATTATTTAAAGTATAAACTCTTCATCAGAGTATTTTAAATCCCGCTTGTGTTTATAGTTCGTATATCTTTTATGGGTTGATACACTCGATTCACTATAAACAATGCTCTGATACCAATCTGTCACACCCTCAAAACCAAATGAACGGCGGAAACGTTCTGGGGTGGAGGACGTCATGTACAGTATCACAACAATGCAAGTAGTAAACAAGCAACAACATCATCCATTGCATTAATAATATAATTTCATACAAATGTGTTCCGTTAAGTTTTAAAGACACCAAAACAATATACATCAAAATATAAGATGAGTCTTGAACGAGCTCCATCTTCTCAAAACCTGGCTCCGGTACCTGTCTACTAGTGACCTGAGAATACAAGTTATTTTGATAGAGTTTATCAGCTTTAGAGCTGGTGAGTTCATAAGTATATTAGTGTCTGTGTTTGTATGAAAGCATTTGTAAGATGTTTTGTAAGATCTACTGTGTGTTTGTAAAAGTTTTGTATTTGTTTGAACTATCCTAGGAAACCCTATGTTTCCTACTAAAAGTAGCCTTCTACCAAGGCATCTAGTGTCTGTGTGTGTATCCTTTGTAAAAGTGAGTATTTTCCCAAATCCGACTATCATTAACCAAAAATATAGTTTTTACATTATTGTTTATTGTGTGAAATCACAAAGTAAAATGTAAAGGGAAAATGTTATAGTACTTTAATGTAGTATTATGAAACTACTGTTGTACTAACTACCTTAAGTTAATTGTATATTTTAAGGTAACATGTGATCGGCCTGTATCTTGCTACCGACTCAATAGTAAAGTGACAATGTAAGATGCCACAAAAATGACGTTTGGCACCCGTAGACTTGCAAGTCCCACTGTAGCGAGCAGCAAGGTGTAGGATAGTCAATCCAGTATAGATCTATACACAAACTCATGCGCTCCCCAATTAAGGAAATTCTGATACAAAAACAGTCATGGCAGGTAGTGTCATGCCCTGTTTAATGGCTCACATAAATGTATTAATGTAAATGTTATGTGAATTGTGTGCTAGCTGTATTGTATGTTCTTTCTCTGTCTAGCCTGTATGTTTGTTTCTCATCACTCTGTTTCATGTTTGTTTCTCATTATAGTATGTATTGACTCATGTATGAACTGACTCATTGTATGTTTCATCGTTCTAGTAATAGTATCTTCCTAAACTACCCCTATGGTAGCTTACTAGCAATGTATGAACATGTTTGTATACCCTTGCTACCCAAGGGTATGGACTTGAATGAAGGAAAACCTTTTTGTATCTATATACATATACATAATATATAACTAGGATTCAAACGACCCTCGGACAACCAACCTTGATACCCTAAGACCACAATCAAACAAGAACAGGAAGCAGGGTAGACTAGCAGTCCTAAGTCCTTCTTAATCCTACTTATATAACTATATTTATATAGATACACATAATATAAGTTAAAAGAGTTTGATAAATGTATTGACAATAAAAGAGTTTGTAAAACAGTTTGAGGTAAAACAGTTTGATAAATAGTTTGAGGTAAAACAGTTTGATAAACAGTTTGAAAAGTAAGAAAACCATTTGTTTGGTAGTTATTAATCACATGTGATTGATATAATAACTATAATTGTTCAACTTGTATTCCCCCCCCCCCAATAAAAGCATTTAAAAACATTTAAAAGGTTAATTAAGGGGTATGAACTCACCTGTAGTTGGTGGTTTGGATGAACTGAAGAAAATAGGATTGCTAGGTGTCAAGTGAAGACTTGTACACACACAATGATCCTATTCAACATATAAATACAACATATGTGTATCTAATTAGACTTTAAACAACTAATTAGCAAATTTAAGACATCCTAAGACAAGTTAAACACCTTATATAAGTGTTATAAGTCTCAAGGAATGCATCTAAGTGTTGTAGAACAATGCTATAGGGTTTAGGGTTCAAAAGAAACCCTAACTTGAGTTTATGGTTTTGTGACCTCAACCCAATGGGTTTACGGTCGTAAACCCTAGAGTTTACGGCCGTAAACTCCCCCTCTTTTGACCAATTGTTGATTTGAACGTTTCTAAGTCCATTGAAGTGTTTCCTCTTGAAGTATAAGCCTAAGGAAGAAGCTAGGGCACCATTTCACTCCTATTTGGAGTTTACGGCCCAAAGACCACGTCACTTTGGGTTTACGGTCGTAAACCCTAGAGTTTACGGCCGTAAACTCTTATGGATGTTCGTATTTCGATGATTTCAAGTCCTTAACACATCAAGGTAAGGATCCAAGTTAGTTACTTAGGCTTAGGAAGGGACTAGGGACATTTTGGTCCCTTAAAAAAAATGGGTTTACGGTTCAAGAACGTTCTTGAACCGTAAACACCATTTTCTTGGTGTTTCTTGGATGATTTCATGTTATAATGAAGTATAGCAAGCTTAAACACACTCTAGGATAGAAGTACTTACTATATGGAAGCTTGAAATGAGCCAAAATGCCAAGAACACTAGTGTGTGTTCTTGGTGTTCTTGGTGAAAATGGAAAAATCAACCTTTTGGAATGATTTCACGGTTAGAAGGTTGTTAAAACACTAGATTAAGTGATCTACTAACTTGAAATGGTTGAAAACACTTACTAGATCGAGATTTGGAATAAATCCCGTGATGATACTTGAGAGGATTTGCTTTTGTTCTTGAGAAATTTGGAAAAATGATATAAAATGACAAGTGTCATATATATACCCCAAATTTCTGGGTTTTTGGCTGAAAATATTTTATTCCGGCAGTAAACTCCAATTTCTTGAAGTTTAGGAATAACAGTGTTGCACTATAACCCTAGGGCATCCTCTCTCCTGGTATCTCATAAAGTGTAAATCCCAAAATAATCAAACTTAATCCAAAAAGTCTGAAAATTTAACTGTAACTGATTTGACTCCTATTGAATTGACATGTTGTACAGAATAGAAATTTCGGGTTGTCACAGATATCATAATCTTTTAACTCATTAGTTAGCGTATTTAACCATCATGATATAGAACAAGTTATTCGACAGAATGAAGTATTTTGTAATTGGAAAATTTGCTATATATATATATATATATATATATATATATATATATATATATATATATATATATATATATATATATATATATATATATATATATATATATATATATATATATATATAATTTTTATTAATACGATGCGGTGCAGCTTGAACCGCAGTTTCATAACTATAAACCGCAAACTACACCGCAAAGTGTGGTTTGACAAAACTATGAGCCATAAACCGCACCACGAAATTCTAAACTGCATTATGCGGTACGGTTTGGTGTAGTGTGGGCGGTTTATGCGGTTTTTTGCACACCTGTAGTTAATATATATAGGACCATCCTTCTATGTAATTCCTTATCCACTTTCACCTTTGATATATCATATCAAGAATTATTTAGTCAGTCATTATCTCTCATTATCCTTGTTCTTGTTCATATTTATACTTGTACTACTTTTATTATTATCATGAATACTTTGTTGAATATTCATCTTCAAGGCTTGACTGGTTTATCCAGACATGACTGGAAATATTATCATCCTCCATTGTCGTGTTTATTTCAAGGTTTGAGTTATCAAACCTTGTCCTTGATATCTTGAATATCATATTCTTTTAACTCACAAACATTTATGTAGATAGGTAGGTTTTATTGTATATAGACCGAGTTTTACTTTTTCGTAAATTTGGTGACACTGGGGAGTCTGTCGAGTCGGATGCTAGGGGAGGTTCGGGCCAACACTAAGTGAACTGATTCCTACAATGATGTCGAGCGATGAAACTCAATCACACATGAGAGAAGCCGTCAGCCGTGAGATCACACAAATTTCGTGATAAGAGTGTATACTAAAAAAGAGCTCTAAGCGGGCCCATCCATATGCTTTCTCACCTACTACAGAGGTTTTTCATTGTATGCATGTTCCATTGGGGTTGTGATTGACTTTCCCTCCTTACTCACCGGAAGGAGTTGTTCTTTTTCATGGTTTATAGTTCCAATATCAATCAGATGAAAAGTTATTGGGATAACAGCAAGATCAACTCAGACCATCTTGAATACCTTTGACCAGGTACTGTTGTTTCGCCCATTCTTTTTATTTTTTAGCTTATTTCATCCCGAGTTCATTTTAGTATTGTCTTACTTGAGGACAAGTAAGGTTTAATATTGGGGTGATTTGATAGTTTCATTTTATTTACTTCTTTATATAGTTTATTTTAGCATATTTCCTTCATAACTTAGCTAATCATCATGCATATTTTCCTTTTTCTTATTTTATAACTATTTTAGGTACTTTCTAGTTTTTTGAGCATAACTACAGATTTTGAGAAGAGTAGCAGAGCGGACATGTTCAGAACTTGTGGAAACCAAATAGACTTGGAAGACAATAAGAATTATGGGCTTTAAGACTAGTGGAGATGATGTAAGAAGTGGGCTAATTGATGGATGGATCATTGAATAAAATTTTGGCCTTGAACTTGAAAGAAGACTAAAGAATTATTCGGGCTTGTAGATTGAGTTCGAGTGAGAGCACGATATATAGATGATTTAGAGAAGAAGAATTGGGCTAAAAATCAATAAATCTTGGAGCACGATGTACTACAAGCTTAAAGGATTCGTTTTGGGCCAGTGGGCTAAGGCATTGAAGGCCCAAATCACAAAACAACCCAAATGAGAACCCACCGGCGCACCAGCACGCGGGCCGCAAAAGGCCCTACAGGAGCAAAGCTGGAAACCTATCTTTTGTGTTATATGATGAAGGTTGGTGTGCCACTTTTCTCAACTCTTGTACCTCCGATTTTGAATCAAATTCTCTAGAGATATGAGAGTTCGTAAAGCCTTGAAACCTCGAATAAACACCATCTTTTATCTCAAAAATCTTGCTACATGTTTGGTAAATTTTACTTTTATTTTAGTTTCTTGAGTTTACCCATGCTAGGCTAAAATAAACTTTGTTAACTTTGGTGAAATTGCTTGAATGTTTGGTTGCATATTGAAGAACTCTATGAACTTGTTCTTAGATCTTTATTACAGTGTTTTATATATTAACTTCTTATTTCTACTTATATGTCTTTATTCATGAGTTTAGATGTAAATCTACTAATTAGAGGGTTAATTTCTTTGTTAAGTAATGGTTCTTCAAATTAGCAAGCAAAAAGTGGTTCTTGTGTTAGGTTTCACATCACATAATCACAAAAAAAAAAAAAAAAATCTCCAACATGGTAGTGAAAGCTTTTGACTCCTCTTGAATTTGGTGACTTTTTGGTTTTAATACTAGTTAATTTTCATTAATTACACGCTTAATGGAAATTGTGACTTTAACTAAGGGAATATGTTATGAGCTTCTCTAACTATTTAAATAACTAATAAAAGTTTAGGTAATCTCAAGCTTCTTGGATTACTACAGCCAAAATAGAGATTTATGACAAGTATTGTGCCTTGGATACTAATGATGTGTTTACCAAATGTTCAATTGATGAAACCTTAAGTCAACCATCTTTCCCTAATTGATTTTACATCAAACTTTGCTTTTGTTGAATTGTGATTTTCAAGTCTTAGTATAATTTCAGTTTTCTTTTATATTACCCAAAAGATTAAAACCCCCAATTTTATTTTATTTTAGTTTTACAAGTGTTTGTACAACAAGAATTTCATAAAAGTGAAAAATTGAACCAATCTTCATAGATACGATCCCTTTACAATTATACACTACTTTGTGTGCAACATTTAGGGCATTTATTTTTTATGGCCTCAACAACCGCCAAATTTTGGTGCCGTTGTCGGGGAATGGTTTATTTTTAATCAGTTTGTTTCTCTATGCTCAGATCCCAATGTATAGGTACTTTGATCTACAATCCAGAAATTGAAAAAAGCAGCAAGGCGTTTGGAAAAGGAAAGGAGAATAGAACATGGTCAAACTTCTAACCCTAACATGGATGCGAAGGTTGAAACCGCTTCCTCTAGTGACACCGAAACCGAAGTAGAACCCGAATTTAGTCCTGAGCCTCGCCAAAAAAATCCCAAAACACCACCCACCGATTTAATCTCAAAAAATCCATGCATACCACCCATACAACCAAATCCACTCATCATAAACCAAATTCCAATGGCCCAAGGAGAAGAAGCCCCCGAGAGAACTTTAAGACAAATGATGGAGACCGTTGTCACATAAAACCCAATTGGTATCAATGATCCCATTCTAGAAAGAGGCTCGAAATTGAAGTCAAGCTTAGTTCATCACCTACCAAACGATTGTGGATTAGAGAATGAAGACTCACACAAGCACTTGAAGATGTTCCACATCATTTTCACTAGTATGAAGCCACAAGGGTCAACCGATGACTAAATCAAACTCAGGTCATTCCCCTTTTCCTTGGCCGATAGAGCAAAAGATTAGCTATTTTATCTTCCACTGGGGTGGATCAAATCATGGACCGACATGGCAATAGCTTTCCTTGATAAGTTCTATCCCGCTTCTAAAGTCTCAAGTCTTATAAATGAGATTTTTGGAGTACGTCAAGTTCAAAACGAAACATTCCACGATTTTTGGGAGATGTTCAATAGCTTATTCTTGAGTTTCCCCCAACACCAAATATTGAAACAACTTCTCATCCAACACTTCTATGAGGGTTTATGGTCAATGGAGAGAAGACGTGTTGATGCCTCAAGTGGTGGAAATGTATTTAGTAAAACTCTTCAACAAACAAGACAACTCTTTAACATGATAGCCACTAATTCCCAACATTTTGGCCCCCGCCAATACATGAAGAGGGAAGCACATAAAAAATTCAATGAAGTGGTGACATCGAATTTAGAGTCCAAGCTCATGGATTTGACATCCTTTGCTCAAAATCTAGCCTTGGGAGGTAATCCACAAGTGATGGTTTATGGAATTTGTTCAACAATGGGACATACCACGGATATGTGTCCTATTCTCCAAAAAGATGCGGAACATGTAAATACCACAGGTGAATTTCAAAGTTTCCACCACAAGCCATCCAGTTATCAAAACGCCTACAATTTGAGTTGGAAACCAAATCCCAATATGAGCAACAGTCCAAGGCCATTGCCTCAAAATACATTAGTTAGACCTTCTTACCCACCGCAACAACCTCAATACCAACATCCACAAGACCAATCCCATTATCAATCCAAACCACACCCTTCACATCATCACCAACAACCTCATGAATCCCAACCTAGTAGCTCCAGAATGTCTCTTAAAGATATTTTAAAGTCTCTTAACACTAGCACCGAACAATTCCAAAAAAAGACAATAACTAGTATCTCCAACCGTGAAGAACAAGTGGGGATTTAATCACATCCTTAAGCAAGTTGTAGTCCCATGGGAAATTACCTTCTCAAACTAAAAAGAATACGAATGACAATATGGTGACCTTGAGAAGTGGTAAGCAAACCATAGAGAGTAGCTCAATGTTGAGCATCAGCGCTACCGGTTGATCTAAAACCAACTGGTGTTAGAAAGGGCGCAACCTTACCCATATAGCGCATTCAGCCCTCCAGAACCAGACATTCTATTGAGGCACTCCAGGCCATCGTGCGAGGACTTGGTCGATGCCATTTCTGACCCCCAACAATCCCCCCCCCCCCTCATAAATTTCTCCCTAAGAGAATAGAACCCTCGCCACTGTCTCTGATACCACTTGTTGAGCATCAGCGCTACCCGTTGATCTAAAACCAATTGGTGTTAGAAATGGCGCAACCTTACCCATACAGCGCATTCAGCCCTCCAGGACCAGACATTCTATTGCGGCACTCCAGGCCATCGTTCGAGGAGTTGGTCGATGCCATTTCTGACCCCCAACACTCAAAAAAGAATTCAAGGGAAGATGAGGAAGAAATAGAGATCACTCTCATTGAAGATCCTATAGCCAATGGTAATGCACAACCCGGTGCCCTAAATAAGACTTCCCCTCCCGACTTACAACTTCAAAGAAGAATGTGGAGGAGAAATAGATCTTGGATACCTTCTGAAAGGTGGAGATAAATATTCCCTTGGTTGATGCAATCAAGAAAATCCCTAAATATGAAATTTTTTTGAAAGAACTTTGCACAAATAAAAGCCAATTGAAAGGGAATGAAAATATTTTCGTGAGTGAAAACATATCTGTGGTTTTACAAATAAAATTCCCACCTAAATGCAAAGACCCCATAATGTTTACGATTCCTTGCAAGATAGGGGATTTTACATTTAGTAGTGCCATGATTGATCATGGTGCTTCAATTAATTCCATGCCCTATTCGGTATATGAATCGCTAAATGTTGGTCATTCAAATTAAACAGGTGTCATAATCTCACATGCGGATAAATCAAGTGTTTTTCCTAAGGGTGTCTTAGAAGATGTTTTAGTGCAAGTAAATCAACTGGTCTTCTTGGCGGATTTATATGTAATTGATTTAGAGGAACGAGTTTCCTCCAAATCGACTCTACTCTTGCTTGGAAGACCATTTTTGAAAACAACTAGGACAAAAATTGATGTGCATGTGGGTAACTTAACAATGGAATTTGATGGTGAAACAATAATTTTTAACATTTATGATGCTATGAGAGATCCTAGTGATGCATCCTCTTTTGTAACGACCCAATTTTTCCAAATAAATTTTTCATTTTAAAAAAAATCAAAACATTTCCCTAAACCATAAAATCTCAATGACAATTGTTTTCAAATTCATAACATCAACATTTTATTTCAAATATCAAAGTGTCCCCATGAAAATGCGTGAGAGAGTGCATGTCGCGCCATCAAGCCTTGCCCTTGCCCTTAGGCTCAGAAGTACCTTAAACAATCAACAAACTATAAGCTAATGTTTAGTGAGTTCCGCAGAGCATACCCCACCTAATCCACATAATCACATAATCCATATTAGCTATAATATAGCTACATAAACCACATAAGTCATGCATACAACATATAGGGATGCCCTAGAAACGCTGAACTGGTAAGATAAGTCCCAACTCGCAGCTCCAACTCACCTGTCTACAACCACCATGTGATTAACTTGTCAAAATCCCGAAATACCAAAAATACCCTCAAAGTGAAATTTGGTCCACCCTGGTCAGAATCAAAGTCAACAATCAAGGTCAACAGCCCATGTTGAACCCAACTCGTCGAGTGCATCTAGCAACTCGTCGAGTGCATCTAGCAACTCGTCAAGTTACCTGAAATCTCAAGTCCACAAAACTGAAATCTCAAGTCAACTCGTCGAGTTACCTGAGTAACTCGTCGAGTTCGCTACTGTTCAGGAGACCGAAAACTCTAATCAGCTCACCGAGACCACTTAGAATCCTGAAAACAGGTAAACCTTGCCCAACTCATCGAGTTGGCTAAGCAAATCGTCGAGTTCCTTCAGCCCTTTTCAAGTTCAGTCCTTTCCAGTTGAATCTAAGGCTCCAAACTATAGATCCAGCCTACTAGGGTGTGGTTACCACGTAAAGTTGCCAACTTTACATGCATGCAAGGCGTTAAGAGGCTAAAACACTCAAAACTAAGGTTCATACAAGGTTTAGGGAATAGAGAAGAGCCTAGACTAGATAAAGTGAGTAACTTTATGTCCATGAAGACCTAGAGGTGTTTAGATCTGGAACCATATCGTTATGGCAAGTCCGAATCCGAGTATGACACCACTTTACACCAAAAGTGACCATATACTTCCATAAGATGACATCTAAGCAAATAGAGATCAAGGTAGCAACTTTTTACCTCCAAATGAATGCTAACACCAGGTAGATGCTGGATCTAAAGCCTCCTCCTCACTTCAATCTCTTCAATCTTCAAGTTTCCTTCCAAAAAGCACAAGATTCACTCTCCAAAGTTCACACACACTCAAGAAGGCACTAAAGCACGGCTAGGGTTTCTCTCTGGACAGTTAGGACGATGAGGGAGGCCACAAATGACCCATAAATTCCTTAAATAGGGTACAAACCCCTGAAAATTAGGTTTTTCCTTTTACAGTGTCTACTCGTCGAGTTGGGGCCTACCAACTCGTGGAGTAGACCCTAAGTCCCGCGTCCAAATTGATCTCTACTCGTCGAGTTGGGCTCCCCAACTCGTCGAGTCCCAGTGCAAAACCCTAAAAACTTGAAAAATAAACGATACATGGAACAAGCATTACAAATCTCCCCCACTTGAACTAGACTTCGTCCTCGAAGTCCGCTGATGCAAACAAATCCGGGTAGTGATCTCACATCTCCTCCTCCGGCTCCCATGTCCATTCGGAGCCTCTTCGGTACTGCCATTGCACCTTCACTAAATTCACTTCTTTGTTATGAAGGACCTTAGTCTTCCTATCCAGAACCGTAACGGGCCTCTCAATGTAGTTCAGACTCTCATCCACCTGAATGTCGTCCAGAGATACGACCGCGGCCTCGTCTGTGACACACTTCTGAAGCTGAGACACATGGAAAGTGTTGTGAATCTGGCTAAGCTCGTTCGGCAGATCCAAACGGTAAGCTACCTTGCCTACTCGGGCGGTAATCCTGAACGGACCAATATATCGGGGCCCTAACTTGCCCCTCTTCCGGAACCTAATGACACCCTTCCATGGTGACACTTTCAACAACACGAAATCTCCCACCTGGAACTCGAGATCCGATCGACACCGTTCAGCATAGCTCTTCTGTCGGCTCTATGCGACCGCAGTCTCTCGTGTACCAGCTGGATTAATTCGGTAGTCTTAAGCACTACCTCGGTGCTCCCCATGACTCAATGCCCTACCTCACCCCAGTAAACAGGGGTCCTACACCTCCGACCATACAACATCTCAGACGGGGGTCGGTCAATACTAGCATGATAATTATTGTTATATGAAAACTCTGCTAGTGGGAGGTATGTATCCCAACTCCCTCCAAAGTCCAATAGGCATGCCCGCAGCATATCCTTGAGCGTTGGAATAGTCCTCTCACTTTGGCCGTCTGTCTGGGGGTGGTAAGCCGTGTTGAAATGCAACTGAGTGCCCAGTTCCTTATGGAACTTCCTCCAGAATCTGGATGTAAATCGGACATCCCGGTCAGAGACTACTGACACTGGCACTCTGTGCCTAGCCACTACCTCTCGCACGTAATTATCTGCTAATTTCTCAGCAGAAATGCTCTCTGAGATCAGAATAAAGTGGGCAATCTTTGTCAATCTATCCATAATAACCCATTTGGCATCCACACCCATCGCCGTCCTT
This sequence comes from Lactuca virosa, assembly GCF_052849685.1. Lineage (NCBI taxonomy): Eukaryota > Viridiplantae > Streptophyta > Magnoliopsida > Asterales > Asteraceae > Lactuca > Lactuca virosa. The sequence continues at coordinate 212,408,949 of NC_136428.1, read as the reverse complement.
GGTAACTTCGTGATGAAGTCAATGGTGATCTCCTCCCACATCCACATAGAAATAGGTAGTAGTTGAACCTTGCCATGAGGTCGATGATGTTCGGCCTAGACCTTCCTGCAGTTCAAGCACCGCTCCACAAACCAGGCGACCTCCTGCTTCATGCAGGGCCACAAGTAGCTCAGCCTCAGATCTCTATACATTTTTGTAGCTCCCAGATGTATAGAGAACTTGGACTTATGTGCCTCCTCCAATATCTTTTGTCTCACTCCCCCAGTCACCAGTACCCACACCCGACCACACTATGTCAGAAGACCTCGACTATCCCGAACAAATACTGACCCCGAATCCGATCTATCTTCCAATTCTCTTTCTTCACAACCTCCACCGGAGCTTGCTTGATCATATACAACAATGGAGAGATCACTGTCATCCTTAAACAAACGTCCTTAATCAGATCACATTCCGCCTTGCGGCTCAAAGCATCGGCCACTATATTGGCCTTCCCTGGGTGGTATAAGTGTTGGGTTTTGGTATACTACAACATCCTATGGTGCACATACAACCCTAAATACCTTGGATCTATGTTTTCTCTATTATACATGCAAATGGTTTTCAAGGCATTAAACCTATAACTAACATGCATTTGACATAAACCATATAATATACTAGTTAGGGAAACATACCTTTTATGTGGCTTGAAGTCTTGATGTATTTGGCCTTAAGAGCTTAGCACCAATAGTATGAAATGCCTCAAATGGAATCACAACACACCTAGGACAAAGGTGGCTCTCGAGAGAGAATTCCATGCACCAAAACACCTCCATATTTCTCTAAGAAAAAAAGTGGTGATTTTGGCTATGGAGTAACCTATTTATATGTAGGATTCCAAGGGTCATGGGTATAACCCATAATCCATACCCATGGGTTTTATGATCCATGGTTCATGTGGCCCAACTCTTTATGTATCCATCCATAAACTTGGTCCAACATGGAGCATAAGCCCAACACATATAAATATAACTAATTATCATAATTCGTCCCCATAGATTTAATTAGTCTCTTTTGATCACTAAATTAATTCTTGATCGATACTAATTAAAACATATGATTTCATATTAATATATTATAACTTATAATATATTAATAAACCATAAATAACCTTCTCTCAAAAGTCCATCCTAACAAATTGTCCTGATAATATGCAACCCAAATGGACCATGCTACTCTTGGGTCAAGTACATACCAATAATAGTTATGGGCTTAGACATCTAATCCAACAGTCTCCCACTTGGATAAGTCTAAAACTATTATTGCAAGTACGACTTCATAACCCGACTAGCAATCGTAGCTCTTAAAGCCGCTGTCGAACTCTGAACAAATCAATGACGCGTCCATTAGATAAGGGATCATATATTCCTCCATTCTAGATATCATATGGACTGAGACATGGATTATAATCATTCTCTCTGTCCATTTGTTGTTTCCCGATTTTTGATTTATGATGACTGACTGACTGAACAAATCAAATCAGTCCTGGCTTGGCCAAGCACTCACATGTGTCTTCGCTAAATCATCGAGGGGCCCACAGATATCGCTTTTATCCCGAAGGTAAAAGGAATGGATAAACTTCGACTCATATGGCTTGTTCTACTACTTGTTGAATCATACACAAAGGCACGTTTTATAACATCGAGTTACCAAACGCGTTTTCGTGCAATCAATGTATAACCAACTCATAGTAACAACTCATATCTCTAGGTTTGAAGAATATAAGATATTATCGTCTCATGATCACTCGTGATAAAATCCATGAAGTGATTCAAATGAGCGCGGGTTGAATCCAATACTCAGAACTTATGAGCACTCATGAGTGTTGTAGCACCACTTTGTCCACCAACTTGGACCTCTACAAACCAACCCATGACAGTCTTGATTCATATCTACTTCCAACATATGACCGACTGTGGATGGTTTGAATAACTTAATCATTCAGGAAGAGCGACTTAGTTATTCTGGAAGTCAAAACATGCAAAGTGAAACACAAGAATAAATGAATCAAATATGGTATCAAACCCTATGAATATAAATAAACACTTTTATTTATCACCATACTGATTACTCATTATTCATTGTTTCGGTTTTATCAACTTTATACTTGAATTAAAAACACTAGTTGTCCCATGCTCCAAGCATGTACAGTATGTTTTTCTTAAACAATAGCTTTGCCATACACCAAGTATGCACTCTCTGTTTGTCTATGATCCTTACTTTGTGAAATAAACCAATTGAACATAATTTCAATGATTCTAATTTCACACTCCCAAATCCTTATCGAAAAATGTGAGAATTTCAAATTCCTATCATTTATCGAAATCTGTTTAGATTTTAAACTTATATGCACTGACCCTCCTGTAATAAATATGTACAAAGTCACAAAGACTTGTCAACAGTCATTATAAGGTATTCCAATGGAGATTAACTCCATGGAAACTAAGTCTCATATTCAAAGTACATTGCTTTGGACATGCTTCTTGCATTAAGTTTTCTAATCTTACACAGATAACTTCCACCTATGGAGACAACTCCATATTCTCATTTTGACTATCACTTCTGAATAAGAGATGCCTCTTTTCAGAATATGTCAATATGGTCCTTCCAAAATTAGCACTATACTTCCAACTGTCCATGAGCAACCAATCTTTGGTAAACCTCAGATTGTCCTCGACAATTGCTTAATCATTTTAGTCATATCCAATTCTAGACCTTTTCCCTTCTTAATGCCTCTGGGCATTTGGAAAAATTTAGAAATGACAAATATTATAGCACATGCAATCGATCCTGTACCCAAAGCAAATGGTACACGATTCATGATGTCTCACATAAAGACATGATTCTAGACCAGTCTTTTGCTACAATATTTTTATTTGCCATGTTTTCAAAATTTGACTATGAAGAGGGATGCCGTAATCATAATCGAATTTTGAGAACACAATATATAGAATTTCCTTAAGTTGAATCAATCCAACATGAAATTCATATATATATTCTTGACTAAAGATGATTAAGGTCTCAATCTAAGCCTTTAAAACTGAAATGAAGTATATCCTCTCCCTTAATTATAGCAAAACAACTTTTTCAATCCCTGCAGCCTCACGAATTGAAACTTTTTTTTTCTATAATTAACATTGCTAACTTTGAAAACTAACAATAATTATCATGCTCCCACTAACATGATGATTATTAGCATAACCCTTATGCTCCCACTAGCTTTGACATGTACTCAGAAATCAGCTGGACTTCTAGAAATCAATACTTTATTGACTTTCTTACCAAAGTTCAGATTTCTGATACGAGATGCTTTGATAAAACTTTATCAAAATCATACACCTTTCATTAGATAGCATGCATGTGTGTCTAAACAATTTCAGAACTATGAAAAGGGATGTCGTAATCATAGTCTCAATTGTTTAGACCTTTTGCCATCTGCTTCAAATCTACTTGGTGGAAGTGTTTCCTCACCATCATTTTCATGAATTGGAGAGAAACCTTATGACCCTTAGATTTTATGGTGTATGTGTTCTTATCCATGTGAATCGTCAAAACCATAGTCACAAGACAAGGATAATGACAAATCCAAACTCATATGGACTGAACTTATGCAATCTTAACTTCTTGCCACCTGGCAGTACAGGGCCTGCCATTGCTTCCAAGTTGTTATGCAACCAATTGAGAACTTTCAGAACTCCTATGCAAAGCCAACTTTAACTGGAATGGGCACAGAATATGTCAACACGATAGGTTATAAACCTCAAGTCGTGTGCTAGTGAAGAACCTCAGGTTTTATTCTTGATTAGTTCTTGAAATTCTTTTTAGGATCTTTAAGACTCCCACTATCCTCTTGACATATAAGACTATCTTGCCAAATATTCAAGAGATAGTACGGATTCTTTATCAAGACAAACACTTCACACAATTGGCCTTAGTTGGTCTTTGTTTTATCCAAAACATCACAACTTACCAATTTCAAATGTACAAGAGTAGGACACTTTTACTCTTACATTTGACAAGTGTTTTAAACCTTTCTTTAAGATATGTCACTCAAGTTACAATCTTGGAGTATGACTCTAAGAATTGTTTTGGAACGAAGTATGACTCATCTTCCTGATCTAACCATTTCAACAATTCATGACTCCTCTTCTTAGTCATAAGAATGCACTAAGATGACCTTTAGAGGACTAATTGTGATATGATTTCTAAATCATTAAGATGATCACAAACATGATACTAAAGTACTCTCCCATCTTTTCAGATTTGAGAAACTTTTATCTTTCTGCCTAATTTGATTCTTCCCATTCGTTCTGCCATACATTGACACTTTTCCAATGTTTCAGAATTATACTTAAACTTGTAAGTATAACCATATTTACTAAACTTTAGTAAATCAAATAGTCTTAACGAGCTTTGTGGTGGACATGACCAGTGCACAAGAATATGTACTCGATCCCTTTAGTCCTTCACTTGACTCACACATCCATGTGAACAAGTAATTAGTCTTGATTTTCCAATGCTTGAAAGTTCTCATTCATCATACTATTCAACTTGCATGATTCCAAGTTTCGGTCCAATTGAAACTTGGGTGATGAGGAACTTTCCTGATTTGGTAAATTTAGACACTACCACAAATGAAAGAATCAAATCCATTTTCCAATATTGTTGTCAGTGGAATCATATAAGCAACAATTTTCCACAAATGCCATTGTAAGGATACTTCAAATAAATAAAATTAAACAATTTTCTTTTATTTTAAAACTTTGCGGAAAAACTTATCCTTACAATCCACATGGAAAATTGTTGTTATCTATTCCTTAGCAATATATCATAACTTCTTAAGCAACTGCTCAAAATTCTGATGCGATCGAAATCCACCTTCGCGATCAGAATCAACATATACTTCCTTTAAGATTTCTCTCTATTCTTTGATTCTTAAAACATCAACATGTGACCCAGTCACATCATGTAATGAGGATCTCAGAATAGAACTTAACAGAGTTAGATAATGGGCTCTACCTGATGTAGAGTCAAACTTATTGACTTTAACATCCTTAGGTAAATTTGGCAGCTTTGCAATCAACGCCCCTTCCTTTGGCAAAATAAACATATGACCCTTTGGTAATGGGACTATCTCAGACTTAGCCTTTCTCTTTACCATTTGGTCAACTAGGTTGACTATGGCCAATCCCTTTCCATTGGGAAGAGAATGCTTTTTCTGGATTTCCAGTGTCACCATTGTCACTGTCCATAAATTTTTTTGGAAGTTGATCTTCTAATCAAATTTGCTTTACTATCGTTCCAAATCATTGCTGATTCAGCAGCACCAAGCAAATAGATATGATCATTAAGGTTCATGTCATAGTCTGTTTCATAGTAGTCCCAAAGGAACTCACTATGTGACTTAAAAAGTGATTGAACATCCAACTTTCTCAAGACTTTGACACCCAACTCTCTCGGCTTGTCAATATGTGACTTCATCTCTAAGATGTGATCACACATAGACCTTGCTTGCCATTAGGGCTTGAGTGACCTTGAACTTGTGGGTTAGGGAGAATAATTGGAGGAGGTGGAGGAAGAGAAGTATGACTTCCATGAGCCAAACTCGGGAAGTCATATTCATTAGGAAAGCTTGGTTTGGGAAGATCATTGTTGTCTAAACCAGACATCAACAATGGGAAAAATTCACGTAAAGTTGATTTAAGTCCTTAATATAACACCCAATATGATATATTAAGGCTAGGACCCAACAAACTATTTTATAACTTGGAAGAGGGATGCCGTAATCCAAGCTATAAAATATTTGAAGGTAGGTGAATGACGATTCACCAATTTCCACCAAGATAAACGAAATGTATTATTAGGTTTTAATTGGTTTTTGAAACTCCTAGATTCTTTTGAGATTCATTGAACTTTTCAATGGCATGTTTCAATCTCGAGTGTGCCCTTCAGGTTTTGTGACTGTGATGCCGAGGATCACAAAACAAGGTGTGAAGTAACCATGCAAATATACTTGGTACCCTTAATATTTACCCCTCAATCGATGTGCCGGTTAACCACACGAGCTCCACCAATACTATGATAAATATTAAGTTACCCTTTGCCTACTTTGTTAAATCCAGGTTATTGTGCCGGTTAACCACACACGCTCCACTAACGGTTTAAACAAAGTGCAAAGTGTAATTTCATAGATTAGCACCTTATTCACATTTTCCTAAGTAACTAAGATTGGGAATTTATAAGTGTTTAGTTACTTAGTATTTATCATTATACTTATAATGAAGGGAGAATTATAGTCCTTGTCCTACTTGTTCGGCTAACTACCCTCCACTGGTCAAGGAAGCGGTGAGTGAGAGTGGACACCCATTAAACTGCCATTTTATAGGCAGTAACCTTATACCCCCCTTATAGACCGGCTTCGTGAATGAGGCCTACCAATGGTAAGACGACTTTATCTTATACATATCTATATAATTAAAATTATAATAATAGTATAAGGGTTGAATTTTAAACTTTTAAAGTTCTAAGGTCTAGTTTGGAATTAAAGTATACATGGGAGGTAACTTTACAAATTCCAAAACTTGAGGACAAGTTTTGAAACCTTTCAAAACTCTTGGATTTTTCATAACTTATGACTTTAATTAAGGTTTAATGAAAAAAAAATTCAAGTTCCATAACTTGAGGACAAGTTATGGAAGACATTAAATCATTTAATGATGACATTAAAAATAGTGACTCTTCTTTTTTCATAACCTATGAGACTTAATGACACTTTAAAAAGAAAAACTCTTCACTTTCCATAACTTGAGGACAAGTTATGGAGTTCATAAAAACCATTAAGATCAAATATTCCAATTAACACAATAATCAAATAATTTTTCTATGATCTAGATTAAACTCATAAGTAAAGATAATTCACATCAACAATTTTCAAGAAATTAGATAATCATATAAACTAATGCAAATCTTGAAACTTTGACAATTATCCTTTGAAGACTCTTGGAATTCATAACCTTAAGAGTTAATAAATGAGACATGTCACATCCATAACTTATGGAAGTTTCAAAACTCTTAAGATCATAACTTTAAAAAAGCTTTTGAGTTCCAAAATTTTATGACAAAATTTGTAACTCCTTAAAACCATTTAGATCAAACTTTTAAAACAAATAAAAATAATCATATCATTCTGTCTTTTAATAAATTGACCTAATTCAACTCTTGTAGTAAAGTGACTCAAATTTTATAAATAATTAGTTTTTCATAAAATACCTTGGATCTGATACCACTGTTGGGTTTTGGTATACTACAACATCCTATGGTGCACATACAACCCTAAATACCTTGGATCTATGTTTTCTCTATTATACATGCAAATGGTTTCCAAGGCATTAAACTTATAACTAGCATGCATTTGACATAAACCATATAATATACTAGTTAGGGAAACATACCTTTTATGTGGCTTGAAGTCTTGATGTATTTGGCCTTAAGAGCTTAGCACTAATAGTATGAAATGCCTCAAATGGAATCACAACACACCTAGGACAAAGGTGGCTCTCGAGAGAGAATTCCATGCACCAAAACACCTCCATATTTCTCTAAGAAAAAAAGTGGTGATTTTGGCTATGGAGTAACCTATTTATATGTAGGATTCCAAGGGTCATGGGTATAACCCATAATCCATACCCATGGGTTTTATGATCCATGGTTCATGTGGCCCAACTCTTTATGTATCCATACATAAACTTGGTCCAACATGGATCATAAGCCCAACACATATAAATATAACTAATTATCATAATTAGACCCCATAGATTTAATTAGTCTCTTTTGATCACTAAATTAATTCCAAATTAATTCTTGATCGATACTAATTAAAACATATGATTTCATATTAATATATTATAACTTATAATATATTAATAAACCATAAATAACCTTCTCTCAAAAGTCCATCCTAACAAATTGTCCTGATAATATGCAACCCAAATGGACCATGCTACTCTTGGGTCAAGTACATACCAATAATAGTTATGGGCTTAGACATCTAATCCAACAATAAGATCCCGCAGTCATAATCTTTCAATACATCGAACCACCTCCTCTACTCCATGTTCAGGTTTTGCTGATCAATCAGATACTTCAAACTCTTTTGATCAGTAAAGATGGTGCGTCGAACTCCATACAAGTAATGCCTCCAGATCTTAAGGGCAAACACAACCGCCCCCAATTCCAGGTCGTAAGTGGGGTAGTTCGCCTCATGAGGCTTCAACTGCCTCGAGGCGTACGCGATCACATGTCCTCTCTGCATCATAACCGCCCCTAATCCCAAGATTGATGCATCACAATACCCCACCAAATCATCCAACACCTCAGGTAGTACTAGTATCGGGGCCTCACATGACCTCTGCCTCAAGGTCTGGAATGCCAACTGCTGATCTGGGCCCCACTGAAATGTCACATTCTTCTTTGTCAAACGGGTCAAAGGCACGACGATCTTGGACAAATCCTAGATGAATCTCCGATAGTACCCCGCTAGACCCAAGAAGCTACAAATCTCAGATGCGTTCCTCAGTACTTCCCACCGCATCACTGCCTCAACCTTGGATGGATTAACCGAAATACCCTCTTGGTTGATGATGTGCCCCAAAAACTGCACCTCTCGCAAGAAAAAATCACACTTTGAGAACTTGGCATAAATACTTTCCGTTCTCAGTGTCTCCAATACCTCCCTTAGATACTGCATGTGCTGCTCCTTGGTCTTAGAATAGACCAGGATATCATCAATGAAAACGATCACTGACCTATCTAACATCGGTCTACACACCATGTTCATGAGATCCATGAACGCTGTTGGGGCATAGGTGAGCCCGAATGGAATCACCACAAACTCGTAGTGCCCGTACTGAGTCCTGAAAGTTGTCTTCGTTATATCCTCATTCTGAATCCTCATCTGATGGTACCCTGACCGAAGATCAATCTTGGAAAACAAAGATGCACCCTGTAGCTGATCGAACAAATGATCGATCCTTGGGAGCGGATAACGGTTTTTCACCGTTAACTTTTTCAGCTCTCGATAGTCAATACACATCTTGTGTGACCCGTCCTTCTTTTTCATGAATAGGATCGGCGCTCCCCACGGGGAACTGCTCGGGCGTATAAACCCTCGTTCTAGCAGCTCCTGAAGCTGCATAGACAGCTCATGCATCTCGGGCGGAGCTAGCCATGACGGTGCCTTAGCTATCGGAGCGGCACCCGGCACCAGATTAATGTGAAACTCTACTTGCCTCTCCAGACGCACTCCAGGTAGCTCCTCGGGAAAGACATCTTGGAACTCCTGCACAACCGGTACACTGCCCAAATCCATCAGGGCCTCAACCCTCGTATCTGAGATATACGCCAAGAATCCTGCACCACCCTGCTGAAGAAGTCTCCTAACTCTCGCAGCTGAACAGAGGGTTGGCCCCTACGAGGCCCTCTCTCCATGAATAACCAATTCTCCCCCACTTGGGGTTCGAACCCTCACCAGTTGGCACTCGCAATCAATCATGGCCTCATTGGCCCCCAAACAGTCCATCCCAACGATCACCTTTAGCCCTCGCAACGGTATCGAGACTAGATAAACACAGAACCTCTCCCCAAGCACATTCAGGACACAGTCCCGATACACCCTCGTAGCACTCACAGTGCGGTCATCCGCAATCTCAACCTTAAGCAAGGAATCCAAAGTCCCCGACGCATCCCGGAACTTCTTGCTAAGAGCAAGAGATACAAATGATCGGGTAGCACCCGAGTCGAATACAACGTGATCCGACATACCATTGACCAAAAAGGTCCCTATACATGAGCACATATATATACATAAACAATACAACTCAATATCAAGCAGCAAAATAAAATACGTACCAGCCACAACGTCTGACGCTGCCCGAGCCTCCTCGGTAGTCAACTGAAATGTGCGGCTCTTCACCGCTGGAGCATCTGCCTTAGCAGGATGGCCATCAATGATCCTCATAGTGGCAGGCGTAGGCGCCGTCATTGCTCCTCCCCCTCCCTGTAACCTCGGACAATCGGCCTGCTTATGGTCGGTCTGGCTGCAGTGGAAACAAATCAAGCCCTTCTTGGGGCACTCCCTGCTCATGTGGCCCGGCTGTCCACAGGTAGAACATATTGTGCCCGTCACCCGACACACTCCACCTTGCGATCTCCCACATTTGGCACACCGGCCACGACCCTGATGTCCCCTACCAGAAGACTCCGAGGTCTTAGGCTTTTTAGCATGACCTACAGTTGTCTGAGCCTACTTTGGTTTCCACTTGGTGCGGAACTCCAACTCCATCTCCCGCTCACGGGCCTTCTTCACCATCTCATTCAGGGTTTTGCATGCTGTAAAGCTCCCAAACTCACGGATATCATCCCTCAGCATGGAATGATACCTCGTCCTCATCTGTAGCATACTGTGGGATCAAATGCTCGTTCCCAAAACTTGGCGGTGATCTCCGCTACAGTCTCGGTGGTTTGCTGGAGCTCTTGAAACTCCCTCACCAACCGCTGCACCTCAATAGGTGGTGCACAATCCAGATCAAAGTGTCTTACAAACTCTGCCCATGTCATCTCAGCCACACCGGCTGCTCCCACCTGGCTAGTCACCTCCTCCTACCAAATCCTGGCTCGGTCCCTCAACATGCACGAGGCAAACCCCACCTTTGCCGCATCGGGGCAAAAGCTCGTGTGCTAGGCGTTCTCCAAGCTGTCACCTAGCGTTAGCTAACTATAGGGTCCCTGACCCCGAAGAACTTCGACGCTCCGCACGCCTTAAACTCTCTGAACGACGGAGTTCAGGCCCCAACCTAACCCACATGAATCTCGGCTCGGAAAGACATGAGCCACTCCTTCATGATCTACATCATCCCTTCCTTGACTGTCCAAAATCACTGGGGTAGCGTCAAGGATGCCTCTCATAACCTCGGCTGTGATAAGCTCGCGAAGCCTCTCATCAATGGGCTCAGTAGCGTCGCTCGACCCAGATCCGGATCCTGATCTTGATCCCCATGCTCCAAATCGTGTCACCACCATCCTGATAAGACAGAATGATCAAGATAATGAAAATGGGGATCCTCCCACACCGGTTCTCCTAAGAGCTTCCAGATCTAACATCATTTTGGGTACAAGTCGTGTGCTTTCAGTGGTACGGGCCCAAGACTACCTTCCACACCTACCTGTACATTCCCCAAAGCTCTACCTAACAACTCTAATTTATCCCAGAACAAAACATATCACACGGGCTACATCATAACTCAAATCCTAGGCTATCCTAAGATTTTCTCAATCCCATCAAATCAGATCTCAAATCAATCATAACAGATTGCCATATGCATGCAAATTATACACAGAACAGGATCAAATAGACTTTCGAATAACAGACTCTACCCTAGGACCACAACCAGACGAGGAAGATGAAATAAGGCCAAATCAATCATTCTAGGGCTATAAGATCCTAACCGTATACAAGTTTTAAAGCATACATGTAACGCCCCTACTCTCAGGTACCGATTTTATAAGAATTTTCTTGTTTTTAAGGCTTACTCGACGAGTTGGTTGCCCTACTCGTCGAGTAGCAGCGGGGTGATCCGCGTGTTTTAGTGACCTACTCGCCGAGTCCAAGAAGGGACTCGACGAGTAGGAGCTGACAGATGAAACCCTAAATTTCGGGGATTTGCACCCTATTTAAGGACCACTTATTTCCCTTAGCCTCTCTTACTGCCTCCCTTGAGTTCAGAAACCCTAATTAGTGGTTGCTCTCTATAAATTGTGTGCTCTTTAGCTTGGAAGAGGGATCCTTGGAGTAAAAGCTTGGAGTTCAAGAAGTTTGGAGCAAGGGGCTGTTGTAGATCCGGATTCTTCTTTGTCTTGGCATCATTTTGGAGGTAACAAGTTGTTACCTTGATTTTCTCTCAGTTAGATCTCTTCATTTTTAGTTTGGGATTTTAGGGCTTTTGTACTGGTACTCCGATTTGGGTCAAGATCTGAGGTTGCAACCTCAGATCTGAACTCCTTCAGCCCCTCTTTATCAAAAAGTTCCAGTCTTTGTTGAGCTATGGCCTTTCCCTTGCCCTAAGCCGCTCCTTTATCTTGTTTTGGGCCAATATCATCTTGCATGCACGTAAAGTTTGCAACTTTACGTGATAAACATGCCCTCGGAGCTTAGATGTGCAGTTTGGAGGTTTTGCATGGCTTAAAAAGCATCTGTATGGATGAAGGACTGAAGGGACTCGGCGAGTCGCAAGGTCGACTCTGCGAGTCATATGAAGATGGTCATCGAACTCGACGAGTTGGAAGAACAACTCGGCGAGTCCGATGAAGATTGCCGTGGGCTCGGCGAGTCAGATGAGAGACTCGGCGAGTCCGCTAGGGTTTTCCCAACCTTTGGACTCGTATGAACGCGACGAGTTGTAAGGCGAAAACTCGCCAAATTGGCCGAGGAGTTACAGCCACTGATACTTGGAACTCGATGAGTCATTCAAGTGACTCGCCGAGTGACTGGTTGTACTCGACGAGTTGAGGTCAGCATGGACTGTTGACTTTGACAGTTAACTTGGACCTTGACCAAGGATTGACTTTTGGACTTCTGGGACATTTTGGGAAATTGGAGTAGTACCGGCAATCCAAGAGCTTTAGTTTATCTTCGAGTCGACAGAACGAGGTGAGTTCTCCTCAATATATCGAAAGGGTCTACGGCACCAACGCCAACCCTTTATGATTGCATCCTGGTTATAGGATGTTGTTATGTTAAGTGATATGTTAGATCCGTATGATTATCTGTATATAGGTTAGTGACCTGGTTAGATCGGTATCCTGGTTATAGGATATTGCTATGCTTTTTGATCTGTTAGATCGGTTGACCATTATATATGCTAGCGTATGATATGTATGTGCACATGTTTGTTTGATTTGGGGTTTGGGTTGAGGCGGTCTTGCTTTGTGCTGAAGGCCAACATACCCAGGGCGGTCCGGATAGACTACAGACCCAGGAGGGTATGATAGCCAGACCGAAGGCCCGGCAAGCGGTCCGGATAGGCTGAAGGCCCTACGAGGCGGTCCATGTGACAACCGTCAAATTTTGGTCAAGTCAAAGTCAAACAAAGTCAACAAGTCAAACCGGTCAACTCCAATAACCCTTGTATGTTAGGGTTTACGTTATGTAATCACTATACAATTCGCTATTTTAATGAGAAATCATCATTTGGAAAGTTCATATGTTTGATTTTCCTTAGCCTTAACAGTGCTAGACAACGAACCAAAGCGATAAAACACTATTGTACAATCATCGGGATTGTGTACGACACTAAAACACGGTTTAACGGGGTTTACGAACCTTGCGTTGTGAAGCCGGACACTCAAATTAATCACAAATGAAACCTCTCTAAATCGTTTTCACTCTATCTCTTTCTATTTGAAATCTCTCCCAAATCTCTCTCAAAAGTTACTTTAACTTTTTGTAATCATTTGGGTCATATCGACCCTTAACCGGGTCAAAAATCGCTTGAAACGGGGTAAAAACGGGTAAAATAGCCTTAAGGACCTGGAACTGAAGCTTCAGGACCGAAGCCTCTCATCCGAGGCCTCGGATCCGAAGCCCCTCATCAGGACCGAAGCTGAAGCCTCTCAGGAGACCGAATCCGAAGCCATCAGACAGCAGCCTCGCATGCGAGGGTCCGAATCCGGCCTCCATGCGAGGGGTCTCGCAGACGGCCCCTTTTTACCGGTTTTTCGACTACGACTTCATTTTAACTCCGTTTTTCATTATTTTAACGCGGGATTTTCACCCAAAACTTTATTTTATAAACTAAGGCCCCAAAATATATAAATCTCCAGGGTTTTTATAAAAATATATTAAAAGAATTAGTGGTTGAACTAATTATTGAGGGAATATTTGCTTTTCCTTAATTTATGGCAAAAGCAAACCACCACCACCTCACTCTATGATTAGCCACTCTTTCCACTACTCCTTGTCACCTTAGTGGACCTTTACACCCAATCTCCAGCTCTTCCCGCGTTCTAAGAGCTGGAGGATTGATCCTCTATCCTCATTCTCCATAAAGTTCTTTCATTCTACACTTAGCAACCAAAGGACACTCTCCAAAATTCTCTCATCTTTTCTCTCAACTTCAAGAACTTCAAGGCTTTCTTCAGGGATTTCTTTCTTCAATTAGTAAGTATCTTCATCATTCATATAATTATTACACTCCATTCTACTCAAATCATTGATATCTTACACAAATTCCATCTTATTCGGTGTTAGATTCTCGAATCATCAAGACATCTTCTTAGTGTTCTTGGGTTGAATACTTCCTCTCTCTCACTTTCATCTACTGAAACCACATAAGGTGAGTTCATACCCCTACATTTACATGTTTTTCTTAAGTTTTAAGGGGGGAATACAAGTAAAATCATCAAGAACACAATTAAACTTTTTCTATCAGATTACATCAGAAAAGATGAACTTCGATCACGGACTGTTTTGGTCAACTTAAATATTTTAGTTTTCAAAAATGTTCCAGGTGCAAGTAGTTCAAACTCTTAGCTTTAAAATGGCTACTTGCACATCTCCATATTATGTTTCTACAATTTATGGTGATTTTTACAAAACTGCCTGTCATTTCAGAGGCAAACCCGGACCAGTCTGTGATTATGAACATTTTCACCTCTGTTATAGATCACTAAAAATCATGATAAAATTTAAGAACAAACTAGACTCATATTCCAAACTCTCAGAATTTGCAGATTTGGATTTAGAGCTTTGATGATTTTTCTATAAATTTTCTAAGAACAGTAACAGAAACTGTATTCAACGAAAAGTTGCTGTCAATTTCATTTCACCTTGTAACATGTTGAGCAAGGTGTATATCTTTATGTGATTATATGTTATTTCAATATATGACATTTTATCTTAATATTTAGACATACATCAGTTTACAAATGGATTTGGACATATAAAATATAAAGAATAACAAGTGATTATAATCAAAGTACAACCGATACATTCAAACATTTAATAAACTATTTTGAATATAGTTTGCATACATTACTACGTACTACCCTTGGTTAATAAACTATAATAGGTATAGTTTATGATACATTACATAACACATACATTTAAAAAGGGTAAATTTATACAAAGGATATTTTCATTAAGCAAGGTACGGCCATACGGTACCAAGTTTTCATAACACGTAATTCCGTTAATGACTTTGTGAGACATTTACTTCAAATTACCATTAAGTCCTGTATTGTAACCAGAGTCTCCTTGAGGGAGAGCGTGATAGTTGTGTATAGATCTATATTGGGTTTGACAAACCCACACCTAAACTGCATGCAACAGTTAGACCGATAGGTCTGGGGTGACAAATGTCATAACATTTCCGACACCTGAAGAACGTCGTTTTAGGCAACCTTGGTCATAGTATGGTTATAATAAACTCACATAAAGTATTAATAAACATTGGAATTTACGGGAACTTCATTAAAATTTAACGAGTTTATGTCGATTTAAACTTGCATTGTTTTACTATAAATATGACAAATTACTTGTACATTTCGGTCTTTGGGTTTTAAGACTACATTTACACATTAAGGAAAATATTGGATTTTCTAACACAAATACTACTTTTACAAACGAAAGGCTTTTAATAATACCAAACAAAAGCTTATGAACTCACCAAACTTTGTGTTGACACTTTTTCAAACAACTTGTATTCTCAGGAAATCATTAAACAGGTAACCAAGTGTTTTTGAGGATGGGGCGCTAAGGCGTCTACTATTTCATATTTTGTCAACATATTGTAATTGATTCGTAAACATGTAATTCATACAATGATGTCACTTTTTCAATTATATATATGTTGGTTGTGTTTGCTTCAATTACTATTACAATTGTTGTTATGATACTATACATGAAGTCATCCACCCCCGGACGTTTCCGCCATCCTTGGTTTGGGGGTGTGACAGTCCACACGTGACGAAGGCTCGGAGAGCGGTCCAGATAGACTGAAGGCCTGCGAGGCGGTCCAGTCAGACTGAAGGCTCATCATGCAAGTTGTCCTGTGTTTGTTTATATGATATGATTGTGGTTATGAGGTTGGTATTTTGGGGGTAACTCACTAAGCCTCGGGCTTACAGTTTCAATTTATCGTTTCAGGTACATCGGGGGATCGCGGCACGGCGAAGGCGTGATCGTACAGCTCCTCATGTTTTATTTATGTTCCTGGGATGAAATCTGATATTAGACTATTTTGAAAACAAATGTGTAATAACTATTGGTTTTAAAGGTTTTGAAAAATTTTAAATTGGCTTGAATTTTATGGGTGTTACAAGTTGGTATCAGAGCCTTGGTTTGAGTGAATTGGAGGAACATTCGTGTGAATCCAGTCTCAAATCAAGGAAAGATTTTCAAAATGGTTTTTAAATGGTTTTCAAAATAAGTAAAGGAGGATGCAGGGTGTACGATCAGTCGGAGCCAGTAAGTAGACCCCAAAATACCATACAGTATTTGATTATGTGATATGTTAGAGCAGCATGCTAGTGCTAGGCTAGGGATCTTCAGGAATTGCATGATAGAATTGCCTGATTACATGATGTCTGCTAGCCTATGGTTTCCTTTATATAATATTGACATCATTACTGTAGTTGCTTAGTGTATGCATCACGGTTATACATAATTAAGATCTTATAGCCTGAGATTGTTTGATTTGGCCTTATGTTCTGTTCTTGTTTGATTGGGAGCTTAGGGTAGAATTGGATATTCGAAAGTCTATAGGGTCCAGCGTTATGTATGGCTAGCATACACTAGTGGTCCAGGGTTGGTGGAAGTTTCATGGAGGGGTGGGTTGTGTGAGGTCGGGAGGTCAGTTATGTGATATTTAGCATTCCTCTAGGAGTAAGGATTGAGCGCTCGCTATGATTATGTATATTGTTAGGGCGTTGTGATGATACTTGAGACAAATATGGGTAGGTGTGGAAGGTAGTATGGGCACGTACTACTGAAAGCACAGGACCCATACGCGTAGCAAGGAAGTCACAACCCCTAGGGTTTAGTTGGGAGTTGGTTCCCTGTTATTATGTGGTTATCTAATATCTTCTTGGTATGTTTCCAGAATGTTGGTCACGAGACGCTTTGCGACTGGATCTAGTTCAGGATCAAGATCAGGAGACGGAGGCCGGGAGGGGCCAACAACACCTGAGACTGTAGTGCAGATGGGTACGGACGAGTTGGATGCCAGGATTCGAGAGATCCTGCATGATGAGGTTGCCGCTATGTTCCGGGCATAGCTGTCGTAGATGTTTGGATCGATTATGACTTCCACGGTTGAGTACTTTGATGAGCGCTACACAGCTCTTGCAGAGTGAGCTGCCGCAGCAGCTACATCAGCTGTAACCGCAGCATGGGGAGGAGTCAGTAGGGGCTTCCAGTACCGGGACTTCGATAACACGAAGCCCCCGACATGTGATGGTACTCAGGATGCTATTCGAGCCATGAGGTGGTTATCTGACTTAGAGGGTTGTTTCTTCACATGTTCATGTCTTACTAACCTGAAGGTCAGATGCGCCCTGAACATGCTGAGGCTCGGGGCCAAAGACTGGTGGAGGCTGACGACGGGGTCACACACTGATGAGCAGAGAGCTGCTGTTACTTGGGAGCAGTTCCGGAACATGCTCCGCGCGCGTTACATTCCGCGGTTCGAGCGGTAACACTTGGCACATGAGTTTTTGAGTCTGAGACAGGATGGGGAGTCGGTGACGGAGATCACCCGTATGTTCACTGAGAGGGCGATGTTCTGCCCGGAGTTTGCGTCTGAGCAAGCCCAGATGACACGTTATCTAAGCATGCTCAAGACTGAGATTCTCTGCTGGAGTTACAGAAGGCCGCTAGGAGGCGTGAGTTGGAGATTGAGCTGCAATTAAGGGAGCAGCGGCCGGCCCCGGGACAGTCGCAGTCGGCGCCGAAGCGGTCTAAGGCCGCTGATTCTAGGATCGGGGGTCAGCAGAGCCGCACTTGTGGAAAGTGCGGCAAGGGTCATACTGGGGCTTGTCGAGCTAGTAGCGGGTGCCACAGGTGTGGCAAGGAGGGGCATTTTTCTAGGGACTGTCGTCAGTCCGCCCCTGCCTCGGATATGAGGATATGCTATCATTGTCATCAGGTTGGTCACGTGAAGAGCAACTGTCCACAGCTCGCGGCCAAGCCGGCGCAGGCTCCAGCACCGGCTACATTGAGGATTACAGATGGGAGGCCAGTTAGGGCGGAGCCTCCGAAGGCTCAGGGACGTGCCTTTCAGCTTATGGCCGAGGAGGCCAAGGCGGCGCCAGATGTGGTTGCTGGTATGTTTCTATTCGTTACCTCATTTATTATTTGTGTTATACTTATCTGTTGTACCTATGATTAGGTATGTTTTTAGTGAACTCCTTTCCTTCATTGGTTTTTTTTTACTCTAGGGCGAGTCATTCATTTGTATCACAGACTTATAGTAGGGAGTTCAGTATGCCAGTAGGCGAGCTAGAGTGTCCGTTGCGAGTTTCTATCGCCAACGAACACGGGATTTCCGCTTCTTTGGTTTATCGAGGATGTGAGTTAGAGATCTTCGGGGTGTCCTTCCTGATAGACTTGATTCTGATTCCCATGAGGGATGTATGCGTGATTATGGGAATGGACTGGCTTAGTCGATTCAGTGCCCTGATTGATTGCGAGGGTCAGCGAGTAGTAGTTCGAACCCCAAGTGGGGGAGAACTGATTGTATATGGCGAAGGCACCAGGGTGGGATCAGGGTTTTGTTCAGCTGCCAGGGCTCGACAGTATATTCAGCACGGGTGTGCGGGTTATCTAGCGTATGTGGCGGATACGCGAGTCAGGGATCAGACTCCAGTTTCGCAGGTTCCAGTGGTTAGAGAGTTTGCTGACGTGTTTCCGGAGGAGTTGTCAGGGATACCTCCAGAGAGGCAGGTCGAGTTTCGGATCGACCTGGTGCCTGGTGCGGCCCCTATCGCCAAGGCGTCGTACCGATTGGCACCACCCGAGATGCAGGAGCTGTCATCACAGCTACAAGAACTGATGGGTAAGCAGTTCATTCGACCTAGCAATTCTCCATGGGGAGCACCGATCCTTTTCGTCAGGAAAAAGGACGGTTCGCACCGGATGTACATCGATTATAGGGAGTTGAACAAGTTGACGGTGAAGAACCGTTATCCACTCCGAAAGGATACATGATCTTTTCGATCAGTTGCAGGGTGCATCTTGGTTCTCCAAGATTGATTTGAGGTCGGGGTATCATCAGGTCCGGGTCAGAGAGGAGGACGTGGAGAATACCACGTTTCGGACTCGTTATGGTCATTACGAGTTCGTGGTGATGCCATTTGGGCTCACCAACGCGCCAGCCGTATTCATGGACCTGATGAATCGGGTCTGCAGACCGATGCTTGATCGCTCGATCATTGTGTTCATAGATGATATCTTGGTGTATTCCAAGACCCGTGAGCAGCATGAGGAGCACCTCAGGGAGTTGTTGGAAGTTCTGAGAAGAGAACGGTTGTATGCTAAGTTCTCGAAGTGCGAGTTTTGGTTACGAGAGGTCCAGTTTTTGGGACATCTCGTTAATCAGGAGGGGATTTTGGTCGACCCGGCCAAGATCGAGGCAGTCATGCAGTGGGAGGTACCGAGATCTCCTTCGGATATCAGGAGATTTCTAGGTTTAGCCGGGTATTACCGGAGATTTATTCGAGATTTCTCCAAGATTACAGTACCCCTCACTCATCTGACGAGGAAGGGGGTAGATTTCTGGTGGGGCCCTTAGTAGCAAAGGGCGTTCGAGACCCTCCGTCAGCGCTTATGCGAGGCTCCAGTCCTAACACTCCCGGAGGGAGTTGAGGATTTTTTGGTATTCTGTGATGCATCCATCACATGTTTGGGAGCGGTCCTTATGCAGAGAGGTCGGGTGATCGCCTACGCGTCGCTGCAGCTAAAGCCACATGAGACGAGATATCCTACTCATGATCTATATCTGAGAGCGGTGGTGTTCGCTCTCAAGATATGGAGACATTACTTATATGGGGTTCGTTGTACCATATATATGGATCACAAGAGTTTGAGACACATCATGGATCAGCCAAACCTGAACATGAGGTAGCGCAGGTGGCTGGATGTAGTCAAAGACTACGACTGCGAGATCCTTTACCACCACGGTAAAGAGAATGTGGTTGCGGACGCTTTGAGCCGCAAGTCATCTGGGTCTTCTACCTCGGTGGTATGTATGAGGATAGAGGTGGATTCTCCGCTTGTGAGTTTGATCAGAGATGTCCAGGTTGAGGGCATGCGACCGGAGAACTGGAAGTTGGAGAGGATCAAGGGTGAGAACACCCGGTTTGTGCAGGATAGCCGAGGACTATTGACCCGGTGCGGTCGGGTTTGGGTTCCGATGTCTGGTTGGGTCAGACAGACAGTCTTGGAGGAGGCTCATAAGTCTCACTTCTCTATTCACCCGGGGGCCACCAAGATGTACCGAGATTTGAGTTTAAGCTACTGGTGGCCGTGCATGAAGCAAGAAATCGCTTGGTACGTCGAGAGGTGCTTGACCAGTAGGATGGTCAAGGCCGAGCATCAGAGGCCGCATGGCAAGCTGCAGCCCCTGGAGATTCCCATGTGGAAATGGGAACAGATCATGATGGAGTGGAAATGGGAACAGATCACGATCGACTTCATTACCAAGTTTCCGAGGACGACGAAGGGATTTGATGTTGTATGGGTCATCGTAGATCGATTGACCAAGAGTGTCCATTTCTTGGCGATTCGAGAGAGTTCGTCGGCCGAGAGGTTGGCCGACATGTTCGTCTGCGAGATCATCTCTCGCTATGGGGTTCCGATCTCAATTGTCTCCGACCGAGATGTTAGGTTTACCTCCCGTTTCTGGTAAAAGTTCCAGGAGGAACTGGGCACACGATTTCATTTTAGCACAACATTCCACCTGCAGACCGACGGTCAGAGCGAGCGGACCATTCAGACCCTCGAGGATATGTTGAGGGCGTGTGTCATTGACTTCGGTGGGATTTGGGATTCCCACCTACCACTTTCGGAGTTCGCCTACAACAATAGCCATCATTCCAGCATTGGCACCCCGCCCTTCGAAATGTTGTATGGGCGGAGATGTCGCACCTCGGTTTGTTGGGGTGAGGTCGGACACAGGGTGATGGGGCGGACGGAAGTAGTCTTGCAGACTACCGAGAAAATTCAGCAGATTAGGCAGCGATTGCAGACCGCTCAGAGTCGGCAGAAGAGTTATGTCGACAGACGACGATCTGAGTTAGAATTTCAGGTGGGTGATATGGTACTCCTGAAGGTCTCACCCTGGAAGGGTGTGATTCGCTTCAGGAAGAGGGGGAAATTGGGTCCCCGTTACATCGGTTCATTCAAGATCATTGCCAGAGTCGGCAAGGTGGCTTACACGCTAGAACTACCGGAAGAGCTTAGTCGGATCCACAGCACTTTCCACGTGTTGCAGTTGCGGAAGTGCATTATGGATCAGGAGGCAGTGGTGTCATTGGACGATATTCAGGTCGATGAGCGCCTGAATTATGTGGAGAGGCATGTGGCCATACTGGAAAGGAAGATGAAATTTCTGCAAAATAAGGAGATACCTTTGGTGAAGGTACAGTGGGAGCATCGGAGGGGGTCCGAGTGGACATGGGAGCCAGAGATAGAGATGCGGGAGCACTATCCGGAGCTTTTCACCGCGACAGAGTTCGAGGACGAAGTCTAGTTCAAGTGGGGGGAATTGTAACGCCCCTACTCTCATGTACCGATTTTATAAGAATTTTCTTTTTTTAAGGCTTACTCGACGATTTGGTTACCCTACTCGCCGAGTCCAAGAAGGGACTCGCGTGTTTTAGTGACCTTCTCGCCGAGTCCAAGAAGGGACTCGACGAGTAGGAGCTGGCAGATGAAACCCTAAATTTCGGGGATTTGCACCCTATTTAAGGACCACTTATTTCCCTTAGCCTCTCTTACTGACTCCCTTGAGTTCAGAAACCCTAATTAGTGGTTGCTCTCTATAAATTGTGTGCTCTTTAGCTTGGAAGAGGGATCCTTGGAGTAAAAGCTTGGAGTTCAAGAATTTTAGAGCAAGGGGATGTTGTCGATCCGGATTCTTCTTTGTCTTTGCATCATTTTGGAGGTAACAAGTTGTTACCTTGGTTTTTCTCTTAGTTAGATCTCTTCATTTTTGGGTTGGGATTTTAGGGCTTTTGTAGTGGTACTCCGATTTGGGTCAAGATCTGAGGTTGCAACCTCATATCTGAACTCCTTCAGCCCCTCTTTATCATAAAGTTCCAGTCTTTGTTGAGCTATGGCCTTTCCCTTGCGCTAAGCCGCTCCTTTATCTTGTTTTGGGCCATTATCATCTTGCATGCACGTAAAGTTTGCAACTTTACGTGATAAACATGCCCTGGGAGCTTAGATGTGCAGTTTGGAGGTTTTGCATGGCTTAAAAAGCATCTGCATGGATGAAGGACTGAAGGGACTCGGCAAGTCGCAAGGTCGACTCGGCGAGTCATATGAAGATGGTCATCGAACTCGACGAGTTGGAAAAACAAATCGGCGAGTCCGATGAAGATTGTCGTGGGCTCGGCGAGTCAGATGAGAGACTCGGCGAGTCGGCTAGGGTTTTCCCAACCTTTGGACTCGTATGAACGCGGCGAGTTGTAAGGGGAAAACTCGCCAAGTTGGCCGAGGAGTTACGGCCACTGACACTAGGAACTCGACGAGTCATTCAAGTGACTCGGCGAGTTTGTAAGCATGAAAGGAACTCAGCGAGTGACTAGTTGTACTTGACGAGTTGAGGTCAGCATGGACTGTTGACTTTGACAGTTGACTTGGACCTTGACCAAGGATTGACTTTTGGACTTCTGATACATTTTGTGAAATTGGAAATTTACAAGCATGGTTCTATGGTGCATTTAGGTGGTGGAGTAGTACCGGCAATCCAAGAGCTTGAGTTTATCTTCGAGTCGACAGAACGAGGAGAGTTCTCCTCACTATATCGACACAGTCTA
The DNA here is from genome assembly GCF_052849685.1 of Lactuca virosa. Classification (NCBI taxonomy): domain Eukaryota; kingdom Viridiplantae; phylum Streptophyta; class Magnoliopsida; order Asterales; family Asteraceae; genus Lactuca; species Lactuca virosa. Next base: position 212,385,819 of record NC_136428.1, on the reverse strand, counting down.
CGGCACCAAGGCCGACCCTTTATGATTGCATCCTGGTTATATGATGTTGCTATGCTATGTGATCTGTTAGATCTGTATGATTATCTATATATCCGTATGATTATGCTTTTTGATCTATTAGATCGGTTGACTGTTATATATGTTAGCGTATGATATGTATGTGCACATGTTTGTTTGATTTGGGGTTTGGGTTGAGGTTGTCCTGCTTTGTGCTGAAGGCCAACATACCCAGGGCGGTCCGGATAGACTACAGACCCAGGAGGGTATGATAGCCACACTGAAGGCCCGGTGAGCGGTCCGGACAGGCTGAAGGCCCTACGAGGCGGTCCAGACTTGCCGAAGGCTTGGAGAGCGGTCCAGATAGATTGAAGGCCTGCGAGGTGGTCTAGTCAGACTGAAGGCTCATCATGCAAGTTCTCCTCTGTTTGTTTATATGATATGATTATGGTTATGAGGTTGGTATTTTGGGGGTAACTCACTAAGCCTCGGGCTTACAGTTTCAGTTTATCGTTTCAGGTACATCGAGGGATCGCGGCAAGGTGAAGGCGTGATCGTACAGCTCCTCATGTTTTATTTATGTTCCTAGGATGAACTCTGATATTAGACTATTTTGAAAACAAATTTGTAATAACTATTGGTTTTAAAGGTTTTGAAAAATTTTAAATTGGCTTGAATTTTATGGGTGTTACAATACACATAGCAAAATCCACCCGACTATCATAATCCAAATATCAGTATAACATGGCTAACATATAAGGGAACAACTTACTTGAGCTCGGCCGATCACGCGCATTGCACTCTCATTTGAAGAAGTTTTTGATTTTTGATTTTTGAAAACAATTTTACCATTTCCTTAGTTTGTGTCTGAGACACCTGAGAGTGTGCCCGAATCCCTCAAACCAAGGCTCTGATACCAACTTGTAACGACCCAATTATTCCAAATAAAATTTTCATTTTTAAAACAATCAAAGCATTTCCATAAACCATAAAATCTCAATGACAATTGTTTTTAAATTCATAACATCAACATTTTATTTCAAATATTAGAGTGTCCCCATTAAAATGTGTGAGAGAGTGTGTGTCGCGCCATCAAGCCTTGCCCTTACCCTTAGTCTCAAAAGTACCTCAAACAATCAACAAACTGTAAGTTAATGCTTAGTGAGTTCCCCAGAGCCTACCCCACACAATCCACATAATCACATAATCCAGATTAGCTAAAATATAGCTACATAAACCACATAAGCTATGCATACAACATATAGGGATGCCCTGGAAACCCTCCACGGTCTTACTCCGGGTGTCATGGGAACCCCCACATGGTCTTAGCCCAAGGATGCCATGGAAACCCTCCAAGGTCTTACATCCAAGTGCATCGGGAACCCTGCCGAGGTCTTTACTATGGATTCCATGGAAACCCTCCAAGGTCTTACACCCAAGTGCCTCGGGAACCCCCCGAGGTCTTTACTAAGGATGCCATGGAAACCCTCCAAGGTCTTACACCCAAGTGCCTCGGGAACCCCCGTAGGTCTTTCATGCAAGTACCACAATTACCACTATCATACCACATATCTCTTAACCAACTAGCATGTCTCATAACAATTAATGGGCCGGCCTTGGTGCCTTCGACCCATTGGTATGGTGAGGAGACTCACCTCTCAAGAAATGCTGAACTGGTAAGATAAGTCCCAACTCGTAGCTCCAACTCAACTGTCTACAACCACCATGTGATTAACTTGTCAAAATCCCAAAATACCAAAAATACCCTAAAAGTCAAACTTAGTCCACCCTGGTCAGATTCAAAGTCAACAGTCAAGGTCAACAGTCCATGTTGACCCCAACTCGTCGAGTGCATCTAGCAACTCGTCGAGTCCCTTCAGAGTCCATAAAACCAAAATCTCAAGTCAACTCGCCGAGTTACCTGAGTAACTCATCAAGTTCTCTAGTGTTTAGGAGACCGAAAACTCTAATCAGCTCACCGAGATCACTCATAATCCCAAAAACGGGTAAACCCTGCCCGACTCGTCGAGTTGGCTAAGAAACTCGTCGAGTTCCTTCAGCTCTTTTTAAGTTCAATCCTTTCTAGTTGAATCCAAGGCTCCAAACTACAGATCCAGCCCCCTAGGGTGTAGTTACCACGTAAAGTTGCCAAATTTACGTGCATGCAAGGCCTTAAGAGGCTGAAACACTCAAAACTAAGGTTCATACAAGGTTTAGGGCATAAAGAATGGCCTAGACTAGATAAAGTGAGCAACTTTATGTCCATGAAGACCTAGAGGTGTCTAGATCTAGAACCATATCCTCATTGCAAGTCCAAATCCGAGTATGACACCATTTTGCACCAAAAGTGACCATATGCTTCCATAAGATTAGATCTAAGGAAATAGAGATCAAGGTAGCAACTTTTTACCTCCAAATGAATGCTAACACCAGGTAGCTGTCAGATCTAAATCCCCCTCCTTATTTCAATCTATTCTATCTGTAAGTTTCCTTCCAAAAAGCACAAGATTCACTCTCCAAAGCTCACACACACTCAAGAAGGCACTAAAGCACGACTAGGGTTTCTTTTTGGACAGCTAGGACGATGAGGGAGGCCACAAATAACCCATAAGTTCCTTAAATAGGGTACAAACCCCTGAAAATTAGGGTTTTCCTTACAGTGTCTACTCATCCAGTTGGGGCCTTCCAACTCGTCGAGTAGAGCCTAAGTCCCGCGTCCAAATAGATCTCTAGCCGTTGAGTTGGGCTCCCCAACACGTCGAGTCCCAATGCAAAACCCTAAAAACTTGAAAAATAAATTTTACCTGGAACAAGCGTTACATATTTGTATGTTGTTGGTGTTAGTGAACCACTAACCCAAGAGTTGTTAAAGTTGACAAATGGTGACATGCTAAAGATGATCTTAAGCAAGGGGTTTGATTGTGAAAAGCTCTCTTAGAAGTTGAAGTTGTATAATTTGGACATGGAGGTCAAAAGATTGGTTAATAATTTAAATGTGAAGAAATCCACAAGGGTTGATGTAAAGTAAGTTGAGTTACCTCCAACTCACACAAAGTTACCACCTTCTATTGTTCAACCACAAGAAATGGAGCTAAAGGTTTTACCTCAACACTTGAAGTACGCGTACTTGGGAAAGAATGAGAATCTTCTAGTTATCATATCTACTCACTTGAACGCATTTTGAAGAAGAGAACTCATCAAGATGATGAAAGAGAACAAGTAATCCATGGCTTGGAAGACTACGGATATTAAAAGGGTTAAGCCCCTCCACTTGTATGCATAATATTTTGATAGAGGATGAGTGCAAGCCAAGTTGAGATGCGCAAAGAAAGATGAATCTGCCAATGATGGAAGTTGTGAAGAAAGAGATATTAAAGCTTCTTGATGCGGGAATGATCTATCAAATATCGGATAGCAAGTGGGTGAGCCCGGTGCAAGTGGTACCAAAGAAGACGGGAATCAAGGTGGTCGACAACAACCAAGGTATTATGGTCCTCACCTGTATGCAAAACGGGTGGAGAGTATGTATTGACTACTGAAAGCTTAATGCAAGCATGAGAAAAGACCATTTCCCATTGCCTTTCATTAATCTAATGTTAGAAAGGTTGGCTGGGAAATCTCATTATTGTTGTCTAGACGGGTATTCCAGTTTTCACCAAATCTCGGTAGCACTGGAAGACCAATAAAAGATAAAATGTACATGTCCATACAAAACTTTTGCATACTGTAGAATGTCATTTGCATTGTGTAATGCCTCAACTACTTTTCTATAAACCCCACTAAAAATTTTCTCAGATCCGTGATCGGAGCTGTGGATGCCGCCACCCCTTTTTCGCCACTTTTCGGCTATTTTATGGCCAACTCCGGCCACTTATCGCGATTCTAACACCACTGAAGTGTTTCTTTTGTTACAAGATTTAAATCCTAGCGACTGAAACTGAAAAATCTCACCGAAAAATTCGCCGGAATTTTTGACCCACCATGAGCCACCGCCGAGTTTTAGCAAGAATTAAGTCGGGAACTCTCTGTTATTGAAATAATCTTGCATTTTGGCACCTATGAACAACCATTAAGCTTGGGGTGCAAGTGAGCAGGTTTCAGGTTCAAAATTCAACTTTTGAGGACAAAATTGAAACGGGTATACACTTTCCTTGGTTTTATTTACATTGCATATGTAAATATGACAATTACAAATAAACATGATTTGGATTTTGCCTAGGAATCTCAGTTTGTGCCCCAATAGAAACACATACTCTTACATGTCTTTTTATGTAATTTTATATATTTCAGCTAGTTTTACCAAACGCTATTTTTTATCAGCTAGCCTTTTAGCCATCAGCTAGCTATTTATTTAACAGCTAGTCTTTCAGCTGGCAACTAACTTTTCAGCTAGTACGTCAAACATAGCCTAAATCATCCATAGCAACTATAAAAAAAATTGATAAAGGTCTCATTGCCTTACTCTCTTGCTTATGTTTTCAATAAAATTTTAAATCATGACCTCCATTTTGCAAGACATGCACAATAGATAGCCCATTTCAACTAGAGCTTGTATGTGTTTATGTTTTCTGAAATGTATCTCCACCATAATTTAAAATTTCGAGTTTCTAATTTACTCGCGATTTTTTCTAAAATCCGTATTTTCATTTTTACTTGGAGAATATATATTAATCAAGGTTTGCGAATTCGGGTGTATTCGCTAATTTATAGATAAAATTCACAATTTTGTGTCAAAAAAATGTAACATCACGAATTGGCGAGCTTTGTTTAGCGATTTGGGTGGTCATTAAGAGCATCTCCATTCTAGATTTTTTAAAAGCTTTTTACTATTAATTTTTTTTATTGACCATTCAATCTCATTAGAGCACGTAACTTGATTTTTTTATTGACCACTCAATATATCAATATATATTGAGTGGTCAATATATTTTTTTATGTCTTATACATTTAACCTCTGGTCCTTTAATCATATTTCATTTTATAGTTATATTTTCGTTTTAAATACTTTTTCATTTACTAAATTATTGTTTCAATCATATTATTAACGAGAGTTTTAAGCCCGCACGTTGCGGCAGAAGTTTAAGTAATATATATAAATCACCATCAACGTCAATATGATAGTCAGCGAATAGTTTTTCGTTCTTTGTTTTGTATGACCTACAACGAGACTCTTTTGTGCTTATTTTATGTCTTATACATTTAACCTCTGGTCCTTTAATCATATTTCATTTTATAGTTATATTTTCGTTTTAAATACTTTTTCATTTACTAAATGATTGTTTCAATCATATTATTAACGAGAGTTTTAAGCCCGCACGTTGCGGCAGAAGTTTAAGTAATATATATAAATCACCATCAACGTCAATATGATAGTCAGCGAATAGTTTTTCGTTCTTTGTTTTGTATGACCTACAACGAGACTCTTTTGTGCTTATTTTAACAAATGATCTAAATCACCATCAACGTCAATATGATTGATGTATGTTATGGGTTAATTGAGGAACTTATTAAACGTGTCTGTCGAATACCACTGTATTCGCTTCTTAGTTTGAGGCTTATTCGTTTTCGGTTTATCCAGTTTTGGTTCGAATCAGATTGGTTCCGGACCGAGTATCCCTAATTGGAATGATATCTTTTTTGTTTAAGTTAATTAATTTCTATCAAAGGGGTTGTATCCAACTGTAGTATCTATGATATTAGTTGTTGACGGAAAAATATCTTAACTAAAAGTTTACTGTTCAAGGCATGTTTGAAACAAAATGTATGGTTTAAAAATATATTAATTAAATACTAATAATAATTATTATGATAGAATTTAATATCCAATATTAATAGATAAATATAAAGAAAAAAATACTCATCTCATACGACATCATTTGAGGTAGAGAAATTAAATATCCTCCTACGTTTTGTTCCTACTTATCCTCCTATCATATCAATTGTTGACATGTGTCATATTTAATGACATGTTTAATAAAATTAATACTAATTTAATCCACTTGTCAACATTTGATATGGTAGGAAGATCAGTAGGAACAAAATATAAGAGGATATTTAATTTCTCTTTGAGGTAATATGTTTTCTAGCAAAAATATATATTTAAACTTAAGTTAAATGCATGTTTGTTAGTGATACCATTCTATTTTATGTTTGTTGGTGATACCATTCTATTTTATGTTTGTTGGTGATACCATTCTATCTCACCTACAGATTTAAGTATTAATTTCTAAAGTTGATGCTCATCTATGTACAACTGAGATTAATAAGGTCATTTTTTTTAAACGACAAATATATTTAAAAAAAACCTCACATGAAGACGATGCAAGTGAAGAAGTACAAAACAGTAAAAGAAAACGCAAGAAAAATTATAAACAAAGAAAATGACCTAGATTCCAAACTCTCCAACCCATTAAACGATCATCTATGTTTTCACCAAATGAAAGCTATCAATTTCATTCGACTAAGAAAAAAAATAATGCATGTGTTAGTCGTTCTCAACCCTCAAAACACATTTCATTCTGTCCTTTAGGCTAGTAACAAATTATTTTATTTTGATGAATAATTTATTTTAATAAGATACTTTTTACAATAATGACTAAGCACATCAAAACATCAAATAAAACGATACATATAAATATAAGCCAAAAAAATGAAAACAAAATAAAACTTAGTATTTTACCTATTACTGATCTTTTGATAATTATACTTTGAAATAAATCACTCTATATGGCCTTAAAATAAGTAAACCTTATCTTTTGATGTGTTATTTAGATTTATAACTCCCTGTAACCCATACATAACTTTTGAATCACCAATCTATTTAAAATGTCATCTTCGAGGAACTCAAGGTCATTTAATTCATTATGCCATTTGATTCTTTTCAACCTTTAAGTCATCTTTCAAATTTATTAGTTTTCTATAAACAATCTCATACAATTTATCTCCTCCTTTCACTTTGGCAACAAACTAAACATCAACAGATGCCCTCAATTTAAAAAGAAAACCAGAATAATATTCGATCAGATACTTGTTTCCCATTCCTTCCATTTCTTTACGATACTTCCTTACACATTTCATACTGCCGAAAATAAGTCATCCAACAAAGTCTACAACTCTTCCCAAGTCATCCAACAAAGTCTACAACTCTTCCCTCATTTAACAGACCAACCCTGATTAATTTAAAAATGATATCAAGACCAATTTATCATCTCAAAATTAAGAAATTACAGCTTAGGAAAACCATTATTTACAAGTAATAAATATACAAAACATAAACAAAAATTTCATGGATTCAAAATTAGAAAACAAAGAAAGCTAGCAAATGTTCAACAATAACATCACATAAATTTATAACACAAAATACAAAACAGTCGACGACTTTCTTCCAAAAACGTGCTAATCATCATCATCGATGCAAAAATCTTCAGGTACCCTGTGTATCCTGAAAATCACTTTAGTCCTGTTGATTGGCAACATTAATCAGATGATCTTCCCGTCTACTTTCAGTCAACATAAATTTTTATGTCACTTGTTCACCACACTGACCTGGAAAAATTAGAAATAATAAAAACTCATGAAGGAAAAATGATTCAGAAAAAAAAATAAGTGAAACCGAATTGAAATGAAGCAATGGAATAAAAAAACATCACTAACCCTTTGTAACTTGTTAACCTTCAAACACTCAAACAACTTCACTTATCGACAATATTACAATATACATACTCTACTGATTTCAATCCTAAAACAAATCTGAAAAAAAAAGAACATGGAATTGATGTTGCTTATAAAAACATTTACCTTATAATGCCTAAACAAAAACCATAGGTTCATGATTCTTAAACAACAAACACTTCTTCACCCCTGAAAACCGAAAAACACTTCTCTGACCCTGGAAATTGACAAATAAAAAACATCAGGTAGAATGGGACAACCTGAATCGACATCAAAGATTTTACAATGGGTTAGCTGCAGCATCTTCATTCTTGACATATAGATTCACGTAGGCATTTCAACAAACACCCGTTGTGCTAGAATAAAAAAAATACACATGATTAAGGCCTTTTTCTCTTAAGAAACATACAAAAACGAAAAACAGACACCCATACCCGTAAAACAGAGAATTATGCAAAACAAAAAAAATCCCTACTTTTACTGCATCAATGGTTTTTCCTCCTCCTTCTACAACTTACTCGTAATTCCTTTGTTGACCAAAACGGCCATCCCTAAGTTGTCCAAACCGTACCTATAAATCCAAATAAAAACTAAATCAAATAGAGATAAAATTGATGTTTTTGGTGTCCAGATTTAGATTCAAATCCATGAAATCGATACACATACATAGTTAAAAACAGATGCATAGATAGTGAAGGTTCAGAGAGAGACCTTGGTGGTACTCATTTTGATTTTTCAGATTGAAGATGTTTGGGGGTTTACAGATCGATGAAGGTATCATTTGAGGGAAAATCTTCTTCCTAGAACTTCTCATCAAATTCAAAATCACCCAATTTGGCCTCTGCTTAAACTTTCTATCTTTTTTCTCCTTTCGAGTTTGATCCCCCTTGTTGCGTATGTGTTTGTACAGACATTCCATAGCAGTATCTCTTAGATGCGGTTGTTGGTGCTGAGATTAGGGTTTGGGAGAGAAAAGAAAGGTTTAAAATCAACTAACAAAATAACCAGAAAAAAAACAAAAATCAAAAAGTCGATCTATACCTCTATCTTCATCTTCCATCTCACGCAAACCTGTAATGTAAATTTTATACAACGTCTTCATCTCATCAAATTTTTTGAAGTAAAAAATTAGTTTAAGAAAGGAAAAATAAAGCTAATGTTTGTTTCTTCCTCAAAAACTCATCTGCTGTTACAACAAAAACTCAACATCGAAGAATTAACTAAAGATATAAGATTGAAATTTTAACAACAAAAAGATCACGTAGATTTGGAGAGCATTTGGAGGTGAAGGATCTGGAAGTTCATGGGAGTGGGATGCCTTTTCCTAACATCTCGAGATGAGTTTCTTGAGAACGATTAAAGATTTCTTATTGGGAGGAGAACTAGTGTTGAATGAAGAGAGACTGAGAGACGCCTTTTGGTTTCATTCTGATTTCAAAAAAATTTGAATTGATCGCCTAATTAGAGTCATGAGGTCAATCTGTGTGAGTGTGTGGGATGTAATTTAAACCATTGGATTGATAATGGAGGGTCAATATCTTATCCCCTTGTTTTTTAAGACATTTTCTTAAAAATGGTGGGACCTTCAATTATATACCCTTCATAAGATGGTATATATATATATATATATATATATATATATATATATATATATATATATATATATGCTTTGGATTGGAATTGAAATTGTTGTAATTAGGTTGAGTTGATGTTTAAAAGCACAACCATGTAGTAGTAATAAATGAAAGTAGGATGCTATAACATTGCCTCTAAAGAATCCAATAGTTCATATGCATTACATGATCCCCACCCATGTCAAACATTAATTCACCATTTGAAATTGTTATTGATGACAAAATATTATATAAAAACTACATACCTCTACAATAAGTTTCGCATTAGCATGATTTTCATTAGTTGTACCACCATGGACTTCAACAAATTGATCTGGAATTCTAATATGCTTTGTCTTTATTATTATGTCTTACCAATAGAATTGTTTGTTCTAAACTAAATGTTCCATAACTCTGTGTTCTTACACTTGTTATAAATTTCATAGCTGTCATTCCATTGTTTACAACTAAAATTCTATAAATTATGTTCTTTTTGGCAAGTGCTTTACAAAATTCAGCAATGACAGATCTTGTTGCAGGTGACCTCAGTGAAATCGCCCTGTTTTTGTAGCCATCACTGTAATTGAAACTTCAATTTATAATTAACCTTTGAGCTTTTAACATGTTGCCACCTCAACATACAAATTGTGAGGTAGAGCAATTAACTTTAGAACCACATTAGTTTCACTTTTCAATTATAGCAACAAAAATTTCTTTAACTTTGAATGACATTCCTATAATATGGTATAGAATCCAGAATAAACAAATTAATAAAAGTAAAATGCTATGATAAACAAATCAAGGAAGTATTTGCAATTCTTGCAATTCAAAAAATAATGTAGAACTATGAAATAGCTTAACGTTTTTCTTATTTGAACATTGTAATTTGAAAGTATAGTGTTATAATGTAAGAAATAGTGTATGTGTGTATGCGTATTATAGCATTGGAATCATAGTAGCATTGTTCTGTTGGAATGATATATCATCTTTCTTTCATTTTCTTTTTCCTAATTTAGTTTATTTTATTTTAGTCTTTTCTTATTAAACCATAGTACTTCGAAAGAAAATGCTACAATTTTATTTTATTTTTAATTTTACTTTAATTTTAATTTCTATAACTTAATTTAAATTTTTTGTTGTTAAACAATTGTACTTCGAAAGTAGAATGCTATATGTGGGTGTTTATTTTCAAAGTATACCATGTTACAGCATTATACTTTTAAAGTACAATTCTTTAATAAGAAAAATACAAACCCTACCCACATGTACAAAAAGAGGGATAAAACACTCACAAAATCAACCATGGTGGTGTTTACATAATCGTCAAATATGAATCGTGAAAAAAGAAATTAATATATATATATATATATATATATATATATATATATATATATATATATATATATATATATATATATATATATATATTTGACGATACAGATGACGAATCAGATATTTTTGTACAGGATTCGGACGAGGATTACGATAGCGTTATGACCGACGATGATTAGGCGTGAGTGCATGACGTACTATTCTACTATGTTTCTAATATGTTTTTTTTATTTATGTCTTTTTTAGTATGTATTTTTTTTAATTAATGAAATAGTTTTTTTTTATTAATATGTATGATTAGATTTTATTTAATATAAAAATAAAAATATATGATAAAGTATGGTACCATTTTCTATTAGTTTTGTAGCATGAGAGGAGATTGATGGAAAAATAATGTAGTGCTTACATGACATTTTAAAAATATGATAATGTGTGGTACGACACTTACCGCTCTAATATCTAATGTTTTGGTTTAATTTTTAATAATTATTCTACTTTTCATTTGAATGATTCGTACACAACAATTTTTTCCATACATAAAAATTTGTGTTTTATTGATTTGTACAATACAATATTTTAAAACACAATTTGTTGTATACGGAGAAATTTTTTTATGTACAAATCAGCTCGATAATGCTTTAATAATATCTGAGTAACACTTTTTGCATTAATTAGTAACTATAAGACAGTTTTATTAATAACTCATCCTTGTTCTATTTAACGTTGTTTTTATATCATTCTTTTCAAAATTTCATCCTAAGTATTAGAAATATAGTTAATGTAACTCGGAATCATCCTAATCAAAGATCATTGTTTCTTTTGGTGTTTGTTACTTAGGGGAGAATTATATATCTTCATATTTAGTTCAGTCCATATTCAAGCTTTTTGTTAGTCAAATTCATATGCTACCTGGTCATGGTCACGATGGTTTGTTTTGTAGGTGGGAATCAAAATGGATTTGGAACAAGAATCCGAGTGGAATGCAACACAAAATATCACGAAAAGTGATCTAACACAATATGCAATCGAGGGTGTTGTTCTTTTTTTGTTTAATGAAACCGTTCATGTCGTATGTGATCATGGGTAAAAGAAAAAGTCTTTTATACTTCCGATTCCAATTTTTGGAACAGGTTTACCCTATACCTGTTAGTTCGAAAAACAGTATAACCAAAAACCGAATTTGAGAAATAGTAAGAAATAATAACCGGGTCAGGTAAACTAATTCGGATTCGTTACCAACTGGTTCTGGTTTAGTCCAGTTCGGTTTTTCGATAAAAAAGTTTGTCCCCAAGTTCAAGTAAAAATAAAGCGGGTCCAAAATGATAACAAGGATTAAGAATGGGAAACAAAGTTGACGGTCCGATTCATAACATAACTTTTATATTTAAACTTGAAGTTGTCGGTCCCCGCGTTGCGGGGGACGCAGGCAGGTTCATCCTTTTTTTTAGATGAAGTAACATACGATATTCAAAACGTAACATACGATGTTCAAAAGGCATTGTACATAAAAAAATTTCACAATGACATTTTCTGTAAATTACGGGAACAATTTTTGTAATTTTTTTAAACATATGAACTATTTCTGTAAAAAAAATACACAAGGACATTTTCTAAAAATTATAGGAACAAATTTTGTCAAACCTGCCAACATACAAAAACTTAGACATATGGACTGTTTTTGTAAAAAAAATTAAAAAAAAAAAAAAAAGAAACTTTACAGGATCTTTTCTTTAAATTTAAAAATTATAGAGACTAAATCTATGAAACTGTAAAACCTTTGTTGTATGACTAAATCTATAAAAAGTTTTGCAAAGACTAAATATAAAAACTTTTTTGCAATTATTAAATCTACCAAAACATAAAAAATTTGTGGAAAAATTAAAAAATTACAGAGACTAAATCTATCAAAATATAAAAATTTTATTGCAACAACTAAATTTATTAAAATTGATAAAAATACAAAATTCCAAAAATATACTATTAAGTGGGCCATTGCTTTTTATTCTATAGACAACTTATGTAATGAATATGGAAATAAAATTAATCTCTAATCTATCAAATAATTTTTGTAGATCAAAGAATTTTTCTTTTTAATTTATATAGATTCTTAAAACTACTAGTTCTACTGATTATATTTTTATAAAGATGTATTATATATTTTTTATGATAATAACTTTATAATATTATATTATCATAAAATAATAACAAAATAATTTATTTTTATATTATTAACTCAAATTAATTATTATTTTATTAAAACAATGTGCATTAAAATAAAAAAGTTATATTCATAACATACTTTTAAATAATTATTACACATATATTTATACAAATGTTATATATATAAATTTGAAAACTAATACACATTATGGGTTGGAATATACTTTCTGTAAACGATCGACTAACGAGACATAGATGAAATTATGATTAATTTAATAGTAGATTAGATATGTCCTTTCAAAAAAAGAAATTGACTGAAATGAGTTCGTTTATCTTTGATACGTTTATACCTAACAAGAAATTGTTGAAATCGACTGTATACATACATTGTCGTTTCAGTTTTTATTATCAGTGACACTTTTTTAGCAAGTTTACAATAGATGCATTACGATCACGTTCATCATCGATATCAGGTTATGTAAAATAATACGTGTAGTCACTAGGTCATGTAGTACCTCTTTTTCCACACATAAAAATAATAGAAAAATAAATTAGATGATCATTCAGCAATTCAAAAACACGATTAGAGAACTTTGAAAGCACGCTCAACACCCTTTCGGTGTGTTTCTTGTTACGTAACAAAATACGTTGTTTTTGACCTCTTGGTTCATGGACAATTTGTCCATTTGTACTATAGTGGGCCATTTTGGATGTCATATCAAAATATTGTAATCTACGACAACTTCAAGGTTTTCGTCGTTTTTTTCCCCGCTTTCACCCTTCAATTACGAAAGAATAATATTTGCTAACCCACTATCAGCATTATACTGTCCAACACATTCAGTAGGACAATTTTCTATTCTAGTGCATGAAGTAAAAAAATTCCAACATTCTTGGAAAAAAGTCCCAAACTTTTGGGAAAAGTTACACTTTTGTCCCAATATTTTTTTTGAACAAAAAAACCCAGAAAACCGAATAAATTGAACATTTCGGCCCTATGTTACCGGGGACCTTGATTTAGCCGGTTAAATTGGCTTATATGGCAAGGACATGCTGAGGTGGTTGGTGAGTCATTTAATGACCTTGTATTAAAGTCTAAATATAGTGGAAAACTTCATTCGTGTCCTAGCAGACAACGATTGAAGCAGGAGCAGTGGAGGACCAAGACAAATGTCTTCTTCGTCTTCTTCATCTTCAATGAATCGTCTCAGAAAGAGGTGCTACTGTGGTGATCTTGTAGGAAGATGGACTTCATGGACTCCATTAAACCCAGGAAGAAGGTTTATAGGATGCCCAAATTACCATAATGGACTCAAAGATTGCAAGTACTTTCGTTGGGTGGATCCTCCTCTACCAAGCCAGTGGTATGCAGATATGTTATTAGTATTACACAACAATGTCAATTTGGAGAACCATCGAATATTTGGGGAGTTTGGGCAAGAACAACCAGCTGGGAACTTTTTTGGAGACGTTGTGGAACAACCAATGGCACAACAACCAGTTGCACAACAAACAGTGGAAGGAGGAAGATGGAAATCATTGCTTTATGTCTCTGTGGTTTCTTTTGTGTTTTTGTTGGTTATGTTGATGGATTGGTAAGATAGAAAGTTGTTTTAATGTATTTTGGTTGTGTTTGTTTTGGTTATAACTAAGGGTTGTTAGTTTACTATGAATGTAGTATCTTGTGACTCATCTGATTATGAATGAAGTAACTAGTTTATGTATGAACTTTAAATGTGTTGATTTTAATCAATGAATGGAATCAAAATATGACTGTAATAAGTTAATAATGGACTTGATACACAAAGGACTCAATACATAATGAGTCATTAAATAAAACGAATCAATACATAATGGAGTCAATCATGCATGACCGGAATCATGCGTAACTGGAATCATGCATGACCGGAATCATGCATGACCGGAATCATGCATAACTAGTATCTATATAAGCAAACATTGTAAGCACAAGTAATGTATGCATGACTGGAATCTATAAAACAAGGAATCAATATAACCAAAGGGAACATAAACATTGTTAATTATAGAACATGTAGTAATATTAACCAAAGCCAAACATGTTTTATGGCAAGTTGTGTAAATGCCCAAAAACATGATCAAGGGCCCCAAAGCCTATAGTTTATATGGATGTAAAAAAAAGGGGCTATCAACAAAAACGGCTATCAACATTTTCCCAAACCCAAAAGTTTTATACATGTTCTTAACAAAAGTGGGGATTAGAAACACCCTAATCTAGACTAAGGGGGTTGGATGAACTCATCCCCTTTCCATTCTTGACAGCTACCACCTTTTGCAACTTGATCTCTGTTATCCTTTCCGAAGGCTTCCTTCTTCTGACTTGATGCACTTTGCTCCTCTTTGTAGTCCTCCTTCTGACTTGATTCAATTCTTGTGTGATAGGTATTTCTCTCTCACCATCCATCCTTTCCTCATTCATCATTACCTCACCCATCCCTGGCTCATCTATGTCATCCTCCTCATTCATCCTTTCCTCATCTCCAAGTGCTTGAGTTGTAGGGAGTTCTTCAACTGTTATTTGGCTAGCAATTCCAACATCCTGTAACAAGCATAACAAAAAGGCCAGTTAGCAAGATTTAACATCACAAAATGAATAATGAGAAAGGATACTTGTGACATAGCAACATCCACATCTTCAATTTGTTGTACTTCTGCTTCACTCAATCCAAGACCTTCAATTTGTTGTAATTATGCTTCACTGAGTCCAAGACAGTCCATGATCTCTTCTGAAGTGTATAAAGATTTCCTTAGGTTGTCAATTGTTAAACTTATATGATTGTGAAAATCTGGACTTGCATCATTTTCAGTCTCAACATTTGGAATGGCAACATGTTCAGGCTCACATTTAGGAAACTCAGAAGTACCCTCCCCATATTCTGTTTGGATTCCTTCACTAGATCCCCTACCACCACCTCTATTGCCTCTTCCACTAGATCCCCTACCACCACCTCTACTCCTTCCTCCACCAGCCCTTCCACCACCTCTAGATCCTCTTTTAGTTCCTGACCAATTAAGCAAATCAGGTTCCAACCTAGGCCTGCCCATTTTTTTTGTTGAGATTATGGAACCACTGTAGGATTCTTGCATGATGTTTTATTGTGTCCCCTTTGTAGATAATTTTTACACTGGACAGTTCTACCCTTGCTTGACACTTGAGAGTACTTGTCTTGATTTTCTAAAACATGTCTTCTTCTTTTAACATTAGGCCTTCCTGGCATCCTCCTTTCAATAGGTGGAAGGGGCTTAGTGTAACTTGTTTCTTCCCATAAGATACTTCCATTAACTGGGTGTATATTCTGATCATAAGTTGCCTTGTAATTATTCTTGCTGAACCAACTACTTATAAAGTTAACTGGATCTTGATTGGTGTACAATATTGCCACTTGTGCATGCACACAAGGTATTCCTGAAAATTCCCATAATCTACAAGCACAACGTTTTTCCTTCAAGTTAACTCCATAGTTTTGAAACCCATTCCTTACTTCATATTCATTCACTCCACTTGGAACTGCATACCAACTTCTGCAAACATATAAGATAGAACATAAGATGCAAACACATAAGATAGAACATGTAAAAACAAAACAATTGAGAATACTTACTTAATGTCTTCTCCAAATTCTTCCATCTTTGTTATCGCGGAAGGACAAACTTCACCAACCCATTTTCTAGCCTCTTGTTTCAGATTGAAAGCCCTTTCCATCATGTAAAGCCTAATATCTTCAAGCATAGTCAGTAAAGGTTTCTTTCTTGCGTCTACAATGATTGCATTAAAACACTCAGCAATCCCATTCTCTACAGCCTCACAAGCCAAGCCAGTAGAGAAATAATCCATGCACCATGAAGTTGGTTCCCTTGCCATGAGATGATCATAAGCAGCAGAACTTATTGCCCTAATCCTTTCCATATTAAAATTGAAATCTCCTTCTGTGGTAGATTTTGCAGCTGCCCAAAACATGTTTCTGAACTGCACTCCACTATACACTTTTTTGAAATTGGCATAGATATGCCTTGCACATTGCATCTGCTCAAAATACGGTAGAATATCCTTACTAGCTTCAACAAGACCCTATAAAATGAAAAAAAAAAGTTAATTAGCAACACCATACACTATTGTAAATAATGAAAAATAAATAGATAGTTACTTTACCTTGTGTTGGTCACTGATTACACATACACCCTTTCCACCCTGCAATCCAAGATCATCATCAACCAAATCCAGGAACCATTTCCAGTTGTTCTTGTTCTCTACATCAACAACTGCCCAGGCTATAGGATACACCTGATTATTGGCATCCCTACCTATTGCAGTTAACAGTTCACCCTTACACTGTCCCTTCAAAAAAGAACCATCCAATCCTATTACCCTACGACATCCCCTTTTCCACCCCTCTCTTATTGCTTTAAAGCAAATGTAGAATCTATGAAATGTTGTAATATTATCAGGGTTTACAGTAACTGTAATCCTAACTGTGCTGTCTGGATTGGATCTCAGTAGCTCATGCCCATAATCCCAAACTCTTGCATAGTGGTCACTTAATTTCCCATGAATTAATGACAGTGCCCTCATCCTTAATCTATAACACTTTGACCATGAAATTTTGCAATGAAATTTACTTTGTATAATTAGCTGCATCTCTTTGCATTTTAAATTAGGTTTCCTAATCGACTCCTTCATAAATTTCCTAGCTAACCAGGTAGGATCAATAAGCCTTGAATTATTAAAATTCCTAACACATTTATGAATGTCTATCATCTTTTTGACTTGGAAAGACCTTTCAGTACTCATCCAAGAAGCCCTAACCACAAATGGACACTTCTCTGGATCACTTCCACATATTGCCACTAGTCTAATACTATCACATTTTTTGAAACGGATTTGAAAACCCTTACTAACAACATAGTTGGTTAAACACAATTTCAGTTCATGTGGGGATTCATACCTTTCACCAATCGTTGGTCTCATTTTGTTCCATTTCACAATTGGATTGTGGGTGGAATACTCAAATTCCTCATCACTATCTTCCTCGTTACTACGTTCTAGATAATCTTCATCTGATTCTTCTTTAGTGATTCCATTTTGAGCATCGTTTCTAGTTTGAGCATCGTTTTCAGTTTGAGCATGATTTTCAGTTTAAGCATCATCTACTGCCTCGTAATCGTCTTCTTCACATAGAATATTGAGAAATTCGTCTTTGCATCGGGAAGCTTGTTTCTTTATGAAGTACGCATCCAACTCCACATCTATTGTATCAAAATCATGAATGTCGTCCATGATTTCAACTGCACGGGGGTAAAAACCCTAGTTTACTGAGGGGGAGGGAGAATGTGAAATGAGAGAAGTAAGTTGTATTGTGTATGTGTTTGTGTAATTGAGATCGATTAAACCTACGTAATCACTCCTGGCCACATAAGCAATTTTAACCGGATAAATGAGGGTTGCCGGTAAAATAGGGTCAAAATGTTTGATTTACCCGGTTTCCTGGGTTTTTTTGTTCAAAAAAAACGTTGGGACAAAAGTGTAACTTTTCCCAAAAGTTTGGGACTTTTTTGAAGATTTCCCTAACCTATTTTGAATTTTGATCATTAACAATTAGAAGCCTTGCAATATCATTTGTAGTTGGTGATCTCAAATATCGATTTGAAAAAAGTTCCACTATTGGTCTACAAAATATTTTCAAACTGATGATTTATTTATCTTAACATATTCATTTGTAACATATATTGGTTGTATGAAAGCAACCCGAACCCATTTTTTTCTAGAGAGGTGAGACAATTATAGAATCATACTTTTAATATCTAAATTATTTAACAAAAATGTCTATCTGATCGGTTGGATATAGTCAAGAAGAAGATAAGTTTTCATGTCTAGTGTATATTGAAATTGCTAAAGATCCTATATCAAGGGTCTATATCAAACATTTAAGCTGCTTTGGTCTCATAGGTGGTGTCTCCAATCTCCAATGCAAAGTATTATTGAAAAAAGAAAAAATGAAAACTGCATGCATATGCATCAACGATGCAAGACTTTACATCCAAGTAGTTCTTAAGATAATGAATTTGTGAGGATAAACAAATACCCTTTTATTAGCATACTTTTATTTGAATAATGACTTAGTTATTTTTTATGATATACAATACTGTAAAGTTAAAGAAATGATGTTGGAAGACCCAAAGTTTAAAAGATGATGAAAATCTAATCATGTGAGACATCATAAAAGAATTGGAAAGATTAAAAATGGTAACACTCCTACCCCAAAAATATCAAAATCATATATATATATATATATATATATATATATATATATATATATATATATATATATATTGTTGGGATGCAAACCTAATCTCACATTGGTAAAAGAGAAACTATATGCTAGCATATAAGGCAATGGGTAATCCCTTCTATCACCAATTAGTTTTAGAAAATGGAACCTCATTGTTCTTCTATGTTGCATGGTTGGACTAGTAGCGATCCTAACAATTGGTATCAGAGCTTAATAGAAAGAAATCATGCGACAGAAACAAGGAAGGAAGGGATCGACAAAAATCCTTTATCGATTTGATCAATCATTATCGATCAATTCAAGTTTCCAATCTCACTGATTGATCGATTCTGATTTGAATTGCTTTTGGTTTCTGTCAATCATCGTATCTGATTTCAATTGGTAGTTCAAATCGATATATTGAGAATCGATTGAATTGAATTCAAGTTTGATCGATCATTGATTTCTTAATCGATCAATCACTGTTTGATTGATTATGTATTCACGTTTCTGATTAAAGGGGTAATCGATTGAAGTGAATCCTTGAATTCATCGATTGCTTGGAGGTTGGTTCTGTCAAAAAAAGGCATTTGATCGTTTTCGTATTTCTTTTAGCCTCAATCGTGAACAGTGTTCAAAACGTTAACAGTAACCAAACAAGGGATCAATATGTTTCATTGTTTCTTTTTTGTTTAATTAAACAGAAAACAATTGCTTCCTGGTTGTTTTACTTTTACCTTAATTAATATAAAAATTAATCTTGGTTTCTATTAACCTTCTCTGATTACGCATTCTTCTTTTACAATTTGAGTGATCACCATGTCGGGTGAGTCCTCGAATTCAGCACCATCAAATGAAATCGGAGCAACCTCCGTTCACTGCCCAATGTTGACAGCTACAAACTACACAGTTTGGGCTATGAGGATAAAGGTAGTGCTAAGGATTCACAAAGCTTGGGAAGTAATGGACCTGGGAACCACCGCAAACGTTGAGAAAAACGACTTTTCCATGGGTTTGCTATACCAATCAATTCCTGAGAGCTTGATCATCCAAATAGGTGATCAAGATACAACCAAGAAACCCGCTTGCAAACTCTCATGTCAGATTTCGATTGGTTCCAAATTTTAGAGACCGAATCGATAGATGATTATGCTGGAAAATTGTCCGGAATAGCATCAAAAGCAGCAGAACTATGAGAAACGATTGAAGAATCCAAGCTTGTAAAGAAATTTCTTAAAACCTTACCTCAATCCAAGTTCATACATATTGTCGCATCACTTGAACAAGTGTTAGATCTCAATGCCACGGAATTTGAAGATGTGGTTGGAAGACTAAAAGCCTATGAAGAACGAGTGAATGATGATGATTCCGAAGATAACAATCAATCAAAATTGTTGTTCACTAAAAAGGATCAACAAAATCGGAAGAATCAAGATAACAGTAAGGGAAGATGAAAGGGAACAAATGGTGAAGGAAAGGGCAATCAAAACGGAAGGTCTTCTAATGTCAAAGATTCTCGTTCTTCTAATGACACGATGAGAAAACATAAACAAAATAAAGATCGTTCCAAAATCATTTGTTATAGATGTGACAAACTAGGACATTTTGCATCTCAATGTCCCGAACGAATCCAAAAATTACAAGAGGCAAATTTCACTGACAACGAAGATAATGATGAAACTGATGGGTTTTGAGTATAATAAACAATCCCTATGTGTGCATGCAACCCTAATTATTAGATCTATATTTTCTCTAATTGAACATACAAGTATTTAATACAAAAGGAAAAACCCTAGGAGGTATCTAGTAATTTCGAAATTCATAACAAGAGATAGTAAACTAACCTTTGAATGTTATGTAGTAATAACAAACAATTCCCTGTTGTTGTAGAAGTTTGATAACTAGTGTCACAAGTGTAACACCTCTAATGGCTCACAAACACACTTAGCAAGATGATATATAAGAGAGGAGGATGAAGCTTCAAATTTTGGTTATTCTTCTTAGAGTTGGAGTGGCCGAAATCAAGAGGGGTTGTAGCTCCTTATATAGCAAAGGTAGCTTAGAGCCAAAGCTAGGGTTTGCTGGAGGAAACCCTAATTCCTTAGCTTAGGGCCTAAGCAACCCATGGACTCCCCATCCAAGGCTTTGAACGAAAATTCTAGGGCCTCCCTAGAAGTTTTCGTCCAACCCTTCTAGGGTGGTCCAAGAACCCAAATCCACAACTATCAATAAATTGCTAAATAGCCATGCACTTTTAATTAATTCATTTAATCCCAAAATTAATTCCAAATTAATTTCTGATTAAATATTAATTAAATAATATGACTTCTAATTAATATATTATTTCCATAATATATTAATAAATTATTCATTATAATTTATTAATCAAATAATAAATTTTTCCTCTTTATCAATAGGTCATCCTGTCTAGTTGCCAGTATGAAGGCAACACAAAAGGACTGTGCTACTATTAATTCAAGTACATACCAATTATAGTTATGGGCTTAGACACCTAATCCAACAGTCTCCCACTTGGATAAGTCAAATAACTATACTTGCAAGTATAACTTCAAAATTTTACTAGCAAATTATAGCTCTCAAAGTTGTTGTCGAACTCTAACCTAATCAGTTATGTGTCCTAAGATAAGTGATCAAATAATCCTTCGTTCTGCAAGATATCATGTGGACAAACGACATGGAACAGAATCAATCTGATTGTCCAATACTTTGTTTCCCGATTTCCGATTTGTAATGACAAAGAACTACTAATCGAACACATCAATTTAGTCCTGGTCGGGCCCGGCACTATATATCAACTCCAAATCATCGAGGGGCCCAAGATATCTCTTTCCCCGTTAGGGAAAAAGGAACATATAAACTTTAACTTATATGCTTGAACTGTTTACTCATCAAATCATACACAACAATACGTTTTATAACATCAGGTTACTGATGCGTTTACGCATTATCAATGCACAACCAACTCGTAAACAACAACTCATATATCTCTGTTTAAAGATCATACGATATTATCGTCTCAGAATTACTCGTGATAAATTCTATGAAGTAATTCTCTAAGCGTGGGTTAATCCAATACTCAAATTCCCCATTTTAAAAGTACTCATTAATGTTGCAGCAAACCATTGCTATGTCTAAAGCATTAGACAATCTACAACCCAATTCATGACAGTCTTAATTTACTACTTACTTCCAAACTATGATCCACTGTGGATATTTGAATAATCTAATTATTCAGGAAGTAAACGATGCAAAATGAAACACAATAATAAACAATTGACAAAAGATAGTAAACAATACTCATAAATAAATCTTCATTATTCAATCATCAAATGTCAATTACATTTACATTGTTACAAGTTTCTAAATATTTATCTAATCACTAACTCTAATATCATTTGATATGTGCATACTTAGTCATATATTTTGTTTAATATCTTAATACTTTTTGGCTATTTTGTCTCAAATATTGAACAAAAGATACTTAATTATCTTAAAATTATATTTTCAGCCTAAAAGACGTGCTCGAGTTAAAAAGGAAGCAGGACTAGTGATCCGAAGTTCGGGAATTAAAGTTAGAAGAAATTAAGCTAAAAAGTTGAAGAACTTGGTGAGTAGATCCTCAACTCGACGAGTTGATGAGAAGATTCGCGAACCATCACGTGCCTTACCGCACACGAGATTTAAGTGATGGACTCGTCGAGTCGGTCTATGGACTCGACGAGTTGCCCTTGTTTTTAGAAAACTATATAAAGGACATTATTGCCCGAGACCACAAGTTTTTTGGAGGATTAATTGCGACTAATTTGCGATTTGAAGTATTGTTGGAGCTCTGGAATTCGAGATTTCATCCTAGAGACCAATTTGGAAGAGATCGAAAGGCAAAACGCATTCTCTTTTCTTAATCTATTGCTTATATTATGTTTTTTTCATTGGATTTTATTTTTGAGATGTTAGTTGCTATAGATATGAGCTAAAAACTCATCACTTCTGTTTAGGGGAGATTAACTTGCAAATATGGTTTGATTTGTTGGTATGGATTAATTGATTTGGTGAAATTGTTTTGTTAAGCTTGTTAAAGATCCTTATGTGTTCACAATAATTGTTTTCTATTAATTATCAAGTCTATTAAGTTACATGAACATCTTCTTAATTGCTTGTTTAATATGATTTTTATGAAAACGATATTATATGCCTAGTATTAGAGAATATGAACCTAGGATTAACTAGAAAATAAGTAAGTTAATGTGTAAGCTTGTGTGATGAACAACCATACAAGATGTTGATTGAATTGATAAATTTAATTAGCTAATATTACAAGTCTTACTTAACCCGAACCAAAATACGAGGAAACTTGTTAGTTTAATCAATTGGCCACTGTTTGAATTAATTTGTTTTCTAAGGATTAGTAATAGTGAAGATGAATCTAATCACATTAATCGGTAGCCAATGATAAATTAATCCATTGCACTTGCCATAAAAACAACCACAGGAACAAGTGAGTCGAACCTGAACAGAATTGTCTTTCATTCTTGAATCTAGTTACTTCTTATTTGCTTTCATTGTTAATTATCTTAGTTTGAGTGTTAGTTAATTACTTAAGTTTCTACTCTTGCAAAACTAGAGAAAACTCTTCTTTTTATTACTTGTTTTTCTTTAGATAATTCTAGTAGTTAGTTTCATTATTACCGTTCCCTATGTTCGATACCCTGCTTGCTTGAACTATATTGCTAATCGATAAGTACACTGCCTTTGGTGTGTTTATTTGTGTTTGAAGTAGTAGGATTAAAACTAGTGCATTTTAAACACATCAAGTTTTTGGTGCCGTTGTCGGGGAACGGTTTTAAATAGTTATTTTAATTGCTAGTGTTATCGATCCTTTGTATAGGATTTATCTTGCACAAAGTTACCAATTTCGTTAATTAGTTATCTAGTTTAAGTTCTAGTTTGTTTTAAAAAAATTTCGTTTTTAGCTTTCTGTTTTAGCCGTGAACTCGTCGAGTCCAGTCGAAGCAACTCGACGAGTCCATCGCGTTTTTATTTTCATTTTTTACTTTGTTTTGTTCTTTTTACACGTGTTTTTCTGTTTTCTTTCAGGTACTTTATGACCCGTGGATCAAATACATCTTTGGTCCCACCTCTTGAAGACCCGGAATCAGCTTTAAGGAAGAACAAGGATAAAACCGTCGAAGAAACTAACCCGCCAAAGAAGTAACCTTTCAAGGACCTTATATCGGTCTTTGGAAAGAAGAAAGGAAAGAACGTGGGTGAGTCTAGTAGTTGAAAGAGTGCAGAAAGTAAGATAGAGAGTTTTGAACACAATCCTAATCCAAAAGAGACCGACTACGACACAGAATCCGAAGAAGAAAGCGATCTAGGAAGCGAACCCGATAACACCATGGCTAACATTGCAAATATCACCATGGGCAACTACAAGAAAAGGATGTGTGACGATACCGGGCCGGGACTCGTGCAACCCGTGATTCCAGCAACTGCTACCTTCGAGCTAAAATGTCACATACTCTCCCAACTCAAGGACATCCCATTCTACAGGAAAGATCACGAAGACGCATACAAGCATATCGACGAGGTCAACGACATAGCCGACTACTTCAACATCCCTAATGTGCCTCGCGAGACTGTTTTGCTTCGTATGCTACCAGTTACATTTAAGGGGGCTGCGAAAGATTGGCTGAAATCACTCCCTCCATGTTCCATCACCACATGGGCTAAAATGCATGAAGTATTTATTGATCAATTTTGCCCTCCCTCAAAAATAGCAAAGTTGAAGAAAGCCATTGCCAATTTCGAGCAACAACCAGGAGAGTCCCTCTATAAGGCGTGGGAGAGATACAAAGGCTTGTTGAGGAACTGCCCCCACAAAGATTTAAACATTCAGCAAGAAGTCTCCATTTTTTATCATAACTCAAGGAATGACTTGACTCGAGGGGCAGTGAACTCAGTTTCCGATAATATGGCGGCAGTAATGGCTAAATTAGATAGTTTGGACCGAAGAAAGACAAAGATGGATCAATCCATCCATGCCATCCGGGTGGGATGTGAGAATTGTAGCGGGCCTCACCTTACAAAAGATTGTGATCTAGACGAGCATGGGAACCGGAAAGTGCAAGTATGTTACTCTAGTGGCGATAGATATGATGAAGATTGGCGAAAACCGAAAAAAGAGTGGCTACCATACGACGAGTACAAGAAGGCAAAGGAGGAGAATATAGGATGAAGACAAGAGGGTTCTATCAAAAGGAGGAGTCGGTGCAAGAAAATTTGAAGATATGCTCACAAGATTTACAGCCGCATCCGAGAAAAGGCACAACGAAACCGATGTTGCAATAAGACAACAACAACCCATGATGAAAGAGCAACAAGCATTGATGAGAAATCATCAAGCCTCTATCCTTAACATAGAAAAACAGCTAGGCCAACTTGCACTACAAATCAATCAAAGATCACCGGGTGAACTTCCAAGTAATACCGAGAAAAATCCGAGAGGCGCTCAAATCAACATCGTGACGACTAGAAGTGGAAATATAATTACCCCTCTGATCCCTATCATGAATGAAGATCCAAAAGAGGTGCAAGAGGAACAACAAAAAGACCCGAATTCACAAATAGTCGATGCAACTCGTCGAGTCCCAGACTTGGACTCGACGAGTCAACATACTGAACAAAAAATTACCCCTCCTTTAAAACTGTATCAACCTCCCTTGCCATTTCAAGGTCGAGCTAGACAAGAGAAGCAGAATGAAGATTATCAAAAGTTCCTGGAACACATCAAAGCCCTCCAAATCAACATTCCTTTCATAGAAGCGGTTGCACAAATGCCTAAGTACGCAAAATTCTTGAAGGAACTACTCACAACTAGGAAGAAGCTAGAAGAGGTGTCCAAGGTGGTGCTTAATGAAAATTATTCAGCCGCAATGTTGAAAAAATTGCCAAATAAAATGGGTGACCCAGGGATGTTTACTTTACCATGCCAATTCGGGAACCTAGCCACTAGTTATGCATTGGCGGATTCAGCGGCGAGTGTTAATCTCATGCCATACTCTTTCTTTAAAAAGTTGAACGTTCCAGAACCGAAACCGATTTGTATGGCAATTCATCTAGCAAATAAGATGGTGACATTTCTAAGAGGGATATGTGAGGACTTATTGGTAAAAGTTGATAAATTTGTATTCCCTGCGGATTTCATAGTGCTAGACATGGAAGAGGACCACCAAGTGCCAATCATTCTTGGAAGACCTTCCCTAAACACCGCGAGTGCCATAGTAGACATGAGAGAATCCAAACATACCCTTCGAGTGGGAGACGAGTCAGTCACTTTTGGATTTGATAAGGCCATGAAGCATTCTAAGTATAGTGATTACACGGCCTTTTAGGTAGACGTCTTGGAAGAGCTAATGGAAAGATGGAAAGAAGACAAGTCAAGCGAATTCACTTATACCCTTGAAGATGATTTTGATGCTGAAAGTGACCTGAAGGAGATTGAAAGAATGCTTGAAGAAAGTGAATACGAAGAAATCATAAAAAGTTCAGAAAATTCAACTCGACGAGTCCGCTTGAAAATTTGCGATCAGAGGTTAAAACTAGGCACAATTCGATGAGTCCCCTCTCTGGACTCGACGTGTTCAGTGTTCAGAACTCAGATTTAGAGCAGAAAACTTTGCCAACACATCTAGAATATGCATTTTTGGAAGAGGGTAACCAAAAACCTATAATTATATCTTCTAACCTCACCAAATCTGAAAAAGAAGAGTTAGTCCAAGTTTTGAAGAAAAGGAAAAATTCCATCGCGTGGAAAATTACCGATATTAAAGGAATAAGCCCTTCTTACTGCTCTCACAATATCAACCTTGAAGAAGGCGCAAAGTCGGTAGTGCAACACCAAAGGCGGTTCAACCCGAACATGCAAGAGGTGGTCAAGAAGGAGTTTGTCAAGCTCTTAGATGTCGGGATTATATATCCAATTTTCGAGAGTCCATGGGTTAGTCCCGTCCAAGTAGTGCCCAGTAAAGGAGGAATGACCGCCGTAGCGAACGAGAAGAACGAGCTCATACCCACACGAACGGTAACTGGTTAGCGGGTGTGCATCGATTACCGAAAGCTAAACGATGTCACTTGCAAAGACCACTTCCCTCTCCCTTTTATTGATCAAATGCTTGAGAGATTATCAGGCCATAGCTATTATTGTTTTTTAGATGGGTTTTCAGGTTATTTTCAAATACCTATTGACCCAATTGATGCCACTTGCAAACATTTGCCTATGGACTCATGCCTTTTGGGTTATGCAATGCACTGGCAACCTTTCAACGATGCATGACGGCGATATTCCACGACATGGTGGAAAAATTCATGGAAGTATTCATGGATGATTTTTCTTTTTTTGGCTCTTCTTTTCATGATCGTCTTGCTAACCTTGATTTGATGCTTGCTAGGTGTGAGAAGACTAATTTAGTTCTTAATTGGGAAAATGTCATTTCATGGTCAAGGAGGGCATTGTTTTAGGCCATAAAGTATCCAAAGCGGGGATAGAGGTGGATCGGGCAAAAATTGACACCATTGCTAAATTATCCCCACCAACTAATGTGAAGGACGTTAGGAGTTTCCTAGGTCACGCGGGTTTTTACCGCCGCTTTATTAAAGATTTTTCCAAAATAACTAGACCTTTAACTCAATTACTTTTGAAAGATGCACCTTTTAATTTTTCTAAAGGATGTTTAGCCTCTTTCGAAATTTTGAAAGAAAAATTAACTAACGCCCCGATCATTATAGCCCCGAATTGGAACTTACCATTTGAGATAATGTGCGATGCAAGCGATTATACTTTTGGAGCTGTACTTGGCCAAAGGGTTGACAAGCACTTTCAACCCATTTACTATGAAAGAAAGACCCTAAATCTAACCCAAGAAAACTACACCACAACGGAAAAAGAGTTATTAGCTGTGGTGTATGCCTTTAACAAATTTTGTCCCTACTTAATTTTGTCCAAAACTACTATTTTTATTGACCACTCTGCTATTAAGTATTTGTTTGCCAAGCAGGATGCAAAGCCAAGGTTGATCCGATGGGTGCTTTTACTTCAAGAATTTGATATCGAGATCAAGGACAAGAAAGGAATGGAAAATGTAGCTGTTGACCATCTTTCTAGATTAGAAAATCCAGCAAGGGACGAGACGGATGACAACGGCATTGAAGATAGCTTCCCGAAAGAGTACTTGATGGTGATTATTGGGGAAGCACCATGGTATGTAGATATTGCAAATTCCTTGGTTGGCGAATTTCTTCCCAAAGGACTCACTCATCAACAAAAGAAGAAGCTCTTTTCAAAAATTAAATATTATTTCTGGGATGAGCCATATCTTTTTAGGAGTTGTGCGGATGGGATAATAAGAAGATGCGTTTTGGCAAGGAAATCCGAGACATATTAGAGCATTGTCACAATCGACCGGCAGGAGGACATCATGGGGTACAATTCACTGCTAAGAAAGTATTTGATGCGGGGTTCTATTGGGCTACAATTTTCAAAAATGTTGCCACCTATGTGAGAGAGTGCGATGCTTGCCAAAGAACGAGTAATATTTCTGCAAGAAATGAAATGCCTCAAAGGAACATCCAAGTGTGCGAAATATTTGATGTATGGGGTGTGGATTTCATGGGACCATTTCCTTCATCCAAACGCAATAAATACATACTTGTGGCGGTGGATTATGTGTCAAAATGGGCAGAAGCGCAAGCACTGCCAACCAATGATGCAAGGGTTGTGGTGAAGTTCCTAAAAAAACTATTTTCTAGAATTGGAGTACCCAAGGCGTTAATTATTGATAGAGGAACCCACTTTTCTAATGACCAACTAGCAAAAGTTTTGCAAAAATATGGTGTACGCCATAGATTTTCAACACCGTACCATCCACAAACAAATGGGAAAACCGAGGTCACAAATAGGGCACTCAAAAGAATATTGGAAAGATCGGTGGGTAGCAATAGAAAAGATTGGGCGGACAAATTGGATGATGCACTTTGGGCATTTAGGACCGCATTCATAACACCCATTGGAACCACTCCCTATAGATTGGTTTATGGTAAAAATTGTCATTTACCCGTGGAGCTTGAACATAAAGCCTATTGGGCTTTAAAAACATGCAATTTTGAGCCAAATGAGTTGCGTGTCAATCGACTTTTGCAAATGACTGTTTTGGAAGAATTGAGGAACGAGTCCTACATTAACTCATTGATCTACAAAGACAAGACCAAAAGATGGCATGATGCAAGGTTGAAGGGTAATAAGGACTTTGAAGCTAATCAAAAGGTTCTCTTGTATAATTCAAGACTCAAATTATTTCCAGGAAAAATACGCACTAGTTGGTCCGGGCCTTTTACAATCAAACATGTGTATCCGTATGGGGTAATTGAGTTGTGGATCAAAGATGGGTCAAGATTTAAAGTGAATGGGCATAGCGTCACGAAATATGAAGAAGGCATACTAAATGAAGAATTACTTGACGAAGGAATGGACTTGGAGAAAGCCGCTGCAACGTAGAGCAGGAAGGAGTCCAGCTAAAGACTCCTCAAAAAGAAGCGCTTACGGGAAGCAACCCGCTATTTGAGTTTGCTTTCTTTTTACCTTTTTCTTTTCGTTTTGGTTTTTAGTTTCATTTTCTTTATTTTGTGTGTTCTAAAGGATTTTTAGTCTAAATCTTCTTTTAAACTTAAAATGTTTGCTTGAGGACAAGCAAAGTTTGAGTGTGGGGTGTGGTGAAACTTAATTTTTTAAGAGAACAAAATTTTTTCGAACAGAGGATACAACTCGTCGAGTCCAGTCGACATGACTCGACGAGTCCATCTAGAAATACACGACATAATGTACATCTCTACTCAACGATTCGGGGACCCCCGACACGACGAGTAGGTTTTGTTAACTAAAAAAAATTACTATGTAAATTAGGGTTTTTACCCTAAAAAGTAAAACATTCAATTTCACAGCCGTCACCCTCCCCCATTCAACCAAGCAATTCTCTTAAGCAAAGATTTCCAATTTTCGTGACTTCTCCTTCCAATTTGCTCAAAAGGTAACATTTTTCTGCCATAATCTTGTTAAAGTTTTGATCTTTAGTAGTTTAGGAGTTGGAATTTGTTAAAAACCCGATTTTTGGTTTTGCATAAATTTTAGGGTTTTGATTTTGGTTAGATTAGAGTGTTTGGACTGAAATTTTTGGTGAATTAGTACTTGGATTTTCACCCTGAACAAACCCCTAGAACGAATTTTGGATTTACATGACAGATTTGGTTCGAATCAGAAGCATGCACGCGACTTGTTCATTGGACTCGACGAGTCCATGTTTCAGTTTCCAGACTTTTGTTCTTTTAACAAGTTTTGTGGTTTGTTTGTTTGTTTGCCTTGTGTTTGATTTGCAGAAAATGTTCAG
The DNA here is from genome assembly GCF_052849685.1 of Lactuca virosa. NCBI lineage: Eukaryota > Viridiplantae > Streptophyta > Magnoliopsida > Asterales > Asteraceae > Lactuca > Lactuca virosa. The sequence goes on along the minus strand of NC_136428.1, from coordinate 212,355,285 downwards.
AAGCAGGGGTCAGAGCTTAAGAATAGACCAAGGGTACTTTCCTTGGTTTAACTTTCCAGAAGTTGGATCCAAAGCTACTTTGACTAGATGGAAAAAGAAACTTGAAACACTCAAGAAAAAGGAATTCTATGTACCAAATTGTCACACCCCGCTAAAGCGGAAACACAGGGCGTGGCAGTACAAAGGGTTTCATCGCAAAAGTTAAAAGACAACACCAACCATAGTATTAAAAATCATTACAAATTCACAATGGGTTTGAACAACTTTTAAAAGAAATTACAATGTAAATTGAAATACAACACATGCGAATGCTCCTAAAAGTGAAGTGTCCCTAAGTGCCACTTACTCGATGATTCCTGAAAAAGCATGTAAAACGAGCGTCAACTATAAAAATAGTTGGTGAGTACTCACAGATAAACAAAATAATACTGGTTCCATGAATTGAAATCAAAGTTTTGATAAAAGTTTCCAATAATAAAAGTATATTGTTAAAATGAGTAAATAAGTTTGTAAAAACAAAGTTCTTTGTCATCATGAGAGATAAGGTATGTTGCCCAAATAAGATGCAACATTCATATTCTCATAGAAGAATAAGTTCGTTACTCAAACGAGTAAACAAGTTTCATTGCTAAAATGAGCAATCAATTTCGTTGCTACAAGGAGCAAACAATTTCATTGCTAAAACATGTATATAAGTTTTCAGTAATAAAAGTTCGTTGTTGTAATGAGAAACAAAGTTCATTGCTATAATTAATAACAAGTTTATTGCTATAACGAGAAACGAGTTTGTATGTGTATGAGCAAACAATGAGTCTCAACCAAACCTATGACTGAAGCCCTATCAAGATCTATGCTTATCGTTCCATAGATGAATATGGTATCATGCACTCCAGCAATAGGGCGAGTGAGGAGTTGTCAATTCCTAATAGCGCTATCCATAATGACCATTGGCTCAAAGAGTTAATGGTTAGAGATAAGGGAAGGGCCTTAGTACGATAAGTTCTCATGTTCCGTGTTGCATAGACATACATAGAGAGACATAGCAATAAAATAGCAATCATGTTTGATACAAATCAATTTAAATACAACATTCAAATAATAGTTTTTCGGGACATGCTTTTCCACCCCAAAACATAAAAACTGAAAATAGGGGAGTGCGTGAATACTCACAATATGCATTGAGATGATGCAAATGATGCCTTGAGCTAAGTTCCACTTGTACCACTATCGATTCCTACAATAATGGTATTCGCTAGTGAGTCTCTAATCGAAATCTAACACTAGTATACTTACTACTACAATAGAATTATGCCAATATTGTGTCAAAATTTAATATTGATAAGTTACAAACATTTTTCTGTGAAAATTAAATTTCAATGAATCAATTGTTATATAACAATTTAAGTGGAAATTTCCCATTATTGAAATGCTAATATTTAACAATTTAAGACGTGTTCCAATGATTAAATATTCAAAAACTAAATTAATTTAGTTCTAAAATTTCCCAAAGTTTGCATTTCAGTTTTAATTGAAGTGAAAGACCTCAAGATAAATTTTCTTGAATTTTTGATTTGTCTGACTATTTTTCACGATTTTAGTTGCTTGAATAACCATAAAATCTTGAAAAATACTAAATTGTTAATAAAAATTACCAAACTTCAGATTTTGGTTCTAAATGTACTAAAAGACTTCTAGATAAATTTTCATGGAGTATGAATATGTATAACCATTTTTCATATGTTTAATTCTCTAAATAGATACAAATTCATGAAAAATAGAAATCAGTTTCCAAAATTACCCAAACTTTTTGTATTACTGTTATTAAACATTATTAAGCTGGGAAAAATATAAAAATTGATTTCTAAACTGTTTAACCCAATTTTATGATTTTTGAGCATTTATTCTAATAAAAAGTGAAATAAATAGAAAACAGTTTCCAAAATTGCCCAAAATTTTTGTAACACTTTTATTATACATTTAGAAGCTGTGAAAAATATAAAAGTTATTTTTCAATTAGTCTTTCGATTTTTCTTTGTTTTATCCTCTTAAATAATCATTAATTGGAGAATAATTATTAAACAGTTAAAGTAAATTACCAAAATTTTTGTACGCTTCATTTTCAAAGTAAATAATCTGGGAAAAATACCAAATGTGGTTTTTATATACTGAAATCCGATTTTGTGTATTTAAGTGTATTTAATCTTAGAAAATAGGAGAAAAATAGTATACAGAAGAGAAAAATCATCAAAATTTTTATGTAACCTCCTAATGTACTACAAGGTGTTCTGGTAAATTTGCATGAATTTTGGATGAGCAGAACTATTTTTTCTATTTTTAGTCCATTATAAATACAAAAATCGGAGAAAAATAGGAATACATTATGACAAATTCTGAAAATAGTTTTCTAAGTCTTATACCTCTGGTAGAAGCTGCGAAAATTGTTATACATCCTTTTCAAATTGTCTAAAGTGCTTTTATGATTTATTGGGGCTAAACAAAAAGAAAATTCAAAACCATATTAAACAGTAACAAAAGTCATTGAAACTTCATGGGAGATGTTTATTAACTTAAAGAATCATCCAAGAATTTTTCCAGAATTTATTTACAAGTGTAAGTATTTTATATGATTTAACACTCTATTTTCTTATTATTTTCATATAAATATAAAGAAAATATATATTGAGCTAAAAATTTCCAGAATGCATCTTCATAAAATTTAACAACAATGAAAAATTGTTTCCTTATTTTTGATGTTGAAAACCATGCCTAAAGGCTCAATAAAATGTATAGAGAAAACTTGGTTCTTGTGATTTATGTAAAGATTATTGATGTTACTTTGACAATTTTTGCAACATGTTACAAAGACTTTTGAATCAAGATCTTTTTGTTCCTATTAATACATGATATTAAGAGTATAAAATAATTTTTGAATGATTTTTAGTGATGAATAAGTCCTTTGAACATGCAACACAAAACAAATGTTCATAAGGAAAATGCTGTTTGAGCAACAGTTTTGTAAAAATTGGTAAAAATCGAAATATTGGAATTTTCCAGTGAGGTCAGATGGGTTTGAAAGCTAACTCAAAATATTATATTTCAGAAAAAGAATCACGAATTTTGGCTAAGAAATGAGTGAGATATGACAGTTTAAAGTCAGGTAAAGAAATCTGGCAGATTGCATGCATGGTGATTGGTTAGAAAAGTGGGTTTTCATCATTTCCTTGAGTAAATCTTTTCAAGTATTTTAAATATATCATGATAAACTCATATTTTAGTCATGTTTCCAGAGATCAAAAGATTAAAACTTATCAAAATGTATACATGCATTTATGAACAAAATTTTGTTTCTCAAAAACTCTTAACTTGAGTTTGATGATTTTAATCCTTAAAATCGATTTTTGCACTAAGATCATGAACATGCAACCTTGTTTATCATACATGCATGGTGTTAAAACACATCCATCATGTTGTAAAAACCATTTTAACAAAAATAAAACAAGTTTGAAGAAGATGAAGAAGGAGAAAGTGTAAGAAAAAGAGCAAATCTTGAAGGAAAAGTGAAGTAGAAATCGATTTTACCTTCAAGAATACCACAAGATGATGAAGATTTCGAGTTTGAGGAGTGTTCTTGGGTTTGTTTTCTGGAAAATTTCTTGGTTCTTAGAGGGAGGAAGAGAGAATGGAGTGGTGTTTGGAGAGAAAAAGTAGAGAGAAGGTAGAGAGAGTTTTCTAGAGAGAGAAAGAAGAGAGATGTGTGTGTGTTGGAGAATGAGAGTGTGAGAGAGATATGGGGAGAGAGGGATCCGATTTTAGGGGAGGAGAGGCTCTCTCTCTCTTGTTTCTTTTATAAAAATTCAAATCTTTTATAAAAATATCCAACTTTTAATAAAATGTGCACCTTAACCTAGTTTTTATGCATAAAACTCTTGATTTTTGACTTATAAATCAAGGGTAAATGTTAATAACTAAATCTTTATTTTTCATTGAATTTTATTTCATAATAATTATTATGATAAGATAATATTATAAGGTTCATAATTGTTTTTATAGGATTTTTAAGGTTAAAGTTTATAAATATGAGTTTTTAGGGCTTTTAGGGTTTTGGAGTTTAATAAACTTTGAATATCAAAATAAATAGAATATTGAGACTTTAAATTATCTTATGGTATTATAACTCTTTTATAGTTATAAATAATGTTTGTAATTTATTTTTATCGGTTTATTGGCATTCTATGTAGTGATTCCGAGATTCAAGCGAAATTGAGGAATCAAGTATACTAGTCCCAGTCTTCAAATTTGACTTAAGTTTCTATGAGACTTTGACCTAACTTCTACTTCTAGGTCAATTGCATGATGTGTGTATATGATTTATGAAATGTTGTTCGAGTCAAAGAGTGACCGAAATATGGATAGTCACTACAGCTCAGTAGATGTAGAATTCACATATCAATGTGAAATCTAAGTACACTATCCATTGATTCTAATTGTTTCCAAGTTTCTAGTAGGTTATAACGTAGCTTCTAGTTACTAAGTCTAGTATGTGTAGTGCCTATATGTGCAACTAAGTCTTGTCAAATCTAGAACCGACTCGAATTTTTGACGGTTGTCACACAAATGAACTCAATTGGACATGGATTGAGCAAGTGGGTTTGGCGGATTCTTTAAGGTCGTACTTAACTAAAGTCTTCATGCAAGGTAGAGTTTAAATTACGTGTAATAGGTGGGAGAAATTATTCTGGATGTAAGAACCGGTATACAGGGAGCTTTGTTTAGAGTTCTTTTCTAGTGTGACATTCCGCAGAGGAGACGATTATTATAACCCGCAGGCCTTGACCTTTTGCCTCGGTGGTGAATACCGGGAATGTAGTATGGCGGACTTGGGATGGAGAATGAGTCTATATGACCAATCTTTGGTCATGTCGGAGGCATTTGATACATTCTTGGATTGTTGACATAGAGTTTTTCCAGAAGGGAAAAATTTGGGAAATTGGTGGAACACGATAGCAAACAACGTTTACATAACTTCCGCGGCCCACGAAGGGATCATCCGGTCCCCAATTCACCGCCTCATTGCAAGCACAATTAACATGAGGAAAGATGACGACAAGGTTCCATGCCTTGATGTTTTCTATTTATGGTGCATAATTATGCCAAACACTTTCAACAATATTCCCTACTGTTTGGCGAAGTATTTGGGTGAAGGGGCGGTGAAGTAGAGAAAAACTTCAAAAATTAATGGGGGAATGTTTGTAACAAGGTTAGCAAGGTCATATGGTTTTCTTGAAAGGGGGTCTGCGAGTGTTCTAACCATGATTCCCACACCTCCATTCAATCATATTCTTTTTAGGAGGGCGAAAATAGTGGAGGATTATGGTGGTGGTATCTTTTCCATTCCGGAAGATGATGAAGTGGTGGCACCCGAACAACCAGGTAGGAGGGTGAGGCCGAGGCACGATCATGCACATGAAGACCCACCGGTAATCCCGGTGAATGAAGAGCTTCCAATGGACTGGTATAGTGTAGAATCAAGGGCATACCAAGATGATCTTGGGCGGAGTATGAACTACAACAACATGGCACTCACGCACATGATGAGCCATTTGCACATACCAAGGATGGATGGGCACGAATATCCATATGTTAGAAGTTGGGATGAAAGGTTGAGTTCAAGGAGAAGTGGAGCCGGAGGGAGCGGACTTGGAGGAGATGATGGAGAGGATGAAGAATGATTATCCTTTTTGTTTCATTTTTAATTTGTGTGGTTGTTTGAGACATTTTTTTTGTTTGTTTATATTTTTCTTGTTGGTTGGTTGGTGTTTTGAAACTTGTAGTTAATTATGGAATATTTAGAACTTTTTATTTGTTTTCCGTTTATTACGTGTTTTGTGTTTTTGATCTTTTTCAGTTTAGAGGTGAGGAAATAAGTGCAAGAATAGAGCGTAAGGGAATAATGAGAGAAGTCAAGTCTAAACAAGAAGATAGGAGAATTGAGTCCGGTATCGAGTTCGACAATTAGAGCGGTTAAAGAGTGTATTTTACTAAAGAAAAACAAGGAGGAATATTGCTTTAATACTCTCCTTAAACACCAGAAACGGACTTGAAGCAGAAATCATTTTTGTCCATACAGCGATGACTCGTCGAGTGCATACATACAACTCGACGAAGAAAAATCGCGACATTTTGCCAGCATCACGCTTCAACTCGGCGAGTCCCCACATGAACTCGACGATTTGATGTTTCTCTTACCTTCAAATTGATGATTTGATTTCATTTAATGCGGGCAATTGGCTGTATTTTTGAAGATTATTTTTCGAGCATTTCCGAGAGCTTTTTCCTAAATATTTGGAGCTGTACCACACAAGATTTGACACCCAAGGCATGGATGAGTTGTTCCCATGCCTAAAAGTCAATTGAAGATGGAGCTTTAAATGAAGAATAACAACCTCGCAACTACTATCCCAGGGGAGTTTGTTCCAATTCCTTCTTTACTTTTATGTTTTCTTTATCATGCATAACATGCAATGGGGACATTGTATGAATTAAGTTTGGAGTAGGGGTTGGTTATATTAGTGAAATTAGAATCATAATTTTAGTTATTTTTTTTTAAAACAATCATAAAATTGCTAGGACTTAATTTAGGAAATTTTGGTAAAAGCAATTAGGATTCATGCTAGTATTGTGTTTGATGATTCTTTGAAGACCTAAATGTTTAGTTGAGTCTATACACGTTCTAATGCATTTGTGGCCTCCTTTATCCTAGTGAAATCATGGGACAAAAACATAACCTCGCTTAGCTTGAGGCATGCAATATGTTTAGCATCGTGTACCAGAAATGTATCCAGGAAAACTTAAGTAGTCATTGCACATAAGACTAATACCTTAACCAATAAAGGATGAAGTTAAGCTCCTTGATTAAGCATGTAGGGTTTGAGTGAAAAAAAAATGAGGAACATGTAAAAAAAGAGAGAAATTACCAAAAAGTTAAAGAATTTTGGAGCAGTTAAAGTATAAAATACAAAGATCAAAATTCAAAAGTTGAAGATACCAAAAAACAAACAAAGAAGGTGGTGAATTCAAAAAGATCAAAGATCAAATAAGTGAAGAATTCAAGAGCTCCATTGTGGAATCAAGGATGTAATTTTTCTAGAATTTATGTATGCTTGGTTGTTTAACTAAAAATGACTTGAGGTTAAGAAATTTTTCCATGGATGGATTCGGAGGGATGCATAAAATGAGTATTATTCAAAAGAAGTGGGCGGGTGTTTATGAGGACTGTAAGTATTTAGGATGAGGGGGGTCTTTAGGAAAAATGTTAAACACAAATGCATGCATTGCGGTCTTGGCATAATGGTTGGGTTTGATTAGGATTGCCTTATGTGATGCTGGTGTACTAAAATTTAGTTTTGCTTGGGGGTCAAGCAAAAGTCAAGTGTGGGATATTTTGATATGTGCATACTTCGTCAAATATTTTGTCTAATATCTTAATAATTTTTGGCTATTTTGTCTCAAATATTTAACAAACGATACTTAATTATCTTAAAATTATAATTTCAGCCTAAAAGACGTGCTCGAGTTAAAACGGAAGTGGGACTAGTGATCGGAAGTTCGGGAATTAAAGTTAGAAGAAATTAAGCTAAAAAGGTGAAGAACTCGGCGAGTAGGTCCTCAACTCGACGAGTTGATGAGAAGATTCGTGAACCATCACGTGCCTTACCGCACACGGGATTTAAGTGATGGACTCGTCGAGTCGGTCTATGGACTCGACGAGTTGCCCCTGTTTTTAGAAAACTAAATAAAGGAAATTATTTCCCGAGACCAGAAGTTTTTTGGAGGATTAATTGCGACTAATTTGCGATTTGAAGTATTGTTGGAGCTCTGGAATTTGAGATTTCATCCTAGAGACCAATTTGGAAGAGATCGAAAGGCAAAACACATTCTCTTTTCTTAATCTATTGCTTACATTATGTTTTTTTCATTGGATTTTGTTTTTGAGATGTTAGTTGCTATAGATATGAGCTAAAAACTCATCACTTCTGTTTAGGGGAGATTAACTTGCAAATATGGTTTGATTTTATGGTATGGATTAATTGATTTGGTGAAATTGTTTTGTTAAGCTTGTTAAAGATCCTTATGTATTTACAATAATTGTTTTCTATTAATTATCAAGTCTATTAAGTTGCATGAACATCTTCTTAATTACTTGTTTCATATGATTTTTATGAAAACGATATTATATGCCTAGTATTAGAGAATATGAACCTAGGATTAACTAGAAAATAAGTAAGTTAATGTGTAAGCTTGTGTGATGAACAGCCATACAAGATGTTGATTGAATTGATAAATTTAATTAGCTAATATTACAAGTCTTACTTAACCCAAACCAAAATACTAGGAAACTTGTTGGTTTAATCAATTGACCACTGTTTGAATTAATTTGTTTTCTAAGGATTAGTAATAGTGAACATGAATCTAATCACATTAATCGGTAGCCAATGATAAATTAATCCATTGCACTTTCCATAAAATCAACCATAGGAACAAGTGAGTCGAACCTGAACAGAAGTCTCTTTCATTATTGAATCTAGTTACTTCTTATTTGCTTTACTTGTTAATTGTCTTAGTTTGAGTGTTAGTTAATTGCTTAAGTTTCTAGTCTTGCAAAACTAGAGAAAACCCTTCTTTTTATTACTTGTTTTTATTTAGATAATTCTAGTAGTTAGTTTAATTATTACCGTTCCCTGTGTTCGATACCCTGCTTGCTTGAACTATATTGCTAATCGATAGGTACACTGCCTTTCGTGTGTTTATTTGTGTTGAAGTAGTAGGATTAAAACTAGAACATTTTACACACATCATCATCCTTCAGACCAATGCTCCTTGCATTTTGAACGTGCTTAACCCTACTCAGACCCTTTGTGAGGGGATTTGCAGGATTCTCTTCAGATGATACCCTCTTCACGAGTAGGTGTCCTTCTTCTACTTTATGTATGATAAAGTGGTATTTTTCTCGATATGTCTAGATCTACCATGATCTCTTGGTTCCTTTGTCAAGGAAACCACTCCTTCTTTATTGCAAAAAATCTCCATTGGCTCCTTTATGGTTGGCACAACTCCAAGGTCTCCGATGAAGTTCTTCAACCATATAGCCTCCTTTGATGCTTCGCTTGCTGCAATGTACTCTGATTCATAGGTAGAATCAACCACCGTTTCCTACTTGGAACTTTTCCAAGTTACCGCTCCTCCATTAAGGGTAAACACCCATCCAGATTAAGAACGGAAGTTGTCTCTATCTGTCTGAAAGTAGGCGTCACTATACCCAGTAACTCTTAAGTCATCATTTCCACCAAGCACAAGGACCCAGTTCTTAGTTCTTCGCAAATACTTAAGAATATTTTTGACCGCTGTCCAATGAGCTCTACTTGGATTTCCCTGATATCGACTAACAATGCTCAAAGCAAAAGCCACGTCAGGCGATACATGTCATAGCATACATGATCGATCCTATGGCGGAAGCATATGGAACTCGACTCATTTCTTCTATCTCTGCATCAGTACTCGGACTATGAGTCTAGCTCAGTTTGGTATTACTCTAGATAGGAAAATCTCCTTTCTTGGAGTCTTCCATGCTAAAACTCTTTAGCACCTTATCCAACTACGTACTTTGATAAGTCCAATTAGAGTTTTACTCTTGTGTCTCAAAATCCTTATTCCCATAATATAAGCAGCCTCTCCCAGATGCTTTATAGCGAAACACTTTCCAAGCCAAGACTTAACCTCTTGCAAAGTTGGAATGTTGTTTCCTATAAGAAGTATGTCATCAACATAGAATACCAGGAAGGTGACTATACTCCCACTAGCTTTGACATATATACAAGATTCATCTTCGCTTCTAGAGAAGCCAAACTCTTTAACTTTCTTGTCAAAGAAAAGATTCCATCTGTGAGAAGCTTGTTTCAATCCATCAATTGATTTCTCAAGCTTACAAACTCTATTGGGGTACTTAGCATCCACAAAAACCTATGGCTGACTCATGGCTTTACATCCTCAGCCAACTTCTCATTAAGGAAAGCAGTTTTGACATCCATTTTCAAAATTTCATAGTCATGAAACGTAGCTATGTCCATCATTACCCTAATAGATTTAATCTTAGCTACTGGTGAGAAGGTCTCATCATAGTCAACCCCTGGGGTTTGAGTAAAGCCCTTCGCAACCAGTCGAGCTTTAAAAGTGTCTACCTTTCCATCCATGTCGGTCTTCTTGTTGAAGATCCATTTGCACCCAACTGTCGTACAACCTGGTACATTGTCAACCAAATTCCAAACTTGGTTGTCATACATGGACTTGATCTCGTTGTCCATTGCCTCTTTCCACTTGTTAGACTCAGGGCCCACCATGTATTCCTTGTAGTTAGAAGGCTCATCCAAATTTATCAGTGTATTATCACTGATAGACGTATCACCATCTGTAGTAATATGGAAACCATAAAACTTTGGTGCCATTCTAAATTTGCTGGAACGTTTAAGAGGTAACGACTCGTCAATAGGTTCAATCAAAATTTCTTCCTCGGGTTGAGTGCTAGTGTTAGAGGTTCCTTCATCGTTTGACTCTTGAATTTCTTCAAGATCAATAGTACTCCCACTGTCCTCTTTGCATATGAGCTCTCTCTCGCGAAAGACTCCCTTTCGTGCTACAAAGACCACGTTTTCACTAGGTCTGTAGAACAAATATCCAAAGGACTTTTGTGGGTAGCTGATGAAAACACATATCTCACTTTGAGGTTTAAGCTTGTCGTGAGTCTCTCGTCTAACGAAAGCTTCACAACCCCAAACCTTGATATGTGCCAATAAGGGAACCTTCCCTGTCCACATCTCGTGAGGTGTTTTGGTAACCTTCTTTGTTGGGACAAGATTAAGAATGTGGGAGAAAGTCTCTAAGGCATACCCCCAGAATGAGATTGGGAGTGAAGCTCAACTCATCATGGAACGAACCATGTCCAACAAGGTTCGATTACGCCTCTCAGCCACACCACTAAGTTGTGGTGTCCTAGGAGGTGTTAATTGTAAAACAATTCCACATTCCTTTAGGTAGTCATGGAACTCGATACTAAGATACTCACCACCTCTATCAGATCTGAGCATCTTTATCTTCCAATTGATTCTCGACTTCTTGTTTAAACTCTTTGAACTTTTCAAAGGTTTCTGACTTATGCTTGATTAAGTAGATATAGCCATATCTGCTATAATCATCAGTAAAAGTCACATAGAATCGATTTGCATCCCATGTGGTGGATCTGAAGGGCCCACACACATCTGTGTGTATGAGATCCAATAATCCTTCACCTCTCTCACAAGAACCCGTGAAACGTGATTTCGTCATCTTTCCAAGTAAACAATACTCGCATGTATCATCCAACCTTAATTTAAATGATTCCAACACTCCATCCTTTTGAAGTTGGGCAATGCGTTTCTTGTTGACATGTCCAAGACGAAAATGCCACAAGCATGCTTTGTCTAAACCATTAGAGTAAATCAATTTGCAAAACACTAATACATAATTTTTCTACAACGATCACAGTTTCATACACGCCATCACAAGGTAATGCTTCAAAATAAAATACACCATTTTTATAAGCATAAATAGAACCATTATCAATATTAAAAGAATATCTACAACCTTGTCTATATAAACCATGAAATGAAATGATGTTTCTCGTCATTTATGATGAATAGCAACAATTGTTTAAATCCAAACATAACCCACTACTAAGCACTAAATTATAAACACCAATCTTGGTAACATGTGACAATCTCCTATTGCCCATGATCAAGTTCATTCTCCTATGCTCCACATCCTTACTTCTTCTTAGCCCCTACAAGTCAGAACAAATGTGAAAACCACATCCTGTATCAAGGACCCAAGAATGAGAATATGATGAATTTTTGGATAAGATAGTGTAAATACTTGTCGAGGTTGGCTTCACTTTGCCATCCTTTATGTCTTGAAAGTATTTGGGGAAGCTTCGTTTCTAATGCCCCATATCATGGCAGTAAAAGCAAGTAGCCTCCTTAGGATCAGAGGCAGGAGGAGCATCAGATCTGGTCTTTCCTTTGGGTCTATTGCTTGAGGACACTGCTTGGGACTTTCCCTTCCAATTTTGTTTTGGAGGAGCTTTACTCTTCTTCCCCTTTCCTTTCCCAATAGCCAAGACAGGATCAGCAGCAGGAGTGGAGGAAACACTCTTTCCCTTCATCCCATTTTCAGCAGTTCTCAGCAAGTTTGATCCAATGTGGTCTCTTGGTTGTTCAAATGATAAGCCATGATGAACTGATCATAACAACTGGATAATGAGTGCAAGACTATGTCAATAGCCAATTCCTCATCGAAGTTCACATTGAGCTTCAGCAAGCGTTCCACATATCGTTGCATACGTTTCAAATGGCTCGTAACAGACTCTCCGTCCTTCATCTTGTTGGTAATGAGGGACTTTACTACCTCATATTTTTCTTGATGAGCTCGTTGATGGTACTTTTCCATCAAGTCCTTGTTCATCTCATATGGCCAGTAATCCTCATAGAACCTTTGTAGCTCAGGAGTCATAGTAGCCACCATGATGCATGCCACTCTGGTAGCATCATTGCAATGTCTCCTATACTCAACTAGTTGTTCAGGAGTAGCTTTTGTTTCATCAATCTCGACTATTTATTTTTCGAGCACATACTCCTTGTCCTCGAAGCGTAGATCCATCGTGATGTTTCGCATCCAATCATTATAATTGGTTCCATCAAAGGTGACTTTCGAGCAGATGCTCAAGAGTGAGAAGTTGTTGGAGGAGTTGTTGTTGGAGGAGGAACCAGAAGCATTGTTGGAAGTTGACATCTGAAAAAAAGGGCAAGTTTTGATTAGATAAAAATAATCCTTAATATAACACCCAAATGAAATATTAAGGCTAGGATCCAACTAAATAATTCACAAATCAAAAAAGCGATGTCGTAATCTAATTGTAAATTATTTAAAGGTAGGTAAATGACGATTTACCAATTTCACCACGAAAAAAGAAATTTGAACGAATTAGATTTTAAATGAAATTCCTAGATCTTTTGAGATTCATTGAACTATTCAATGGCATGTTTAATCTCGATTATGCTCTTCCATTTGTGGTTGGGATACCGAGGATCACAAACAAGATTTGAATAACCATGCAAATTAGCTTGGTACTCTCAATTTCATTTATCATTTAATCAATGTGCCGGTTAGCCACACACGCTCCATTAATCAATGATAATTTATGAGACACCCATTGCCACCCTTTATTAGTCCATATTAGTGTGCTGGTTAACCACACACGCTCCACTAACGACTTATATAAAGTGCAATGTGCAATTTCATGTATTAGCATCAAATTCACATTTTTCCTAAAGTAACTAAGATTGGGAATTTATTGAAAACATTTAGTTACTTTATTAATTTCATTATTCTTATTAATGAGAATTGATTGTCCTATCAAACCCGTTCGGCTAACGACCCTCCACTAATCAAGGAAGCGGTGGGTGATAGTGGACACCCATTCAACTACCATTTTATAGGCAGTTTCCTTATCCCCCCCCCCCTTATAGATCGACTTTGTGAATGAGGTGTACTAGCGGTTCGACTGACTTGTTGTATACATATAGTAAATATTAAACTTTTAATTTTACATATAGTATAAGGTGTATTTTAAACATTTTGAAATACTAGGCTTTTTAAATCTTTAAATTTCAAAAATATGGGAGGGATATTATAAAATTCTATAATTATCTAGTTAATCAAATAAGAAGATAATTACCAAATATAAAAATCCTACCCATAACCCTAATTTTCGAAATTATCATATATTGAGGAGGATGACAAGTTTTTCAATCCTTGCCATATTTTCGAAAAACCCTAGGTTTAGGAAACCCTAATTTTCGAATTTTGTAGGCCATGGAAAGGGTTAAAACCCTAACCCAAATTTCCAAAAACTAGGGTTAGGAAACCCTAATTTGCAAAAATTCTTAGTCCAAAGGGTTTATTTGCCATAAACCCTAATTGTCAAGTTCAACCAATTGCATCATATTCAATAGAAAACAAACCAGACTCTGATACCACCAGTGTTGCAAAACTCGGCCTACTTGGCCGATTACTCGGAATCGGCCCTCCACCGAGGCGAGTAATGTGAACTCGGCCAAAAAACTCGGATTCAGTCAAACTCGGTCAAAAATCGGTCAAACTCGGTCAAACTCGGGCCTACTCGGTCTTACTCGGGCCTACTCGATCAAACTCGGCCAACTCGGTCAAAATCGGTCAAACTCGGTCAAAGGGTCAAAATTGTCATAAAAAGAGAAAAAATCAAGAATTTCAAGATTAATATGTATAACGCACTTAATGATTTATTATTTAACACACACATGTGATTATTAATACATATATATCTTAAATTTTCAATAATTATTCACGTAGTGAGACAATTGTGTGTATTTCAGTTTCTATGTATTCACATGTATCTAATTTTGGTTATATATTTCAATCAAATTATGATTTTAGCTTATGATTTTGGCATATATAATTTTCCAAAAAATATTTCTACATGAATTACCGAATCCGAGTACTCTTCGAGTACTCCCAAGTACTCGCTACTCCCCAGTCGGACGAGCAGGTACCGAGTAGCGAGTTCTACAACCTTGGATACCACTGATGGGTTTTGAGCATAACAAACAATCCATGTGTGTGCATGCAACCCTAATTCTTGGATATATGTTTTCTCTAATTGAACATGCAAGTATTTAATACAAAAGGAAAAACCCTAGGAGGCATCTAGTAATTTCGAAATTCATAACGAGAAATAGTAAACTAACCTTTGAATGTTATATAGTAATAACAAACAATTCATTGTTGTCGTAGATGCTTGAGAACTAGTGTCACAAGTGTAACACCTCTAATGGCTCACAAACACACTTAGCAAGAGGATGATATATGAGAGAGAAGGATGAAGCTTCAAATTTTGGTTATTCTTCTTAGGGTTGGAGTGGCTGAAATCAAGAGGGGTTGTAGTTTCTTATATAGCTGAGGTTGCTTAGAGCCAAAGCTAGTGTTTGCTGGAGGAAACCTTAATTCCTTAGCTTAGGGCCTAAGCAGCCCATGGACTCCCCATCCAAGGATTTGGACAAAAGTTCTAGGGCCTCCCCAGAATTTTTCGTCCCACCCTTCTAGGGTGGTCCAAGAGCCTAAATCCAAAACTATCAATAAATTGGTAAATAGCCCTTGCACTTTTAATTAATTCATTTAATTCCAAAATTAATTCCAAATTAATTTCTGTTTAAATATTAATTAAATAATATGATTTCTAATTAATATATTATTTCCATAATATATTAATAAATAATTCATTATAATTTATTAATCAAATAATAAATTCTTCCTATTTCTCAATAGGTCATCCTGTCTAGTTGCTAGTATGAAGGCAACCCAAAAGGACTGTGATACTATCAATTCAAGTGCATACCAATTATAGTTATGGGCTTAGACACCTAATCCAACAGAAACAATATTTCTTCATGAAACTATGTTCTTAAATGATGAAAAAGTAGTACTGTCTCGATACAACTCACAAGAAAATGATGTGTGGTACCTTGACAACGGGGCAAGTAATCATATGACGGGAAATCGTTCATTCTTTTCCGAGCTCGATGAAGGAATAATTTGGCGGGTAAAATTTGGAGATAACTCTTATGTGAAGATTAAAGGAAAAGGTGTAATTCTCTTTCAAGGAAGTCGGGGAAACAACGATTGATGGCGGAGAGCTATTACATACCAGATCTCAAGACTAACAGCATTAGCCTTGGACAAGCAACAGAAGTCGGATGCAAAATTCGGATGAAAAATAATTATCTAATGATGCACGATGAAAACAATTGCTTGCTTATGAAGGTTCAAATAACTCCAAATCGTCTCTACAAAATAAAATTGACAATTGGAATTCCTATTTGTCTTCACTCAAATCTAAGAGAGAATACGTGGAGATGGCATGCAAGACTTAGGCACAATAATTTCGAGTCAATGAAATTAATGTCAAAGAAAGGTCTAGTCAAAGGGTTACCACATTTTAATCATGAGAATCAATTATGTGAATCTTGCTTAGTGTGAAAGCAAACTAGGAAATCGTTCCCCACCATGACAAAGTAGAAAGCAAATCATCCATTAGATCAAGTACATGGTGATCTATATAGACCAATTACTCCAACTACCATAGAAGGAAACAAGTACATTTTCATATTAATTGATGATTTCTCATG
Source organism: Lactuca virosa (assembly GCF_052849685.1). NCBI lineage: Eukaryota > Viridiplantae > Streptophyta > Magnoliopsida > Asterales > Asteraceae > Lactuca > Lactuca virosa. The sequence goes on along the minus strand of NC_136428.1, from coordinate 212,338,978 downwards.
ATACATGTGGATTTATGTAATGAAAGAAAAGAGTGAAGCGTTTGCATACTTCAAAAAATTCAAAGCTTTGGTGGAGAATGAAACGAGAAAGTCTTTGAAGATTTTTAGAAGTGATCGAGGTGGAGAATTTACATCACTCGAATTTCACAATTTATTTGTCACGGGTACAAGTTTGAGCATGATTAAAAGATTTCAAGATGGAAATGTCAAAGAATTTCGAGATGTAGGATCTTGGAAGATTAACTTAATACCTTGGCATTGAAGTTAAACAAGAAGAATCAGGGATTAGTATAAACCAAGAAGCGTATGTTCGACGCATTCTAAGAGAAACCGGGTTACATGATTGCAATATGACTCACATTCCAATTGAACCGGGAAATAAATTGTCAAAGGCCGAAGATGAACCCGAAATCGACCCAACAGAATATCGAAAGGTGGTAGGATGCCTTAGATATCTCTTGCAAACAAGACTTGATATGTCATATGCAGTTGGAGTCGTTAACTGATACATGCAAAGTCCAAGAGAATCACATGTCGGTGCAATCAAACATATCCTAAGGTACTTACGAGGAACAACGGGATACGGAATCAAGTACGAGAGGATGGGACAAAACCGACTCATTGGCTATAGTGATAGTAGTCACAATGTTGACCCGGATGACGGAAAAAGCACAACCGGTCGCATTTTTTACTACGGGTCATCTCCAATAACATGGTGTTCGCAAAAGCAAGATAACATTGCTTTATCATCTTGCGAGGCGGAGTTCATGGCAGCCACAGCAACCGAATGTCAAGCAATATGGCTTCAAGATTTGCTCAGAGAAATCATGAACAAAGCGCAAGAGAAAGTGGTTCTAAGAGTTGATAACAAGTCGGCTATCGAACTAACGAATAATCTCGTTTTCCATGGAAGGAGTAAACACATTCACACGAGGTTTCACTTCATTCGTAATTGTGTTGAAAACGAACAAGTGGAGGTGGAGTTCATTCCCGGTGAAAAACAAAATGCGGACATTCTTACTAAACCACTAGCTCGAACAAAGTTCAAGGAAATGCGGAGCTTGATCGGGGTCGAAGAAGTCTCTAGAAGGACTTAGAGATTTGGGGGTGATTGTTGAAATCCTAAGTCAAGTAGGACTTGGAGAGCAAGTAATAACGGGACTTGAGCAAATCGGTTTTAGAGTCCTAATACAGTTCTAATTACAAGTCGGTAGATTAGAATATATATATATATATATATATATATATATATATATATATATATATATATATATATATATATACATCTTGAGATTGTATTAGGACTCTAAAACCGACTTTCTAAAGTCTCGTGATTACTTGGTCTCCAAGTCCTACTTGACTTAGGATTCCAACAACCTTAACAGTGTGTAATGTCGGATATATCCACTTGCCTAAAAGAGTCGTCGGAAGCAGCTGTACAGAGAAGGAGAAAAAAGAAGAGTATTTTCATTCATGTGTTGAATGAGACCGTGGAGGTCTTATTTTATAGTTGAAGATGTAACTGCAACAAATCAATTTGTGATACGGAATTGATTGAGGCATTAAATGCCCATAAATGTCATTAAATACGTAATTAATGCATAAGTTACAAAATTATATATATACACACACACACAAGTAGGTTAATACAAAAACATAAATATAATTTGCGAAAATGCGAAAACAGATTTTATCTTATAAAAATCAAACACATGTACTTTAGAAATTAAATTTATTAGCAATAAATTAAAGATAATAAGTTTACATAGGAGGGTGTTATAGTAATATAGATTTAAAAGTGGTTTTAACAACTGTTTTTTTTTTCTTTTTTTTTTTAACCTTACCCACTTTTAAATTCAAGTTTTCATAATAAAAAAGTCAAAAAACATGTTTTGCTAATAATATGAAGCAATTTCTCATGTATCATCAAATATCATCATGTTGTTCAAAATTTTGATGGATTCTTATCCAAAATATAAGGTTGAGGTGGCACAATCTGATAAGCTTTTTTTGTTTTCGCATTTTTGCAAATTATTTGCATTATATATATATATATATATATATATATATATATATATATATATATATATATATATATATATATATATATATATATATAGAGAGAGAGAGAGAGAGAGAGAGAGAGAGAGATAGGTTCAAATGTTTCTAGCAACTATTGTGTGCATGAATGCACCAATAGGAATTTAGGAATTAATTAATTAATTAAAAATTGTAATAAGGGTAATTATGTAACTTTAGCATGATAATTAAAATAAAATCCCTTAATTAAGGGAAATTACCATAAAAATCTCTTTAACCAACTATTTAACCCTAGCCTCTTATGCCGCCATAGACGATCATCTTCAACTTCGATCACACAAAAATATCGACACCAGGTAAGTTTGAGGAGGCCATTTGAGCAACCAAACCAGAAACTTCTAGCTCCATTTCAGAAGTCCTTCTTCGCAAATCGTACCTACCCCTTCCAGTCTTCGTCTTTATTACAGTAACAACCATGAGAGGCGGATTCGTGTGTTATTCTCGGCGGCTCCATCTCCAATCGAAGCTAGCTTTTATCTCCAATCAAAGACCTGCATCGATTGGGAATCTTGTTGCTAAAGATAACTTGGTAGAAATTGATGGTGAAGGAGATGATGGAGAAAAAGAGCTTCATGAGCTTTTGTTGCCTAACGTCAATGATCTCCCCCTCTCTCCTCCTTCTGCAATTGAATTCAATTTCGTCACTTACTTCGCTCCTGGTATGTAATTTCACCAACCAGTGCCTTTAATTTCTTTAATTTGATTCACGGTTCGTTCTCCTTCAGCCTTAGAAGTAACAACCTATGATTCTACAGAGTATAATCTAGTTTTATTTTCATATTCGAATTCAAGAGAAACTTTTTGATACATATAATTATTACTATTAAATTTGAAGTTAAAAGTTAGCTAATTAATCTGAATGCTCAAATGTGTGTAAATTTGTAAGTTTTTACTATAAAATGCCAAATGTAGGTCAAGTTACTATTAGTATTATCCCTTTTCTAACATTGTTTTGGTTACATTCTTGTGTTTTTATAGATTTTATGAAGCTGGAGCATGATCAATATATATATCGCCATGCAAATGGGTATGAATCTTCAAAATAGATTATAAGATTTGAAGTATTGATTCATAAACTACAACCAACTGAAAGTTCTTTATACTTTATAACATTGACAGTTCCCCTTTCTTGTTTTCTGAATAAAGGTTATGTGTTATTGGATTAGCTTCTGGTCATGTGGCCTTTAAGGATGAAGGAGGAGTCACTTCTGTGGATTTCAATGTTGGAAAATCCAACAGAAGTGAGATCAAGGTCACAGGGAAGTGCAAAAGGGTACATCCATCATTCAACCTTTTCTTAAATTTACTATTCTGGTTTCTTTTTCCAGAATGCACAACATTTCGAGTCTAATACAGCCTTATGTAAAGTATGCACCAACAATGGGTTCTTTTGTTCGTAGGGTATATTCTTGATAATACAAATTCTTTAAGAATATTCAAAACCATTCTGCAAGAATAGTTTATTCTGTAAGAATATTATTGTTGTATTCTGATAGAATTGTAGTTAATTAGTTATATGTTTAATGTGCGGTTGTTACAAGTGTATCACTACAAAATATTTGGCAATGAATTTGTGATAGAAATGGCTTGAAGAATAGCTTGAAGACTTTATGGGAAAGAATCCTTGTATAAAATCATTCTCATGCAATACAATTCTGACAGAATGCCAATCTCACAAAATATCAATCTCATAAAATGCTAGCATATTTTGAAGTGGCTTAGAGGTCAAACATACACAAGACATCTAGAAACGAAACAAGAAAGTGAATGAGGATTCTTTCAAGAATGCCGATATTTTTTTGCAAGAGATTTCAAAAATGAATGTAGTTTATGTTCATAGTTGTATTCTTTAAGAATGAATGTAATTACTTATTCTCAGGCCCGGCCCAATACATGGGCGAGTTGGGCTTAGGCCCAGGGCATCAAACTAAGGGGGCATAAATTAAGTCCATTGAGTTATTGTATGTATATTATCTTTGGCCCAAAAATTTAGTCCGAGAAGCCAAGAAGGCAGTCACGTCTTGCAAGAGCGGGACTTCTTGAACGCCAAATAAGTGAAATTGAAGAACCTTGAGAATTGGAATCGCCAAATCGGGAATCGCCCCAAGAAAAACGTTAAAGATTGAGAGATCGAGAAGCCCTCTACATCCGATTTCTACTCATTATTCTCATTCTATATCTCTCTAAACTTGTGTTGCACTTAATCCATCATCCAAAATTCTCAATAATCTCATAGTAATGCGATTTCAGATTTGCAAGTTGGAGTTCGATCTATGATTGTTTGATTTTCTTAACCAGTTAAGTGTTAACCTGAAGCAAAACTGGCAACGAAAGTGGAAATCCAAAAAGGTATTATTGGATTTTTTGACCTGATTTCTCTTGAACTGATTTCGATGAGTTTTATTTTTCTTAGTCTTTTTCTAATTTGTTTCTAAGCCTGTTGCCATCAATCTTCACCTCTTAATCTGTTTTTGTGGACCTTGGTTTGTGTTGTGTAAGGAGTTTGATTTTTACCTATTTGATTTCATTTATAGTAGATATCTCGATTTCTGATTTCTTTTCAACTGATTTGGTTCGGTTTGATTTGTATTAATATGATTTTAATTTCTCTTATGCCTGCAGCTAGGGTCTGATTTCTGACTTTTGTGGTTTTTTTCAGGAGTGTGGTTTGTATATGTTGGAGTTTGATTACAGTAGAATAAACCTGGGAGTTTGATCAACTTTAAAGGTTCGATTTCTCATTTGTTTGTGTTCGAAATTTGTTGGTTTATGTTTGATTAGTGAGATATGCTTCAGGTAAGACTTTGACTTTCTGAGGTTTGCTTTAGTTACAATTTCTATTGATTTTGATTTTACTTTCTGTTTGAGCTTGAAATCTGCTTCCATGAATCTATCTTTTATTAATATGATTTTTGTGGTTTGTTTTAGGAGTTGGATTTTTTATTTTTGCATGTTGGAGTTTGATTACCCAAAAAAAGTGTCTTTCTCCTTTGCTTGAGCTTGGATTTCTCCCCTGTTTAAGCTCGAAATCTTGTATCTGATATTTGTGGTTTGTTTCAGGTAAATTTCTTACTACTGTGGTTTGCTTCTGCTATAAATTTCTAAAGTTCATTTCTTAACTTTTTTGTTCTTGTTTCTCGTTTCTGTGATGTGAATCAAGAGGCTGATTAAACTTCTGATTTTTGTATTTGGTTTTTTGTTGGATGCTTCCAAATTAGTTATTTTAGTTGATGATGAACTAAAAAACATTGTTTAAATCTTGTGTCCAATTTTACAAATGGTTAAGAATATGATTTTGAATGAATTGGTTTATTTATTGAATTACAAATTTTGCCACAAAACATACAAAGGTGAAAGTCCTTTGACATATATTTAATAAATGGAGTATGCAAGAAAAATAGATCAGTTCCTCAATGTGTTGGTCGCATATAAGATATATTTGATGGTGTTGTTTTAGGTGATTTTTGTAGGTTTTTGTATGTATTCTTTGTTTGATTATAAAATTTATTGCACTTTTGATTTTTCATTTTTTTTATATATAAGGGCATAAAATTCGTAACTCGCCCCGGGTAGTAAAAAACAATGGACCGGCCCTGCTTATTCTAAACTATTAAACTTCGTCTTATATAGAATTTGTATTCATTAAAAATTATTGGTCTTGATAATACGTGTTTATAATATTATGTTCATAGTTGTATACCATTCTGACAGAATTACAGAATATTATTCTAACAAAATAACATTCTGATAGAATAAAATCGGTTTATGTTTACAAATTACGTTTGAAATTGAATTAATTTGAAAAAAAATCAGATTTTTTAAATCAAAATCATTAATTAACCCATAAATCTCGATTTTTCTTTTTTTAAATTTGTCTCAATTGACTAAAATGCCCTTATGCTGAAATTTGTGTGATTATATGGTACATGTTACCCTATTGTACTATCATAGATCCTCAGATCATGACCTTTGATTCTATTCCATCCGATGGTCCAGATCTGTGCATTCTGGCACACAATAATTAGTAGAAACAAAATAACCTAAGCATATATATATATATATATATATATATATATATATATATATATATATATATATATATATATATATATATATATATATATATATATATTCGTGGGTCAGAAAATCCCACTCCTGAACCTCCACAAGTGACGAGTATCTCCTAGCTTGTCTTCCTTTTCTTTAACTTTAGATGTCAATGACGACGCAACTTAGACCTTTACGGGCGAAAAAAACGAAATTGAAAAGAAAAAAAAAATCATCAAATAGCATCAACAATTAGCACCACTAAAGAAAGGAAAAAACAAATTAAGAACAGCTAAAGAAGGATTTGTGCAGTAGCAACATTTTTTGGATATTCAAGGTAAAAATATAATAAAAAAAGAAATCGGAAAACAAGATAAGATGTGAACTCAATACTTGATCCAAACATTCAACATATGTTCAGGCTAACAAGCATGAATTTTAGCAAAAAATAAAAAAAGCAAAAATACCAACAAACTTCTACATCTTTATCTTTTGGACAATATTTTATAACATTGGAGGATCTAGATCATATACAGGTTAATTGTGTGTTTTACTGAGATATTTATATTTGCATTGTAAGATATATCAGTTATAAGTTTTTATAATATATGTTAGCACATTACTTTTTTCAAAAGTTATTCAAAATCCCAAATAAATTCGAAACATAAAGATTAAATTTTATTTATGTTTAGTTAATATCAATTTAATATAATATGATATTACAACTAATAACTATTACATCTAAAATATAATTATTAGAAATGTATAAATATAATATTTAAACGAATCATATTCAACATACAACTTCCATGAGTCATCATCTCTCTCATTCGAGTATATAACTCCAACAATAATAATATAGAATCACATCAACTAAATCTAAAATCTAAAATCTACAAAAATGATCTACTTCAAATGATATCATATGATATAAATTAGCCATTTAACCGAGTCGTTTCCTTCTCGTTTAAACCATTGTTCGGACTACTATGAGATGCAACCCGCAAGCCTACACTTTCCTGAAACACATTACCAAAATGTGAACAAATCTTTTCCAAATATACCCTTTTAGAAAATAAAATTTGAACAATTATAAATTTTCAAATATTGTTATATCTACTAATAAAATGACATACATTGATGAGTGATTCCCCTTGGGACTCAAGCATGTGTACTACATGCCCTATTTTTGGCCTCTTTTCGGAATTTTGATCAACACAACGTAAAGCCACCGCCAAAGTCCGTTTTAGGACACGTAAAGAGGGCGTTTCGGTCATTTTAGGATCCAAAACTTTTTCGGGGCACCTCTCGTTGACCATTTTCTTGACCCACTCAACCAAGTGTACCTGAGAATATGATTTAATCTGGTAAACTATAAACAACGCTATAAACTATAAAAAAATAAGAGAAAAGATTTTTTCCCATTAAGTCCTAATTTTCTTTATTACTCCTTATTGTATTAAAGTAAAAAATAAACAATACAGTTTGAATGAGACTAAATGCCCATTTTACCCTTCCATTCTAAAAATAAATTTCACAATATTCATTGAGAGGAAAAAGAGGAAACGAAATAAGTACAGGGTTAGCTCGTTAAGTCATTATATCCAGATTAAGTAAAAAAAACAACAATGTATAGTCGTTTGATTAAGTGCTTAATCGATTAAGCTCGTTTTATAAAAAAGAAACAACATTTTCTTATGAGTAATGGAAAACAAACCTCTTCTTGTGGTCGTTTATATTCAACAGGATATCTCGCCGAAATCAACTCCATGAACAAAATCCCAAAACCATAAACATCACTTTTCTCATTCACCATTCCTGTACTCGCATATTCTGGCGCAACATATCTACAAAAACAAAAAATAAACAATAATATCATATCATTGTTACTGTGTGTATGTGTGTGTATACACGTGTGAGAAAAAAGAAAGATTTCGAACCCTAATGTGCCCATGACACGTGTGGTAATGTAGCTCCTATCTGCACCAAGAAGCTTCGCTAATCCAAAATCTGAAACCTTCGGATTCCATGATTTATCAAGTAAGATGTTACTTGATTTTATATCGCGATGAACTACCTTCGGTTCTAGCCCCTCATGAAGATAAGTTAACCTATAATCAAGAAAGATGATGTGATTGAAGTGTATGAAAGAAGAGATTTGTAGGGGAAATGGGTTATTACGCTTTTGCTGTTCCGATTATGATTTTCATACGAATTTCCCAAGTGAGAGGACTGCAAGATCCCACATCGCCATGAATCCATTGCTCTAAGTTCCCGTTATTTACATACTCGTAAACAAGAATCCTGTGATTCCCAATCGAGAATTGAATTAAAATCAATGAAGAATTTAAAATTAAGCAAAAGGGTTAAAGGAAACGAGTACCTATGTGCCCCTTCTGCGCAATAACCTAATAATCTCAACAAATTTTTATGCCTAACTCTACCAATTGCTTCAACTTCAACTTCGAATTCCTTCTCAGCTTGTCCTCTAGATGTAAAACATCATAAAATCGATAGGTGTGAAATGAGAGGATGAAAGATTATGAATTGAGTTGGAGGAAGAAATTAGAAAATCACCGATTATTGAGCAAATTCTTGATAGCGATTTGAGATTTATCAGCAAGAACACCATGGTAAACAATGCCGTAACCACCTTGACCAATCACATTCTCAGCTGCAAATCCATCAGTAGCTGATTCAAGCTCTCTCAGTGTATACCAATGCCCCCATCCCAAATGCGAAACCTCCGGACCTACAGACGCCGGATGTTCGCCGGTAACCGGCGACACAGCCCCAAATCTCTCGGGGTACAAAACCCTATGTGGGTGTCCCTTCCCCATTTCGATTTGAATCCTGGGGTGCGCTGTATGTCCGTAATCTTCGTCTTGTTTTAATAGCAATGCTTGTTTTTCTATACCGGATAACCTTTGGGTTTCCTGAAAGGGGTTTACGGGTGGAATTGAATTTGGATCGGAGGTGATTTTTTGGGGGTTTATTGGGATTGCTTTGGTTTTGGATCTGTTGGTGAACCAGAGGGATAGGAGGAAGAGAAGAAGGACGACGGCGGTGCCGGCGGAGACACCGAGTACGATCCATAAGTGAAGTCCGAAGATTGAGGTTTGTTTGGAGAGCTGATCGGACATGAATTTGGAGATTTAGGAAGTCTGAAAGAGTGAAAATGGCGGATGACATTATTTATATGTGAATATGAACCCAGAGGTTTTGATCGATGGCGAAGGGTTTGATGCGTAAAAGGAAGTCGAATAAGTTCATCGGAAGCTTCCAAATGATCGTTATGGACCCATTTGCCAATTTTTTTTTTTTTTACTGTTTTAAAAGATTTTTTTTAGTAAGTTACAGAAATGGTCCCTAATGTTTGCTCAGAATTACAGGTTTGGTCTACTCTTTGAATATTTTGGGTATGGGCAAGGGAATGCCTTTCTTTGTCTTCTTCATAGTTTGGGTAAAATCTCTTCGGCTTAAAGTTTTAAAAATTCTTAGGATCCATTACTAGAACTCTGATTAATATCCACACTACACTCATGTCTCATGTTCAAGTATTAATAATGCAAGAAGAGATTCACGTTGAGAGAGTTGTAACTTATGCAGTAAAGGTAGTACCTTGGGGGTGGGGTGGGTGAGGTGGGCTCTTTATATTTTTATATGTAAATAAAAATAATAAATGAGTTAAGAAAAAAAAATAAGAAATTAGAAAAGACAAGATAGTCATTTTACATTGATCATGGATCAAAACTGCAAGATTTGAAAACTACATGGATACAACGTATCAACTTTTTAAAAAATCAGACCATGTGATTTTGACTAGGTTGGACAATGTACCAATCTTGCACATTGCGGTTAGGACAAGAAATCGTACCCGGGAATATCACACCTTGGGTGTTGTTTAGGTGAATTGAAAGGTGATAAGTTTCTGAGTTTTGAATAATTAAATGAGAGTGAGGGAAATAAGGTGTCTTTGACTGTGTCACAGAAAAAATGAAATGTAAAATGTAGGTACATCTTTGGGTCTAAATCACAAAGATTATTATAATTTATTCGGATTTTTATTATCTTAAAAATCAATTTAAAAGATATTGGATTATTAATTTCTTTTAAATAATTTTTTTATTTCTCTTTAATGGATTAATTCTTTTTATTGGATTACTATATATTAAAAAATATTATTTATAAATATATAATATCTATATATTAATAAATATTACTTTATTGGATTATTAATTTCTTTTAGTTAATTTTTTTAATTCACTTTTATTGGATTAATTCTTTTTTTTTTTGGACAACACCACCATCATCCTAATATGTTTTTAAAAAAATTCATCAATCTCACCACTATCAGACATAAACCGGGTCAAGAATCACATGTTGAGTTATATAAAAAAATTGCTAGAAAGAATAACACGTAACATCAACTTAAAAAAAATTACTTAATCGACATTCTATTTGGATTTTTATATGATTATTGTGTAATTTTGATTTTGTATGACGATTTGTATGTTTTTATAATTATTTAGCAACGTCATCCATCACAGTATAGAACATCAGGGTAATATTGTCATTTTTCATCATTTAGCACAGTCAATTAGATGTATAATCAAACAACATGGTTTCTTTCCCAATCAGAATACTTTCTCATACAGCACTTTCCCAGACAGCATTTTCCCGGACAGAAACTATCAAACGGGACATAAGGCTATGTTTGGTGTACTAGCTGAAAAGCTAATTGTTAAATAAAAAGATAGTTGATAGTTGAAAAGCTAGCTGATAAAAAATAACGTTTGGTAAAACTAGCTGAAAAACTAGCTAAGATATATAAAATTACATAAAAGGACATGTAGGAGTATGTGTTTCTATAATTAATTAAGGGGTGTATTTGGAAAATTTTAAAAAAGCTCCTAAAAAACTAGTCTAAGTAGCTTTTCAAAAAGCTAGCTTATAAGCTACTTTTTGACTTACCAAACACGACAATATAAAAAAAAACTCGAAAAATAAGCTACCTGTGGCGCGTCAAACACAACCTAAAACCTTTCAAAAATCTTATTTTTAGAGTTTATTGACAAAATAGATTTTATTAACAAGATATTAGTGTAGTTGGTGTATTAAAAGGAATCAAAAATAGTAAAAATGACAGGTTTTTCTGTCAAAGCTTATTTTACGGAAATAACTTTTATGATGGAGAATCTATAAATAGTTAATCATTTATATAGTTAGTTATTTTTTATCACATTCGTCTTCCACTGACTTCATTTAGAAAAAACTATATTTAAATTTCATCTCCGATACAAAATCATTTTTAACAATCATATATTTATCTCCGTATTTTTAAAATATTTTATAAAGTCCCATCTCATCTAATGTGTTGTTTTTTAACACACGTCGTGTTAGATATTGATCATGCATGTACTTTAAATAAATATAAGACATTTAAAAAAAGTTCAATTTTATTTTGTATATTTAACGAGTGAGTTTAATCAGTCAAATACAACAAGGTTTTAAAATTAAAATATAATTAAGGAGGTCAAACGAAAATATACTTAGACGAGGGGGTAACATGTCATAACACCATAAAGACTTAAGGGGGTTAAATGAAAAATACGTGGTTAAAGAAAATACCAAACAAAGTTTTACACTCCAATGAATCTCAATAAAGACGCTTTAAGTTTCAATCACTTAATCTGTTGTGTACATATGATTTCATTTTAAACCCTAATTGTATCTACATATTAAAAGTTTATTATTTTTTAACAACCTAATCTATTTCATTAGATACTCAAGTTAAAAATGAAATACATATTATATAGAAAAGTATATCATCAATGAAAAGTAATATTCATTTGAAAAATATAAACATATATTAGAAAAATAACAAACTAGATGAGTGGTTTTCATACATGATATGACAAAAACAATAAGTATTACAAAATTATTATTTAGTAACAATATTTTTTTAATATTTTATATTTGTTTCGTTTGAATGATTTTGAAGTACAAACGATCAACAAATAGACTATTTTGACAAAAATCCAGCTCAAATGGGGTCAATGTACATCATAGCTGAACAGAAGATAGGTCCCAAGAGTCCCAACATGTTACATATGTTTTCTCCATTTAAATTGTTGTTTACATGTTTTCATATGTTATATTAAAAAATGATGTTATCGATATACACAAAAATAAAACCATGACGTTTGCAAACTTATTTGGCTTACGTAAAAATATTCATATACAATTGCATATATCTAATGAAAACACTTTGAGATATAAGACCAAAAGTCATCTTCTTATAATACTATATAAATAAAATCTCTTATCACAGATTATAATATAAGCACAAACACATTAAAACATATATTACATCAAATAAAAAAATTCCAACTTATTATGCAAAGCCATGGTGGGCCCTACTGTAACTCCCCAACAGGTGCCTCGTTTAGCCATAGGAAATGAATAAAATCGTACAACTTTGCCGTTACACTAACCTGAAAAAAATAAATTAAAATAGAAAATAAAAAAATCATGCATTTTTAATTTAGTTTTTTTTTTTTTTTTTTGAGTTTATTGTAAGTTTTCCAAATATATATTTAATTGCATAACATCACAAGTTTTCTAAATATTTTTTTATGTTATTTTATATTTTTCATCTAGCTTGTCAGCTAATTTTACAAAATGTTGTTACTTTATCAGCTGCCAACTATCAACTAGTCAGTCAAACACAACCTAAACATTAACATGTTTTCCATAAGTCTAACACTGTTTTATTTTTATAAAAAAAAAATTATATATTTTTTTGTTGATGACATGGCGCTGATGTGGCGGGTTTAGGAGAATACCTTGTAAGGTGTTGGATTGAGTCTTCTCATGTGATCGGGTCGCATTTGCTCCAATTGCTTCCCAACACGTTCCCTATTTTGCTCAAGTGTCGGCAATTCTTCTCTTTTTTTGTCTTCATATAAATAAAAAATATATATATTTTTTTAAGCCATGTTAAAATCGAGTATATGAAGTGCATTTTTTACAAAAAAAAAAAAAAAAATAAATATTGGGAAATAAAAAATTGTTACTTGTAGTTCCGGGCCAATAACACTTAAGAAGCTCCTCAACACGTTGTGGGACCACATAAGCTCTTTTTGATTCATTAAACGGGTGGCGACATAAAATTCTTTCTCCTACCTATAATTAATTAAATAAAAGAAAAATCATTAAACACTTTTAAAGGAATTTATAAATATTGTTAAAAAAAAAAAAAAAAAACGTAAATATTTACCTTTGGAGGTGGTTCGTTTTCGCCTGACATTATGTCTAAAAGGGCGTAACCTTCCTTTCCATATAATCTAAAAGATCGTTTTTTACATGGAATAGAGACCTATAAATAAATTTATTAATTTAATATCAGAATATTATCCAAAAAGAATTAATTAAAAAGAAATTTTCAATTTTCAATTTTCAAAACCTTTGAGACATCTTCTGAGAGCTTAATACGTGGCTGATTATTTATCTCAACAAGCTTAAAAACACAACCTAATGCAGCTTGAGCATAACACGTCACCAAATAGGTCCCAATTCCAAACGCATCCACCTCATGACCCTGAAAAAAAAAATTAATTTTAATTCTTTTTTAAGTTGAATGGAATGGAATGACTGATTCCGATGGAAAGACCGATTCCATTCCGATCCTTCTCTGATTCCGACATACCAAACACTACTTAAGAATTTAAAATATATAAAAAGCTTTGCCTGTTTGTTTAAAGCATCCAAAGTTTCTTCATTGAGGTCATTGCTAGCTGTGATTCCGGTCTTTCCAAACCCCGGAATTACAAATTCCGTTTCAATTGTTTGAAAGAATTTTCTTGTCTCACATGAAAGATAAGCAAGATCACCGGAATCCAACCGAATACCCCTTGCTTTATACCTATACAAATAAACACATCAATTAACATATTAATTATTATTATCATTTAACCTTTTGTATCATAAAATACAAAAAGACAAAAATACCCCAGATCATTTAGTGCTAGAGCCACTGCACAGAAGTTAGGAACACCACTCTTCATCACCTAGAAAAAGACAATAATACCCCAGATTATAATTAGTAATGTAAGCAAAAAATAATAAAAAAAACAATAATAATAATAACTTACATCATATGTGTCTACAAGAGCTAGAAAGTTATCAGGAAAGGCCAAAGCATATGAAATAAAAGCAGCTAATTCACTCTGATTAGTTTCACCAAAAACACCCTTCAATATACTTAGCCTCTGAAAACAAATATAAAAAATAGAGTTATTAAAAATATAACATATAATTATATAAATAATGAAAAATGAAAATTTCTTACTTTTATTTTGCTTAACCATGTCTGAGAAGCACCAACAAAATCCTCACATACTTGAGATCCATCATGACTTTTTAGAGACTTATCTATAATCTCATCAGTTCCCTACATTATAAAATTAATTAAAGAAACTAATAATTAAAAAAAATAAAAAAGTAAAAGTTATTTATAATACTTAATACTAACCATGAATGAGCTAACAAAAGCATGGGAATGTGTTCCACGAAGTGGTATTCCAAATATTTTTCCAGCTGCACAATTGCTAATATTTCACAATAAAAAAAAATATATATATATATAAGCTACAATGCTACATTGTTATTTGTTATATATTAATATATATAAACAATTTGAATATAATTAATATGGTCAACAGGATTAAATGATTAATCACCTTGTTGCATCAAATCCTCCCATGTAGCAATATCTTGATGCCCCTATACCACCATCTGGGCCCTAAGAAACAAGAACTTCTGTTAAACAAAAAGAGGGGTAAAATGGTCATTTACTGATATTATAACAATAACCTGTGCCCTTCGTAGTCCAAATTCAAGAAGAAGTTTGGATTTTCCAGCAACAAAACGATGTCTTGCAGCATTTGTGGTGACTAATGAGGCATAATTTATAAGATTCACATAAGGAGTTTCCAACAATTGAACAACCTGTAAGAAAACAGAATATAAATAAATGGATTTCAATTCATATTCTTGTCAAAAACTATCTTGTGGGGTAAATTGGTAAATAGTAAAATAGTTTGGTTGACTGATTGACTCACAGCCACTGGGCCTTCAACTCTCATCAGGGGTATTTTGGGAAAGACAACTGACCCTTCTGCAATTGCATACACTTCAACATCTGAACAATCAATTCCTTCAAGGTAATCAAAGAAGGCATCCTGATATCAACAGAAGAAAATTGACATCAATGAACAAATCTTTAAACTTGATTATGTTTTTATGAGGATCAAGTAAATCTGAATTGAAGCTTTACCTCACATGTAGGAGATAAACTTTCTCGAACAAAAGCAATCTCTTCCTTTGATAATTTAAAATTAGCAATGAATCTTATGCACTCTTCTAAACCAGCAAAAACTGTGTACTCACCACCAAAGGGATTTTTCCGAAAATATAAGTCAAACCTGAAACAAATCACAGATTGCAGAAAGTTCCCAAATTATTTCCAAAATTACATGCCCTAAAGCCAGTGTAACCAATCTAATTAGTTTCTTCAGTCCATGATTACGGAATCAATCAATTCCATCTAGAAACAAACAAATCACAAGGAATTGAGAAACTAACACAGCTCGTTCTTTATGCTTTCCAGCTTTCCAGTATGCGTAAGCCATGGTGAACTGATAGAGATCGTTGAGCAGCGGCGTAACCATAGGATTAGTGGGACCATCGATTACCGGCGGCGGACGATTATGTTTCTCCTCTTTAACGCCACCGTTAACTTCAGGTTTTACGTCCATTCTATGTATGTTGCTTGCTCAATCAAGATGAAAAAAGTTGTATAGACTTCCTAATTTTCGTCCCCTTATCTATATATGTGTGTATGAGCGAGAATCAAAGCAGGATGTGTGTGCGCTCGTGTTTCAGATAGATAGGGGCCAATGGAATCAACAAAGAGGGGAAAGAAAAGGACGGAAACGGCGGAGGTCGGCAGCTGGTGGCGGCGTCGTCGCCGAAGTGGGGTTGTGTCGTTATTCTATATTCTTCACTAGCGAGTCGTGAATTTTGTCTTGTTGAAACAAACTTTTTCTGTTGGGGATATTTTCGATAGTCAACCTTTTTTTTTTTTTTTTGGTAATTATTAAGATTATATTTGTAACAATTATATAAAAACAAAATATAGATTTTAGTTTAGGATTATTTATTTCATTTCATAAACTATGACATATTTATTTTATTTATTATGAAGTGGACCTGATAATGGAGTGGGTTTGGAACGGATCAGCCTTGATCTAAACCGACCTGTAACTGTAACCTGCAAGGTTTTGAATAATTAAACGCATAATTTTATCCATCGGATTAACGAATTTTCAACCCTTTTACCCGGTCCATTTACAATATTAAGATTAGGCTATAATTATACATTACAACGCAGACAACATTCATTCCAAAACAAACTTCAATTTTAGCTTAGCAAATAACGTTTCAAAAACAAAACAAATGTCTATTATTGCAAACATGCATGAGAAAATGTAGACATCAAAATGCATCTTCAAAAAACCTAAAGTCCAACTGATCTACTCACTCACTAATCACCTGGAAAAAAAAGTAAGCACATATAAGCAGTTTCGTAAAACTCGTCGAGTTAGCCGATTACTCAGCCGAGTACTCCCTACTCGGCCCCTTACCAAGGCGAGTTATAGAATCTGAGTACTCCCCGATCGGCCCACTAATGAAGCGAGTAGTGTTGTAAAACTCAGCCAACTCGGTGATTAATATGTATACTATACGTAATAATTTATTATTTAACACACACACGTGTGATTATTACTACATGTATATATTAAATTTTCATAAATTATTCACGAAGTGAGACCATTGTATGTTTTTCAGTTTTTGTGTATTCACATGTATATAATTTTGTTATACATTTCAATCAACTTATGATTTTAACTTATGATTTTTACATATATAATCTCCCTAAAAATATTTTACATGAATTACCGAATCCGAGTACTCCTAAGTACTCCTGAGTACTCCCGAGTACTCGCTACTCGACAGTCGGCCGAACAGGTACCGAGTAGCGATACAACCTTACATATAAGTATATATTAAATTATTTCATGTAAAAATTTAAGTGACTTCTAGAGTTAAAGCAATATATTTTTTGTTTCCTTGAAGAACGGATCGAATCGATAGTGATCCATACATAACCCTTTCAATAAAAGGGTTAACGTGTATGTAACGTCCCAAATATTCATAGTAAAATTGTTATTTTTAAAACAATAATACATACAAATGATGTCGTTCCAAAACCAATTAAGGTGAATATATTATATAAACATCAGAGTAAATATCATAAATTGCTAAAGCGGAAAACTCTAGGGGATGTTGTGCAGTCACGTCGGGCCATTTCCTTTCGAACCGGAAGTACCTGAAACCAAAAACATAAGTCGTAAGCACAAAGCTTAGTGAGTACCCCAAAATAACACATACCATACATATCATTGGGTTTAACCCTGGGGTATAGTCCAATACAATAAGCATATACGGGCCCCGCCCTGGGTATATTTCAACCCAATAAACAAATATGGAATGTGTGTAACATCCTGTTCCGAATCGATTCCTAGTCTAAGACTGAGGCCTGAAGATCGGTCATCATAAGGATTAGGGCTTTTGAAAAGGTAAGATCTATGCCCATTTGGGTGCGGGTGATGTATTAGAAGTGATCTGGGTGTTTGGTTCGTGTTTCGGAGCCTAGGGGTATTTCGGTAAAGTGTCAGTTCGGGCTTTTGTGAAAAATGGACTCTTGTTCGTAAGGTCTTAAGAAAGTTATGAGTTGATAGAAGTGTAGGGCTTCTCGTCACCTTTCCGTGGATATAAGGATCATCGGAATCGGGCTTATAACGAAGAAGTTATGGCCTTCGGAAGTTTCGTGGGTTTCAGGCTTAGCCGAGTACGCGGGACGTACTAGTGAAGAAGGCAGTACGCGGGGCGTATCTTGGAGTACGCTGGGCGTACTGACCAGGATGATTGCGAATATTCCTCGGAGTACGCTGGGCGTACCATATGTACGTTGGGCGTACGCCAGTCAGATCAGAACCTTATTTTAGGGTCTTGGACCCTATTTAAGCTCCTTATCTCATAACCTAACCCTAATATCTTCAGCCTCCATCCCTCTAAACCCTAGAAATTGACCCTTAGCCCTCATTTGAGTGATTTTGGAGCTTGGATGGCCATTAGAGGAGTATTTTGGTGCTTTTGAAGAAGGTGTTCATTCTTGAAGAATTATTGAAGAAGATAGAGCTTTTAGATCCAGAACTACACTAACTTTTGGCTCTCATTTGAGGTATAAAGTCTTAAACTTGGTGTTTATTTCCTTAGATCTCTTATGTTGAGTTTTTGGACCTTTTTGGTCCCAAGGATGAAGCTTTATGGTTCAAATCCGATTCTTAGGCTTAGGGTTGCCACCCTTGGTGCTATTTGAGTCCCTAAGACAGAAAGTTGCCATCTTGAAGGTCTTAATGGATTCATGCAAGAGTTAAGACCATTTTTATGGAAGTAGAATGCTATTTGGTCTTTCTGGAGCATGCAAAGGCATAAAGTTGCCATCTTTATGCCTTAGGACTCATCAAACAACCTAGATCTGAGTTTGGGACGTAAAGTCTTCAAGTATTAAGCACTTAATGGATTTTGTGCATAAGCTATTGTACGTCGGGCGTACTATGTAGTACGTTGTGCGTACAACCCTTTTTCCCATTACGCTAAGCGTACAGAAGAGGTACAATGGGCGTACGCTCTCAGAAGGACTTGGGCCTTAGTGGACTTCGGACCTTTGGGCCCTAATGGTTTTGGGCCTGGATTGCTAATAGTTGGGCCTGAATGCATATTTGGGCCGATATTGGAATAGTTGGGCCTATTGGGCCTTGTGACCCAATACAAAAATGGACTTCGCATTTGTGGGCCTCGGTTTGGGCAAATTATTGGACTAGGTTACTGTGGGCCTTCGTGGGCCAATTGGAAACTTGATTATGGACTAGAGAAGCATTATTGGGCCTTAGGTTGAGGCCCATGTGAAGGTATTGGGCCCAATTGGAAATTGGGCCACATATTTGGCTTTGTAGGAGTGTTTATCTTTAGTGGGCCCAATGGGCTTGGTCCTTGGGCCATCGAAGAATTATTATTGGAATGCTAAGTGTGTTGGACTGAAAATAATGATTGGGCCTCATGGCAAGACCCATGTAGATATTGGGCCCAATTTGGAAAATTGGGCCATTGATGGATTTATGGACATT
This sequence comes from Lactuca virosa, assembly GCF_052849685.1. Taxonomy (NCBI): domain Eukaryota; kingdom Viridiplantae; phylum Streptophyta; class Magnoliopsida; order Asterales; family Asteraceae; genus Lactuca; species Lactuca virosa. The sequence continues at coordinate 212,319,515 of NC_136428.1, read as the reverse complement.
ATAGTGTTGGGCTTTTTATTTTGGGTTTGGGCCTTAGTTTTGGTGATACTAGGCCAGGGGTAGAATGGTCATTTTTACCCCATGCATGGATTAAGGATTATGGTATGGCATCCAACTACTAATTGGGTATATTGATCAGTATTGATAGCTCAGGAAGTGGACAGGGCAGCAGCTAAGGATTTCTTTCAGGAAGCTTCTGCATTCGAGGTGAGTCTCCTCACCATACCAATGGGTCTAAGGCACCAAGGCCGGCCCATTTTATGATATGTGGTACACTAGCTGAGGTTATATTATGAGGCATGATAGTTGGTTATGTGCTAGGAAGTATGCTAGTTGTATATGTGGTATGCTGGTATGGAAGACCATGGGAGAGCCCATGGCACTTGGATATAAGACCATGTGGAGATCCCATGGCTTTCCTACCAAAGACCATGGGAGAGCCCATGGCAACCGGATGTAAGAACATGTGGAGAGCCCATGGCTTTCCTATTAAAGACCATGGGAGAGGAGCCCATGGCATCCTAGAGTAAGACCCTGGGAGAGCCCACAGCATCCCCATATGTTTATATGCATGGATTATGCAATTGATATGGTTTATGTAGCTTTTATAGCTAATATGGATTATGTGGTTATGTGGATTGTGTGGGGTATGCTCTGGGGAACTCACTAAGCTTCGTGCTTACAGTTTTGTTTATTGTTTCAGGTATCATCGGTTTGGAAAGGAAGGGACCGACTTGATCGCAACGCACACACCCGTGTTTTCCGTAATATGTGATTTTGGGACGAACTCTGATAAATGTTTTAATTAACAATGTTTTGGAATGTTTGGAATAAATGATATCTATGTTTTGGCTATATTAAAAATGAAATTTTTACCTTGATTTTTGGGTCGTTACAAGCTGGTATCAGAGCCTTGGTTTGAGGGATTGAGACATACTTTCGGGTATGTCTGAACTCAAACTGAGGATCTGTAAAGTTTTCAAAAAGAAAAATGTTTTCAAGGAAAAAGTTTTCTAGGACAAGAAAAGGTGTGGTGCATGCAATCAGCCGAGCTCAAGTAAGTTTCCCCGGAATACCCATATTTGTTATCTGTTATGATTTGATTATGAATATGTGTATCGCATTCTAGTTAGGGCTAGGGGAGATGCCTTTATATGTTGTATGAGCTGGTAGACTTGCATGCTAGTGTTGAGTATTCAGTGATAGATTGGTCTGATATGTGGTGCTTGTAGCATTGGGAATATGAGATGCCATGCTAGAATGAAAATGATTATTGGTATTAGTAACTTCTTAGTGTATGCTTTTAAAATTGTATACGGTTAGGATCTTATAGCCTTAGAATAATTGATTTGGCCTTATATCTTGTTTTGTGTATAATTTGCATGCATAGGCAGCCAGCAGCAAGGATGGATGGATGTGGACATCATGGGTTGTGGTATGTGGGCCGAATGTTTTATGATAATTCATGGGTCAGAGATTACCCTAGGATAAGCCTAGGATGAGACTAGTGACAGGAGTCACCTGATTGCGAATTTTATGTGTGGATAGGATTGCGTGATTGGAGTGTGTTGGTTACTTTTCCGTTGTCTGAATGCTGCTTGCTTTGTGCTTTGTAGGACTCTTAGCAATGTGAGTTAGCTACTATGTGAATATGCTAAGTAACATGTAGCACAAGATGGATAATCTCAGAGTGATGGACTTGACCCTATTGCGCAGCTCTTGTATGAGTCCAACCGTTCTAGGGATGAGTCTTTTACTTAAAGGATTATATGATCTCTGCTACATGTGGCTATATTCATGAGGTAGCTAGTTGACATATTGGGAATCTTTCAGCAGCTGAGGACTGGGTAGGTTCGGGAACCTAGGAAAGCCTAGGATACACTCCAGTGAGTTTAGTGGGGCGGTTCGGTGAAGTTAGGAACCTAGGAGCTGCTTCGGTGGGTATTGTGTTGCTGTTTAGCGGATAATTGGTGCACCAGTGGAGTAAGTGACTTAGAGGATTCGGGAGGATTGCTGAGGAAAGTATGGATAGGTGTGGAAGGTAGTATTGGTCACGTACTACTGAAAGCACAGGATCCATACTCGAATCGGTGAGAGTCTTGGAGAATCTGAGAAGCTTGGGGGAAAAGGAATTCATGTTTATGCTCCGATCATGAGGATATTTGCCTTGCGGGTTAAGGATGGCAACGCATAAGGAAGGACTAGGGTTTGGTCCTGGCTCCGGTGGTGAGCCAGCTAGTGGAAGGACGACCAGGATTTTGAGTTCGCCTTGGATCTCTTGTATCAGGCGATAAGGATTGATTGTGCGTTCTATTGCACTTTCCGGAGTGGAGACTATGTCTTGGGGGATAGTTTGTAGCTGGTTTAGAGCAAGGGTTGCTCCAGCTATTGCAGTGCATCCGTTGACGATTGAGCTGGTGAGTGTGACAAGGTGCGAGACCCTGAATGATGTGGATCCCAAACCCCAATGGCGGAAGATCGATTTGGAGTACCTCGAGAATAGAGGTTTAGGTCATGTGCATTTAGTGTAGGGTCTCGGGAAGAGACCCAAGACTTCTGAGCAACGTTTGAGAGGCCAGCAGGGCTGGAGTCAGCACGACACGTGCGGGAAGTTGTACGATGGAGTTATCGCTCCAGGAGTATGGGTTGCTACCAGCATAGCAGGATTGATCGTGTTAGCATGTGACATTGCGAGTGGATGCTCGACTTTGGGTATGTCCGATCTGATCGATCGGCGGTAAGGTTTTGGACCGTTGTGATTAGGATAGAGTGTTGTAAGACTGCGGGGTAGCCCGTAGCATTTACCGGCCCATACGCAGCGGTAAGAGGGTGGTAAATTTGTATTCGCCTTCGTATTCTTGGGTAAAAGGGTGCCTTGGGAAGTGATTGAATCATCCGATTGGTTAAGAATACAAGAGTATTCTTCAAGATTTCCAAAGCTGAGTAATCATTGTGTTTGGGTAACTATGGGGTGCTTGTGTTGATCGGTGCAGGATTTGGGCGGGTCATGCATATTGATGGAAATGGATTGGGGATCCATAAGGTGTAAGAGGTGGAAGATCATCGTTGAGCCCAAGTTGGGGAGAAACAAGTGGTTGTTTAGGCCTAGGTTGTGCTGGTCGGAGTTCAGGAAACTCTCAATTGCCGGTTGGCATCGCCATGATTATGCATACTGAGCGGTGGGAATCCATAGGTGTGACCCAAACTCCTGATGGGATATAGGATTCGGCTCTAGAGGTGCGACGATGTGTTAGTGGAGTGTGGTAAGGTCATGGGTGGTAAGCATGGTTGGATGGAATTAGTGTTAGGCTGCGATAGAATCGTAGCATTCATCGGTCAAAATTAGACTATTTATGTGATGGTCACAGGCATGAACGGGAGATCGGCTCGTGCTTTGGGCACATCAGCCAGGGTAGGCAAGGAATTACTCTCTATTCTAGGATGACGATCTTTGGGGTCCGCGGCCGAGCCCGAATGATTATGGGAATTCGGGATGGAACTGGTAGAGACTGTTGTCACAACTAGCATTTTAGCTAGGAAATCCTAATCTTGTGTAACCATTCAACCATTGTAAAACATATACTCTAAGTAAATATCACTCAGTGCTCATTTAAATTCACCTTTCATGTTCAACAAAGAACCTGAAAACCCTAGGAATCCCTATTTAAGACTATTTTGGGCTTGGAAACCCTATTTGGATTCTAAATGGACCCAATTCACAAATCTATAACATTTTGGACCATTTGGGCCTAGAATGATTCATTGTAATCCTAATGGGCCTTATTGGACCATAATTGAACAAATTAACCCTAATGGGCCATAAAACTCATTCTTTTATGCCATTTGGGCCGTGAACTACCCTAAAGGCCCAATGGGCCAAAAATTTTATCTATGGGCCTCACGATTTCGAACAAGCCAAGAGATTGAGCCCAATGCTATTTTCTTTCACTTCATTTGGCCCATTTTCGGCCCATATGTGTGTAAAAAAAAGGAAAAGGGATAATCAACTTAAACCATGCCACCTCATTTTTATATATAGGATAACAATGGATTATACACAACATATATCCATAAACTTCTCATATCTCTATGCAACCATCACCTCAAGACTCCTCCCTCTTCTTCTATTTACGGCCGAGAAGAGCACACACACACACACACACTTCACTTGCAAAATTTCTCTCAAGCCCTCAAGAACAACTCCTCCTTCATCCCTCAAAATTTCGAGATTTAGGGTGTTTACAAGAGGATTTTTCACCACAATCACCATCATTGGTAAGTTGTTATCAAACACAAACATCTCCTTTCAATTTAACATTAAGAACTTCTTCTTACATAGCTTTATCCCATGATAACACTCTTAGAAACTTCATAAACTCGAAAACTACTCCAAGGTGTTGCAAGGACCAAAAATCTCTTCATTTCCTCTTCAAAACCGAAACATCAAAGCAAAGGTGAGTTCATACCCCCTTGTTTTTGGTTTTTACATGGTTTTTTTTGGGGGGGGGGAATGCAAGTAAAATGTGTAGATCTATGTGTTATATGCATGTCTTGTGTGATTTCTTAGTTTATTTTGTAAAAATATGTTAAATCTTAGCAATACTCGACATCCTAAGTAACAATGAGTTAAACTAATACACCTTATACATCATATTATCAAGTTAAAAGTGTTATATGTTCAAGATACAAAATTTAAGGCAAAAATCTTGTTAAGGGTCAAAATTGTCAAGAAAACAAAAGATAAGGGTAAACAGCGACATTTATGTTTTTATAAGGATCAAAAAGGTTCTACTTGTATAAAAATGGATTGTTATGATAAACATGCCTTCCAAAGGGGCAAAAATGTAAATTTTAGCTTAATGGGCCAAACATTTGGGCCTCACGGTTTTGGGCCCAAAAATTGCGAAAAAGGGAAAGTTTTGAGACTAAAAATGTTATTTGAGCAAAATTTGAGTCATAAATGTAAATAAACCAAATTTAGGGGTGAAAGTAACATCTATTTCCAAATTGGACCAAAAATGTAACTTTTATCAAAATTAGGCCGAAAGTGTAAATTTTTACAAACAAGGGGCTGAAAATGCAATTTTCTGCAAAACTGGGCCTTAAATGTCAAAATATATATATTTGGACTGAAACCGTGAATTTCTAGACATTTGGGACAAAATTACAAAATTTTACAAATTATGGACTAAAGTGCCATTTTTACAAAACTTTGGGCCTTAATTGAAAATTTGAGGCTTTTGACCAAAACTGTTATTTTACGAAAAAAAAGGAGACCTTTTATAATAAATTTGGTAAACCACGAGCTAAAATAAACAACGAAACAATAACGAACGGATGAAATCCATCGATAATAATTTTATTGGGCCTAATATTCACATTTCGTGGCCAATGGGCCCTAAGGGCCCATTCAAGTGTATGTTGAGCCCAATATTTTCCATGACATGTTCATTGGGCCCTGCGACCCTTTTACATGTTAATTTGGGCCTGAGTTATGGGTCACATGTTTGTTGGGCCTTTGTGGTCCATTTACATGCTTATTGGGCCCAAATTACCCACTTACATGTTATTGGGCCTTTGTGAGCCATTTACATGCTAATTGGGCTTGGACTGAAATTTACATGCTTAGTAGATCGTAACTATACCTTTACATAACTATTGAACTTCGTATACTTATACATGTACCTTTGGATTTGATAACATACAACATACACGTAAACATTAAACATAGTACGAAAGGTTGAGAATCTAGTGAGACGTGTCGGTTGGCACCTTGAGTGTACAATCATAGCTTGTAGTTATAATCAGAGTCTCCTGGAGAGAGAGCGAGAGTTTGTGTATAGATCTATACGAGGTGACCCCCCACGCCTTAGCTGCTCGCTACAGCTAGACTAGGCCAGTCTAGGGCGACAAAACCTTGAGCAAATACCGGCATTTGGATAAATGCCAAGACAGACAACCTAGTCATTATCATGTATGGTTATAACGGCTCATGCTGAGATTCAATACCAAAAAATTATACTTCGGAGATTAACCCTTCGATTGTGTCAATACAAAACAACTTATTTAACGATACAAGAACCTCGGCATTTTTATAAATCAGAAAATATCGGATTTTTCGGGGAAAGATTAATACTCAATTATCACATACTTACAATACAAAGAAATCTAAACTACAGTCATATATGTTACTACTATAAAATTCACACATGCATTTATACTTGATTTTCACATCATTTTCAGACATTTTACAGAAAATATCGGATTTTCTGGGTTTTTACGAAAGATACAAAGACTTTTACTCAAACATACTTATGAACTCACCAACATTATATATGTTGACCGTTTTCAAAATAACTTGTATTCTCAGGTAATCGTTAAGATGGAAGATTTTCAAGTGTGTATGGTTTCATTTTATGTAACATCACTCATCGTACTTTTAATAGTTTGAACTTATGTATTTATAACAATGTACTTGATATGAACAATGCTGGTTGTGATGTGAATTGTTGGTGATGAATGTGTTATGATTCATGTATATTCATTGTGATGATAATTCAATTGTTAGTCACACGAGCCCCCGGACGTTTCCGCCGTCTGGAGGAAATTGAACATTATGATTAAACCTGTGCAGTTATGTAGTCATATTAGGGATAAATATAGTCTGATCAACTATATTTATTCAGAATATGATCAACATGTGTTCAGGAGTAATCATAGCGGGAAATGAATCCAAAAGCCTAGCTCACTCTCCAAAAAACTCTAGGTAACCCAAACTTAAATAACTAAAAAAAAATACTATATGAATAATCAAAACATGACTGTTCCTGCGCCCCCATGCAGTCACCATGGATGATGATCAGCAAGGAGTACATTTCTATCAAGCGCTAGTGGCTCAGGGGATGCTTGAGGAGGATCCCGAAGAAGAACAAGGGGGAGCCCATGACATTGGGCCCGACGAGTACACTGATACAGACTATGAGTTTGATGGGACTGACGAAGACATGGAAGAGGATAGGGACACAAATGAAGCCCCCATCGAACCACCTACCGATGAGTCACACCAGGACCACCCTGCTCCACCAGAGGATCCTGTTGGTGAGGATCGTTCTCTGGAAGCAGAGGTCGCCACACTTCGGCAGCAGCTGTTTGCTATGGAGGCACGAGCCCTGAAAGCTGAGCAGGAAAGGGATGAGGTCATCGGAGAAATGACCGAGATGGCTCAGTTGTTGGCGTAGCATTTTGGGATATGATTTCGCTACCACCATTAGGCACTTCTCAGTATGATCGGGATTAGTAGTATATCCTATTAGTATTAGGTTTCTCTTAGGTGTACTATGCTATGTACTATCGACTCTATGTTTAAGTGACCACACTACTCATAGGGTCGTCATGCTGCCAAATTTTATATTTTCCCATGTACTGTATGCCTTCTGGCAAATTTTCATGTATCAAAACTATTAGTATTAATGAAAATGCTTTATGTTTTATCATGACGTTGTTATCGGCTATGTGTTTTATTTTCCTTGTTTTATGTTAATGCATGAAATTACTTAAATACACACACTATACGCCTAGTCTATGGGATTCCAAACTCGCAAAACAATAGGCACTCAACATCTTTCCATTCCATGACAGAAAGATGCCTCAAAGACCCAACCGTGGAAACAACGCAACACCGAACCCACCTGAGATAAACTCGGTTGCATTCCAGGCAGCAGTGTCCGCTGCGGTCACTGCAGCGCTTGCGTAAATTCGTAATGGAAACAACGGAGAAGGCAACGGGTAGGGAGCCGGAAGCACAAATCAAGGGACGAACCACGGAGCCGCTCGAACATGCACCTATAAGGACTTCATCAACGACAAACCTCGAACCTTTAATGGGACAGGAGGCGTAATAGCCCTGAAGCGATGGATCAAGAAAATAGAATCCGTTTTTGAAATCTGCGGGTGTCTGGATGAGTGTTAGGTCAAGTTCGCAGCCTGCACCTTCATTGATCAAGCCCTCTCCTGGTGGAATGGCCACATAGAGGCCATGACACTCCCGGTGGCAAACGTGATGCCCTGGGAAGAGCTTAAGGAAATGATGCTGGCTGAATACTGTCCAAGAGGCGAAATCCAGAAGATGGAACAAGAGTTGTGGAACCTCACGGTTCAAAACTCCGACATCGACGTATACATATCCAGGTTTAGTGAGCTATCTCTTCCGTGTCCCGGAATGATCACCTCAGAAGGGAAAATGATTGAGAGGTTTATCTGGGGATTGACTGCACCTATCCAAAGGAATGTCATCGCGGCAAACCCTGAGACGTTTGATAGCGCCAATAGACTGGCCAAGAAATTGTATGATCATGGCAACAAGAAGGGTGCCAAAACAGCAGAAGCGGAAGTCAAGAAAGAAGGTGAGAGCAAGAAGGGGAAAACAACAAACGAAAGGGAAAGCAAAACTCGGAATCGTCTAAGAAGCAACAAATTGTGACTGTCCATGCTGCAACTCAAGCTACCACCACACCACATGCTCCAGCCTCATCCACGCCAAGTACTCCAAAGCAGTATTCATAAAATCTTCCCAAGTATAACAAATGCAACTTCCACCATCACGGGGAGTGCAGAGAGATGAATTGCACAAGGTGCAACCAGAAGGGCCATACAACAAAGTATTGTAGGGATCAACTTCAACATAACCAAATGACAAACAACAAGAACAACACCAATGCTGGAGCCAGTTATACCTGTTACGGATGTGGGAAAATCAGGCATTTCAGGCGAAACTGCCCCAACGCGAACAATCAGGGGGAAGGAGCAGTAGGGAGAATGTTGACAGTGGGTCAGGGTGAAGCAGTGCAGGACCCAGCCGTTGTCACCGGTACGTTCCTACTTAACAACTCATATGCATGCATCTTATTTGATAGTGGGGCGGAATGAAGCTTCGTTAGTAATAAATTCAAATATTTGCTAAATCAACAACCCTAGAAGCTCAACGAAGCCTTTACGGTGGAAATGGCTAATGGGAAAACAGAAACAACCAAAGATATCTATATAGGATGTACGTTAGCACTAAACAACCACTCTTTCCAAATAAATTTGATGCCAGTAAATATTAGGAGTTTTGATGTGATCATCGGCATGGATTGGTTAAGCCCCCATCATGCCGATATTATGTGTCACGAGAAGGCCGTTGGCCTTCATCTTCCTAATCACAAAACCCTAATAATCTATAGAGATAAACCCGGCGCAAACCTTCACCTTGTCTCGAGTATCAAGGTGCAAAAGTGTCTACGAAAGAAGAACTACGCATTCCTTGCTCATGTGGTGGATAAAACCCAAGAGGAAGCAAGCATTCACAACATCCCAGTGGCGTGTGATTTCCCGGATGTGTTTCCAGAAGACCTTCTGGGAATACCCCCAGAACGACAAATCGAATTCCGAATCGACCTAGTGCCTGGAGCCACTCCAATCGCCAAATCACGCTATAGGTTGGCCCCTGCTGAAATGCAAGAATTATCAAGCCAACTAAGCGAACTCCTGAATAAAGGATTCATCAGACCCAACTTCTCGCCATGGGGAGCTCCGGTTCTTTTCGTTAAAAAGAAAGACGGATCCTTCAGGATGTGCATCGACTATAGGGAATTAAATAAGCTCACCATCAAAAACCGGTATCCACTCCCACGAATTGATGATCTATTTGACCAGCTTCAAGGAGCTAGTTACTTTTCAAAGATAGATCTGAGATCCGGTTATCATCAACTTAAAGTCTGAGATGAGGACATTCCTAAGACTGCTTTCCGAACTCGTTACGGTCATTACGAATTCGTCGTAATGCCCTTCGGTCTAACAAATGCCCCCGCTGCATTTATGGACCTCATGAATCGAGTCTGCCGCCCATTCCTTGATAAATTCGTAATCGTTTTCATCGATGATATTCTCGTGTACTCTCGAAGCGAAGAAGATCATAGCCAACATCTCCAACAGATTTTAGAAACCCTACGGGCTGAAAGGTTGTATGTGAAACTCTCCAAGTGTGAGTTCTGGCTCCGTAGTGTGAACTTTATGGGCCATATAGTCAGTCAGGAAGGAATACATGTGGACCCCTCCAAGATCAAAGCAATCGAAAACTGGGCAATTCCGGAAACGCCAACAGAAATTTGCCAATTCTTGGGTCTCGCAGGCTACTACCGAAGATTCATTCAGAACTTTTCCAAGATAGCCAAACCCCTCACCACATTGACACAAAAAGGCGTACCCTTCAACTGGACCGAGAAGCAAGAGCTTCCCTTTCGAACCTTGAAGCAAGCCCTCTGTAGTGCTCCAGTGCTATCCTTACCGGAGGGAACCGAAGACTTCATAGTTTACTGTGATGCTTCGAATCAAGGTTTAGGTTGTGTCCTCATGCAACGAGAGAAGGTAATTGTTTATTCATCCAGACAACTGAAAACTCATAAAGTAAATTATACCACGCATGATCTCGAGCTGGGGGCGGTGGTCTTCGCCTTGAAAGGTTGGAGGCACTACCTATATGGTACCAAGTGCACCATCTTTACAGACCACAAGAGCCTCCAACACATTCTAAATTAAAAGGAACTAAACATGAGGTAGCGAAGATGGGTTGAGCTGTTAAAATGATTATGAGTGTGAGATCAAATACCATCCAGGCAAGGCTAACGTGGTAGCCGATGCCCTGAGCCGAAAGGAGTATTCAAGTCATCGTGCGAAGACTCTATCAATCACCATCCAATCTCATCTAGCCTCACAAATCAAAGAAGCCCAACTGGACGCATTGTAGCCGGAGAATATCTCTAGTGAATCACTACGTGGAAGGGAGAAGGAGCTCGAAGTTAAAGGCGACGAAACTCACTACTTCATGAATAGAATCTGGGTTCCCAAAATCGGGGGATTCAGAGAGATAGTCATGCATGAAGCCTACAAGAAGCGATATTCTATTCATCTGGGGTCAGATAAAATGTATTTGGATATCAAGCAGCAATATTGGTGGCCTAATATGAAGGCAGAGATAGCCACTTTCGTGGGCAAGTGTCTTACTTGTGCCAAGGTGAAAGTGGAATACCAAAAGCCCTCGGGACTATTGCAACAGCCAGTGATACCCGAGTGGAAATGGGAAATGATTACTATGGACTTCGTGACCAAATTGCCAAAGACAGCAGACGGATTGGATGCTATATAGGTAATTGTCGATGGATTAACAAAATCCGCTCATTTCCTGCCAATAAAAGAGTCCTACAAGATGGAAAAGCTGACCCGAATCTACCTCAAGGAGGTTGTGAGACTCCATGGAGTGCCAGTATCTATTATCTCGGATCGAGATAGCAGATTCACTTCAAGATTCTGGCAATCTCTTCAGAAGGCAATGGGAACACAGCTAGATATGAGCACTGCCTACCACCCACAGACGGATGGTCAGAGTGAGCGTACCATCCAGACACTCAAGGATATGCTTCGAGCTTGTGTGATTGACTTCGGCAAGTCATGGGATACCCACTTGCCTCTGATCGAGTTCTCCTATAACAACAGTTATCACACAAGCATCAAGGTTGCTCCCTTCGAGGCTCTTTATGGTCGTAAGTGCAGATCGCCCCTATGCTAGGCTGAGGTGGGTGACACTCAATTAGCAAAAGGGAAATCGCCAGCCAGTGCTCTTACAGGACCCGAAATCATCCGTGAAACGACAGAAAAGATAATCCAAATCAAAGCTCGACTTCAAGCATCGCAAGACCGACAAAAGAGCTATGCTGACAAGCGGCGAAAGCCATTGGAATTTCAAGTCGGGGATCGCGTGTTGTTAAAAGTCTCTCCTTGGAAAGGGAATGATTCGCTTTGGGAAACGAGGAAAACTGAACCCACGATACATTGGACCGTTCGAGATCCTTGCTCGGATTGGTCCAGTGGCTTATAAGCTGCAGCTACCTGCCGAGCTTAGCAACGTACACCCAGTGTTCCACGTCTCAAATCTGAAAAAGTGTCTATCAGATGAAACCCTTGTCGTTCCTTTGGAAGAGATTGAAATAAACGCGAATCTCCTGTTCGTCGAAGAACCAGTCGCGATTATGGATAGGGAGGTGAAGCGTACAAAGCAAAGTCGCATCCCGATTGTGAAGGTTTGTCACACCCCCAAACAAAGGATGGCGGAAACGTCCGGGGGTGGAGGACTTCATGTATAGTATCATAACAGCAATTGTAATAGTAATTCAAGCAAACACAACCAACATATATATATAATTGAAAAAAATTACATCATTGTATGAATTACATGTTTACGAATCAATCACAATATGTTGATAAAATATGAAATAGTAGACGCCTTAGCGTCCCATCCTCAAATGCACTTGATTACCTGTTTAATGATTTCCTGAGAATACAAGTTGTTTGAAAAAGTGTCAACACAAAGGTTGGTGAGTTCATAAGCTTCTGTTTGGTATTATTAAAAGCCTTTCGTTTGTAAAAGTAGTATTTGTGTTAGAAAAATCCAATATTTTCCTTAATGTGTAAATGTAGTCTTAAAACCCAAAGACCGAAATGTACAAGTAATTTGTCATATTTATAGTAAAACAATGCAAGTTTAAATCGACATAAACTCGTTAAATTTTTAATGAAGTTCCCGTAAATTCCAATGTTTGTTAATACTTTATGTGAGTTTATTATAACCATACTATGACCAAGGTTGCCTAAAACGACGTTCTTCAAGCGTCGGAAATGTTATGACATTTGTCACCCCAGACCTATCGGTCTAACTGTTGCATGCAGTTTAGGTGTGGGTTTGTCAAACCCAATATAGATCTATACACAAGTATCACGCTCTCCCTTAAGGAGACTCTGGTTACAATACAGGACTTAATGGTAATTTGAAGTAAATGTCTCACAAAGTCATTAACGGAATTACGTGTTATGAAAACTTGGTACCGTATGGTCGTACCTTGCTTAATGAAAATATCCTTTGTATAAATGTACCCTTTTTAAATGTATGTGTTATGTAATGTATCATAAACTATACCTATTATAGTTTATCAACCAAGGGTAGTACGTGGTAATGTATGCAAACTATATTCAAAATAGTTTATTTTATGTTTGAATGTATCGATTGTACTTTGATTATAATCACTTGTTATTCTTTATATTTTATATGACCAAATCCAGTTGTAAACTGATGTGTGTCTAAATATTAAGATAAAATGTCATATATTGCAGTAACATATAGTCACATAAAGATATACACCTTGCTCAACATGTTACAAGGTGAAATGAAATTAACAGCAACTTTTCGTTAAAAACAGTTTCTGTTACCGTTCTTAGAAAATTTATAGAAAAATCATCACAGCTCTAAATCCAAATCCGCAAATTTTGAGAGTTTGGAATATGAGTCTAGTTTGTTCGTAAATTTTATCCTGATTTTTAGTGATCTCTAACAGAGGTGAAAATGTTCATAATCACAGACTGGTCCGGGTTTGCCTTTGAAATGACAGGCAGTTTTGTAAAAATCACCATTAATTGTAGAAAAATCATTTGGAGATGTGCAAGTAGTCATTTTAAAGCTAAGAGTTTGAACTACTTGCACCTGAAACAGCTTTGAAAACTAAAATATTTAAGTTGACCAAACAGTCCGTGATTAACGTCCATCTTTTCTGATGCAATCTGTTAGAAAAAGTTTAATTGTGTTCTTGATGATTTTACTTGTATTCCCTCCTTAAAACTTAAGAAAAACATGTAAATGTATGGGTATGAACTCACCTTATGTGGTTTCAGTAGATGAAAGTGAGAGAAAGGAAGTGTTCAACTCAAGAACACTAAGAAGATGTCTTGATGATTCGAAAATCTAACACCGAATAAGATGGAACTTGTGTAAGATATCAATAATTTGAGTAGAATGGAGTTTAATAATTATGTGAATGATGAAGATACTTACTAATTGAAGAAAGAAATCCCTGGAGAAAGCCTTGAAGTTCTTGAAGTTAAGAGAAAAGATGAGAGAATTTTGGAGAGTGTTCTTGGTTGCTAAGTGTAGAATGAAAGAGTTTTTATGGAGAATGAGGAGAGATGATCAATCAACCAGCTCTTAGAACGTGGGAAGAGCTGGAGATTGGCTGTAAAGGTCCACTAAGGAGACAAGGGGTAGTGGGAAAGAGTGGCTGATCATAGAGTGAGGTGGTAGTGGGTTGCTTTTGCCATAAATTAAGGAAAAGCAAATATTCCCTCAATAATTAGATCAATCACCAATTCTTTTAATATATTTTATAAAAACCCTGGAGATTTATATATTTTGGGGCCTTAGTTTATAAAATAAAGTTTTGGGTGAAAATCCCACGTTAAAATAATGAAAAACGGAGTTAAAACGAAGTCGTAGTCGAAAAACCGGTAAAAAGGGCCTGTCTGCGAGGCTTCGCTTCGGACCTTCGGACTTCGGACACGGCTTCGGACTTCGGACACGACTTCGGACACGGCTTCGGACGGACGGGACTTCGGACACTGGTCCTTCGGACGTCGGACCTCGGACTTCGGACCTCGGACCTCGGACACAGCTTCGGACCAGAAGCTTTGGTTTCGGATCCTTAAAGCTATTTTACTCGTTTTTATCCTGTTTCAAGCGATTTTGGACCCGGTTAAGGGTCGAGATGACCCAAATGATTACAAAAAGTTAAAGTAACTTTTGAGAGAGATTTGGGAGAGATTTCAATTAGAAAGAGATAGAGTGAAAACGATTTAGAGAGGTTTCGTTTGTGATTAATTTGAGTGTCCGGCTTTACAACGCAAGGTTCGTAAACCCCATTAAACCGTGTTTTAGTGTCGTACACAATCCCGATGATTGTGCAATAGTGTTTTATCGCTTTGGTTCGTTGTTTAGCACTGTTAAGGCTAAGGAAAATCAAACACATGAACTTTCCAAATGATGATTTCTCATTAAAATAGCGAATTGTATAGTGATTACATAACGTAAACCCTAGCATACAAGGGTTATTGGAGTTGACCGGTTTGACTTGTTGACTTTGAATTTACCGAAATTTGACGGTTGTCACATCATCCCCCCGTTAGAAGGAATTTCGTCCCGAAATTTTCATTTTGACTGGGATTTCAAGAGTTTGGAAAGAGATGTGGATACTTTTGTTTCATCTGATCCTCGCGTTCCCAGGTGAATTCGGGTCCTCGTTTAGCGTTCCAACGTACCTTCACGATGGGAATACGACTTTGTTTCGTTCGTTTGATTTCCCGATCCATGATTTCGACTGGTTCCTCCACGAAGTGGAGATTTTCGTTAACTTTGATTTCGTCGAGTGGTATTACGAGTGTCTCATCAGACAAACACTTCTTTAGGTTAGACACGTGAAACGTGGGATGTACTTTGTCAAGTTCCTGAGGTAATCGAAGCTTGTATGCTACTGGCCCAATCCTAGCAAGGATTTCAAATGGCCCGATGTACCTTGGATTTAGTTTCCCGCGTTTGCCGAATCGTATCATTCCTTTCCAAGGGGAAACTTTTAGTAGTACTCGATCACCCACCTGGAATTCCAAGGGTTTGTGTCGTTTGTCTGCATAACTCTTTTGCCGATCGCGAGACGCTTTCAGTCTCTCTCGAATTTGAACGATCTTTTCTGTGGTTTCCCTTATGATTTCAGGGCCAGTGAGGGTGCTATTAGAGACTTGCCCTCTAGCTAGCTGTGTATCCCCCACCTCAGCCCAACACAGGGGTGATCTGCATTTGCGACCGTAAAGAGCTTCGAATGGAGCGACTTTGATGCTAGTATGATAGCTGTTATTGTAGGAGAATTCAATAAGTGGTAGATGGGTATCCCATGCTTTACCGAAGTCTATCACACAAGCTCTTAACATGTCTTCCAACGTTTGAATGGTTCGCTCGCTCTGTCCGTCGGTTTGTGGGTGGTAGGCCGTACTCATGTCAAGCCTAGTTCCCAATGATTTTTGTAGAGACTGCCAAAACCGTGAGGTAAATCTACTATCTCTATCGGAGATAATGGATATCGGCACACCATGGAGTCGTACAATCTCTCTGATGTACGTTCTAGTCAGCTTCTCCATCTTGTCGGTTTCTTTTATTGGTAGAAAGTGTGCTGATTTGGTCAATCTGTCTACAATTACCCATATTGTGTCAAGACCGCCCGATGTCTTAGGCAGCTTGGTTATGAAGTCCATTGTTATTCGTTCCCACTTCCACTCAGGTATATCCGGCTGTTGTAATAGCCCGGATGGTTTCTGGTATTCGGTTTTGACCTTAGCGCAAGTCAGGCACTTGCTCACATAGGTAGCAATCTCAGCTTTCATGTTCGGCCACCAGTATAATTTCTTGAGGTCCAGATACATCTTACCCGACCCGGGATGGATGGAGTATCGAGTCTTGTGTGCTTCATTCATGACGACATCTCGGAGTCCACCGAACTTCGGTGTCCAAATCCGGTTCATGATATAACGTGCTCCATCATCCTTGACTTCTAAGTTTTTATCCATTCCCCTTAATGTCTCTCCTGCCACCTTTTCTGGTTTCAAAGCTTCCAGTTGAGCTTCCTTGATTTGTATGGTCAGGTGGGAATGGATTGTCATTGTTAAGGATTTTACTCGGCGGCCCGAGTACTCCTTCCTGCTTAGAGCATCGGCCACTACATTGGCCTTGCCCGGATGATAACGAATTTCGCACTCGTAGTCATTCAGCAACTCCACCCATCTCCTCTGTCGCATGTTGAGCTCTTTCTGATTGAGGATATGCTGAAGACTTTTGTGATCAGTGAAGATAGTGCATTTCGTGCCGTAGAGGTAGTGTCTCCAGATCTTCAAAGCGAATACCACTGCTCCTAATTCCAGGTCGTGCGTAGTATAATTAACCTCGTGCGTCTTAAGCTGTCTTGATGCATACGCGATAACCTTCCCTCTCTGCATGAGCACACATCCGAGGCCTTGATTCGAAGCATCACAGTACACTATGAAGTCCTCGGTTCCCTCTGGGAGAGACAAGATCGGTGCGCTGCATAGGGCTTGTTTTAACGTTTGGAAAGCAGTTTCTTGTTTATTTTCCCACTTGAATATCACACCTTTCTGCGTCAAGGTGGTGAGTGGTTTCGCAATCTTGGAGAAGTTTTGTATAAATCTTCGGTAGTAGCCAGCAAGCCCAAGGAATTGTCGAATTTCGGTTGGCGTCTTGGGTGCTGACCAATTCTCGATTGCCTTGATCTTGGAGGGGTCCACATGTATGCATTTCTCACTTACCACATGTCCAAGGAAATCCACTTCTCTAATCCAGAATTCACACTTAGAGAACTTAGCATAAAGCTTCTCCGCTCTTAGCGTCTCTAGCACTTGGCGTAGATGTAGGCGATGCTCTTCTTCGCTTCGCGATTAGATCAAGATATCGTCGATGAATACGATTACAAACTTGTCTAGGTAGGGTCGACACACTCTATTCATTAGGTCCATGAATACCGCAGGTGCGTTTGTTAAACCGAAGGACATCACCACAAACTCGTAGTGCCCATAGCGAGTTCTGAATGCAGTTTTGGGAATATCTTCTTCTTGAACTCGTAGCTGATGGTAGCCTGACCTTAGGTCGATCTTTGAGAAGAAATTTGCTCCTTGGAGTTGGTCGAAAAGGTCGTCGATTCGGGGCAGAGGATATCGGTTTTTGATGGTGAGCTTGTTTAGTTCCCGATAGTCGATGCACATGCGAAAGGATCCGTCCTTCTTCTTTACAAAAAGGACTGGTGCTCCCCAAGGTGAGAAGCTTGGTCTGATGAACCCTTTGTTCAAAAGCTCGGTCAACTGACTGGACAACTCCTGCATTTCTGATGGTGCGAGGCGGTATGGAGCTCTGGCTACGGGGTTAGCTCCGGGTATTAAGTCAATTCTGAAATCGACTTGTCGTGCGAGTGGTACACCAGGAAGATCCTCTGGGAACACATCCGGGAAGTTACACACTTCGGGGATGTCCTTGATGTCTTTCACGTCTTGTTTCTTGTCTACTACATGGGCTAAGAAGGCGTGGTACTCCTTCCGGAGATACTTTTGGGCTTTGATGCATGAGATGATTTGTAAATTCGCACTAGGTTTGTCACCATAGATAAGAAGGGTTTCGTCATTTGGTAGATTGAGGCGAACGGCCCTTTCGTAACATAGAATGTCGGCACGGTGAGGAACTAACCAATCCATCCCGATGATTACGTCGAAACTTTTTATGGTGACTGGCATCAGGTCAATTTTAAATGTATGGTTGTCTAGAGTGAGAGTACATTCTGAGTATATATCGCTAGTGCGTTCTACTTTCCCATTTGCCATTTCTACTACATAAGTATCCTTTAGTGATTGGGGATTTTGTTCAAGTAAATGTTTATATTGGTGGCTCACGAAACTCCTCTCCGCTCCACTATCGAATAGTACGCATGCATAAGAGTTATTGAGGAGAAACGTACCGGTAACCACCGTGGGATCCTCGACTGCTTCCCCATGTCCTATTGCCAGGACTCTTCCTACTCCACCAGCATTAGGGGCTTGTGCTTTGGGGCAGTCTCTTTTGAAGTGACCTGCGTCTCCACAGTTGTAGCAGGTCCGGGTTGCCCCCGTACTGGCGACTTGGTTGATTGGTTGAGCCGGCGCTTTACAGAAACGAGCAGTGTGCCCCTTCCTGTCGCAGTTGTTACAGTGCATCTCCCTACAAGCACCATTGTGGTGAAAGTTGCACTTGTTGCACTTAGGTAGTTTTCCCGCATATGGCTTCGGTGGTGCTGGAGTGGTAGCAGTAGTGGCAGCATTAGTGGCAGCATGGACAGCAACAATTTGTTGCTTCTTAGCGGGGTCCTGTGCTGGTTGGCTCTTCTTTTCGTTCCAGAACTTCCTTTTGTTGTTTCCCCCTTTTGATTTATCAGTGGTGGTGGTTGTAGTATTATGACCGGCTCGGTGGTCAACAAGTTGTTGTGCCAGCTCCCTGGCACTGTCAAAAGTAGTTGGCCTTGAAGCCAGGACACTACTTTGCACGTGGAGAGACAGTCCCCAAAGGTATCGCTCCACCTTTTTCTCCTCCGGAGTAACCATTGTTGGGCAGAGGAGAGCCAATTCATTGAATCGGGTGGTGTAGGTTTCAAGGTCAGAGCCCGTCATCCTGAGGTTCCAGAGTTCTTGTTCCAGCTTTTGAATTTCACCTCTCGGGCAGTACTCCTTCATCATCAACGTTTTTAGTTCTGCCCAGGTTATGGAGCTAGCCACTTCGAGAGTAAGTGACTTAACCCGGCAGTTCCACCAAGTAAGGGCCCGGCCGGTGAAGGTTAAGGTTGCGAACTTAACTTTGCTCGCTTCGGGGCAAGAGCACACCTGAAAGACTACTTCGGTCTTTTCAAACCATTGCATCAACGTGATGACTCCCCCGCTTCCATTGAAGTTGTCGGGTTTGCCATTTGTGAAGTCTTTGTATGAACACTCTTTTGCACGCCACGTACTGTCTCCGTGGTTAGAGTGTGTAGCTCCCGATCCCGAACCACCAGCTCCGTTGGTCCCTATCTGCGACATTGCGGCCGCTACGGCTGTTGTTACTGCAGCCTGGAACATCGCGGGATCAAACTGTGGAGGCGGCGGCGGAGGAGGTGTTGCTGTGTTGCTGGAAGGTCTTGGTCTTCTTCTTGGCGGCATGGTTCTGTCATAAGTCGTAAACCAATGTACTTTTAGTAAAAGTGTATTTATAGGGAGAGAAATCTTTTATACATAAAGTATATTATTACGTTGTTTTCCGGTATGTTTACGATACATACGATTTTATACTTTTTATTGACCCAATACATTGGGTTATGAGGTAAAATGAAAGTATAAAATATTTTTATTATAGTAACACAAAATACTCCTATAGTATTTGTAAATGTTTAGTTTTGAGTTCTTAAAGCATTTAGTTACTTTATAATATTCATCATACTTTTAATGAGAATTTATAAGTCCTTGTCTTACCCGTTCGGCTAACGACCCTCCACCGATCAAGGAAGCGGTGGGTGAGAGTGGACACCCATTAAGTTGCCATTTTATAGGCAACAACCTTATACCCCCCTTATAGACCGGCTTCGTGAATGAGGCGTACTAGCGGTAAGACGATTTTGTTAGATTTGTTGTCCATCCTGACCATCCCCCGGTATATGCAAGTCAATTCCCGGACAGATATAGTTGATCAGGCTATATCCTTCCCAGACTTGATTTACATATACCAAGGCATACCCATAATGTACAACTCCTCTTCTTTTATTTTATGTTCTTCTAGTTATGACACTATGTGAGCATGTATGCATGTATTTATACTTTTTAATAAAAAGAATCATTTATTTTCTAAAAGTATATTTATTTGAAAAATGCACAAATCAGAGACTATTAGTCCCAATTGTGTTTATAGTTTGTATATCTTATGTGGTTTGATATACTTAATTCACTATAAACTGCGCTCTGATACCAATCTGTCACACCCCCAAACCAAGGATGGCGGAAACGTCCGGGGGTGGAGGACTTCATGTATAGTATCATAACAGCAATTGTAATAGTAATTCAAGCAAACACAACCAACATATATATATAATTGAAAAAAATTACATCATTGTATGAATTACATGTTTACGAATCAATCACAATATGTTGATAAAATATGAAATAGTAGACGCCTTAGCGTCCCATCCTCAAATGCACTTGATTACCTGTTTAATGATTTCCTGAGAATACAAGTTGTTTGAAAAAGTGTCAACACAAAGGTTGGTGAGTTCATAAGCTTCTGTTTGGTATTATTAAAAGCCTTTCGTTTGTAAAAGTAGTATTTGTGTTAGAAAAAATCCAATATTTTCCTTAATGTGTAAATGTAGTCTTAAAACCCAAAGACCGAAATGTACAAGTAATTTGTCATATTTATAGTAAAACAATGCAAGTTTAAATCGACATAAACTCGTTAAATTTTTAATGAAGTTCCCGTAAATTCCAATGTTTGTTAATACTTTATGTGAGTTTATTATAACCATACTATGACCAAGGTTGCCTAAAACGACGTTCTTCAAGCGTCGGAAATGTTATGACATTTGTCACCCCAGACCTATCAGTCTAACTGTTGCATGCAGTTTAGGTGTGGGTTTGTCAAACCCAATATAGATCTATACACAAGTATCACGCTCTCCCTTAAGGAGACTCTGGTTACAATACATGACTTAATGGTAATTTGAAGTAAATGTCTCACAAAGTCATTAACGGAATTACGTGTTATGAAAACTTGGTACCGTATGGTCGTACCTTGCTTAATGAAAATATCCTTTGTATAAATGTACCCTTTTTAAATGTATGTGTTATGTAATGTATCATAAACTATACCTATTATAGTTTATCAACCAAGGGTAGTACGTGGTAATGTATGCAAACTATATTCAAAATAGTTTATTTTATGTTTGAATGTATCGATTGTACTTTGATTATAATCACTTGTTATTCTTTATATTTTATATGACCAAATCCAGTTGTAAACTGATGTGTGTCTAAATATTAAGATAAAATGTCATATATTGCAGTAACATATAGTCACATAAAGATATACACCTTGCTCAACATGTTACAAGGTGAAATGAAATTAACAGCAACTTTTCGTTAAAAACAGTTTCTGTTACCGTTCTTAGAAAATTTATAGAAAAATCATCACAGCTCTAAATCCAAATCCGCAAATTTTGAGAGTTTGGAATATGAGTCTAGTTTGTTCGTAAATTTTATCCTGATTTTTAGTGATCTCTAACAGAGGTGAAAATGTTCATAATCACAGACTGGTCCGGGTTTGCCTTTGAAATGACAGGCAGTTTTGTAAAAATCACCATTAATTGTAGAAAAATCATTTGGAGATGTGCAAGTAGTCATTTTAAAGCTAAGAGTTTGAACTACTTGCACCTGAAACAGCTTTGAAAACTAAAATATTTAAGTTGACCAAACAGTCCGTGATTAACGTCCATCTTTTCTGATGCAATCTGTTAGAAAAAGTTTAATTGTGTTCTTGATGATTTTACTTGTATTCCCTCCTTAAAACTTAAGAAAAACATGTAAATGTATGGGTATGAACTCACCTTATGTGGTTTCAGTAGATGAAAGTGAGAGAAAGGAAGTGTTCAACTCAAGAACACTAAGAAGATGTCTTGATGATTCGAAAATCTAACACCGAATAAGATGGAACTTGTGTAAGATATCAATAATTTGAGTAGAATGGAGTTTAATAATTATGTGAATGATGAAGATACTTACTAATTGAAGAAAGAAATCCCTGGAGAAAGCCTTGAAGTTCTTGAAGTTAAGAGAAAAGATGAGAGAATTTTGGAGAGTGTTCTTGGTTGCTAAGTGTAGAATGAAAGAGTTTTTATGGAGAATGAGGAGAGAGGATCAATCAACCAGCTCTTAGAACGTGGGAAGAGCTGGAGATTGGCTGTAAAGGTCCACTAAGGAGACAAGGGGTAGTGGGAAAGAGTGGCTGATCATAGAGTGAGGTGGTAGTGGGTTGCTTTTGCCATAAATTAAGGAAAAGCAAATATTCCCTCAATAATTAGATCAATCACCAATTCTTTTAATATATTTTATAAAAACCCTGGAGATTTATATATTTTGGGGCCTTAGTTTATAAAATAAAGTTTTGGGTGAAAATCCCACGTTAAAATAATGAAAAACGGAGTTAAAACGAAGTCGTAGTCGAAAAACCGGTAAAAAGGGCCTGTCTGCGAGGCTTCGCTTCGGACCTTCGGACTTCGGACACGGCTTCGGACTTCGGACACGACTTCGGACACGGCTTCGGACGGACGGGACTTCGGACACTGGTCCTTCGGACGTCGGACCTCGGACTTCGGACCTCGGACCTCGGACACAGCTTCGGACCAGAAGCTTTGGTTTCGGATCCTTAAAGCTATTTTACTCGTTTTTATCCTGTTTCAAGCGATTTTGGACCCGGTTAAGGGTCGAGATGACCCAAATGATTACAAAAAGTTAAAGTAACTTTTGAGAGAGATTTGGGAGAGATTTCAATTAGAAAGAGATAGAGTGAAAACGATTTAGAGAGGTTTCGTTTGTGATTAATTTGAGTGTCCGGCTTCACAACGCAAGGTTCGTAAACCCCATTAAACCGTGTTTTAGTGTCGTACACAATCCCGATGATTGTGCAATAGTGTTTTATCGCTTTGGTTCGTTGTTTAGCACTGTTAAGGCTAAGGAAAATCAAACACATGAACTTTCCAAATGATGATTTCTCATTAAAATAGCGAATTGTATAGTGATTACATAACGTAAACCCTAGCATACAAGGGTTATTGGAGTTGACCGGTTTGACTTGTTGACTTTGAATTTACCGAAATTTGACGGTTGTCACAAGGTTCGACGGAGCGCAAAACGTGGACCGGAATTCATGTGGGAACGTGAAGACCAGATGAAGCAAAAGTACCCTCACATATTCTTTCCTTCACAAACCTAGTTTTCGAAAGAATTTCGGGACGAAATTCCCTCTAACAGGGGGATGATGTCACAACTAGCATTTTAGCAAGGAAATCCTATTCCTGTGTAACCATTCAACCATTGTAAAACATATACTCTAAGTAAATATCACTCAGTGCTCATTTAAATACACCTTTCATGTTCAACAAAGAACCTGAAAACCCTAGGAATCCCTATTTAAGACTATTTTGGGCTTGGAAACCCTATTTGGATTCTAAATGGACCCAATTCACAAATCTATAACATTTTGGACCATTTGGGCCTAGAATGATTCATTGTAACCCAAATGGGCCGTATTGGACCATAATTGAACAAATTAACCCTAATGGACCATAAAACCCATTCTTTTATGCCATTTGGGCCGTGAACTACCCTAAAGGCCCAATGGGCCAAAAAATTTCTCTATGGGCCTCACGATTTCGAACAAGCCAAGAGATTGAGCCCAATGCTATTTTCTTTCACTTCATTTGGCCCATTTTCGGCCCATATGTGTGTAAGAAAAAGGAAAAGGGATAATCAACTTAAACCATGGCACCTTATTTTTATATATAGGATAACAATGGATTATACACAACATATATCCATAAACTTCTCATATCTCTATGCAACCATCACCTCAAGACTCCTCCCTCTTCTTCTATTTACGGCCGAGAAGAGCACACACACACACACACACACACACACTTCACTTGCAAAATTTCTCTCAAGCCCTCAAGAACAACTCCTCCTTCATCCCTCAAAATTTCGAGATTTAGGGTGTTTACAAGAGGATTTTTCACCACAATCACCATCATTGGTAAGTTGTTATCAAACACAAACATCTCCTTTCAATTTAACATTAAGAACTTCTTCTTACATAGCTTTATCCCATGATCACACACTTAGAAACTTCATAAACTCGAAAACTACTCCAAGGTGTTGCAAGGACCAAAAATCTCTTCATTTCCTCTTCAAAATCGAAACATCAAAGCAAAGGTGAGTTCATACCCCCTTGTTTTTGGTTTTTACATGGTTTTTTGGGGGAGAATGCAAGTAAAATGTGTAGATCTATGTGTTATATGCATGTCTTGTGTGATTTCTTAGTTTATTTTGTAAAAATATGTTAGATCTTAGCAATACTCGACATCCTAAGTAACAATGAGTTAAACTAATACACCTTATACATCATATTATCAAGTTAAAAGTGTTATATGTTCAAGATACAAAATTTAAGGCAAAAATCTTGTTAAGGGTCAAAATTGTCAAGAAAACAAAAGATAAGGGTAAACAGCGACATTTATGTTTTTATAAGGATCAAAAAGGTTCTACTTGTATAAAAATGGATTTTTATGATAAACATGCCTTCCAAAGGGGCAAAAATGTAAATTTTAGCTTAATGGGCCAAACATTTGGGCCTCACGGTTTTGGGCCCAAAAATTGCGAAAAAGGGAAAGTTTTGAGACTAAAAATGTTATTTGAGCAAAATTTGAGTCATAAATGTAAATAAACCAAATTTAGGGGTGAAAGTAACATCTATTTCCAAATTGGACCAAAAATGTAACTTTTATCAAAATTGGGCCGAAAGTGTAAATTTTTACAAACAAGGGACTGAAAATGCAATTTTCTGCAAAACTGGGCCTTAAATGTCAAAATTTATATATTTGGACTGAAACAGTGAATTTCTAGACATTTGGGACAAAATTACAAAATTTTACAAATTATGGACTAAAGTGCCATTTTTACAAAACTTTGGGCCTTAATTGAAAATTTGAGGCTTTTGACCAAAACTGTTATTTTACGAAAAAAAAAAGGAGACCTTTTATAATAAATTTGGTAAACCACGAGCTAAAATAAACAACGAAACAATAACGAACGGATGAAATCCATCGATAATAATTTTATTGGGCCTAATATTCACATTTCGTGGCCAATGGGCCCTAAGGGCCCATTCAAGTGTATGTTGAGCCCAATATTTTCCATGACATGTTCATTGGGCCCTGCGACCCTTTTACATGTTAATTTGGGCCTGAGTTATGGGTCACATGTTTGTTGGGCCTTTGTGGTCCATTTACATGCCTATTGGGCCCAAATTACCCACTTACATGTTATTGGGCCTTTGTGAGCCATTTACATGCTAATTGGGCTTGGACTGAAATTTACATGCTTAGTAGATCGTAACTATACCTTTACATAACTATTGAACTTCGTATACTTATACATGTACCTTTGGATTTGATAACATACAACATACACGTAAACATTAAACATAGTACGAAAGGTTGAGAATCTAGTGAGACGTGTCGGTTGGCACCTTGAGTGTACAATCATAGCTTGTAGTTATAATCAGAGTCTCCTGGAGAGAGAGCAAGAGTTTGTGTATAGATCTATACGAGGTGACCCCCCACGCCTTAGCTGCTCGCTACAGCTAGACTAGGCCAGTCTAGGGCGACAAAACCTTGAGCAAATACCGGCATTTGGAAAAATGCCAAGACAGACAACCTAGTCATTATCATGTATGGTTATAACGGCTCATGTTGAGATTCAATACCAAAAAATTATACTTCGGAGATTAACCCTTCGATTGTGTCAATACAAAACAACTTATTTAACGATACAAGAACCTCGGCATTTTTATAAATCAGAAAATATCGGATTTTTCGGGGAAAGATTAATACTCAATTATCACATACTTACAATACAAAGAAATCTAAACTACAGTCATATATGTTACTACTATAAAATTCACACATGCATTTATACTTGATTTTCACATCATTTTCAGACATTTTACAGAAAATATCGGATTTTCTGGGTTTTTACAAAAGATACAAAGACTTTTACTCAAACATACTTATGAACTCACCAACATTATATATGTTGACCGTTTTCAAAATAACTTGTATTCTCAGGTAATCGTTAAGATGGAAGATTTTCAAGTGTGTATGGTTTCATTTTATGTAACATCACTCATCGTACTTTTAATAGTTTGAACTTATGTATTTATAACAATGTACTTGATATGAACAATGCTGGTTGTGATGTGAATTGTTGGTGATGAATGTGTTATGATTCATGTATATTTATTGTGATGATAATTCAATTGTTAGTCACACGAGCCCCCGGACGTTTCCGCCGTCTGGAGGAAATTGAACATTATGATTAAACCTGTGCAGTTATGTAGTCATATTAGGGATAAATATAGCCTGATCAACTATATTTATTCAGAATATGATCAACATGTGTTCAGGAGTAATCATAGCGGGAAATGAATCCAAAAGCCTAGCTCACTCTCCAAAAAACTCTAGGTAACCCAAACTTAAATAACTAAAAAAAATACTATATGAATAATCAAAACATGACTGTTCCTGCGCCCCCATGCAGTCACCATGGATGATGATCAGCAAGGAGTACATTTCTATCAAGCGCTAGTGGCTCAGGGGATGCTTGAGGAGGATCCCGAAGAAGAACAAGGGGGAGCCCATGACATTGGGCCCGACGAGTACACTGATACAGACTATGAGTTTGATGGGACTGACGAAGACATGGAAGAGGATAGGGACACAAATGAAGCCCCCGTCGAACCACCTACCGATGAGTCACACCAGGACCACCCTGCTCCACCAGAGGATCCTGTTGGTGAGGATCGTTCTCTGGAAGCAGAGGTCGCCACACTTCGGCAGCAGCTGTTTGCTATGGAGGCACGAGCCGTGAAAGCTGAGCAGGAAAGGGATGAGGTCATCGGAGAAATGACCGAGATGGCTCAGTTGTTGGCGTAGCATTTTGGGATATGATTTCGCTACCACCATTAGGCACTTCTCAGTATGATCGGGATTAGTAGTATATCCTATTAGTATTAGGTTTCTCTTAGGTGTACTATGCTATGTACTATCGACTCTATGTTTAAGTGACCACACTACTCATAGGGTCGTCATGCTGCCAAATTTTATATTTTCCCATGTACTGTATGCCTTCTGGCAAATTTTCATGTATCAAAACTATTAGTATTAATGAAAATGCTTTATGTTTTATCATGACGTTGTTATCGGCTATGTGTTTTATTTTCCTTGTTTTATGTTAATGCATGAAATTACTTAAATACACACACTATACGCCTAGTCTATGGGATTCCAAACTCGCAAAACAATAGGCACTCAACATCTTTCCGTTCCATGACAGAAAGATGCCTCAAAGACCCAACCGTGGAAACAACGCAACACCGAACCCACCTGAGATAAACTCGGTTGCATTCCAGGCAGCAGTGTCCGCTGCGGTCACTGTAGCGCTTGCGTAAATTCGTAATGGAAACAACGGAGAAGGCAACGGGTAGGGAGCCGGAAGCACAAATCAAGGGACGAACCACGGAGCCGCTCGAACATGCACCTACAAGGACTTCATCAACGACAAACCTCGAACCTTTAATGGGACAGGAGGCGTAATAGCCCTGAAGCGATGGATCAAGAAAATAGAATCCGTTTTTGAAATCTGCGGGTGTCTGGATGAGTGTTAGGTCAAGTTCGCAGCCTGCACCTTCATTGATCAAGCCCTCTCCTGGTGGAATGGCCACATAGAGGCCATGACACTCCCGGTGGCAAACGCGATGCCCTGGGAAGAGCTTAAGGAAATGATGCTGGCTGAATACTGTCCAAGAGGCGAAATCCAGAAGATGGAACAAGAGTTGTGGAACCTCACGGTTCAAAAATCCGACATCGACGTATACATATCCAGGTTTAGTGAGCTATCTCTTCCGTGTCCCGGAATGATCACCTCAGAAGGGAAAATGATTGAGAGGTTTATCTGGGGATTGACTGCACCTATCCAAAGGAATGTCATCGCGGCAAACCCTGAGACGTTTGATAGCGCCAATAGACTGGCCAAGAAATTGTATGATCATGGCAACAAGAAGGGTGCCAAAACAGCAGAAGCGGAAGTCAAGAAAGAAGGTGAGAGCAAGAAGGGGAAAACAACAAACGAAAGGGAAAGCAAAACTCGGAATCGTCTAAGAAGCAACAAATTGTGACTGTCCATGCTGCAACTCAAGCTACCACCACACCACATGCTCCAGCCTCATCCACGCCAAGTACTCCAAAGCAGTATTCAGAAAATCTTCCCAAGTGTAACAAATGCAACTTCCACCATCACGGGGAGTGCAGAGAGATGAATTGCACAAGGTGCAACCAGAAGGGCCATACAACAAAGTATTGTAGGGATCAACTTCAACATAACCAAATGACAAACAACAAGAACAACACCAATGCTGGAGCCAGTTATACCTGTTACGAATGTGGGAAAATCAGGCATTTCAGGCGAAACTGCCCCAACGCGAACAATCAGGGGGAAGGAGCAGTAGGGAGAGTGTTGACAGTGGGTCAGGGTGAAGCAGTGCAGGACCCAGCCGTTGTCACCGGTACGTTCCTACTTAACAACTCGTATGCATGCATCTTATTTGATAGTGGGGCGGAATGAAGCTTCGTTAGTAAAATATTAAAATATTTGCTAAATCAACAACCCTAGAAGCTCAACGAAGCCTTTACGGTGGAAATGGCTAATGGGAAAACAGAAACAACCAAAGATATCTATATAGGATGTACGTTAGCACTAAACAACCACTCTTTCCAAATAAATTTGATGCCAGTAAATATTAGGAGTTTTGATGTGATCATCGGCATGGATTGGTTAAGCCCCCATCATGCCGATATTATGTGTCACGAGAAGGCCGTTGGCCTTCATCTTCCTAATCACAAAACCCTAATAATCTATAGAGATAAACCCGGCGCAAACCTTCACCTTGTCTCGAGTATCAAGGTGCAAAAGTGTCTACGAAAGAAGAACTACGCATTCCTTGCTCATGTGGTGGATAAAACCCAAGAGGAAGCAAGCATTCACAACATCCCAGTGGCGTGTGATTTCCCGGATGTGTTTCCAGAAGACCTTCTGGGAATACCCCCAGAACGACAAATCGAATTCCGAATCGACCTAGTGCCTGGAGCCACTCCAATCGCCAAATCACGCTATAGGTTGGCCCCTGCTGAAATGCAAGAATTATCAAGCCAACTAAGCGAACTCCTGAATAAAGGATTCATCAGACCCAACTTCTCGCCATGGGGAGCTCCGGTTCTTTTCGTTAAAAAGAAAGACGGATCCTTCAGGATGTGCATCGACTATAGGGAATTAAATAAGCTCACCATCAAAAACCGGTATCCACTCCCACGAATTGATGATCTATTTGACCAGCTTCAAGGAGCTAGTTACTTTTCAAAGATAGATCTGAGATCCGGTTATCATCAACTTAAAGTCTGAGATGAGGACATTCCTAAGACTGCTTTCCGAACTCGTTACGGTCATTACGAATTCGTCGTAATGCCCTTCGGTCTAACAAATGCCCCCGCTGCATTTATGGACCTCATGAATCGAGTCTGCCGCCCATTCCTTGATAAATTCGTAATCGTTTTCATCGATGATATTCTCGTGTACTCTCGAAGCGAAGAAGATCATAGCCAACATCTCCAACAGATTTTAGAAACCCTACGGGCTGAAAGGTTGTATGTGAAACTCTCCAAGTGTGAGTTCTGGCTCCGTAGTGTGAACTTTATGGGCCATATAGTCAGTCAGGAAGGAATACATGTGGACCCCTCCAAGATCAAAGCAATCGAAAACTGGGCAATTCCGGAAACGCCAACAGAAATTTGCCAATTCTTGGGTCTCGCAGGCTACTACCGAAGATTCATTCAGAACTTTTCCAAGATAGCCAAACCCCTCACCACATTGACACAAAAAGGCGTACCCTTCAACTGGACCGAGAAGCAAGAGCTTCCCTTTCGAACCTTGAAGCAAGCCCTCTGTAGTGCTCCAGTGCTATCCTTACCGGAGGGAACCGAAGACTTCATAGTTTACTGTGATGCTTCGAATCAAGGTTTAGGTTGTGTCCTCATGCAACGAGAGAAGGTAATTGTTTATTCATCCAGACAACTGAAAACTCATAAAGTAAATTATACCACGCATGATCTCGAGCTGGGGGCGGTGGTCTTCGCCTTGAAAGGTTGGAGGCACTACCTATATGGTACCAAGTGCACCATCTTTACAGACCACAAGAGCCTCCAACACATTCTAAATTAAAAGGAACTAAACATGAGGCAGCGAAGATGGGTTGAGCTGTTAAAATGATTATGAGTGTGAGATCAAATACCATCCAGGCAAGGCTAACGTGGTAGCCGATGCCCTGAGCCGAAAGGAGTATTCAAGTCATCGTGCGAAGACTCTATCAATCACCATCCAATCTCATCTAGCCTCACAAATCAAAGAAGCCCAACTGGACGCATTGTAGCCGGAGAATATCTCTAGTGAATCACTACGTGGAAGGGAGAAGGAGCTCGAAGTTAAAGGCGACGGAACTCACTACTTCATGAATAGAATCTGGGTTCCCAAAATCGGGGGATT
Source organism: Lactuca virosa (assembly GCF_052849685.1). NCBI lineage: Eukaryota > Viridiplantae > Streptophyta > Magnoliopsida > Asterales > Asteraceae > Lactuca > Lactuca virosa. The sequence goes on along the minus strand of NC_136428.1, from coordinate 212,288,642 downwards.
CAGAGAGATAGTCATGCATGAAGCCCACAAGAAGCGATATTCTATTCATCTGGGGTCAGATAAAATGTATTTGGATATCAAGCAGCAATATTGGTGGCCTAATATGAAGGCAGAGATAGCCACTTTCGTGGGCAAGTGTCTTACTTGTGCCAAGGTGAAAGTGGAATACCAAAAGCCCTCGGGACTATTGCAACAGCCAGTGATACCCGAGTGGAAATGGGAAATGATTACTATGGACTTCGTGACCAAATTGCCAAAGACAGCAGACGGATTGGATGCTATATAGGTAATTGTCGATGGATTAACAAAATCCGCTCATTTCCTGCCAATAAAAGAGTCCTACAAGATGGAAAAGCTGACCCGAATCTACCTCAAGGAGGTTGTGAGACTCCATGGAGTGCCAGTATCTATTATCTCGGATCGAGATAGCAGATTCACTTCAAGATTCTGGCAATCTCTTCAGAAGGCAATGGGAACACAGCTAGATATGAGCACTGCCTACCACCCACAGACGGATGGTCAGAGTGAGCGTACCATCCAGACACTCAAGGATATGCTTCGAGCTTGTGTGATTGACTTCGGCAAGTCATGGGATACCCACTTGCCTCTGATCGAGTTCTCCTATAACAACAGTTATCACACAAGCATCAAGGTTGCTCCCTTCGAGGCTCTTTTTGGTCGTAAGTGCAGATCGCCCCTATGCTAGGCTGAGGTGGGTGACACTCAATTAGCAAAAGGGAAATCGCCAGCCAGTGCTCTTACAGGACCCGAAATCATCCGTGAAACGACAAAAAAGATAATCCAAATCAAAGCTCGACTTCAAGCATCGCAATACCGACAAAAGAGCTATGCTGACAAGCGGCGAAAGCCATTGGAATTTCAAGTCGGGGATCGCGTGTTGTTAAAAGTCTCTCCTTGGAAAGGGAATGATTCGCTTTGGGAAACGAGGAAAACTGAACCCACGATACATTGGACCGTTCGAGATCCTTGCTCGGATTGGTCCAGTGGCTTATAAGCTGCAGCTACCTGCCGAGCTTAGCAACGTACACCCAGTGTTCCACGTCTCAAATCTGAAAAAGTGTGTATCAGATGAAACCCTTGTCGTTCCTTTGGAAGAGATTGAAATAAACGCGAATCTCCTGTTCGTCGAAGAACCAGTCGCGATTATGGATAGGGAGGTGAAGCGTACAAAGCAAAGTCGCATCCCGATTGTGAAGGTTCGACGGAGCGCAAAACGTGGACCGGAATTCATGTGGGAATGTGAAGACCAGATGAAGCAAAAGTACTCTCACATATTCTTTCCTTCACAAACCTAGTTTTCGAAAGAATTTCGGGACGAAATTCCCTCTAACAGGGGGATGATGTCACATGTCACACCCCCAAACCAAGGATGGCGGAAACGTCCGGGGGTGGAGGACTTCATGTATAGTATCATAACAGCAATTGTAATAGTAATTCAAGCAAACACAACCAACATATATATAATTGAAAAAAAATTACATCATTGTATGAATTACATGTTTACGAATCAATTACAATATGTTGATAAAATATGAAATAGTAGACGCCTTAGCGTCCCATCCTCAAAAGCACTTGATTACCTGTTTAATGATTTCCTGAGAATACAAGTTGTTTGAAAAAGTGTCAACACAAAGGTTGGTGAGTTCATAAGCTTTTCGTTTGTAAAAGTAGTATTTGTGTTAGAAAAATCCAATATTTTCCTTAATGTGTAAATGTAGTCTTAAAACCCAAAGACCGAAATGTACAAGTAATTTATCATATTTATAGTGAAACAATGCAAGTTTAAATCGACATAAACTCGTTAAATTTTAATGAAGTCCCCGTAAATTCCAATGTTTGTTAATACTTTATGTGAGTTTATTATAACCATACTATGACCAAGGTTGCCTAAAACGACGTTCTTCAGGCGTCGGAAATGTTATGACATTTGTCACCCCAGACCTATCGGTCTAACTGTTGCATGCAGTTTAGGTGTGGGTTTGTCAAACCCAATATAGATCTATACACAAGTATCACGCTCTCCCTCAAGGAGACTCTGGTTACAATACATGACTTAATGGTAATTTGAAGTAAATGTCTCACAAAGTCATTAACGGAATTACGTGTTATGAAAACTTGGTACCGTATGGCCGTACCTTGCTTAATGAAAATATCCTTTGTATAAATGTACCCTTTTTTTTAAATGTATGTGTTATGTAATGTATCATAAACTATACCTATTATAGTTTATCAACCAAGGGTAGTACGTGGTAATGTATGCAAACTATATTCAAAATAGTTTATTTAATGTTTGAATGTATCGATTGTACTTTGATTATAATCACTTGTTATTTTTTATATTTTATATGACCAAATCCATTTGTAAACTGATGTGTGTCTAAATATTAAGATAAAATGTCATATATTGCAGTAACATATAATCACATAAAGATATACACCTTGCTCAACATGTTACAAGGTGAAATGAAATTAACAGCAACTTTTCGTTAAAAACAGTTTCTGTTACCGTTCTTAGAAAATTTATATAAAAATCATCAAAGCTCTAAATCCAAATCCGCAAATTTTGAGAGTTTGGAATATGAGTCTAGTTTGTTCGTAAATTTTATCATGATTTTTAGTGATCTCTAACAGAGGTGAAAAGGTTCATAATCACAGACTGGTCCCGGTTTGCCTCTGAAATGACAGACAGTTTTGTAAAAATCACCATAAATTGTAGAAAAATCATATGGAGATGTGCAAGTAGTCATTTTAAAGCTAAGAGTTTGAACTACTTGCACCTGAAACAGTTTTGAAAACTAAAATATTTAAGTTGACCAAAACAGTCCGTGATTAACGTCCATCTTTTCTGATGTAATCTGTTAGAAAAAGTTTAATTGTGTTCTTGATGATTTTACTTGTATTCCCCCCTTAAAACTTAAGAAAAACATGTAAATGTATGGGTATGAACTCACCTTATGTGGTTTTAGTAGATGAAAGTGAGAGAGAGGAAGTGTTCAACTCAAGAACACTAAGAAGATGTCTTGATGATTCGAGAATCTAACACCGAATAAGATGGAACTTGTGTAAGATATCAATGATTTGAGTAGAATTGAGTTTAATAATTATGTGAATGATGAAGATACTTACTAATTGAAGAAAGAAATCCCTGGAGAAAGCCTTGAAGTTCTTGAAGTTAAGAGAAAATATGAGAGAATTTTGGAGAGTGTTCTAGGTTGCTAAGTGTAGAATGAAAGAGTTTTATGGAGAATGAGGAGAGAGGATCAATCCTCCAGCTCTTAGAACGTGGGAAGAGCTGGAGATTGGCTGTAAAGGTCCACTAAGGAGACAAGGGGTAGTGGGAAAGAGTGGCTAATCATAGAGTGAGGTGGTAGTGGTTTGCTTTTGCGATAAATTAAGGAAAAGCAAATATTCCCTCAATAATTAGTTCAATCACCAATTCTTTTAATATATTTTATAAAAACCCTGAAGATTTATATATTTTGGGGCCTTACTTTATAAAATAAAGTTTTGGGTGAAAATCCCACGTTAAAATAATGAAAAACGGAGTTAAAACGAAGTCGTAGTCGAAAAACCGGTAAAAAGGAGCTGTCTGCGGACCTTCGGACCTTCGGACCTTCGGACCCTCGGACCCTCGCTTCGGATCTTCGGACCCTCGCTTCGGATCAGAGGCCTCGGATGCGAGGCTTCGGATGCGAGGCTTCGGATGCAAGGCTTCGGTCCAGAAGCTTCGGTTTCGGATCCTTAAAGCTATTTTACTCGTTTTTACCCCGTTTCAAGCGATTTTTGACCCGGTCAAGGGTCGAGATGACCCAAATGATTACAAAAAGTTAAAGTAACTTTTGAGAGAGATTTGGGAGAGATTTGGGAGAGATTTCAAATAGAAAGAGATAGAGTGAAAACGATTTAGAGAGGTTTCGTTTGTGATTAATTTGAGTGTCCGGCTTCACAACGCAAGGTTCGTAAACCCCATTAAACCGTGTTTTAGTGTCTTACACAATCCCGATGATTGTGTAATAGTGTTTTATCGCTTTGGTTCGTTGTTTAGCACTTGTTAAGGCTAAGGAAAATCAAACACATAAACTTTCCAAATGATGATTTCTCATTAAAATAGCGAATTATATAGTGATTTCATAACGTAAACCCTAGCATACAAGGGTTATTGGAGTTGACCGGTTTGACTTGTTGACTTTGAATTGACCGAAATTTGACGGTTGTCACATCACAACTAGCATTTTAGCTAGGAAATCCTATTCCTGTGTAACCATTCAACCATTGTAAAACATATACTCTAAGTAAATATCACTCAGTGCTCATTTAAATACACCTTTCATGTTCAACAAAGAACCTGAAAACCCTAGGAATCCCTATTTAAGACTATTTTGGGCTTGGAAACCCTATTTGGATTCTAAATGGACCTAATTCACAAATCTATAACATTTTGGACCATTTGGGCCTAGAATGATTCATTGTAACCCTAATGGGCCTTATTGGACCATAATTGAACAAATTAACCCTAATGGACCATAAAACCCATTCTTTTATGCCATTTGGGCCGTGAACTACCCTAAAGGCCCAATGGGCCAAAAATTTTCTCTATGGGCCTCACGATTTCGAACAAGCCAAGAGATTGAGCCCAATGCTATTTTCTTTCACTTCATTTGGCCCATTTTCGGCCCATATGTGTGTAAAAAAAAGGAAAAGGGATAATCAACTTAAACCATGGCACCTTATTTTTATATATAGGATAACAATGGATTATACACAACATATATCCATAAACTTCTCATATCTCTATGCAACCATCACCTCAAGACTCCTCCCTCTTCTTCTATTTACGGCCGAGAAGAGCACACACACACACACACACACACACACACTTCACTTGCAAAATTTCTCTCAAGCCCTCAAGAACAACTCCTCCTTCATCCCTCAAAATTTCGAGATTTAGGGTGTTTACAAGAAGATTTTTCACCACAATCACCATCATTGGTAAGTTGTTATCAAACACAAACATCTCCTTTCAATTTAACATTAAGAACTTCTTCTTACATAGCTTTATCCCATGATCACACACTTAGAAACTTCATAAACTCGAAAAATACTCCAAGGTGTTGCAAGGACCAAAAATCTCTTCATTTCCTCTTCAAAACCGAAACATCAAAGCAAAGGTGAGTTCATACCCCCTTGTTTTTGGTTTTTTGGGGGAGAATGCAAGTAAAATGTGTAGATCTATGTGTTATATGCATGTCTTGTGTGATTTCTTAGTTTATTTTGTAAAAATATGTTAAATCTTAGCAATACTCGACATCCTAAGTAACAATGAGTTAAACTAATACACCTTATACATCATATTATCAAGTTAAAAGTGTTATATGTTCAAGATACAAAATTTAAGGCAAAAATCTTGTTAAGGGTCAAAATTGTCAAGAAAACAAAAGATAAGGGTAAACAGCGACATTTATGTTTTTATAAGGATCAAAAAGGTTCTACTTGTATAAAAATGGATTGTTATGATAAACATGCCTACCAAAGGGGCAAAAATGTAAATTTTAGCTTAATGGGCCAAACATTTGGGCCTCACGGTTTTGGGCCCAAAAATTGCGAAAAAGGGAAAGTTTTGAGACTAAAAATGTTATTTGAGCAAAATTTGAGTCATAAATGTAAATAAACCAAATTTAGGGGTGAAAGTAACATCTATTTCCAAATTGGACCAAAAATGTAACTTTTATCAAAATTAGGCCGAAAGTGTAAATTTTTACAAACAAGGGGCTGAAAATGCAATTTTCTGCAAAACTGGGCCTTAAATGTCAAAATATATATATTTGGACTGAAACCGTGAATTTCTAGACATTTGGGACAAAATTACAAAATTTTACAAATTATGGACTAAAGTGCCATTTTTACAAAACTTTGGGCCTTAATTGAAAATTTGAGGCTTTTGACCAAAACTGTTATTTTACGAAAAAAAAGGAGACCTTTTATAATAAATTTGGTAAACCACGAGCTAAAATAAACAACGAAACAATAACGAACGGATGAAATCCATCGATAATAATTTTATTGGGCCTAATATTCACATTTCGTGGCCAATGGGCCCTAAGGGCCCATTCAAGTGTATGTTGAGCCCAATATTTTCCATGACATGTTCATTGGGCCCTGCGACCCTTTTACATGTTAATTTGGGCCTGAGTTATGGGTCACATGTTTGTTGGGCCTTTGTGGTCCATTTACATGCCTATTGGGCCCAAATTACCCACTTACATGTTATTGGGCCTTTGTGAGCCATTTACATGCTAATTGGGCTTGGACTGAAATTTACATGCTTAGTAGATCGTAACTATACCTTTACATAACTATTGAACTTCGTATACTTATACATGTACCTTTGGATTTGATAACATACAACATACACGTAAACATTAAACATAGTACGAAAGGTTGAGAATCTAGTGAGACGTGTCGGTTGGCACCTTGAGTGTACAATCATAGCTTGTAGTTATAATCAGAGTCTCCTGGAGAGAGAGCGAGAGTTTGTGTATAGATCTATACGAGGTGACCCCCCCCACGCCTTAGCTGTTCGCTACAGCTAGACTAGGCCAGTCTAGGGCGACAAAACCTTGAGCAAATACCGGCATTTGGAAAAATGCCAAGACAGACAACCTAGTCATTATCATGTATAGTTATAACGGCTCATGTTGAGATTCAATACCAAAAAATTATACTTCGGAGATTAACCCTTCGATTGTGTCAATACAAAACAACTTATTTAACGATACAAGAACCTCGACATTTTTATAAATCAGAAAATATCGGATTTTTCGGGGAAAGATTAATACTCAATTATCACATACTTACAATACAAAGAAATCTAAACTACAGTCATATATGTTACTACTATGAAATTCACACATGCATTTATACTTGATTTTCACATCATTTTCAGACATTTTACAGAAAATATCGGATTTTCTGGGTTTTTACGAAAGATACAAAGACTTTTACTTAAACATACTTATGAACTCACCAACATTATATATGTTGACCGTTTTCAAAATAACTTGTATTCTCAGGTAATCGTTAAGATGGAAGATTTTCAAGTGTGTATGGTTTCATTTTATGTAACATCACTCATCGTACTTTTAATAGTTTGAACTTATGTATTTATAATAATGTACTTGATATGAACAATGCTGTTTGTAATGTGAAATGTTGGTGATGAATTTGTTAAGATTCATGTATATTCATTGTGATGATAATTCAATTGTTAGTCACACGAGCCCCCGGACGTTTCCGCCGTCTGGTTCGGGGGTGTGACAACTGTTGAGTCTGGTTCGGGGGTGCAAATTCAGATTCGTGGATCTCGGGGGTAGAAGCGGAGTATCGGTTTGGTTTTGGGTAAGATCCCGAATCAGAGTTTGCACGTGTTCAGTGTGAGATTTTTGTTCCAGTGGAATAAGGATTGAGATATTTATACGCCGAGGGCATCAATCGCAGAGCTCAAGGGTAATGGATGGGTTTAGTTGATGGCAGTTCGAGTTATTGTGATGTGTGCTGGGTTGGTTTTGTCTGTGAAAGAGCCACAACGTGTTTGAAGTGATGAAAAGATGGGTAGTTGGTGATCGTATATGATATTAAACCATGGTGAGTCATGTAACATTCATTCATCTAGCAGAAGTTTTGGTAATAAAGTGTTTTTAGTCAAGTCTTGCCAGCCGGAATTCTTTTCGGAAGGCCCGCGAGGCTGTTATGTGTGTGTATTTTGGCCCAACAATCGGTTAGGTGTCCAATGTTTGCTTAGATATTACATGTGGAGTTTTTTGTTGGGAGTCGCGAAGGGCGACAGTGTGGGAGCCTTTTTGGCTCAGTAACTGGGCTGGAACCCGAAATTTCAGATGGCTGGCTGCCGAATTAGGACCAGGGAGGTCTCGGTGGATTGAGGAAAGCAGCCAGAAGGCAACAACCTGTTGTTTCAGGCAGTTTCAATGTTTCATGCAGTATTAGCGATTTGGGTTCCGTGGGAATGAGAAGTATCTGGGTGTTTAGGTAATGCCAAGCCACTCACAACGGGATTAAATAATCTCAGAATAGTCTGAGTCTAACCGTTTCAGGGATGAGTCTCCTACTCGAAGGATTATTTGAGCCTCTTGTCTAGTTGAGAGTTCTGTAGTCGCATTTGATCAATAACTTTCTTCCTTTGGAAGCCTCAAGGTATTATGGGTGGGAAGAATTTTGTTAAGAATAGTTTTTTTATGGAGTAGGTTCGATGATGGTTCAGTGTGGGCAGTTATCGGGAAGCTAGGTCAATTTGAAGTTTCGAATTTCGGAAGGATGGAGGTGTTTTTATGCAAGAAGGTTTAAGGTTCATTCCTATTCAGGTAGGTAAGTTCTTTAAGGGTTGGGATCAAGATGCCGTGGGAAGGCTGTATTTATTCCGGGTTGTGGAGGTATGGATCAGATTGTTGGATGTGCTTGGAAGGTAAAGACGGATTTCGAGGACGAAATCTAATTCAAGTGGGGGAGAGTTGTAACATCCTGTTTCGAATCGATTCCTAGTCTGAGACTGAGGCCCGAAGATCGGCCATCATAAGGATTAGGGCTTTTTAAAAGGTAATATCTAGGCCCATTTGGGTGCTGGTGATGTATTAGAAGTGATCCGGGTGTTCGGTTCATGTTTTGGAGCCTAGGGGTATTTCGGTAAAGTGTCAGTTCGGGCTTTTGTGAAAAATGGACTCTTGTTCGTAAGGTCTTAAGAAAGGTATGAGTTGATAGAAGTGTAGGGCTTTTCGTCATCTTTCCGTGGATATAAGGATCGTCGGAATCGGGCTTATAACGAAGAAGTTATGGCCTTCGGAAGTTTCGTGGGTTTCAGGCTTAGCCGAGTACGTGGGGCGTACACAAAGCGTACGCGGGGCGTACTAGTGAAGAAGGCAGTACACGGGGCGTACCTTGGAGTACGCTGGACGTACTGACCAGGATGGTCGCGAATGTTCCTCGGAGTACGCTAGGCGTACCATATATACATTGGGCGTATGCCAGTCAGATCAGAACTTTATTTTAGGGTCTTGGACCCTATTTAAGCTCCTTATCTCATAACCTAACCCTAATATCTTCAGCCTCCATCCCTCTAAACCCTAGAAATCGACCCTTAGCCCTCATTTGAGTGATTTTGGAGCTTGGATGGCCATTAGAGGAGTATTTTGGTGCTTTTGAAGAAGGTGTTCATTCTTGAAGAATTATTGAAGAAGATAGAGCTTTTAGATCCAGAACTACACCAACTTTTGGCTCTCATTTGAGGTAAAAAGTCTTAAACTTGGTATTTATTTCCTTAGATCTCTTATGTTGAGTTTTTGGACCTTTTTGGTCCCAAAGATGAAGCTTTATGGTTCAAATCTGATTCTTAGGCTTAAGGTTGCCACCCTTGGTGCCATTTGAGTCCCTAAGACAGAAAGTTGTCATCTTGAAGGTCTTAATGGATTCATGCAAGAGTTAAGACCATTTTTATGGAAGTAGAATGCTATTTGGTCTTTTTGGAGCATGCAAAGGCATAAAGTGGCCAACTTTATGCCTTAGGACTCATCAAACAACCTAGATCTGAGTTTGGGACGTAAAGTCTTCAAGTATTAAGCACTTAATGGATTTTGTGCATAAGCTATTGTACGTCGGGCATACTATGTAGTACGTTGTGCGTACAACCCTTTTTCCCATTACACTAAGCGTACAGAAGAGGTACAATGGGCGTACGCTCTCAGAAGGACTTAGGCCTTAGTGGACTTCGGACCTTTGGGCCCTAATGGTTTTGGGCCTGGATTGCTGATAGTTGGGTCTGAATGCATATTTGGGACGATATTGGAATAGTTGGGCCTATTGGGCCTTGTGGGCCAATACAGAAATGGACTTCGCATCTGTGGGCCTCGGTTTGGGCCAATTCTTGGACTAGGTTGCTGTGGGCCTTCGTGGGCCAATTGGAAACATGATTATGGACTAGAGAAGCATTATTGGGCCTTAGGTTGAGGCCAATGTGAAGGTATTGGGCCCAACTGGAAATTAGGCCATATATTGGGCTTTATAGAAGTGTTTATCTTTAGTGGGCCCAATGGGCTTGGTCCTTGGGCCATCGAAGAATTATTATTGGAATTCTAAGTGTGTTGGACTGAAAATAATGATTGGGCCTCATGGCAAGACCCATGTAGAGATTGGGCCCAATTTGGAATATTGGGTCATTGATGGATTTATGGACATTATAGTGTTGGGCTTTTATTTTGGGTTTGGACCTTAGTTTTGGTCATACTAGGCCAGGGGTAGAATGGTCATTTTACCCCATGCATGGATTAAGGATTATGGTATGACATCCAATTGCTAATTGGGTATATTGATTGGTATTGATAGCTCAGGAAGTGGACAGGGCAGCAGCTAAGGATTTCTTTCAGGAAGCTTCTACATTCGAGGTGAGTCTCCTCACCATACCAATGGGTCTAAGGCACCAAGGCCGGCCCATTTTATGATATGTGGTAAACTAGCTGAGGTTATATCATGAGACATGATAGTTGGTTATGTGCTAGGAAGTATGCTAGTTGTATATGTGGTATGCTGGTATGGAAGACCATGGGAGAGCCCATGGCACTTGGATATAAGACCATGTGGAGAGCCCATGACTTTCCTACCAAAGACCATGGGAGAGCCCATGGCAACCGGATGTAAGACCATGTGGAGAGCCCATGACTTTCCTATTAAAGACCATGGGAGAGCCCATGTCACTTAGGTGTAGGACCATGTGGGGAGCCCATGGCATCCTAGAGTAAGACCCTGGGAGAGCCCACAACATCCCTATATGTTTATATGCATGGCTTATGTGATTGATATGGTTTATGTAGCTTTTATAGCTAATATGGATTATGTGGTTATGTGGATTGTGTTGGGTACGCTCTGGGGAACTCACTAAGCTTTGTGCTTACAGTTTTGTTTATTGTTTCATGTATCATCGGTTTGGATAGGAAGTGCCCTGGTTAATCGCAGCGCACACACCCGTGTTTTCCGTAATATGTGATTTTGGGACGAACTTTGATAAATGTTTTAATTAACAAAATACCCTTAGGTCAAACTTCGTCAAAATCATGTCAAGTCAAAAGTCAACATAGCTATTCGTTATGACGTGGTCTCCTTGCCCAAGTCGTGGCCACAAATCGACAAAACAAATGGGTCTTGACCAAATCACCACGTCATGGCGACCTCAACCACGCCGTGGTGACAAGTTAGGACAGCTTAAACCATTAAGTCATTTCCTTCAACTACAAGAGCTCCAAGGCTCAGATCTTGTTTTTCCCATGGTCTTGATGGGTAAAGTTTCCAACTTTATCCCTCAAGCCCTTCCATAAGCCAAACTCCCAACCCTAACCACAAATGGTAACTTAATGCATCAAGATTCTCATTAAGCACCAAATCCTTAGAGTTGCACCTCCAAAGTTTCCAGAAAGATTTCATACTCCAAAAGACCTTAAAAATCATGGCTTTATGGACTTGCAAGTCTAAAACACACATTTTTCCATTCTAGGTCAAAAATAGGGTTTAATGAATAAACCCCATGCATGACATCAAAGCTCGATTATAATTCAGATCCAAGACACTAAATATTCCATTTGACCTGGAGATTCATAAAGTTGCAAACTTTATGAGATCATATTACTTAAATTCATCAAAACATGGAAAAGGGGGACAAAGACAAGAGATCTAGCAACATGGCTAGAAAAGGTTAAGTCTTTGGCACTCACCAAGGTCCAAGAGATAAGCTAGCTGAAGAAATGATGCTTGCCAAGTGACCACCTCACCAAGAGTTTCTTTCTCCTTCAAAATTCACCAAAAGGCACCAAGAATGAGCTCACAACTTCAATGGAGGCTAGGGTTAGGGTTTCTGAGATGAAAGGAGGTTTGGAGGCTGATGATGAACCCTAAAATGGGTTTAGAGGGGTTTAAATACGAAGGGAACCATAAAAGAGTCATGTGCTTGGGCCTGATCTGCTGCCACGTCGTGGTGAGCTACACCACTCCATGGTGGTCCAAAAGTCACGCGACCAATTTCACCTCGCCACGTCGTGGCCATCCCCAAAAATCATCAATTAGCAAAAGTAATGTATCTCGAGAATCCGGGTGTAACAGGGTACAGGTCATTAACACGTAAACGAATCATAAAATATGATCCAAACTCATTAAATTTGCACGGGTTTAAATCAGATAAGGATCAAAACTCGTTCCACTGCCAAGTCTATAATCAAGTAATGTTTTTTCTTTAAAACATGACATGTGTTCAAAAATAACAAATTAGATAAAGTAGGTTTAAAAAAAGTTAACTAAATTGGTAAAAGGTTCAGAGATGGTATGGTAGATCGGAAATCTTTAGGAAAAGAAATATATTTCAGATTTGATTAAAGTAAAGTTATGATTTTATTTTTTAAATAGAAAGGGATTAAAAAATAGATAATTATTTATAAAAAATGATAAAAAAAATTTGATAATTATTTATACATTTGGGAATTTAGTCGGTAATTTTTTTAAACGGTAATGATAAAAAAATCTTTATATTTTAGGCTCATTAACAATAAATTTGAGTAAAAAAAGGACAGAAAATTTAATCGTATTACAATCTTGTTGTATTCTTTTTGTCTAGCATATGATGTTATCTTATTGTTATGTTATTGTATTCCTTTTGCCTGTCTAACATTATGTCATTGATCAAAGAACGACAAAAAAACAATTATATTCAGACAGCTACATCTTCTATTAGACATAAAGAAATATATAAAAAATACAATAAGATTACAATAAGATAATATCATATGTTAGAAAAAAAATGAAATCGATTATAATAAAACAAGATCTTCTATCCGACATAAAAATACGATAAAATTTATTTGGATAACACCCTCAACCAAAAATAAAAAATACAGTAAAATTATAGTAAAATGATATCCTATGTCATATAGAAAATACAATAGAGAATATAATAATAATAAGATGTTATTATATATATCTCCCGACACATACATGAATTATCAAATCATGGAGGTAGATACATTCACCCATTCATATGGGAGGATACACGAAGCAATTTGAATTGAAGGTACGTATAGAATTAGCCTAATAATATTTCCAGAAAAGTCATAATATTTCATCCCAATTTATGAAAAAGTCTCAAACTAAAATTTATTTACGAAAAAATCCTAAGTACCGATAAAAATGACGATTTGACCATTTTTATCCGGTTTATCGGTTTCAATACTTACCCGGTTTCATTAAAGTCCCATTATTTTACCATAATTTCATTAAAGTCCCATTATTTTACCATAATTTGGGACTTATTCGTAAATTATGGTAAAATAATATGACTTTAATAAAACCGGGTAAGTAATGAAACCGGTAAACTGGGAAAATGGATCAAATTGTCACTTTTACCGGTAATTAAGACTTTTTCGTAAACAAATTTTAGTTTGATATTTTTTCGTAAATTAGAGTAAATATTAGGACTTTTCCGAAGATTTTCCTAATATAGTAATATAATACTCTTTGTTATTTCCCAATAAAAAAAGACATGACTTTTTTGTTAATAATCCCATAATATAAGAATTTTTTTTGAATATTGCCAACTAAAATCCTACATATGTAAGGGAGGAGGGAGTCGTTCCCTCCCAACCCACCGAACCCACTACCACATCAATTTTTGTCTCTTTTTTTTTCATCTTTCCCTACCCACAACACACGAAAATCCTATCTTTTTGAACCCACTCAATTAAAAAAAATTCAAAACAACTAAGATACAAGTTTTAAAACACATGGTACAAGAGAAAATAAGAAAGAGAAAGTAGAGAGAGACGATGAAATGAGTTAGTGAAACCAATCAACCCACTCGTTTAAGCGGGAGTGGTACCGCCAATAACTCTATTGCTAATTAAGATTTTACATTTGATTGTTTTGTATTTTTTTTAATTGAGTGGGTTGAGTGGGTTCAAAAAGATAGGGTTTCCGTGTGTTGTGAGTTCGGAAAGATGAAGAAAAATAACAGAGAAAAAATGATGTGGCAGTGGGTTCAGTGGATTGGAAGGGAATGACTCCCTCCTCCCTAATAGATTGTCCATTTATTGTCATTTTCTATAAACAACGGCATATATTTTATCATTTTCTATTCAAAAAAATGAAAACATTCTTTTTATCGATAATAAACCTAAAATATAAAGACTTTGCTAAAGGTTTCTAAACTATATACAGTTTAAAACGCATGTGTAATAGGAAATATCATACATAACGAGTAGGAAGAATGTTTGTGATTGCATCATTGCATGTCATATAAATAATGCTTTATTTGTTGCAACAATATTGTTTCTAAATAAATTTTATACAAAATTTTCTAATAACTGTGTTAACCGCCAACCAAATAAAACTAGTAAAAATCTGAAACGAGGTTTAACAAGTTATATTATAATTCTTAAGGCAATCTAATATATTTTAAATTTAGAAATCTTGTTAGAAATCCACGAATAATAAATTGATACAATCGAATGGAATAAGAATCTTTTTGTATCTTTGCATCCATAAAGATTATTCCATATCATCCAAAACACCATCAAAATAATCACATCAGAGCATCACTTTTGATCCACACATATCTCCCCATTTAAGAATATACATACGTTTGAATCAAGTTTGAAACTAGGAGTAGAAGTTACCAATAGGATAATTGGCAACGATCTAGCGACAGTGGCGAAAGGACGTTGGGTAGACGAATTACCAAACGTTTTATGGGCATATAGACCATCGCCACGAACAACAACAAAATAGATACCTAGTATACGGGTCAGAGGCAGTAATCACTGGAGTTAATGGTTCTCACCGAGCAAACGATGAACTTCGACTAAGCCAACAATGACAATGAATTAAGGACAAACTTAGAGTTGTCTATAGAAAGACGAGAAATAGTAGCAATCTGGCAGAAACACTATAAAAAGCGTACTGGAAGCCATAACAACCAATGGGTACCAGGGCAAGTATTTTAAGGTGGGAGAACAAGTTTTAAGAAACAACGAAGCAAGCTGACAAGAACCACAATGAAAGCTAAGGGCAATGTGAGAAGGACCATACAAAATACACGAAGGAAACAAGTATGGATCGTACATTCTACAAACCATGGACGGAGAAATGGGGCCTATGTCATGGCATGTGAAAAATTTAAGAAAAAATTATGTATAAAAGGGAAGAATACCAAGAAAAAAAAGGTTTTTGGAACTAATGCTTCAAAATAATTGCACGGGGAAAACGACAACACGATAGGCATAAATTATGGTCTTGATCTAAGTCATGTCATAGCACGATCAAAGCAACATAACCTACACGAGGCAAATGACAACCAAAAGGTATAAAGCATAGTCTTGATCTAAGTCATACCATTGAATGATCAAAGCGACATAACCTACACGGGGAAAACGACAACCCGACAACCATAAAACATGGTCTTGATCTAAGTCATACCATAGCATGACCAAAGCAACATAACCTACACAGAACAAACGACAATCTGACATGCATAAAGCATGGTCTTGATCTAAGTCATACCATAACATGATCAAAGCAACATAACCTACATAGGGAAAATGAAAAATCGGCATGCATAAAGCATGGTCTTGATCTAAGTCATGCCACAGCATGATCAAAGCAACATAACCTACACGGGGAAAACGACAACCCGAAAGGCATAAATCATGGTCTTAATCTAAGTCATACCATAACATGATCAAAGAAACATAACCTACACGGGACAAACGACAACCCGAAAGGCATAAAGCATGGTCTTGATCCAAGTCATACCATAACATGATCAAAGCAACATAACTTACACGAAGCAAACGACAACCCGACATGCATAAAGCATGGTCTTGATCTAAGTCATACCATAACATGATCAAAGCCACATAACCTACATGGGGAAAATGGAACCCAAAAGGCATAAAGCATGGTCTTAATCTAAGTCATACCATAGCATGATCGAAGAAACATAACCTACATGGGACAAACGACAACCTGAAAGGCATAAAGCATGGTTTTGATCTAAGTCATACCATAGCATAATCAAAGCAACATAACCTACACGAAGCAAATGACAGCCTGACAGGAATAAAGCATGGTCTTGATCTAAGTCATACCATAACATGATCAAAGCAACATAACCTACATGGGGAAAACGAAAACCCGAAAGGCATAAAGCATGGTCTTGATCTAATTCATACCATAGCATGATCAAAGGAACATAACCTACACAGGGCGAACGACAACCCACCAAACATAAAGCATGGTCATGATCTAAATCATATCATAGTATGATAAAATCAACACAACCTACACGGGGCAAACGAAAACCCGACATGCAAAAAGCATGGTTTAGTCTATCATCTACAATATCCAAGTCTACTTGTATATCAATCCAACCAGTTCTAAGCATAGGTGTATAGTCTATGCCGAGTCATGGTTCGGCCAATATAATGTGCTAATCTCAGATATCGTATTTGACCTAAACTTTTGAGTTTGGATTCTATGGGGTTTATCGGGTTTTTGTGACAACCCGAAATTTTTGGATCAAGCAAGCTCTAAATTGTAACCCTACTACAATGAAAACCTTGAAAGCTAAAAGGGCATAGGTTTTTAAACATGAAAGTGTACACTTTGGAAGCCACATACAAGGTAATATCTTGAAGGTAAGCAAGTTTATCAAGGCAAAAACTAGACAAATGAATTTGATTAAGAATCACATGATATAGATATAAGAACTTGTGCTATGTTGCATCTTTGAATGCTTGAACTTAAAGGCCATCATTTTGAACCTTATAAACACTAGAAACATATACACCTTTGTAAAAATCATCCAAAACATAAATACACTTAAGGATACCATCTAAGACCATAAACCCTTTTCATTGGGCCATGTTTGGCCGTGAACACCTCCTTAGTGGACCCCTTGGGCGTAAACACCATGCTAGGAACATTCTTGGGTGTAAACACCACCCTAGGAAGGATCCTAGGGCGTAAACACCCCTTAGTGGACATTATTTGGGCGTAAACTACTTTAGGGAGCAATGCTAGGGCATAAACTCCTCGGTGGACTACCTTAGAGGCGTAAACTACTTAGGGATGTGATGTTAGGGCGTAAACACTTTCCTAGGGAGAATATTGGGGCGTAAACACTTAGATATTTTAAAGTGTTTACGAATTTATGAGCTGTACTTTGCCATTTTCCCATGCAATCACGGATCCTTATGAATTATCCAACAGTTCTCCAAGTAAACTTCACATCAACCTTACTCCCCTTATTTAAACGAGAACACCCTCATTAGACCTCACCCTTTCCCTCATTCTTGTTCTCAGATCAATCCATACCCTCTTATACATCTCTCTATCATTTCACTTAGAAAACAATTCATACTTCTTCAGGAACAAGCTTAGAATCTTCAAGTTCAATATTCTTCAAGTATTATCCTTAGATCTTTGTAAGTATTTCAAGTTTTGGCTAGATTCTACATATGATTTTATTTATTTCATCATATTTACACATAAAATTATGTGTTAATATTCTTAGGATATTCTAAGGTTCAAAGAGTTTATCAAACTCTTCAAGTGTTAGAACTTAGAAACTTCTCAACATCTCTTCAAATCATCCACCAAACCAAACCAAGGTGAGCTTCATACCCCCATATTATAAAGCTTTTCTATGTTTTAGGGGGGGGGGATACAAGTCAAACTTTGTTTATTCCACAAATAACTATAAGTTTTCACCTTTATGTTAAGGATAAACTATTATTTGTAAGTGTTATGGTATTTTCTAGTTTTGATATAAATATGATGATATGTATATATATATCCAAACTAACATGACCAATGTTATAAAACCATATGAAAAGTTAAGATCTATAAACTACATGCTTTTGGGAACCTTTGTTAAAAGATAGTTTTATTAGTAAGCTTTGATACAGTATAGTCATTTACAAATCTAGTGGGTTGTAATACCCAAATACTATGTTTTGATTTCATATTTTTCATGCTGGAACACACTCGTACATTTATATAAAAGGGTATATAAATCATTTCAAATCAACAAGTTAAACTATAATCGGTATAGTTTGGAAACCACGAACTACATTTTCAAAGACACGTTTAATCATTCAAAGGTATAACTATCCTGTTTTTACAAGAAAAGGGGTCATAGTTAACATAAATCTGTTTAGGCTCTTGTGAGACGCGTTTAGTCGTACCTACCTAGCGTACACGGAAAGTCCTGTTAGTTATAATCAGAGTCTCCTAGAGGGAGAGCGAGAATTTGTGTATAGATCTATACGGAGTTGACACCCCACACCTGAGCTGTTCGCTACAGTTAGACTAGGCCAGTCTAGGGTGACAAATATCTGGGACGAAACTGACGCCTGAAAGACGGAAAGCCAGGCATATCAGTCATATTAGTATGGTTATAACGACTCACATAGGGATAAAGAAAACGATTTTTGGTTTACGGGGAGCTTATACTTCATTAGTATTATTTAAATAAATGAAACTATAAACTATTTTCGGTACGATATACACTTCCATCTTGGTCTTGGGATTTAAAGACCTGGTTTACGGAAAGCTTGTACTTCATTAGCTTTACTAAAAGAAATGAGGCTATAGACTATTTTCCGTATCATACTTTCTTCCATCTCGGTCTTGGGGTATTAGACCACAGTTCACCTTTAAGAAAATACTGGATTTTTCTGGAATTATACATTTGTACTTTACAAGTAAGGGATACACACCTCATTAGTTTTATAAAATACCAAAACTATGCTTCGTATATTATGTAAACTAATTTCATAGCTCCGGTCTTAGGGTTTTAAGACTACAACCATCTTTTTATACAGAAAATATAGGATTTTCTGGGAACACCTTCTTTCTGATACAAACAAAGGAAAACAAAGAACATACATGCAACTATACACAGATTTGTACAACGAGACTCACAAACTACTTTTTATAGAAAATATTGGATTTTATAGAGTTTTACAACGTATTATGAACAAAGGCTTTACAGCGTATTACGAACAAAGGCTTGACAACGTATTATGAACAAAGGTTTTACAACATATTATGAAAAAAAAAATTTCAACGTATTATGAACAAAGATATTACAACGTTTTACCTACAAACATGCTTATGAACTCACCAACTTTTTAGTTGACGCTTTTCAAAACGACTTGTATTCTCAGGGATCTAGTAGACAGGTATTCACCACGATCGAGATCTGGCGTCGCTGCATTATGTTATTTCTACCTTGTTATTCGTGTTTAACTTTTGAACAGAACAAGTGTTGTAAACAGTGTAAACTTGAAATTTAAATGTATGAATGTTTGGGTTGCTAAGTTTCATTTATATTCAATTGTTATGATACTGTACAATGATGTCATCCGCCCCCGGATGTTTCCACCGTCCTGGTTCGGGGGTGTGACAGATTGGTATCATAGCATTCTTTATAGTGAACTATTATATCAAACCATACAAGATATACGACTATAAATACAATGGGACTAAAACACTCTGACTAAAAGTATACTTTAAAAATATAAGTATTTTATAAAAGTATACGTACTTACTAGAACAGTATCATAATGAGAAGAAAACAAAAGTATTTAAAGGTTGGTCACTGCAGTCAAACCTAGGCAGTTATGTAATAATATCTGGGATAAATATAGCCTGATCAACTGTATTTATTTGAGAGATGACCAACATGTGCTTGGGAGTGATAGTGGTGTTGCAGCAAGCCTAAAACTTACCAACTATACACGCAAGAGAACATTAGAATTAAATAGCAAATTTACAATACTATAGGAGTATTTTAGGATATTATATAACCTTCGCACGTACACTTTCTACCCGCTTCTCACACCTCCATTCTCACACAGACAACATGGCTGAGTTCCAGCTTGGGGACCTCTACTACCAGGCCTTGGTGGTGAACGGATGGGTCGAAGAGGAGCCGAGAGAGGTTCAAGAGGAAAACCCAGAAGCAGGTCGCGAAGAACACCAGGTAACGGACTACGAAGGGGAGAATTCCGATGAAGATTCAGACAAGGATGAAGGCACCAGAGGGATCCTTAGCAACCCTCACTCTTCGGGAGCAACACCGAACCAACACACAGCGCAAGAGGACCCTACCGACCGCCTACACTCTTTAGAGGAGGAAGTGGCCACCCTAAAGCAGCAACTCCTTGCGGCCGAAGCTAGGGCAGTTCAAGTAGAGCATAGGGTAGATGAGACCACTCGTGAAATGAGTGAAATGGCCAAGCTCCTTGTGCGTTATTTCGACATATGAGCATCATTACACTACTCGCGCTATGTCTTAGGTTTATTATGTACTTCGTTATAACTAGTAGTATTGAATCAAGAGAGGTACGCCCTCCAAGAACCCGTGTAATCCGAATCAACTAATTGAACTAATATCTATATCCTCTTTTGTTAAACTTAACAATCGTCGACTATCTACTACTACATACTACCATTAATACATCATAGGGATGTAGGTCGAAACAATGAGAATCGTACAACCAAAACATGTGACTTATATGCGTGCATGCATAAGTACATATCTATAATCATAAATGAGATACAACTAGAAGTGACCCCAGTTGCTCACGAACCTGTTTCTCATCATGCAACAGAATCATGTCTCCCCATGAAAATTGTTGGATTAGTGTCTAAGCCCATAACTATATTTGGTAAGTACTTAACCCGGTTGTGCATGGTCCTTTTGGGTTGCCTTCACCAAAGCAACTAGATAGGATGATTTATGAAGAGAGAGGTTATTATGGTTTATTAATATATTATATGAATAATATATTAAAGGAGAAATCATATAGTTTAATTAATATTAGACAAGAATTAATTAAGAATTAATTCTCTGGCTAAAAGAGATTAATTAAATAAAGGGGACTGGATTGCAATTATTGGATAATTGATTAATGGGCTGTGAAACCCTAGGAAGAAAGGAGTGGACGAAAATTGGATGGGAGCCCATCATATTTTCGTCCAAGGCCTTATTCCAGAAGGTTCCTTGGACTGCTTAAGGCCTAAGCAATCCAATTAAGGCTTTGACTAAAACCCTAACAGCACAAGTATAAATAGACCCCTAGGGCATCATAATTCGGCCGCCAGAAACCCTAGAGAGTTCCATAGCTGAAATTTAGTGCCTCCCTCTCCTCTCTCGAATATCATCTTCTTGCTTCTGGTGTTTGTAAGCCATTAGAGGAGTGACATTTGTGACTCTAAGCTCCAAGAGAAGAAGATTCAAGCCATTGTTGAAGAGGTAATCATCTAGATCTGATCTTATATGATATTTTCGAAATATGTATGCTAGAGCTAGGGTTTATAAGTCTTGGATGAATTGCATGTACAATAGAGAAACCTAGATCCAAGCTTTAGGGTTTGCATGAGTGATGTGCATGGAAGTACCCACTAATTTTAATATTTATAACCTAACAAACTTAGACTAACTATGCACTTATAGGCAGTGTACCTAGTCAGATTACAATATAGCTTGGGTAAGTCGGGTGTCGATCACAGGGAACGATGTTATTAATTAATCTATTTACTACTAAATTAATCTAATTATTAACAAGCTAAAAAGGGTTTTTATCTGATTTTGCAAGATCAGACTAACTTAACTCAAATTCAATCAATATTTAAAAACACACTCTTATCCAGTTCGAATCCACTTCGTCCTTATGGCTAGCTAATAATTATGGATTATTAAGTTGGTTGTTATTATATTAGTAATTTAGGTCTAAATTTACCAATAGTTAATTAATTCATGTAAAACTATGTATGGTCACACACAATTAAACACATAACCAATTATATTTATGAATATTCTATGTAAGATTTATCATGTAAACACAATTATAGTCATAATCTATGTTCTCTAGCACAACAAAGTTAATTACTTCAATTACTAACTAAGATTTTGGTTGATCCTAGCTCTAGTAATTCAATGTTCACTAAATTACTAAGTTATCAAGTTCATGCAGTTAATGGTCACTAAACTACACATAACATGAATTTAAACAACTAAAGCAACAACATAAGCATGCTAGGTAACAATAAATCAAACACAAGCAATTCACAAACTAAATAAATCCATATAAAATTATGCTATTCATAAGTTAGAAGCTTCATCTAGCTAGATAAGAGTAGCTAGATTCAGCTGCTCATAGTAGCAACTAACACATAAACACAACTCAAATAAGAAAACATGTTCATAAGGATCAAACAAATAACTTAATTATGAACTTTTACTCTTTTGGTGTTGAAAACCCTTTTTCCAGAGCCTTACTTCTGCTGTAAATCGTCTCCTGGAACCTCTTCCTTCAGCCAAAAGTCTCCCAAATCGTAATGGACAAAGGTATTTATAATATCTTTAAATTTCATGTTCACGTCGTGAGAATTTAAGACTCACGTCGTGAACTTCGAGATAATCGTGTTCGGCAAGGATTCCTTCACCCGGATGCTTATCTTCTAAAACTCTCTACTCACGTCGTGAACCATGAACTGTTCATGTCGTGAGTACGTCTTTTGGGTGTTTTTTCGTTCTTCTTTTCTTCAAGCCCCCCAAAGTTCCAAGTATTGTTACTTCTGGTCCCTTTCTTTGAAAATACTTCTATTTGGCTGCACATAACAATTTATCTTTATAAGTACCATAATTCTGTGCAAATAACCAAAATATTTAATAAAATGTAGATCAATATTGCCTAAAACTATGTATAAATATGGCAATATCAATGAGCACATAGGATGTTCTTTTGTATAAAACCCATCAAAAATAACCAAAGCACCGACAAACCACCAATTCTACAGATCGACACCACAACCTTCCAAGCCGCTGTAACAACTGCTGTGGTAGCTGTCATAGCGCAACTCAATGCCAATGTCATGAATGGAAATGGAGACAGTGTCAACAATTCCAACCGTAGTAACAACCAAGGAGGCCAACGAGTGACAACTTACCAAGACACCCCAAACCCCAAACCTAAGAGCAGGAAGCGAAAGTCTAGGAGTAAGAAAAAGGGATAGCCAACTCAAGGGCCTTCGAAGAAACAACATACCGCTGCTGTCCATGCTGCCATGACACCTATCACACCAACACCAGTGAGACCATATGCTGGAAACCTTCCAAAATGCAACAAGTGCAACTTCCATCATAATGGAGCCTGCCAGGAGTTGCATTGCATCAGGTGCAACAAGAAGGGGCACACCGCCCGCCATTGTAGGGCCCCAGCCTCATGCGTCATTCCAACCCCCAACCCAGAAGTAAGCCCAGTATGCCATGCATGCGGTGAAACGGGACATTTCAAGAGGAATTGTCTAACATAGAAGAATGACGAAGGAGCAGGAGGAGTTTAACAACTGGACATGAAGAAGCAGCGAGGAACCCTGCCGAGATTTTTGGTACGTTTCCAAACAACGAAAAATTAAGCATCAAATCTTAACAAAATACGTGCCAATTTAATATCATGGTCGTAAAATATTCCCTCGTCCGAACAAAACCACATCACTCGTAGAAAAACTACAAATCCTCGCAGGGAGCTATGATGCATAAATAATCAGGACTCTATAGAGTCATAATGCAAAATTCCACCTTAATTCATGTCCCTCGTCTGGTTGGGGACTTGGGCAGGGCCACTCAGTCGACTGCCTTTTCAAACTTAAGTATATACGACTAGAATACACCAAATTAGCATGAAGAGACCTAGTAGAAATCAGACCACGAAAGTTCATCATTCTACATCAAAGTAATCGTACTAATAAGAACACCCAATAAACCAGGTACAAAGTAATTACAGTAGTAATAACAAGGGTAAGTTGTAATCATAAAACATACTATCAGTCTAAATGAACACCCCTTCCAATGTCGACATCCGACATGATTTGGCTTGATCCTCACCATACCGATTTCATGGGCTACGAGCAGACCCTAAGCCTCAATCAACCGACTATCAAAACTCTTTCAACCTATAACGACAAATCCCCGGACCATCTCTAGCATCTAGACTCGCGAGTACTTAAGTGAGAGATACCGCGCTCCTTCCTAACCCCACAGTAAATAGGGGAAACAAGAAACCAAAGGCATCAAGGGAATCCCAGAGGTTCATAAACTCCCCCAGACGATTCTAAAGTTCTTTCAGAAACGACACCCATGTGATAAGTTGGGTTCAGAATCGACTCGACTCATGGAACCATCCCAGTAACCAAACCCCCGATACCACTTAGCACTAACACAGAATAGATATTGTCCGATCAATAGAACGACCTAATAAGTAAGGAAAGTATCATACCAAGCCTCTAACCTCCAAGGACACCCGTCTAACTCATAATGAGGAAAAGTGGATTGCCCATAAAACCACTGACCACTAAGAATCAAGCAAACCCATTGTCAAGGATCGATATCCCTATTCCGAATCGACGACCCACTCATCCAACTTTAAGAATCAAGTAATGGTCGACATTCCCCTAGTTCAGAATTCCGTAAGAGGAGAACACCCAAGGCAACCTAGGATTTATAAGTCCAGCTGCACGATACGCAACCTCAACCTTAGTAACAACAGTGCCAACCCTTAAAGGCCTAGGGACACTACTTCTAGAACATCAGTAACACAATCTTTAGAAGACCATTCGAGGTCCTCGCCAGGATAGGTCCGGTAACCTATAGCCTTCGGTTACCATAAGAACTCAGCTTCGTATATTTCACAATCCACGTATTCAACCCTAGTAAGTGTCTGACCGCTGAAGCTCTCGTAGTCCCACTCGATGAGATCAAGTTAAACAAGAACCCACACCCCGAAGTGGAGCATATAGGGGATCATAGGCAGGAAAAATCAAAAGAGCAAGGTCAAACACTAATAACGAAAATCCATTGAAATGCCAAGCGAGGATCTACGTTCACTTAAGAATGTAAGATCAAAAGAAACAGAAGTACACACATCTTTCCTCAACCCTTGATATTCCACATAGAATTTGAATTTTGAGACGAAATTCCCTCTAACAGGGGGATGATGTGACAACCCGAAATTTTTGGATCAAGCAAGGTCTAAATTGTAACCCTACTACAATGAAAACCTTGAAAGCTAAAAGGGCATAGGTGCTTGCACATGAAAGTGTACACTTTGGAAGCCACATACAAAGTAATCTCTTGAAGGTAAGCAAGTTTATCAAGGCAAAAACTAGACAAATGGATTTGATTAAGAATCACATGATATAGATATAAGAACTTGTGCTATGTTGCATCTTTGAATGCTTGAACTTAAAGGCCATCAATTTGAACCTTATAAATGTTGGATTAATGTCTAAGTCCATAACTATATTTGGTATGTACTTGACCCGACTCGGCATGGTCCATTTGGGTTGCACTTCACCGGCACAATTTATATGGATAGTCTTTTGAGAATAGTATATTTATGATTTATATTAATATATTATAAGTTCTAATATATTAATATAGAATCATATTATTTAATTAGTATTGATCAAGAATTAATTAGAATTAATTAAGTGATCAAAAAGAACTAATTAAATATGGACTCTTATATATATGGAATGGGCCAAGTTCATTTAGGTTGGGCTAAGCTTTCATGGATGGTCCATGGAGCTTTTAACCCATGGATCCTATGTAAATGAAAGGTCATGGGTATTAGGGTTTACATGGATGTAACCCTAATCCTCCATAATATATAAAGGGGTCCTTGGCTCACAAAATTGGCACAAGTGTGTGAAAAAAAGAGTGGGCCGATTTTAGTGTGCATACATATTCTCTCAAGTTCTTCCAAGGTGTTTTGGTGATTTGTGATTCCATTTGAGGCTTCCACACTATTAGGGCTAAGCTCTTAAAGCTTGAAGACATCAAGCTACATCAAAAGGTATGTCATCTAACTAGAACTTTGTAGTATAGGTGCTTCATAATATGCTAGTTAGGATGAAACCTTGGAATAGTTAATATTTGCATGTATAATAGAGAAAACATAGATCCAAGGTTTATAGGGTTGCATGTACACCATAGGAGTGTTAGAATGCTCAAAACCCAACAGTGGTATCAGAGCCATGGGTTGTTTTCTGTTATATTGATGCAAATGTTTTATTTTCAAGTTGAAAAAAGGAAAAAAAAACATGACGTTTGTCAAATTTTAAGATAATTACTTGTTTTGTGAAAAACGAATTATTTGTAAAATTTGAATCATTTGTTATATGAGTTGAATTAGGTCAAATTTAGTAAAAGATAAAATGATATGATTATTTTATTAGTTTTAAAAGTTTGATCTAAATGTTTTAAGGAGTTACATATTTTGTCATAAAATTTTGGAGCTCAAAAGTTTTTTTTGAAGTTGTGATCTTAAGGGTTTTTGAAACTTCCATAAGTTATGGATATAAAAGTTTTTTTTTTAAAAAAAAAATTTGATTCAAAGTTTTTATGGAGTTACAAAATTTGGTGTTAATGTTTTAAAGAATTCCATAACTTGTTCTTAAGTTATGGAACATGGAAAGTTTCATCATAAAACACCGTTAATTACATAAGTTATGGAATCCAAAGGTTTTCAAGAATTACAAAACTTGCCCTCAAGTTTTGGAATTTGAGAAAAGTTTTTTATGAAAAAAAGAATTGAATTCTAAAACTCTTGGGTTCATAACTTAAACAATTAATTAAATGGTTTTAATTTTGAGTTTAATAATTGGAATTATGATGTTTTGTTGAATAGTTCAAATTAACTCTTATGGACTTTATTAATAGTTAATTAAAGCGTTTAATTAACAGAGTATTATTAAATCCATAAATATATGGTTTGAGTTTAATTAAATTAAAAGTCTAGTTTAATTAATAGATTAAACCACCAAGTATTTTAAATGTCTAAAATACACCCTTATACTATTATAATATTAAAAGTTTAATATATTATATGTATAAGAGCAAGTCGTCTTACCATTAGTAGGCCTCATTCACGAAGCCGGTCTATAAGGGGGGTATAAGGTTACTGCCTATAAAATGGCAGTTTAATGGGTGTCCACTCTCACTCACCGCTTCCTTGACCGGTGGAGGGTCGTTAGCCGAACAGGTAGGACAAGGACTATAATTCTCCCTTCATTATAAGTATAATGATAAATACTAAGTAACTAAACACTTATAAATTCCCAATCTTAGTTACTTAGGAAAATGTGAATAAGGTGCCAATCCATGAAATTACACTTTGCACTTTGTTTAAGTTGTTAGTGGAGCGTGTGTGGTTAACCGACACACTAACCTGGACTTAACAAGGTAGGCAAAGGGTAACTTATTGTTTATCATAGTATCGTTGGAGCGTGTGTGGTTAACCGGCACATCGATTGAGGGGTAAATATTAAGGTTACCAAGTATATTTGCATGGTTACTTCACACCTTGTTTTGTGATCCTCGGCATCCCAGTCACAAAACCTGAAGGGCACACTCGAGATTGAAACATGCCATTGAAAAGTTCAATGAATCTCAAAAGAATGTAGGAGTTTCAAAACCAATTAAAACCTAATAATACATTTCGTTTATCTTGGTGGAAATTGGTGAATCGTCATTCACCTACCTTCAAATATTTTATAGCTTGGATTACGACATCCCTCTTCCAAGTTATAAAATAGTTTGTTGGGTCCTAGCCTTAATATATCATATTGGGTGTTATATTAAGGACTTAAATCAAGTTTACGTGAATTTCTCCCATTGTTAATGTCTGGTTTAGACAACAATGATCTTCCCAAACCAAGATTTCCTAATGAATATGACTTCCCGAGTTTGGCTCATGGAAGTCATACTTCTCTTCCTCCACCTCCTCCAATTATTCTCCCTAACCCACAAGTTCAAGGTCACTCAAGCCCTAATGGCAAGCAAGGTCTATGTGTGATCACATCTTAGAGATGAAGTCACATATTGACAAGCCGGGAGAGTTGGGTGTCAAAGTCTTGAGAAAGTTGGATGTTCAATCACTTTCTAAGTCACATAGTGAGTTCCTTTGGGACTACTATGAAACAGACTATGACATGAACCTTAGTGATCATATCTATTTGCTTGGTGCTGCTGAATCAGCAATGATTTGGAACGATAGTAAAGCAAATTTGATTAGAAGATAAACTTCCCAAAAACTTTATGGACAGTGACAATGGTGACACTGGAAATCCAGAAAAAGCATTCTCTTCCCAATGGAAAGGGATTGGCCATAGTCAACCTGGTTGACCAAATGGTAAAGAGAAAGGCTAAGTCTGAGATAGTCCCACTACCAAAGGGTCCATATGTTTATTTTGCCAAAGGAAGGGGCGTTGATTGCAAAGCTGCCAAATTTACCTAAGGATGTTAAAGTCAATAAGTTTGACTCTACATCAGGTAGAGCCCATTATCTAACTCTGTTAAGTTCTATTCTGAGATCCTCATTACATGATGTGACTGGGTCACATGTTGATGTTTTAAGAATCAAAGAATAGAGAGAAATCTTAAAGGAAGTATATGCTGATTCTGATCGCGAAGGTGGATTTCGATCGCATCAGAATTTTGAGCAGTTGCTTAAGAAGTTATGATATATTGCTAAGGAATAGATAACAACAATTTTCCATGTGGATTGTAAGGATAAGTTTTTCCGCAAAGTTTTAAAATAAAAGAAAATTGTTTAATTTTGTTTATTTGAAGTATCCTTACAATGGCATTTGTGGAAAATTGTTGCTTATATGATTCCACTGACAGCAATATTGGAAAATTGATTTGATTCTTTCATTTGTGGTAGTGTCTAAATTTACCAAATCAGGAAAGTTCCTCATCACCCAAGTTTCAATTGGACCGAAACTTGGAGTCATGCAAGTTGAATAGTATGATGAATGAGAACTTTCAAGCATTAGAAAATCAAGACTAATTACTTGTTCACATGGATGTGTGAGTCAAGTGAAGGACTAAAGGGATCGAGTACACATTCTTATGCACGGGTCATGTCCACCATAAAGCTCGTTAAGACTATTTGATTTACTAAAGTTTAGTAAATATGGTTATACTTACAAGTTTAAGTATAATTCTGAAACATTGGAAAAGTCTCAATGTATGGCAGAACGAATGGGAAGAATCAAATTAGGCAGAAAGATAAAAGTTTCTCTAATCTGAAAAGATGGGAGAGTACTTTAGTATCATGTTTGTGATCATCTTAATGATTTAGAAATCATATCACAATTAGTCCTCTAAAGGTCATCTTAGAGCATTCTTATGACTAAGAAGAGGAGTCATGAATTGTTGAAATGGTTAGATCAGGAAGATGAGTCATACTTCGTTCCAAAACAATTCTTAGAGTCATACTCCAAGATTGTAACTTGAGTGACATATCTTAAAGAAAGGTTTAAAACACTTGTCAAATGTAAGAGTAAAAGTGTCCTACTCTTGTACATTTGAAATTGGTAAGTTGTGATGTTTTGGATAAAACAAAGACCAACTAAGGCCAATTGTGTGAAGTGTTTGTCTTGATAAAGAATCCGCACTATCTCTTGAATATTTGGCAAGATAGTCTTATATGTCAAGAGGATA
This sequence comes from Lactuca virosa, assembly GCF_052849685.1. Lineage (NCBI taxonomy): Eukaryota > Viridiplantae > Streptophyta > Magnoliopsida > Asterales > Asteraceae > Lactuca > Lactuca virosa. Next base: position 212,259,007 of record NC_136428.1, on the reverse strand, counting down.
GTGGGAGTCTTAAAGATCCTAAAAAGAATTTCAAGAACTAATCAAGAATAAAACCTGAGGTTCTTCACTAGCACACGACTTGAGGTTTATAACCTATCGTGTTGACATATTCTGTACCCATTCCAGTTAAAGTTGGCTTTGCATAGGAGTTCTGAAAGTTCTCAATTGGTTGCATAACAACTTGGAAGCAATGGCAGACCCTGTACTGCCAGGTGGCAAGAAGTTAAGATTGCATAAGTTCAGTCCATATGAGTTTGGATTTGTCATTATCCTTGTCTTATGACTATGGTTTTGACGATTCACATGGATAAGAACACATACACCATAAAATCTAAGGGTCATAAGGTTTCTCTCCGATTCATGAAAATGATGGTGAGGAAATACTTCCACCAAGTAGATTTGAAGCAGATGGCAAAAGGTCTAAACAATTGAGACTATGATTACGGCATCCCTTTTCATAGTTCTGAAATTGTTTAGACACACATGCATGCTATCTAAGGAAAGGTGTATGATTTTGATAAAGTTTTATCAAAGCATCTCGTATCAGAAATCTGAACTTTGGTAAGAAAGTCAATAAAGTATTGATTTCTAGAAGTCCAGCTGATTTCTGAGTACATGTCAAAGCTAGTGGGAGCATAAGTGTTATGCTAATAATCATCATGTTAGTGGGAGCATGATAATTATTGTTAGTGTTGCAAGTTAGCAATGTTAATTATAGAAAACAAAAGTTTCAATTCGTGAGGCTGCAGGGATTGAAAAAGTTGTTTTGCTATAATTAAGGGAGAGGATATACTTCATTTCAGTTCTAAAGGCTTAGATTAAGACCTTAATCATCTTTAGTCAAGAATATATATATATATATATATATATATATATATATATATATATATATATATGAATTTCATGTTGGATTGGTTCAACTTAAGGAAATTCTATATATTGCGTTCTCAAAATTCGATTATGATTACGACATCCCTCTTCATAGTCAAATTTTGAAAACATGGCAAATAAAAATATTGTAGCAAAAGACTGGTCTAGAATCATGTCTTTATGTGAGACATCATGAATCGTGTACCATTTGCTTTGGGTACAGGATCGATTGCATGTGCTATAATATTTGTCATTTCTAAATTTTTCCAAATGCCCAGAGGCATTAAGAAGGGAAAAGGTCTAGAATTGGATATGACTAAAATGATTAAGCAATTGTCGAGGACAATCTGAGGTTTACCAAAGATTGGTTGCTCAGGGACAGTTGGAAGTATAGTGCTAATTTTGGAAGGACCATATTGACATATTCTGAAAAGAGGCATCTCTTATTCAGAAGTGATAGTCAAAATGAGAATATGGAGTTGTCTCCATAGGTGGAAGTTATCTGTGTAAGATTAGAAAACTTAATGCAAGAAGCATGTCCAAAGCAATGTACTTTGAATATGAGACTTAGTTTCCATGGAGTTGATCTCCATTGGAATACCTTATAATGACTGTTGACAAGTCTTTGTGACTTTGTACATATTCATTACAGGAGGGTCAGTGCATATAAGTTTAAAATCTAAACAGATTTCGATAAATGATAGGAATTTGAAATTCTCACATTTTTCGATAAGGATTTGGGAGTGTGAAATTAGAATCATTGAAATTATGTTCAATTGATTTATTTCACAAAGTAAGGATCATAGACAAACATAGAGTGCATACTTGGTGTATGGAAAAGCTATTGTTTAAGAAAAACATAGTGTACATGCTTGGAGCATGGGAGAAATAGTGTTTTTAATTCAAGTATAAAGTTGATAAAACCGAAACAATGAATAATGAGTAATCAGTATGGTGATAAATAAAAGTGTTTATTTATATTCATAGGGTTTGATACCATATTTGATTCATTTATTCTTGTGTTTCACTTTGCATGTTTTGACTTCCAGAATAACTAAGTCGCTCTTCCTGAATGATTAAGTTATTCAAACCATCCACAGTCGGTCATATGTTGGAAGTAGATATGAATCAAGACTGTCATGGGTTGGTTTGTAGAGGTCCAAGTTGGTGGACAAAGTGGTGCTACAACACTCATGAGTGCTCATAAGTTCTGAGTATTGGATTCAACCCACGCTCATTTGAATCACTTCATGGATTTTATCACGAGTGATCATGAGACGATAATATCTTATATTATTAAAACCTAGAGATATGAGTTGTTACTATGAGTTCGTTATACATTGATTGCACGAAAACGCATTGGTAACTCGATGTTATAAAACGTGCCTTTGTGTATGATTCAACAAGTAGTAGAACAAGCCATATGAGTCGAAGTTTATCCATTCCTTTTACCTTCGGGATAAAAGCGATATCTGTGGGCCCCTCGATGATTTAGCAATGACACATGTGAGTGCTTGGCCAAGCCAGGACTGATTTGATTTGTTCAATCAGTCAGTCATCATAAATCGAAAATCGGGAAACAACAAATGGATAGAGAGAATGATTATAATCCACGTCTCAGTCCATATGATATCTAGAATGGAGGAATATATGACCCCTTATCTAATGGACAAGTCATTGACAAGGTCAGAGTTCGACAGCGGCTTTAAGAGCTACGATTGCCAATTAGGTTTTGAAGTCATACTCAATAATAGTTTTAGACTTATCCAAGTGGGAGACTGTTGGATTAATGTCTAAGTCCATAACTATATTTGGTATGTACTTGACCCGACCCGACATGGTCCATTTGGGTTGCACTTCACCGGCACCATTTATATGGATAGTCTTTTGAGAATAGTATATTTATGATTTATATTAATATATTATAAGTTCTAATATATTAATATGGAATCATATTATTTAATTAGTATTGATCAAGAATTAATTTAGAATTAATTAAGTGATCAAAAAGAACTAATTAAATATGGACTCTTATATATATGGAATGGGCCAAGTTCATTTAGGTTGGGCTAAGCTTTCATGGATGGTCCATGGAGCTTTTAACCCATGGATCCTATGTAAATGAAAGGTCATGGGTATTAGGGTTTACATGGATGTAACCCTAATCCTCCATAATATATAAAGGGGTCCTTGGCTCACAAAATTGGCACAAGTGTGTGAAAAAAAGAGTAGGCCGATTTTAGTGTGCATACATATTCTCTCAAGTTCTTCCAAGGTGTTTTGGTGATTTGTGATTCCATTTGAGGCTTCCACACTATTGGGGCTAAGCTCTTAAAGCTTGAAGATATCAAGCTACATCAAAAGGTATGTCATCTAACTAGAACTTTGTAGTATAGGTGCTTCATAATATGCTAGTTAGGATGAAACCTTGGAATATTTAATATTTGCATGTATAATAGAGAAAACATAGATCCAAGGTTTATAGGGTTGCATGTACACCATAGGAGTGTTAGAATGCTCAAAACCCAACAATAAACACTAGAAACATATACACCTTTGTAAAAATCATCCAAAACATAAATACACTTAAGGATACCATCTAAGACCATAAACCCTTTTTATTGGGCCATGTTTCGCCATGAACGTCTCCTTAGTGGACCCCTTGGGCGTAAACACCATGCTAGGAATATTCTTGGGCGTAAACACCACCCTAGGAAGGATCCTAGGGCGTAAACACCCCTTAGTGGACATTATTTGGGCGTAAAATACTTTAGGGAGCAATGCTAGGGCGTAAACTCCTTGGTGGACCACCTTAGAGGCGTAAACTACTTAGGGATGTGATGTTAGGGCGTAAACACTTTCCTAGGGAGCATCTTGGGGCGTAAACACTTAGATATTTTAAAGTGTTTACGGATTTATGAGCTGTACTTTGCCATTTTCCCATGCAATCATGGATCCTTATGAATTATCCAAAAGTTCTCCAAGTAAACTTCACATCAACCTTACTTCCCTTATTTAAAGGAGAACACCATCACCATACCTCACCCTTTCCCTCATTCTTGTTCTCAGATCAATCCATACCCTCTCATACATCTCTCTCCCATTTCACTTAGAAAACAATTCATACTTCTTCAGGAACAAGCTTAGAATCTTCACGTTCAATATTCTTCAAGTATTATCCCTAGATCCTTCTAAGTATTTCAAGTTTTGGCTAGTGATTCTACATATGATTTTGTTTATTTCATCATATTTACACATAAAATTATGTGTTAATATTCTTAGGATATTCTAAGGTTCAAAGAGTTTATCAAACTCTTCAAGTGTTAGAACTTGGAAACTTCTCAACATCTCTTCAAATCATCCATAAAATTATGTGTTAATATTCTTGTGAGACGCATTTAGTCGTACCTACCTAGCGTACGCGGAAAGTCCTGTTAGTTATAATCAGAGTCTCCTGGAGGGAGAGCAAGAATTTATGTATAGATCTATACGGGGTTGACACCCCACACCCGAGCTATTCTCTACAGTTAGACTAGGCCAGTCTAGGGTGACATATATCTGGGACGAAACTAACGCCTGAAAGACGGCAAGCCAGGCATATCAGTCATATTAGTATGGTTATAACGACTCACATAGGGATAAACAAAACAATTTTTTTTTACCGGGAGCTTATACTTCATTAGTTTTATTTAAATAAATGAAACTATAAACTATTTTTGGTACGATATACACTTCCATCTTGGTCTTGGGATTTAAAGACCTGGTTTACGGAAAGTTTGTACTTCATTAGCTTTACTAAAAGAAATGAGGCTATAGACTATTTTCCGTATCATACTTTCTTCCATCTCGGTCTTGGGGTATTAGACCACAGTTGACCTTTAAGAAAATACTGGATTTTTCTGGAACTATACATTTGTACTTTACAAGTAAGGGATACACACCTCATTAGTTTTATAAAATAGCAAAACTATGTTTCGTATATTATGTAAACTAATTTCACAGCTCCAGTCTTAGGGTTTTAAGACTACAACCATCTTTTTATACAAAAAATATAGGATTTTCTGGGAACACCTTCTTTCTGATACAAACAAAGGAAAACAAAGAACATACATGCAACTATACACGGATTTGTACAACGAGACTCACAAACTACTTTTTATAGAAAATATTGGATTTTCTAGAGTTTTACAACGTATTATGAACAAAGGCTTTACAGCGTATTACGAACAAAGGCTTTACAACGTATTATGAACAAAGGTTTTACAACATATTATGAACAAAGATTTTTCAACGTATTACGAACAAAGATATTACAACGTTTTACCTACAAACATGCTTATGAACTCACCCACTTTTTAGTTGACGCTTTTCAAAACGACTTGTATTCTCAGGGATCTAGTAGACAGGTATTCACCACGATCTAGGTCTGGCGCCGCTGCATTATGTTATTTCTACCTTGTTATTCGTGTTTAACTTTTGAACGGAACAAGTGTTGTAAACAGTGTAAACTTGAAATTTAAATGTATGAATGTTTGGGTTGCTAAGTTTCATTTATATTCAATTGTTATGATACTGTACAATGACGTCATCCGCCTAGGGATGTCAACGGGGACAAACGGGAGCGGAAATAGGTGCCCCCGCCCCCGCCCCCGAAATCAGCTGTTGCCCCCGCCCCCGCTCACTCCCCCGGATCCCCCGTTTACACAACCCCCAGTCCCGCCCCGGTTACCTCCATCGCCTCCGGTCCCGCCCCCGTTCCCCCGGTTCCGCGGCTTAAAATTGGATTTTTTTTTGCTAAAAAATTGTTTTGTTTTTGGCCAAAATACCATTTTTAATAAATTTAAAAGCTTAAAACCTAATCTTTTAGAAACTAAAAGATTAAACATCCAACAATTCCAACAATCTTACAATCTTACAAAGACAAATCCAACAATCTTACAAAGACAAATCCAACATTACAAATGCAAAATACGACAAATGCAAAATTACAAATATAAAACACCAATTCACTACATCTTCAGTATCCATTAATTTCCTTCAACTCTTCATTCACTGACATACGAATATCCTCCCTAAATAAATAACAAAAATAATAATAAAATAAATTATTATATTAGTTTATTCAATACAAAACGACAAATTGAACAATCTTACCTCAAGTCCTTCGTCGTCTTCATCTGAATGTATATCATCACCATCAATAACACAACCTAACAAAGAAAAAACAAATAAAGGTAATAAGCATAATATATTAAAATGAATTAAAAAACAATGGTTCAAGCAAATTAAACCGATGTGTTCAACAATAAATAAAGGTAATAATCATCACCATCTAAAGCCTTCATGTTCAACAATTCTAAGTGGGTAATCATGTTTTGTGATCATTTTAGCAAGATCAGTTCGCGAATCGTCATAATTAAACCGATGTGTTGCTAAAACTGATCCCCCACTTTCATCCGTCTTAGATCTTTTTCCGGTTAACTGACTCTGAAAATCATCAATTTTCTTTTGCCCAATTCGTATTTTGCATGACTTATGGTGAGAATGCATCCCTTTGGTTCCATTTTTGGTTGTAGAAGTAATTTCCTTTCTACAATACTTACAAACAACCTTTTTGGTTCCATTAACTTCTTCATAGGTGAAATGATGCCACATTGGAGATGTGAATTTAATTTGTTTCTCGTAACAGTTAACTGCAGAATTGGCGGTATCATTAACCGTGTTTGAATCATTGGGTTGATTCGGTTCTGCTGAAGACATGATTACAAAAATCTGAAAATGGTTCACACAAACAATCGGTGAGAAATCGTGTATATGACTTATCTAGCTAAAAAATACATGTATGATTGAAGTGATGAAAATTATAAAATTAAAAATCAAGAATTGATCCACAAATAGTTTGATTTAGATCTACAAATAGTTTATACAAGTCCAACATATGTATATAAACAAACATGTAAGCCCTTGATAAACACAGGTGACTATATTCACAGAATCAAGTTCCGAAACTTCTATTACAGTTCTAGACTTCTAGTTTGTGAAATTGGTAGCAGCAAGCAGCAAATATAGTGTATGAATCTCACTTCTTTCCAGCACAAACACCACATATAAATCAAAATATGTACACTAGGAATATTCCAAAAGATACACTAGCAATTTCCAAAAGAAAACTGCGAGTCTGTGAGAAATCTGTACACAAACACCTCATATAAATTGAAATCTGTTCACCGAAATAAACCTTAATTCACACTAATGTTTGAGAAATCGAAATCAACAACACTGAATAAACCTTAATTCACACTTATGTTTAAGAAATAGGTCATAAACACAAATCGTGAGCCAACTCAGCCAAGTGATAGAATCGACTGTGAACTGTGAAGACCGAAGAACGCTCTCAATTGTCAATTGTATCGGAGAAGGAAAGACATAAATTAAGACTTGGAGAAGTCACAGTCAGAGTTCTGAATACATTACCGTTGAATGCAGAACAAGGTCGGCGACGGTGACGGGAAACGCAAATGCAGGTCGCTGGTGGGAGTTGGAGACGTTGAGAAGTCGCAGTCGGAGTACACTACAGGTCCTACGGGAAGGAAGGAGGAAGCTGAAGTCGGAAGCTAGTCGTCATTCGTATTGTGAAGGCTGAACCGCTGAAGAGTGAAGACGGACTGAGAATGAGAATCGAGTCAATCGACGGAACACGGAAAGCTAAAGCCCTAATTTCCCATTTGTATTTTACATTAAATATATATTTTTATATAAATATAAACGGGGCCCCCGCGGGAGTACGGGACGGAAATAATCACTCCCTACCCCGATCCCGAAAATAAACGGGAATTAATATCGCCCCCGCCCCCGCTCCCGCTCCCAAATTTTTTTAAAAATTAGTCCCGTACGGTATCGGGGTCCCACGGGAACGGGGTCCCGCGGGGGTTTTTGACACCCCTACATCTGCCCCCGGACGTTTCCGGCGTCCTGGTTCGGGGGTGTGACAGATTGGTATCATAGCATTTTTTATAGTGAACTAGTATATTAAACCATACAAGATATACAACTATAAATACAATGTGACTAAAACACTAACTAAAAGTATACTTTAAAAATATAAGTATTTTATAAAAATATACGTACTTACTAGAACAGTATAAGTATATATATATATATATATATATATATATATATATATATATATATATATATATATATATATGAAATAAATACATGTTTATTCAAAATAAGTATATAACTATAACTTTTATATATATATATATATATATATATATATATATATATATATATATATATATATATATATATATATATTCGAAATAAGTAGATAACTATATCTACTAAATTCAAATAAATACTTTTTTTTAATATATAAATACATTTTAAAGACATAAACAGGCTTTCGAATATATATTAATACTAAATACAAATAAATATATTTTTAAAAAAACGTATTTAAAAATATATGTATAAGAATATTTTTTATATCTTTAAAAAAGTATACACGTAAAAAACTATTTAAAAAATATATATACAGTAGAGTATTTTTATAGATTTAAAAAATGTAAGAATAATAATAATAATAATAACAATAATAATAATAATAATAATAAAAATAAAAATAATTATAATACTTCAAAATAATAATCAAAGCAATGTTAATAATAAAACTATCAGGAGTACGCATTATATCTTAAAAAACTAATATTGTAGACACAAAAGCTCAATCAGCTCACTGGTCGGGTGTTCGAATCCCGCCATCTTTTCTTTTAATTTAATCAAGCCACAAGGGCCTGTTTGTCGCATTGTCATCTACAATCAACGCTATGTGCGCGACACGTGTGCAACCAACCGGGAAACTTGCTTAAAGGACTAAAAAACAAAAAGTTATGTAAATCTTCGGGAAACTTGCTTAAAGGACTAAAAAACAAAAACTTATGTAAATCTTCGGCTTTACTGAACCTAAAACTCTTCAAATGGTTAATCCGAACACTTTCGGAAAACTTAAGGGTTTTTATGACGTTAGCCCTTAACTTATCAACTTTGTTTTTGTTTACTTTAGGTGTATATGGCGATTCACGAGCTTGGGGATTAATTGTGTTGACGGTTCAATTGAGATGAGGTGAGTTCAAATGAGATAAGCAGATCCTAAGATATGATATCACTAGAAGTTGTTTCTTTTTCTCTCTTAAGCTTTGCGCTTAGAAAAATATTTAAAAAAGTTTGCTTTTTTTTTTTTGAAGTTCCATCATTTTTTTTATAAATGACATCTCGTCTTTCACAAAAATATGCACCGAAAAGACCAATTTGTTAAAAGAGTGATTCATAATTTTTTATTGGAGAGACAGATGACCTTTCGTAATATAAGTTTAAAATATTATAGCTTGTGTTATTAACTTGATTCTGTTCGTCTTGTTTTTGCTTATTTCAAGAAAATAACCCCAGCTAATAACAGTGGATCTCTAAATCATGTTCTTTTCCCTTGTTAAATTAAATATGCACAAGGTTCATTCATTCATTTTAGATTCTCTTGAAGGACCATATGAATTAAAATTCTGTCTTTTTTAGTTAGTCTTCAAATAACGACAATAGCTATTAACAGATCAAAATTCAGTTAACGAAGACTTTTTCATGGCAACTTTTTCCATCATATATAAGTTTTCAGTTTACCAAGTTAAATTTTCTCTTTTAAAAAAAATATATAGTTTGGTCTGTAATTTAAAACAATAATAACGAAACCCATTTGATTTCAAAAGGCAAATATACATAATTTAATCAATTTGATAGGTACGTTTGCGTTTAGAATGAAACTTTATTTAGAATTACTTGGATATGTCTAACAATTTCGTTGAGGGTATAGTGCACTTCTAATTCCATCTAAACATATGTTACCAATTTTATAACTAATATGCGAAGATAAGGACTCTAAGAGAAAGATTTGATAACGAAATGTGATGTGCAGAGGATTTGTAAAGATTTGTGTGAACTATTTGTTGTAAAAAATATGAGAAACAAAGAATTAGACGGCTGTATTTCAATTTTTATTTATTGATCTTCGTTTTTAAGTCAATGAAGGTATTAGATAAAATGCTCATCCACAAGTTCAAGGAACACACCATGTTCAAGGAACACACCATCACTCTTTATTTAATTATCTTCATTTTATTTTCTTTTCCCTAATCCAAATGTTCAAGGAACACACCATGTTCAAGAAACACACCATTTTCAAGTAAACGCATTAAGATAACCCCTTTGACAGAAGTAACATACGAGCTTCAAAATATATAATCAATATTAAATTTGATCACAAGAAACAAATAGAACCAAATAGAACCATATAGAAGCAAAAACACATAGAACCAAATTGAATCGGAAACATACACAATGGATTTATCATACAAAGAAAATGTTTAATCAAACTTGTGAAAAAGAAACAAATAGAACCAGAAATACACACAATCAGATTTCTCAAACCAACAAAATATATTATCAAAACTAAGAAGAAGAAGAAGAAGAAGAAGAAGTAACAAATAGAACTAGAAATACACACACACATTCAGATTTCTAGTACCAACAAAATACAAAATCAAATTTGAGAAGAAGAAATATTAGAAGAGGAGATGGAAATCAGATACAGACAGATGAAGAGGAACGGGGAATAAAAAACTTAATCGAAAAAGGAATGGAGAACTCACATAGTTTTGTCGTGAATCATCTATAAAAAAGTCACCAGTTACAAAATAGATTATGAAGTAAAAAGACACTTTTAAGTGAAACTTGTATTAACATTAATCATAAAAACAAAAATAAGTATGTCCAAACTATCAAGTTAAGTTATATATTATTACATTGTTAAATCCAACAATAACATATAATACCATATGTTGTCTTGTTGTAATCCTAAAGCCTTGCTAAATTGGTTAAAAAAAATTATTGTTTTAGGAAAAATGACACCTTTGTGGAAATATATGACAATATTGCCCAATTTTCATTTTCGAGTATGTGGAAAAGGTAGCTCAAGTATAAATAAGGTCATGCAAACCATCATTTTTCTTATTAAAATCAATATGACAAAGAAAATAATTTGTTCTACAAACTTTTTATTTTTCTCTCTGGCTCTTCTAATCATCACACTCTCCCCAATACCAAATTTTGCTTCCGCTTCTTTGGAGGAAGCCAACACTCTTCTTAAATGGAAAGCAAACCTTCAAATCCCAAACAATTCCTTGGTTTCTTCATGGATTAATTCCCCTCCCTTTGAATTCCAGTGCATTCGTTCCATGCACTTCTTGGTTTGGAGTAGTTTGCAATGCTGATGGGAGCATTCACAGGTTGAACCTCAGTTCATCTGGCTTGAAAGGTACACTCCACCAATTTTCTTTCTTTTTGCTACACAATCTTACACATTTTGATCTCGGTATGAATAGCTTCTTTGGCCCCATCCCACCACAAATCCGACTCCTTTCGAAACTTGTCTACATTGATTTTTCAGTGAATAAGTTTTCTGGAGTAATCCCACCTAAAATAGGAAACTTTCACCAGCTAACCAACTTATTCTTATACTCAAACAATATATCTGGTCCCATTCCAATTGAACTTGGGAATTTGAAGTCTCTCATTGATCTTTAGGTGATCACAATCAGCTTAGTGGTTATATTCCTTCATCATTGGGTGATTTAACATCTCTGGATATCCTTTTTTGCAAAATAATCAACTTGTTGGTCCAATTCCAATTGAACTTGGGAATTTGAAGTCTATCATTGATCTAGATATGAGCACCAATCAGCTTAGTGGTTCTATTCCTTCAGAGATTGTAAATTCAACTCAACTACACAGACTTAATTTGTCTTCAAATAATTTGGTTGGTGTGATCCTAAAGGAGTTCGGGAAGCTGAAAAGTATGTTAATTTTGTACTTATCTAATAATCAACTCTCAGGTATGATACCTGTAGAATTCGGGTCATTTCGTGATCTCCTTCAACTCGATTTATCCACAAATAGATTAAACGGGTCAATACCAAAAAGTATTGGTAATTGGGCACACATTTACAGGTTGATTCTTAGTAATAACAAGCTCGGTGAGAAAATTCCATCTAAAATTGGTAAATTAGTGCAACTTACAAAGCTTGATTTATCTCATAATTTTCTCATGGAAAAGATACCATCTGAAGTTCAAAGTTTACAAAGCTTGCAAATATAAGATCTTTCTCGTAATAGATTATCTGGTTCTATTCCTTATGCTTTTGCAAGTTTACCTCGCGGGATTGACATCAACCTTTCTTACAATGAGCTCTCCGGTCCGGTTCCCCCTTGCGCCAACTTTGTGAATGCATCCATGCAAGGCAATCCAGGTTTGTGTGGAAATGTTACCAGAATGAAATTTTGTGCAAGTAAATCTATGAAGAAGAAAAATGATTCCTTTCATGATATGGTCATCTTAGTAATTATGTTGCCTCTTATCGGGGTAATTTTACTTGGTTTATTAACATATGGCCTCATTGCTTATCGAAAACAAAAGAAAATGTCTTCATTGAAACCATTGAATGGAGAAAGTGGTGATTATTTCACCATTACAAGTTTTAATGGAAAAGTAGCGTATAATGATATCTTGAAGGCAATAAATGATTTCGATGATGCATATTGTATTGGGGCTGGAGGATATGTTATTATATATAAAGCCGAGCTACAACCTACCAATGTCGTAGTTGTCAAGAAACTTCACTCATCATCTGATAATGTTGATCACAATGGTTTCCTTGATGAGGTATATGTATTAACGAACATAAGGCATCGAAACATAGTGAAACTCTATGGATATTGCTCCCATGCTAGCCACTCATTTTTGATTTACGAGTACCTTGAAAAGGGAAGCCTTGCATCAATCTTAAGAAGCGATGTCTTAGCAAAAGAATTGGATTGGTTGAAAAGGATCAATATTGTAAGGGCTATAGCTAATGGTTTGGCTTATATGCATCACGATTGCTCGCCTCCTATGATTCATAGAGACATTTCCATAGCCAACATCCTTCTCAATTCTGATTATGAGGCACAAATTTCTGATTTTGGCACATCCAAGCTTTTAAAGCTAGATTCATCCAACTCAACCACAATTGCTGGCACCTATGGTTATATCGCGCCATGTAACGTAACTTTGTGATAGTTCTACATTTTCTAAAGTTTCATGATATATATGAATGAGTATATCTATATACATGTATTTATGCTAGCATCTTATGGGTTTGATATTGCTTTATTATTATTATTATTATTATTATTATTATTATTATTATTATTATTATTATTATTATTATTATCCCATGTTTCTTTTGGTGTAGAGCTTGCTTATACGTGGTGGCAACTGAGAAATGCGATGTGTATAGTTTTGGCATGTTGCAATAGAAGTGATAATGGGAAAGCATCCTAGTGAACTACCAACATTTTCTACCGATTACTTGTTGCTAGAAAATGTGGAAGATTGTCACACCCCCAAACCTGAACGGCGGAAACATTCGGGGATGGTTGACTTCATATGTAGTATCACAACAATGTACAATAGTAATCAAAGTACAACATTCATTACATTGATAAAATATAACTTTACATTCGTGTTCAAATCATTGTATATTTGACACCAAAAAGTATAATTAAAAGACATAATTATATGAAACTCTGTCTTCCTCAAAACTGGTGGGTACCTGTTTATCGATTTCCTAAAAATACAAGTAGTTTTGAAAAGAGTGTCAACAATTAATGTTGGTGAGTTCATAAACATGTTTGTAATTGAAATCTGTTATTTAATCCTTTGAAAAATGTAAGTATGTTTTTCCCTAGAAAATCCTATATTTTCTGTTGTATATGTACTTGTGTTCAGAAATAGTGTGATATAGTTTTAAATTCCCATAAAACTATGAAAAATTATGTTTTCTCTGTACTAGAATAGCATACTGTATTTGTACTTGTATGAAAACTTGTGAAATTGTAAATATCTAGATTCACCAATTATAGTTTTATTTATATAAAACTATGTGAGGTTGTTTACTTATTCTTACACTAAACGTATTATTCAATACCAAATTGTGATTTATCATAACCATGCTTGATGACCTAAGTCTCGCCTGAAACATGACGTTCTTCAGGCGTCGAAATATGATACGACAATTGTCACCACAGGTCTGCCGACCTAGCTGTTGCAAGCAACTCTGGTGCGGGATTGTCAGTCCCGTATAGATCTATACACAAGTGTCACGCTCTCCCTCCAGGAGACTCTGGTTATAATTTTCAGGACTTTTGTTTTATACTTGAATAAGTACTTGAAGCGTGTCTCACAAATGCTATATTGACGGTTACGTGTAGAATAATGAAAAATAACTTTGTAATAGATAAACTGTAAATATCTCATAATCTATATTTAATATAATTTATATAGTTATTTTCGTAAGTTATCCTGAATATGAAAAGAAATATGCAAGTTCCATCAACTGTATTGATAAGTATGCATGACTCATAAACTATACCTATTATAGTTTATATGCTTGTTTTTATATGAAATCCTAAACTGGTAAAATATATGTTTATTTTAGTAAAAATAACAATCGTAAACTATTTGAATAAATTTTGTTATTTATACAAGATTTCCTTGTATTTTACTTGTATTTCCCCCCTAAAACATTATAAAAATAGTGAAAATATAGGGGTATAAACTCACTTGATAGGTGGTGATTCGGGCAACGTTTCGTTTCTAGAAAGGAGTTTACTTTATGAAACTGAGAGTTTTTGATGAAAAGTCGGCTTTACGCGGGCAGAGTTTCAGCTAAAAATTGAGGACTTCGGGACTTTGGGGCTTGCTTCAGGTGGTAAGGAGGTTCCAGGGACTTCGGAGGGTTTATAGAGGCTTAAATGAGTGTTTAAGATGAGAGAGGTTTTGGAATTTGTAAACCAAACTCGGAAGCCTCGCATCCTATTTATAGGAGGCTGAGGTCCAGTATTACGCTGGGCGTAATATTCATGTACGCTGGGCGTACAACTGAAAACCTCAGTACGCTGGGCGTACATCTCGTACGCGGGGCGTATTACTTTGAGCCTTATCCAATCTTTGGACGTGGCGAGGCTACGAGGTACGCGTCGAGGCTAGTTCGATTACGTTGGGCGTAGTCTTTTTGTACGTGGGGCGTAGTGGCTACCAGGCTTCAGACATGTTGATTGAGCGAGACACGTGTCGCATGCGAAGAAAGAGGCGACATGGTCAATCCGAGGCCTAGCTTCCGAGTACGCTGGGCGTACTCTTGTACGCGGGGTGTACTTCTCTTTTCCAAACTTCAAAAATTCTTATCTTTCGCATACGAACTCCGTTTTTGAAGTTCCTTATATCCACGCGTAGGTGAGAGTATGCTCTACAACTTTTGTTTAGACTCCGTCGGCTAATTTTGACTTTATTTTTAAAGTTGTATTTTTAACAGGCCGGGACAAGAAAAGTCCGTTAAAAATTCATAACTTCTTCATCCGACGTCCGTTTTTGTCTATCTTTTTATCGTTGTACTACTATTGACGAGACCTTCGATTCTCGTTTAGTTGTGTCGGCCAAAAATTGCTCGATCTTTATTTCGAATTTCGGGTTGTGTACTACTATGTTGAATCTTAGAAAAATCATAACTTCTTCATACGAAGTCAGATTTGGACGTTCTTTTTATGTATGTTCGCGGTTTAAGGTATTCTACGACTTTCATTTAGACATCTAAGGCTAAAAAGCATTTTATTGTAAACTCACTTTTTACGTTACACAACGTTTTGCCGGTTTTGTCGCGGAACTTCGATAGGTCATAACTTCTTTGTTATAAACCGGATTTCGGTGTTCTTTATATTTTCGGAATCTTTATAACAATCTCTACCACTTTATTCATCCCAATCAAGTTTATTTAACATTTTATTTTTGACAATCATTTTTATTACATCTTTAAAAATATATAAATGCATATAATATTCAAATAATTTCTTTTTATTACTTTAAAACTAGTTACAATGGTTGACCTAGACTATTACATTAACTTGAAATATCGGGTTGTTACAAAGATAATCAGATTCCGCTACCCTCACCACAAGTTGAGAAACAATTGAAGTACCGTGAGTCTTGCAAGAGCTTGTTTGAACTCCAATCCACATGAAAGACCAGCAATGCACCAAGTTTCAAAAATGTTGATGAAGACTTCCTAATAGAGTACTATCAATGTTCTTTGCTTTTTTCAAGTTCCCTATATGCATCCCAATAATATGTATTTATTCTGATGCCTTCTTGTTACTGAAACTCCTCATATGTTTTATTAAATCGTTATGTTGTAGATAGATAAATAAGTCAGTGAAGATTGCAATCCTTTTGGAAACTTCACTTCTGGAAAATTGAGTATCTGTCAAGGACAAATTTGTCGCTTAATACTCTTCATGACTGATTAACCACATAAAATATGTCTGTGATTTTTCCATAACCTTTCACTTTCTTTATTTTTAGTTGACTAATGTCGAGTACGAGTATGGGTACTCGTACAGGTGTCAAATGTTGTTGGCTAGCATTAAGTGAGGTATATAACAACTAGTGGAGTTTTATAGTAAGAGTATCTCCGATGATCATTTTTTTTCTATAACTAACTTTTATTTGGTTGAGAACTCGATATAAATTGATTATTGTATTCTTAAATTACTTTTAGGTTGACGTCTAACCCCTTCTTATTCAATCATATATTCTTTTACCCTCCTTGATTAATATGTTTAACTTTTTAATATTTTTTTATATCTATAGTAACTATTTAATTTATTTATATATTTAATTTATAAAATAAAAAATACGATGTCTATATATTAATGTCTAGTAATATTTTTATTAAAATATTGTATATTAGAATACAATGTGTGTCTAAAACAACAAGTTAAATGAGGGGGTTTTATAGAACATCGTAGATAGATGAGATAAATTAGTTAAAATTATAAAACAAAAGTTAATGAAAAAGGTTTACCATTGGAGAAGATATTTAACTGATGATTAAAATTAGTGAAAAGATGCTGCAATGATAGTTTAAAGTCAAAATATTGGTTGACCATTGGAGATGTTCTGAGAGATGAGTAACCAGTTGCCTCGACTTAAATTTGACAGTTATTTTTTCATCCTTCTTCTAGTCTCCTACTTTGGCATGATAGCTTATACCATAAAATTCAAATTCAAAAGGGTTGCCAAAGATTGTAGGAAAACTCTGTCACACCCCAAAACCGAGAACGGCAGAATACGTTCTGGGGTGGAGGACGTCATGTACAGTATCATAACAATGCATAATAGTAAGGACAAGCAACAACATCCAATGCATTAATATAATAATTGTAATACAAGCATGTTCTGTACAGTTTGTTAGACACCAAAAGTATAATCAAAATAAAGAGGAGTCTTGTATGTGCTCCATCTTCTCAAAAGCTGCATCTGTACCTGTCTACTGATGACCTGAGAATACAAGTTATTTTGAAAGCGAGTATCAGCATAAAGCTGGTGAGTTCATGAGTATTTAGTGTCATTGCTTGTATAAAAATGATTACAACCATGTAGTATAATAATTGATCTCAATGTTGGAAAATAGTATGCTCCCTAGGAAAACCCTATGTTTTCCAGTAAAAGTGGTCTTCTATCAAGACCCGGTTGTATGTATGTTTGATCCTTTGAAAATGTAAAAGTTTTCCAAGAGAAACTATTAGTAGGAAAATGTAGTTTTAGACTTCATTCATGTAAAGTAATTGGGAAATTTAGTGTTATACCCCAGCGGTATCACTGCCAGCTAATGAAATGAAAATGCAGACTCCAGGTAGTATTAAATGTACAATACACCTCGGGGAGTCTGTTTTGCCTTTAATTCTTAATGTATTAATTAGAGGTCAAAATGTGAACTTGTATGTAACCATGCTGATTGACGATCGAATCCCTGATGACCCTCCGAGTCATCTGTAGAAATGTGACATTTTGTCACCCCTGGGCCTAGTCGGCTCGGACTGTAGCTAGCAGCCGGGGTGTGGGAGTGTCTGTCCCGTATAGATCTATACACATAATGCCCGCTCTCCCTCCAGGAGACTCTGATTACACGGTGATAGCACAGTGAAGTGTCGTATCGAGAGATGGTATGTCACATTCTGTTGTAGTATGTTCTCTTTGTATAATGTATAATGTACTTTCTGGTATAGTGTATAGAGTGTCCTCTTGTATAGTATGTAGTATTCTCTTTTTATAGTGTTTAACATGTATTGACTCATAACTATTCGGACTCTGGTAGGTACCATTGTAATAGTATACACGTGTAGCAATCCTTAACTATACCTATTATAGTTAAATAGTAAGGTTGGTTGCATTCCTTTGATACACAAAGGTATTGAACTGAAGTGAAGACTTTAATATTCAACTCGAATATATATAATATATAACTAAGAATTCAACGACAGTCGGACAGATAACAATATACCCTAAGTCCACAATCAAACAAGAACATGAAGTAAGGTGAGCTATCAGTCCTAAGTCCTTCAAGTCTTACTTATATAAATATATTGGTGTAGATATGGTTTGGGAACAGAAGGATTTTAAAAGAGTTTAGAAATATTTTTATAACAATTTAACATGAAAATGAGTTTGATAAACACTTTAAGCAGTTTTGTTGGTAAAGCAGTTAAAAGTATAAAAATCCTTTTAATTGCAAGTTATAAATCACATGTGATTGATACTATAACTTATTTGATTCAACTTGTATTCCCCCCCATAAAAAGCATTTAAAAACATTTAAAAGGTTAATTAAGGGGTATGAACTCACCTGCAATGAGTGAAGTGGATGGAAGTGTCGGGTAGGATGCGAGGTGTCAAGTGAGGACTTGAACACACACACGGATCCTATGTAACATGTAGTGATACATAAATGTATCTAATTAGTTATTTAATCACTAATTAGGTAAGTAAAGACACTCTAATGCATGAAGACACTTTGTTTCAAGTGCAAGAAGTGCTAAAGGTTGCATCTAAGGAGTGTATGGCCTCGCTATGGAGTTTACACTTCAATTGGTTACACTTAAGTGTGTTTACGGTTTCTGGACCATTGTCCCCATGAGTTTACGGCCGTAAACTCATGGTAATGGTGCCATTGGGTGTTCAAAGGTCTTAAACTACTCAAGGAATTATGCTAGACTCGAATCCATGGCTTAGGAAGTGATTGGGGCTAGAAATGGACACTTCTTGGAGTTTACGGTCCTTGGACCACTCCCTAGGGAGTTTACGGTCGTAAAAACATGGGTTTACGGCCGTAAACTCATGCGTGTCCATTTTTCATGAGTTTTGATGGTTGTAGGTCATGCATGCAAGGTTCTAGACCCAAAGGTAAGCCATTCAAGGTGTTAAGGGCACTTAAACACCCTTTGGAGGTGTTTACGGTTTTGGAAGACCTTCCCAAACTGTAAACTCATGTTTGCACCATTCAATCCATGTTTTAGGGTTCTAAGATCATTCCAGCAAGTTTCTAGGTCATTAGCCAAGCATTGGAGAGGGTTTGGGGCATCAAAACCCCATTTTGGGGTGTTTACGGTTCATGAATGTTCATGGACTGTAAACTCATGTTTACCCCCAAAAAGTCATGATCTTGGGGCTCTAAGTTCATGCATGCAAGTTTCTAAGCCATAGCTAAACACTAGAAGAGGTTTGGAAGGGTTTTGGGGCTTCAAAACCCCCTTTTGGGAGTTTACGGTCTTGGGAGGTGTTCCCAAACCGTAAACACAAGTTTTTGGAGTTTTTGAGAGTTTAACCCATAGATTTGCATGCATGTTAAGTTAAACAACAAGTT
The DNA here is from genome assembly GCF_052849685.1 of Lactuca virosa. Classification (NCBI taxonomy): domain Eukaryota; kingdom Viridiplantae; phylum Streptophyta; class Magnoliopsida; order Asterales; family Asteraceae; genus Lactuca; species Lactuca virosa. The sequence continues at coordinate 212,239,292 of NC_136428.1, read as the reverse complement.
AGGAAGGATTACTTACGATTTTGGAGCTTGAATGAGTGATTCTTGAGCAAAAATCCGATTTTTAGAGAGAGAGTGTAGAGAGAGAAAGTTCTAAGGTGGGAAAAGACTCAAATGGTGGCCACTCAACCTTTATATAGGCCTTAAGTTAGTGGCCAGGTGGGGACACACCCAATCCCGACATTAAACAGAGTTTAAGATTTTACCCGATTAAATGACCGTAACCCGACTTAGTCGTAAACTAGAAATTTTTCCAAAGGATTATCGAGGGTATTATTTGTGATTTTATTGATTTCCTATACATGGGGAAATTATGACAATAACCCTAGATGAATTATTTAACTTAAAAGTTAATGGACAATTTTAATAATAAAATAAATTTTATTAACGGAAAGGGTTACAGTGGCGGAATAAATTTCGGGTTGTCACATCATCCCCCCGTTAGAGGGAATTTCGTCCCGAAATTTAAGATACAAATCATGGATTTGGAAAGAGATGCAGATATTTCTGTTTCATCGAGTCTTCGCGCTCCCAAGTGAATTCGGGTCCCCGCTTGGCATTCCAGCGAACCTTCACTATCGGGATGCGGCTTTGTTTCGTTCGTTTGATTTCACGATCCATGATTTCGATTGGTTCTTCCACAAAGTTCAGATTTTCGTTGATCTTGATCTCATCAAGAGGGATCACAAGGGTCTCATCGGAAAGACACTTTTTAAGATTAGAGACGTGGAAGACAGGATGGATATTGCTAAGTTCATGAGGTAATCGGAGTTTGTAGGCTACGGGACCGATCCTAGCGAGGATCTCGAAGGGTCCTATGTATCTTGGATTCAGCTTTCCACGCTTTCCGAAGCGTATCAAGCCTTTCCAGGGTGAGACTTTCAAAAGGACCCGGTCTCCCACCTGGAATTCTAAAGGTTTCCTTCGTTTGTCTGCGTAGCTTTTCTGTCGGTCTCTGGAGGCTTTCAATCGTTCACGGATATAAACGATCTTCTCCGTTGTTTCCCAAATGATCTCTGGACCTGTGAGAGTGCTTTCAGGAACTCGTCCTTTAGCTAATTGAGTGTCACCCACCTCAGCCTAGCATAGAGGGGACATGCACTTTCGGCCGTAGAGGGCTTCGAATGGAGCAGCTTTGATGCTCGTGTGATAACTGTTGTTGTAGGAAAATTCGATGAGGGGTAAGTGGGTATCCCAAGCCTTACCAAAGTCGATCACATAGGCTCGCAGCATATCTTCCAGAGTTTGGATGGTTCTCTCACTTTGTCCGTCAGTCTGAGGATGGTAAGCTGTGCTCATATCCAGCTTAGTTCCAAGAGCCTTCTGTAGTGACTGCCAGAACCTCGAAGTGAACCTGCTATCTCGATCGGAAATAATGGACACAGGTACACCGTGCAGTCGGACTACCTCTTGGATGTATATTCCCGTGAGTCTCTCTATTTTGAAGCTTTCTTTGATAGGAAGGAAGTGAGCGGATTTGGTTAGTCGGTCAACAATTACCCAAATGGTGTCGTACCCACTCGGAGATTTGGGTAATTTGGTAATGAAATCCATAGTAATCCTTTCCCACTTCCATTCAGGTATCTCTGGTTGTTGGAGTAGACCGGAGGGTTTCTGATGTTCGACCTTCACCTTGGCGCAAGTCAGGCACTTGCCCACGAAGGTAGCGATCTCTGCTTTCATGTTTGGCCACCAGTATAGTTTCTTGAGATCCAAGTACATCTTATCCGAACCTGGGTGCACGGAGTATTTAGTATTGTGAACTTCGTTCATGATAACCTCCCTGAAACCTCCGAACTTCGGGGTCCAGATTCGGTCCATGAAACAATAGACTCCGTCGCTTCTGATCTCAAGATTCTTATCCATTCCTCTCAGGGCTTCGCTTGGCATGATCTCTGGTCTTAAGGCTTCCAACTGAGCCTCTTTGATTTGCGCAGATAAATGGGAACGGATAGTCATAGTCAGTGCCTTCACTCTACGACCTGAGTACTCTTTCCGGCTGAGGGCATCTGCCACCACATTGGCCTTGCCGGGATGGTAGCGGATTTTACACTCGTAGTCGTTAAGTAGTTCAACCCATCGCCGTTGTCTCATGTTCAGCTCCTTCTGGTCGAGGATGTGCTGTAGGATTTTATGGTCAGTGAAGATAGTGCACTTGGTTCCGTAGAGATAATGTCTCCATATTTTCAATGCGAAGACTACTGCTCCCAATTCTAGGTCGTGCGTCGTGTAGTTGACTTCGTGAACTATCAATTGTCTTGAGGCGTAAGCAATGACTTTTCCCCGTTGCATGAGCACACAACCTAGGCCCTGATTTGATGCATCACAGTAGACAACGAACTCTTCTGTCCCTTTGGGCAGAGACAGGATAGGTGCGATGCATAGGGCCCGCTTCAATGTTTGGTACGCAGTGTCTTGCTTTTCACTCCAACAAAAGGGTATGCCTTTCTGAGTCAGAGTGGTTAAGGGTTTGGCAATTCTGGAGAAATTTTGGATAAATCTACGATAGTAGCCAGCGAGACCCAAGAATTGACGGATTTCTGTGGGCGTCTTCGATGCTGACCAGTTCTCTATCGCTTTGATTTTGGAGGGGTCTACATGTATGCCTTCTTCGCTTACTACGTGACCTAAGAAGGTTACTTTTCGGATCCAGAATTCACATTTGGAGAATTTTGTGTACAACTTTTCCGATCTCAGAGTTTCCAACACTAATCTCAAGTGTTGTTTGTGATCTTCCTCGTTTCGGGAATATACAAGTATATCATCAATGAATACGATGACGAACTTGTCCAGGAAAGGACGACACACCCGATTCATCAGGTCCATGAATACTGCCGGTGCGTTGGTTAGACCGAAGGGCATAACTACGAATTCGTAGTGACCATATCGAGTCCGAAAGGTTGTTTTAGGAACATCATCCCCATGGACTCGTAGCTGATGGTACCCTGATCTTAAATCTATTTTCGAAAAGTAGCTGGCCCCTTGAAGTTGATCGAAGAGGTCGTCGATTCGAGGAAGAGGGTAACGGTTTTTGATTGTGAGCTTATTCAACTCCCGATAGTCAACACACATTCGAAAGGATCCATCTTTCTTTTTCACAAATAGGATTGGGGCTCCCCAGGGTGAGGAACTCGGTCTGATGAATCCTTTGCTGAGCAGCTTATTGAACTGACTAGATAACTCTTGCATTTCTGCCGGTGCTAATCGGTAGGGAGATTTGGCTATGGAGTAGCTTCGGGGACTAAGTCGATACGAAACTCGACTTGGCGTTCAGGAGGTAAGCCCGGTAGTTCTTCGGGGAAGACGTCGGGGAAGTCGCGTACTACGGGAAGATCCTTCGGGTCTTTTGTTTTCCGGCTCGTATCTACAACATGCGCCAGGAATGCACGATATTCCTTATGCAAGTACTTCTGGGCTCGAATACTCGAGATGATGCGAAGGCTCGTACTGGGTTTGTCTCCGTAAATCATCAAGGTTTCGTTGTTGGGTAGATTCAGACGGATGGCCTTGTCGAAGCACAAGATGTCGGTACGATGGAGACTCAACCAGTCCATGCCTATGATGACATCGAAGCTCTTGATTGCTACGGGTATGAGGTTGATAGGAAACGAATGATTATCTAGCGTGAGGGTACAACCTATGTAGATTTCGTTAGAACTTTCTGTCTTGCCGTTAGCCATTTCTACGACGAAGGTTTCTTTCAATGGTTGCGGTGATTGTTTGAGTAAGTGTTTAAAGTTTTGATTTACGAAACTTCTTTCTGCCCCACTATCGAATAGAATACAAGCATAAGAGTTATCGAGAAGGAACGTACCCGCGACTACGGTGGGGTCTGCTACAGCCTCATTGTGGCCAATAGCAAGTAGTCTACCTGCTCCTCCCGCGTTGCTAGCCTTTGGACAGTTTCTTTTGAAATGTCCGACTTCGCCACAACCATAGCAGGCCTGGCTTGCTCCCGAATTAGGAATTTGGGAAATAGGTTTGGGTGTTCTGCAAAACCGGGCGGTATGGCCCTTCCTGTCACAGTTAGTGCAGTGCATTTCACGGCAGGGGCCGTTATGATGGAAAGAGCACTTATTGCACTTGGGTAAGCTTCCTGCATAAGTTTTGGCACGTACAGGGGCAGCAGGAGTAGTGGCAGCGTGGACAGCCACTGTTTGTTGGTTATTGGAAGAGGATTTGGCTGATTTTCCTTTCTTTCGATCCCACCGCTTTCTTTTGTTGTTGGAGGTGTGGGTCGGGGCAGAAGTGGTGGTTGTAGTAGCTGATGGAGTGGAGGGAACTTCATGATCAATCAACCTCTGGGCCAATTCCTTGGCACTTTCAAAGGTCGCAGGTTGTGATGCTAGAACATTCCCTCGATATGGGGGTACTAATCCCCAGATGTATCGTTCGATTTTCTTGCTTTCGGTGGGCACCATGTTTGGGCACAGAGCCACCAAGTCGCAGAACCTGGCCATATAGGCTACGATGTTAGAACCCTGCATTTTGAGGTTCCAGAGTTCCTCCTCAAGTTTCTAAATTTCGCCCCTCGAGCAGTACTCCCTCGTCATGAGGTCCTTCAGTGTGTTCCAGCCCATGGCGTTGGCTGCGACTAGGGGGAGTGATTTGACATGGCCATTCCACCACGTCAAGGCCCTTTGGGTAAAGGTGCAAGCAGCAAATTTTATCTTGCTCCCTTCGGGGCATGAGCACATTTCGAAGATCGCTTCGGTTCTCTCAATCCATTGGGACAGTGCAAGGATCCCTCCGGTTCCATTGAAGTAAGTAGGTTTGCAGCTGATGAAATCCTTATAGGTGCACTCTCGTGCACGTGGGTGGATTTCACCATGGCTGGAGTTTGTGCCAGTTCCTGTTCCACTAACACCACCAGAGTTGACTTGCGCCAGCGCGGCGGTCACAGCTGCAGTCACAGCTGCTTGAAACATCACTGGGTCGAACTGCGGTGGGGGAGGTGGTGGTGGTGTTTGATCCACAGGCGTGCGTCTGGTCGGACGCTTGCGAGGAGGCATCTTTTACTGAAAAATTTTAAAAGATGATGACAACAGTGAGAATCAATTGTAAGTATGATGAGAGTGTCTCATGGAATAAATCGCCATAGTCCAACAATTAGATAGATGCATATCAATAGCGTAAGAAAACACAAGAGCATGAACTTCCAAATAGATTAGACCACTGCCAATATTACTGGTATTACTGATGTAAAATGAGTTCAGGAAAAACGACCTAACAATTGGTCTTACATCAAACCATAAGGAGAATGTTGACAGTTTAGAGGGCTAGTTATAGTACTTTCAAAGTCGGGAATGTTTTACGGACAGGTGAGACGGAGGTATTGAAGGGGAAGGCTATTCTTCTTAGGAAGAGAGAGGATGAGTAGATAGTCTTCTGTTGGCGACGGGCACCCCTCTCTGGGTTACCCTTGAATCAGCCATTGTATCTATGCGAGAATGGAGAGAAGATAGTTATTAGACGTACTAATCCTAAGATACTTATAAGATGATCGTTATTAGTCGACCCAATACTTGCATAATGCATACCAATTACATGTAATCGAGACAGGATAGACCTTCGAATAAGTGACCCTAACTCTAAATCCACAACCAAACAAGGAACATGATGTAAAGCAAAGATCACAGATTCTAAGTCTATAGCGTCTTAGTCACATGTAACTGTAGTGTATCCACTTAGCAACTATTGCCCTACTAGCAACGACCTTTTTAGTTCTCACATATGTAAATTACAGGAAATGCAGAATACTCCTATAGTATTCTTGTTCAAATGTTCTTGTAGTAGTGTTGGTAAGTTTTTAGACTTGTTGTAACACCACAACCACTCTTAGGCACAGGCTAGTCACTCCTAGGTAAATGTAGTTGATCAGGCTACATCCTCCCAGATTTGACTATATGTCTCTAAGCCTAGTTGTGATGTTCAACAATCTTAATACTTTTGTTCTGTTCTAGTATGATACTGACCCTTAGTGTGAATGGATGTATATATATACTTAGTTAAATATTTTCTTATTTAATAGTATATATTCTTGGTCAGAGTGTTTTAATCCCGATGTGTTTATAGTTCGTATATCTTTTATGGGTTGATATACTTGATTCACTATAAACAATGCTCTGATACCAATCTGTCACACCCCAAAACCGAGAACGGCGGAATACGTTCTGGGGTGGAGGACGTCATGTACAGTATCATAACAATGCATAATAGTAAGGACAAGCAACAACATCCAATGCATTAATATAATAATTGTAATACAAGCGTGTTCTGTACAGTTTGTTAGACACCAAAAGTATAATCAAAATAAATAGGAGTCTTGTATGTCCTCCATCTTCTCAAAAGCTGCATCTGTACCTGTCTACTGATGATCTGAGAATACAAGTTATTTTGAAAGCGAGTATCAGCATAAAGCTGGTGAGTTCATGAGTATTTAGTGTCATTGCTTGTATAAAAATGATTACAACCATGTAGTATAATAATTGATCTCAATGTTGGAAAATAGTATGCTCCCTAGGAAAACCCTATGTTTTCCAGTAAAAGTGGTCTTCTATCAAGACCCGGTTGTATGTATGTTTGATCCTTTGAAAATGTAAAAGTTTTCCCAGAGAAACTATTAGTAGGAAAATGTAGTTTTAGACTTCATTCATGTAAAGTAATTGGGAAATTTAGTGTTATACCCCAGCGGTATCACTGCCAGCTAATGAAATGAAAATGCAGACTCCAGGTAGTATTAAATGTACAATACACCTCGGGGTTTTGCCTTTAATTCTTAATGTATTAATTAGAGGTCAAAATGTGAACTTGTATGTAACCATGCTGATTGACGATCGAATCCCTGATGACCCTCCGAGTCATCTGTAGAAATGTGACATTTTGTCACCCCTGGGCCTAGTCGGCTCGGACTGTAGCTAGCAGCCGGGGTGTGGGAGTGTCTGTCCCGTATAGATCTATACACATAATGCCCGCTCTCCCTCCAGGAGACTCTGGTTACACGGTGATAGCACAGTGAAGTGTCGTATCGAGAGATGGTATGTCACATTCTGTTGTAGTATGTTCTCTTTGTATAATGTATAATGTACTTTCTGGTATAGTGTATAGAGTGTCCTCTTGTATAGTATGTAGTATTCTCTTTTTATAGTGTTTAACATGTATTGACTCATAACTATTCGGACTCTGGTAGGTACCATTGTAATAGTATACACGTGTAGCAATCCTTAACTATACCTATTATAGTTAAATAGTAAGGTTGGTTGCATGCCTTTGATACACAAAGGTATTGAACTGAAAAGAAGACTTTAATATTCAACTCGAATATATATAATATATAACTAAGAATTCAACGACAGTCGGACAGATAACAATATACCCTAAGTCCACAATCAAACAAGAACATGAAGTAAGGTGAGCTATCAGTCCTAAGTCCTTCAAGTCTTACTTATATAAATATATTGGTGTAGATATGGTTTGGGAACAGAAGGATTTTAAAAGAGTTTAGAAATATTTTTATAACAATTTAACATGAAAATGAGTTTGATAAACACTTTAAGCAGTTTTGTTGGTAAAGCAGTTAAAAGTATAAAAATCCTTTTAATTGCAAGTTATAAATCACATGTGATTGATACTATAACTTATTTGATTCAACTTGTATCCCCCCCATAAAAAGCATTTAAAAACATTTAAAAGGTTAATTAAGGGGTATGAACTCACCTGCAATGAGTGAAGTGGATGGAAGTGTCGGGTAGGATGCGAGGTGTCAAGTGAGGACTTGAACACACACACGGATCCTATGTAACATGTAGTGATACATAAATGTATCTAATTAGTTATTTAATCACTAATTAGGTAAGTAAAGACACTCTAATTCATGAAGACACTTTGTTTCAAGTGCAAGAAGTGCTAAAGGTTGCATCTAAGGAGTGTATGGCCTCGCTATGGAGTTTACACTTCAATTGGTTACACTTAAGTGTGTTTACGGTTTCTGGACCATTGTCCCCATGAGTTTACGGCCGTAAACTCATGGTAATGGTGCCATTGGGTGTTCAAAGGTCTTAAACTACTCAAGGAATTATGCTAGACTCGAATCCATGGCTTAGGAAGTGATTGGGGCTAGAAATGGACACTTCTTGGAGTTTACGGTCCTTGGACCACTCCCTGGGGAGTTTACGGTCGTAAACACATGGGTTTACGGCCGTAAACTCATGTGTGTCCATTTTTCATGAGTTTTGATGGTTGTAGGTCATGCATGCAAGGTTCTAGACCCAAAGGTAAGCCATTCAAGGTGTTAAGGGCACTTAAACACCCTTTGGAGGTGTTTACGGTTTTGGGAGACCTTCCCAAACTGTAAACTCATGTTTGCACCATTCAATCCATGTTTTAGGGTTCTAAGATCATTCCAGCAAGTTTTTAGGTCATTAGCCAAGCATTGGAGAGGGTTTGGGGCATCAAAACCCCATTTTGGGGTGTTTACGGTTCATGAATGTTCATGGACCGTAAACTCATGTTTACCCCCAAAAAGTCATGATCTTGGGGCTCTAAGTTCATGCATGCAAGTTTCTAAGCCATAGCTAAACACTAGAAGAGGTTTGGAAGGGTTTTGGGGCTTCAAAACCCCCTTTTGGGAGTTTACGGTCTTGGGAGGTGTTCCCAAACCGTAAACACAAGTTTTTGGAGTTTTTGAGAGTTTAACCCATAGATTTGCATGCATGTTAAGTTAAACAACAAGTTAGGAAGGATTACTTACGATTTTGGAGCTTGAATGAGTGATTCTTGAGCAAAAATCCGATTTTTAGAGAGAGAGTGTAGAGAGAGAAAGTTCTAAGGTGGGAAAAGACTCAAATGGTGGCCACTCAACCTTTATATAGGCCTTGAGTTAGTGGCCAGGTGGGGACACACCCAATCCCGACATTAAACAGAGTTTAAGATTTTACCCGATTGAATGACCGTAACCCGACTTAGTCGTAAACTAGAAATTTTTCCAAAGGATTATCGAGGGTATTATTTGTGATTTTATTGATTTCCTATACATGGGGAAATTATGACAATAACCCTAGATGAATTATTTAACTTAAAAGTTAATGGACAATTTTAATAATAAAATAAATTTTATTAACGGAAAGGGTTACAGTGACGGAATAAATTTCGGGTTGTCACAAACTCGGTAACATAATATGTTGAATTTGATGCTCTATAGCCCAACACTACCTAACTCGTTCATAAATACAAATCTTGTATTATAATTGTGACAAATTATGCATAATATTGTTTATCGGTTCACAAGTATTGAGTGGCATCACACACCATGTAACATCCCGTTTATTAAATAAATAAATAGATAAAATTAATGAATGAATAGTAGCCCTAAAATCCATAATATTTAGCGGGGTGTAGGTCTTTGGGAGTTAAAAACCATAATTGAGAGTTTGGGGGGTTAAAATGTAATATCCGGACTAGTTTGTAAAGAATTTTGAAGGTTAAGGGTTGTTTAGTAAATTATGGAATTAATTTGAAAAGGATTTCAGAAGTCAGGGTGTGTTTGGTAAATTATGGACTTATTATGAAAAGATTTTTGAAGGCAAGGGCTAAAGGGTAAATTTTGGATTTAAATAGAAAAAAGGATCTTGAAGAGAGGGGCTGAATGGTAAATATTGGAGTTGTTTTGAAAAAGATTTGATGGGGAAGTACCAAAATTGGATAAAAGTGCTTAAGTTTGATTTGAATGTGGGACTTGAACCTGGTGCCACCTCCTTCCCGTTCAAAGCTCATCATTCTAAAACCCTAACCTATTCTCATAACAAGCAGCCGCCACCCTCACTTCAACCACCTCCGGCACCGCTATCCCCGTCGTTGAAATACCACCGTCGCGCCCTAGCTGTCGGCGACAACGAGGACCACCGGAGAAGCTACGAGTGCCCGCTGCCACCGTTCCGTCATCCTCATTCTCCTTATTTTTCTTCTTCTTTTCTGTCGCCGTTCACAGCCGCACTCGGCTTTTGCCGGTGATTTTCTGGTCACTTTTCGCTCCTGACGTTATTCCACAGCAGCCGGTCGCCGTCGCTGCCGCCGTTCGAACAACCCTCCCTTCAGTGCTCCGATCGAAGTTAACCACCATTAGGAGGGATCAACTGAGTTTGTTTGGGTGTGTGCTCGCGAGTAGGTGTGTTGATGTCTCGGGTTCAGTCGCATGTGTGTGTAGATGGCCGATAGTCACAAGCAACCACCATGGTGGCTGCCGCAATGAATGTCTACTTCTGCCGCCACCAGCCACCGTGAGGTGGTGGCTGTGTGTGTGCGATATGGTGTTGGTGTGTGTCCTCGGTATAGAGTTGCATAAGCATTCTCAGCCGGAAAACTCGAAGAAAACCCGTCACCACCACCGTAAGGTGGTGGTTGCCACCCACTGCCGCCATTCTGCAACTGCTAGCCACTGTCTCTGGTGGCTGTGTGCATTTGGGTGCGTTTGGAATGTTGTTTGGACTACTTTTGGTATTGTTTTGGCCTAAAAACTCAACCACCACCACCACGAGGTGGTGGCTGCCGCTGTGAGCCACCGTCGACCACCACCGCCCAAGGTGGCAGTGGGTGGTGCTTGACATAGTGAAACCCTAATCGATCCAATAGCTTAATCTTGGATAAATTGACTTGTGTTGGGTTGGAAACCCTAACTAGGGTTTAGAAAACCCTAATTTTGGAAGTGTTAATTTTGGATTGCCGGGACCCGCGTTGAAGTTGTTAATTAAATTTCTAAATAATACATAATAATGCCCCTATAATTATCTTAATGCTATATTGGAATTAATGGGTTAAGTAAGAACACTTAACCCTAATTGTCATTTTATGTGAAAACCCAAATTTTGTTTGGGCCTTGAGTTGGGCCTTTATGTTGGGATTTGGTGATTGGGCTATTAAAGGGCCATCCAGGAGCAAGTATATGGACTAGAGTATTTGGATGGGCTTTAGGGTAAGGCCCATATGAGGGGTTTGGGCCCAATATAGTGTTGGATAAGCTGTCTAAGTCCATAACTTATTTGGTATATACTTGACCCGACCCGGCATGGTCCATTTGGGTTGCACTTCACCCAAACTAGTTATGGATAATTTTATGAGAGTTGTATACTTACGATTTATTAATATATTATAAGTTATAATATATTAATATAAAGTCATGTTACTTAATTAGTTTTAATCTTGAATTAATTATGAATTAATTTAGTGATTAAAAGGAAGACTAATTAAATCATGGGCTATTATATTTATATGGTGTGGGCTAACACTCATTTGGAATGGGCTAAGCTTATATGGAAGTCCATGGATGATCCATGGAGCTTTTACCCATGGATCCTTGGAAGAGGAAAAGACATGGGTTATTAGGGTTTCACCCTAACCATGTACACTATATAAACAAGCTTGTGTTGCATGAAAAAGACACTAATGTGTGTGTAAGTGTGGTGGCCAAAATCAAGAGTTAGTATACTCTCTCATACATTTTCCAAGTTTGTGGTGATTTGTGATTTCCATTTGAGGCATTCACATTATTGGTGCTTGGCTCTCAAACTCCAAGGAATCAACAATCAACAAAAGGTATGTAATTCATCTAGTTCTTTTATGGTTAAAAGTACCCCATGCCATGCTAGATAGGTTATAAACCTTGGAAAATAATATTTTGCATGTATCTTAGACAAACATAGATCCAAGGTTTAATAGGGTTGCATGTACACTTAGGAAGTGTTAGAATGCTCAAAACCCAACAGTGGTATCAGAGCCTAGGCTTGTTTGTTTGATACTTGATGCAAAATAGTGATAAAAGGTCGATTTTTTGCTGTCTGACTGATGAACTCGCCGAGTCCATGGGGGGACTCGCCGAGTTCATGTGTAAACTCATCCTACTCGCCGAGTAGGTTCGTGCACTCGGCGAGTAGGAGCCTCAGAATGCAGATTTTCGACTTTTGCTGCTGGAAATGGACTAGAAACATTACCCTAAACTGTTTTGGTGTTTTAAAACTTGTTTTAGTTGGTGTAATGGTTGTTCTAATCCATTTACAATAGCTTATATCAAAATTTCATGCTTTGTATGTGTTCATATAATTCTTGAAATTTTGATGATCATGTTCATGTTCTTATGAATTTAGAAGATGATAGGAATTATTTGCTGAATTGTTTAGGATTAATTCTTGATCATTTTTGTGTTTTAATGGAGTCCATAATTTGTCCTCAAGTTATGGATATCCAAAGGTCACTTCTTTTAAACACACACTTAACACACATAAGTTACATGGAAATGAAGAGTCTTCATTTTTATGAACCTTTAATTCATAAGTTATGAAATGAAAAGTTTTGAATAGTTTCAAAACTTGTCCTCAAGTTTTGGAATTTGTAAAGTTACACACACTTTAATATACTTTAATTCCAAACCCTTAGAGTTTTAAAAGTTAAAATTCAACCCTTATACTATTTATAACATTAATGGTTAATTATTATATATATGTATAAGATCAAAGTCGTCTTACCGCTAGTACGCCTCATTCACGAAGCCAGTCTATAAGGTGGGTATAAGGTTGTTGCCTATAAAATGGCAACTTAATGGGTGTCCACTCTCACCCACCGCTTGCTTGACTGGTGGAGGGTCGTTAGCCGAACGGGTAGGACAAGGACTTATAAATTCTCATTAAAAGTATAATGAATATTATAAAGTAACTAAACCTTTTATAAATTCCCAATCTTAGTTACTTTAGGAAAATGTGAATATGGTGCTAACCCATGAAATTCACACTTTGTACCTTACCAAGTCGTTGGTGGAGCGTGTGTGGTTAACCGGCACACTAACTTGGACTAGTAAGGATCACGAAGGGTGACTTAATGTTTATCATAGATCGGTGGAGCGTGTGTGGTTAACCGGCACATTGATTAGGTGATAATATTAAGGGTACCAAGTGAATTTGCATGGTTATTCACACCTTGTTTTGTGATCCTCGGCATCCCAGTCACAAAACTTGAAGGGCACAATCGAGATTGAAACATGCCATTGAAAAGTTCAATGAATCTCAAAGGAATCTAGGAATTTCAAAAACCAATTAAACCTAATAATTCATTTCGTTTTCATGGTGGAAATTGGTGAATCATCATTCACCTACCTTCAAATATATTATAGCTTAGATTACGGCATCCCTCTTCTAAGTTATAATATATTGTGTTGGATCCTAGCCTTAATATTACATTTGGGTGTATTATTAAGGATTCGATATATCTAATCTAAACTTGTTTTCTTCTTTTCAGATGTCTTCCAACAACAAAGCTTCGGGCTCTAACCCTACTGGCTCCTTTTCCCTCATGAACCTTTGTGGGAGGGTCATCTTTGATGGTTCCAACTTCATGGATTGGATCCGGAACATCAGGATGGTTACTCGTTACGAGGACAAGGAATATGTCCTCGATAAGGAGCTAAAGGAGCTTGATGAGTCCACTGCTACTCCTGAGGAGGTCGTTGAGTATCAGGCACATGAAAGAGATGCCACCAAGGTGGCATGCATCATGATGGCCACCATGACAGCTGAACTCCAAAAGTCCTATGAGGACTATTACCCTTTTGAGATGCATCAGGATCTGATGGAAAGGTACCATCAGAGTGCTCGTCAAGAGCGGTATGAAATAATCTCCTCCATGATCACTACCCGTATGAAGGATAGCGAACCAATCACGAGCCACATGCAGAAAATGCAAAGGTATGTGGACCGTCTAATGAAACTGAATGTGAACTTCCCTGAGGAGTTGGCAATTGATATCATTTTGCACTCCTTGCCATCGTGTTATGATCAATTTCGTATGACATACCACATGAACAAGGAGGAAGTCACACTCAGTAAGCTTCAAGGACTTCTGAAGACTGCCGAAAGTGGTCTTAAGAGTAAGTCGGTTGCTACTCCTACTCCTACTACTACCCCTGTTTTGGCTATCGGGCAAGGCAAAGGGAAGAAGAGGAAGCACCCTTCGAAGGGTACCAAGGGAAAGTCCCTTGAAGGCTCCTCATCTGGAACCAAAGGTGGTTCTATCACTCCTTCTGCCATCCCTAAGGATGCTGAATGCTTCTACTGTCAGAATAAGGGGCACTGGAAGCGAAACTGCCCAAAGTACTTGTAGGATGTCAAGAATGGGAAAGTGAAACCATCCCATGCAGGTATTTACACTATATTGTCTAATAACTCACCATATTCTAATTCTTGGGTTCTTGATAAAGGTTGTGGTATTCACATCTGTTGTGACTTGCAGGGCCTAAGAAGAAGTGAGGATGTGGAGCACGAAAAGATAAACTTAATCATGGGGAACAAGAAGGTTGCACCTGTTACCAAGATTGGAGTTTATACTTTGTTGCTAGATAGTGGGTTAAAGTTAGATTTGAATAAATGTGTGTACTCGTCTGAAATGGCGAGGAATATTATTTCCTTTCATGCTTTGTACAAACAAGGTTTTACCTTTTCTTTTGATAATGAAGTTGGTAGTATTAATGCTTTCTTTAATAATGTTCTTTATTTTAAAGCATTACCTTGTGATGGTGTGTATGAAGTTGTATCGGTTGTAGATAATTTAGGAAATAATGTATTATGTATTGATTCTTCTACTAGCTTGGATAAAGCATCTTTGTGGCATTGTCGTCTTGGACATGTAAGCAAAACACGCATAGGCCAGCTCCAAAAGGATGGAGTCTTGGAGTCGTTCGACCTCAAGTCGGATGATAGTTGTGAGTCTTGTCTACTTGGAAAAATGACAAAATCACCCTTCACTGGTACTTGTGCAAGGGGTGAGGGTTTGTTGGACCTTATACATACTGATGTATGTGGACCATTCAAAACCGCCACAAGGGATGCTAATCGCTATTATGTGACTTTTATTGATGATTTTAGTAGATACAGTTATGTCTACTTAATCAAACATAAGTCAGAAACTTTTGAAAGGTTTAAAGAGTTTAAACAGGAAGTAGAAAATCAATTGGGCAGGAACATTAAGATGCTTCGATCCGATCGAGGTGGTGAGTATCTTAGTACTGAGTTCCTCGACTATCTTAAGGAGTGTGGGATTGTCTCACAATTGACACCTCCCAGGACACCACAGCTGAATGGTGTAGCTGAGAGGCGCAATCGAACTTTGTTGGACATGGTTCGCTCTATGATGAGTCGAGCTTCGCTACCAATCTCTTTTTGGGGGTATGCCTTAGAGACTGCCGCCCACATCCTTAATCTAGTCCCTACAAAGAAGGTTGCCAAAACACCTCATGAAATGTGGACTGGGAAAGTTCCCAATTTGGACCACATCAAGATTTGGGGTTGCGAGGCTTTCGTGAGGCGCGAAACTCATGACAAGCTCGAACCTCGAAGTGAAAGGTGTATTTTCACCGGATACCCACAAAAATCCTTTGGTTACCTCTTCTACAGACCCAGTGAGAATGTGGTCTTTGTGGCTAGGAGAGGGGTCTTTCGAGAGAGAGAATTTATAAGCCAAGGAGACAGTGGGAGGCAAATTAACCTTGAAGAAATTCAAGACTCGATTGGTGAAGGAACCTCAGACACTAGCAATCAACTTGAGGAGGAAATTCCTGTTGATCCAGCTGACGAGTCTATACTTCCGAGGCGTTCCACAAGGGTTAGGAACACACCTGAGTTTTATTATGGATTTCATATTACTACGGAAGGTGATACATTTATCAGTGACAGTACACTGGTAATTCTGGATGAACCTAACAGTGTTAAGGAAGCCATGGCAGGCCCAGAGTCTGCTAAATGGAAGGAGGCTATGGACAGTGAGATACAGTCCATGTATGACAATCAAGTTTGGAACTTGGTTGACAATGTACCAGGCCGTAAGACAGTCGGGTGCAAATGGATCTTCAAGAAGAAGACCGACATGGATGGGAAGGTGCACACTTATAAGGCGCGACTGGTTGCGAAGGGGTTTACTCAGACTCAGGGTATTGATTATGATGAAACCTTTTCACCAGTAGCAAAGATTAAGTCTATTAGGGTTATGCTAGCCATTGCTGCATTTCATGATTATGAAATATGGCAAATGGATGTCAAAACCGCTTTCCTTAACGGAAAGTTGGCTGAGGATGTTTACATGAATCAGCCAGAAGGTTTTGTCAGTGCAGAGTACCCCAATAGAGTGTGCAAGCTTGAGAAATCCATTTATGGATTGAAACAAGCATCTCGAAGTTGGAATCTTTGTTTCGATGAGAAGGTCAAAGAGTTTGGTTTCTCAAGAAGTGAAGATGAGTCCTGCGTGTATGTCAGAGCTAGTGGGAGTATAGTTAGCTTTTTGGTACTGTATGTGGATGACATACTACTCATAGGAAATGACATCCCAACCTTGCAGGAGGTTAAGTCCTGGCTTGGGAAGTGCTTTGCTATGAAGGACCTTGGAGAAGCTACCTATATCCTAGGGATAAGGATATTAAGAGAAAGGAGTAAAAGACTAATTGGACTTAGTCAGAGTACCTACTTGGATAAGGTGTTGAAAAGGTTCAACATGCTGAATTCCAAGAAAGGAGAATTACCGATCCAAAGCAATGCCAAACTGAGCAAGGCTCAGAGCCCGAGTACAGAAGATGAGATAGCTGAGATGAGTCGATTACCTTATACTTCCGCTGTTGGTCCGATCATGTATGCTATGACTTGTACCCGTCCTGATGTGGCCTTTGCTTTGAGCATGGTCAACAGATATCAGCGGAACCCTGGCAAGGCTCATTAGACTGCGGTAAAGAATATTCTCAAGTACCTGCGGAGGACTAAGGATTGGATCCTTACCCTTGGTGGGAGTGATGACTTGAGAGTAGCAGGGTATAGTGATGCTAGCTTTCAGACTGATAGGGATAACTTCCGCTCTCAGTCGGGCTGGGTCTTTACCTTAAATAGAGGGGCAATCACATGGAAGAGTTCCAAACAGGAGACTGTAGCTGATTCGACTTGTGAATCAGAGTACATAGCAGCGAGTGAAGCGGCAAAGGAGGCAATATGGCTGAGGAACTTCATCGGAGACCTTGGAGTTGTACCAGCTATTAAGGAGCCTATGGAGATTTTCTGTGACAGCAATAGTGCGGTTGCCTTAGCCAAGGAACCAAGAGATCATGGCAGATCCCGACACATTGACAGAAAATATCACTTCATAAGACACAAGATAGAAGAGGGACTCCTCGTGGCAAAGAGGGTATCGTCAGATGAGAACCCTGCGGATCCCCTTACGAAGGGACTGACGAGGGTTAAGCATTTGCAGCATGCGAGGCGCATCGGGTTGAGGGACGATATTAGTTTTACATATTAGATAGCCTTTTCTGAAACTTGTAAAATGTAATCGACGTTTGATGATGAATAAAATGTGTGATTTATTTATGAGTAAAGTGTTACTATCATTGTCAATTATTTACTATTGTTTCAGTTTTGCATGTTTTGACTTCCAGAATAATTAACTTATTCAAACCTCCACAATCGGTCATACGTCGGAAGTAGGTATGAATCAAGATTGTCATGAATTGGGATTGTAGATGACTAAAGGTGTTTAGCCATAGCAATGGTTGCTACAACATTCATGAGTACTCATAAGTTATGAGTATTGGAATAAACCCACGCTCACTTGTATCACTTCATGGAATTTATCTCGAGTGATCGTGAGACGATAATATCATATAAGTCTTCAAACCTAGAGATATGAGTTGTTACCTATGAGTTGGTTGTGCATTGATTGCACGTAAACGCATCAGTAACTTGATGTTATAAAATGTGCCTTTGTGTACAATTCAACAAGTAGTAGAACAAGCATATGAGTCGAAGTTTATCTGTTCCTTCTTGAAATAGAAGCGATATCTGGGCCCCTCGATGATTTTGTGTTGACCCATGTACCGGGCCCGGTCAGAACTAAATTGATGTGTTCAGTTAAGTTCTTTGTCAAACAAATCGGAAATCGAGAAACAACTGCTAGACAATAAGTAAGACATTGTTCCATGTATTTGTCCGGCTGATATCATGAGAGCAGAGGATTATATGATCACTTATCTAAAATGGCGCTTCATAGTTCAACAGAGTTTTCGAGAGCTACGATTGCCGGTTGGTTCCTGAAGTAATATAGGCAAATACAGTTATTAGACTTATCCAAGTGGGAGTCTATTGGATAAGGTGTCTAAGTCCATAACTTATTTGGTATATACTTGACCCGACCCGGCATGGTCCATTTGGGTTGCACTTCACCCGAACTAGTTATGGATAATTTTATGAGAGTTGTATACTTACGATTTATTAATATATTATAAGTTATAATATATTAATATAAAGTCATGTTACTTAATTAGTTTTAATCTTGAATTAATTATGAATTAATTTAGTGATTAAAAGGAAGACTAATTAAATCATGGGCTATTATATTTATATGGTGTGGGCTAACACTCATTTGGAATGGGCTAAGCTTATATGGAAGTCCATGGATGATCCATGGAGCTTTTACCCATGGATCCTTGGAAGAGGAAAAGACATGGGTTATTAGGGTTTCACCCTAACCATATACACTATATAAACAAGCTTATGTTGCATGAAAAAGACACTAATGTGTGTGTAAGTGTGGTGGCCAAAATCAAGAGTTAGTATACTCTCTCATACATTTTCCAAGTTTGTGGTGATTTGTGATTTCCATTTGAGGCATTCACATTATTGGTGCTTGGCTCTCAAACTCCAAGGAATCAACAATCAACAAAAGGTATGTAATTCATCTAGTTCTTTTATGGTTAAAAGTACCCCATGCCATGCTAGATAGGTTATAAACCTTGGAAAATAATATTTTGCATGTATCTTAGACAAACATAGATCCAAGGTTTAATAGGGTTGCATGTACACTTAGGAAGTGTTAGAATGCTCAAAACCCAACATATAGATGGGCCATAATTGGGCCTTGATGATTATGCGATATTGGACCATTGGAATGCCAAATGTTTGGACTAAAATAAATGGTTGGGCCTTAAGGAAAGACCATGTACAAGTTTAGGCCCAATTTGGAAAATTGGGCCATATGTTGGTCTTGATTTATTATTTGGCTTTTGGGCCTCTAGATTTTGAGTTTGGGCCTTGACCTTGGACCAAGCTAGGTTAGGGGTAAAATGGTCTTTTACCCCAAGTATGGACTTATGGTTACGCATTGGAACCCGATTGTTAATTGGGTTTTGTTTTGACGACTGACAGTTTGGGGATCTGTCAGCCAGCTGTCAGAGATTTATTCGAGGGACTTCAGAAGTGCGAGGTGAGTCAACTCACTGTTTGTATGGGTGTAAGTCCCTAAAATGCTACGATGTATCAATTGGATTCACGTGATGGTGCGGAATCCCAATCAAGTGAATTAGACAAGACGAAATATAGAATAAGAACACAATGGTTAATCTTCAATGCACACTATTATTGAATAGTCGGGTACATAAGATTCTTGATTACACTTGGTTCTCTCTTGTTTTGTCTCCAAATCACTTTCTTAGCTTATGGCAGCCCCCAAAACGTCCCACACTCTTTACAAGGCCTAAATAACACTATTTATACCTAGACCTAATAACAAATCCAAGCCCAAAACCCAAACAAAACAACATTAAGCCTAACCAAACTCACATGTGATTTTGGTCCAAACAACACCAAAACATGGTGTTTTCGGTCCTAGACTGAGAACTCTAGTAGCTTATGAAAAGCAAAGTATAAACCACAATTTATGACCTAACAATCTCCCCCTTGGTTTATAACTTTCATTTCTTATGTCCTAACAATCTCCCCCTGGGTTTGTTGCTTTCTTTTCTTTTCAATCTTCGCTTTGTTCTTGGCTTAAGCTTTTATCTTCGATTTCTTCACAACTTCAAGATGGACATATGAAATTCTGCATGAATAACTTCATCTTGAATAATTGGACTTCCTTCAAAGATTTGAACTTGAACGCACATTGGGTGTAGGGGCTTCTTGTAAAGATTCTTGAAAATCAGCACTTTCAGCTTTGAGAAACTTTAGAGAAAATAACAGAGATACCGATTCTTCTGGATCACTTCAACAAGTTCATAGATAGCAGCAAATTGATTGAGGAGGCTTCAATGCAATTTTTCACAGAACTTCAAGTACAACTTCACATTGCTTCTGGGGTTGAAAAATTGTGTGTTGAAAGATAATCTTCACTTCTTGTTCCTTCGAGTGAGTATTCTTTAACAATCACCGTTGCGCCTCGAAAAGTAATCATGACTAAAAAGTCCTTGTGGATCACAAAATCATAAATACCCTTCTCACCACAAGTGTTCAAGGACCCAACCTTGGCTCAGAAGGAGACTACTCACAATATTTGTATGAACACGGAGGAACGCACTGCGATTTGATGAGTATCGGAGAACTACACATGGCCTTTTTGATGTTAGCCCCTGTATATCCTATATCAAAGATCTCAATACAGTTTTTCAAGTTAACAAGTTAACTTGGCCCTTGGTGAGACGTTCAACGATAATCGTGCTTTGCGAGGTGCATTGCCTTTGTGCCATGACATCTATACAGTTTAAAATTTTAAATTCCTTAAATACGACAGTTCTTTGAAAGGTACTGCCTAACTGACAATTTTTACAGTTTCAATCCTTCAATTCCTTGTGAAAATAGTGTGAAGAGTAATAACCATCAACTCCTTTCCAAGTTTCGTCTCCTTGCTCAGAAAATTCTGATACGGTCTCCTTGAGTCTCTTCTTCTTTTTTAATTCGCTTTTTAAGACAAACGAAACTTTGAGATAAAAAATAAAAGTAAAAATAAACTTAGTACACAATAGAAATGACTAAGAAGTAAAAATAAAATTAAAAATACACTCAAAATAAAAATAAAATATTTTTGGATGTTTAATTTTCTGAAAAGGAAATAAAACAGAAATAAACTTTTTTTTTGTATTTTTAAATTTTATGATTTTTTTGATTTTTTTAATTCTCCCCCTAAATTTGTGCATAGAGGAAAAATATGAACAAATTTAACAAAAACAAAAATAATAACTAAATTTAAAACTTTTTGGGATCAAAGTTGTCAAGCAATTCAATATCGTTTATCAGCACACACCTGCACGTTTAGCTCCGGTCAATCACCAATATTGTGGTCCATTTAAACACAAATAATATTGACAAATTGGACAGATTATAAGTGACAAGACATTGCACCTATATTCCTAAATAGACCATTTTGCTGACGACGACCAATGATATTGTTTTCCAGTTAAATTCAGCAACGAGATCTACAGACAATCTTTAGTTAATTCAATTTTATGTGCACTAGAACGTGTTCCCCAGTTCACGACATACCCTAGTAATCAAGGAATTCCAAAGAGCTCTTTACTTTAGGTGAGTGTTCAATTATCTAAGAGAGAAGATGGATATAGAGATGCATATGTTGTATCCCAAGTCAGATATCTTCCAATCACGCAGAGGGAAAAACATATGACTAACATAGATAGAGGGTTAGAGAGATAGAAAGGTGCATATGTTGTGTCCCAGGTCGGATCTTCCAATCACGGAAAGGGGACAACATATGACTGACATAGATAGATAGAGAGAAGCATAGATAGAGATGTGTAGAAATAGAGATGCATATGTTGCGTCCCAGGTCGGATCTTCCGATCACGCAAAGGGGGCAACATATGACTGACATAGAGGATAAGAAAGAAAATCAATTTCACATCGACATACTTTATCAGAACACCCTATCAGCACCAGAATTAAGGACATAAGTCCGTACATCGAAGAAGTGTTGAGCCACAGTTCTAGATGATAAGTAACTTTAATGTATCTTGTAGACTCCCTTGTTTATCTCACTGCTCAATCTATCCAAGCGTCGTATGGTCAGTCCAAATGTAACTATCTAAGTCCAGATGAGTTAACATTGTCAAGTCCTTTCATTTTCAGCTATGTCTAGTCCTTTTGAATCCTTCGTGCCTACCAGCACATTGAACACAAAGTCTAAACAATTTGGCTTCAGTGCATTACACGCATCTCATATTGCCCTTTAGCACTACATTTCATATCACTTCCCAAAAATACTTACGAAAGAAAACATATTTTTTGTATTTTTGATTTTTATAATTTTTTTTGTATTTTGATTTCTCCTTTTTTGTATTTTGTATTTATGTTTTTTTTTGTTTTTTTTATAAATCTAAGAACTTCACGAATGGTTTGCTCTGACACTATAATCTTCTTCCCCTTGACTGTTGACTCTACAGTGTCTGCGCCATCTGCTCCTTCTTCATTGATAGAAGCCTTATCCTAAAACAACATTGGGGTTTAGGGTTCTAGGGTTTTAGGTTTTCGATGACCCGGATCCAGCCGAAAACCCGGATCCGACCGAAATCGGACCAAGTCCATCAGAGTCAAATATCTTTGACCGTAATCGTGTCCGTTGACCCGTACTTTGACCGAAAACAATGAACCTTGACTGCCCATTGAAATTTCTCTTCACTTGATTCTCCAAGAAGAGCTTAAATTAAGCTCCACGAGGATCATTCGATGGGTTGTGGAAGGATGTGGCTCCTGGTACGCTATATGCTAATTGGCTAAGTAGAGTAATATGTATGCTAGTTGTCTTTGTGATGCTTAGATGGAAGACCAGGAGGTGGCTCTTGACACTTGTCTGTAAGACCCAGCGGGTGGCCCCCGACTTGGCAAGAAAGACCACGTGGCAGCCTATGGCATAATGGCAAGACTATGTTTTGGCACATATCATTTTATTTGATTATGGTATATTAATGATATGTATGGCTCATGGTTATGTATGACAGTATGTGATTTATGTGCTAGACAATATCTGGTTGAAAGAGACCGAAGGGGTAGGCCAGCACCCAGATATATTAGGCAGTATGTTGATATGTATGGTTTGTGGTATTGGGGAACTCACTAAGCTTCGTGCTTATGGTTTTCAGTTTTTGTTTCCGGTACTTGCAATTTTCAAATAACGGAGCTCGGGACGATCGCACCGCACACACCTATGTTTTCCGCACTATGTGAATTCTGGGAATGAACTCTGATAAATGTATTATTTGAACTGCTTTTCAATGTGTAAAACAAGTTACTAATGTGTTTTAGTTATATTAAATGGTATTTTTGGTCATGAATTTTGGGATGTTACAAGTTGGTATCAGATTCTTATTTTGAGGGATTCGGGTATACTCTCGGGTGTGCATGAACTCAAACTGAGGACTTGGTATGAAAATTTTTAAATGAGAATAATTTTTATAAAAAGAATTTCTAAGTAAAGAAAGGGTTGTTATGCGTGCAATTGACCGAGTTCAAGTAAGTGGTTCCCAAAATACCAATACATGTTTGTTACGTGATATGATATGATTATGTGATTCACATGCTAGATTAGGGCTAAGGATATAGGAAGGATGTCTTATGTGCCTATTGTATGTGCTTACTGAACTGCATGCTAGTACTGATTAGTCAGTGATATGATGGCATGTTTAGGTTATGCCTGATTGTATGAGCCTTAGAATTTCATGCTAGTATGGACTCCTGACAGGAGGATAGAATGGTTAAATTGGAGTATGTTGGTTAGATTTTCCATTGTCACTACAAGAAAAAAAGGTATCAAAGACTGATATAATCAGTCTCTGATGGTCAATAATCAGTCTCTGATGAGAATCAGGGACTGATTTTGCTAGTCCCCAGCTAGTCCCCGAGACCTAGTCTTAGATAATCGATTTTTTTTTGTATCTGGGACTGAAAATTAGTCCCTAATTCATCAATGTATCAAAGACTGAAAATCAGTGTTAGATAATATCTCATTCAGTCTCTAATTTGTTTTATTCAAATCCCCAATTTAATATCATATCAGTCCCTGATACTATCTTTTAGAGACCGAATATTAGCCCTTTATAATATATTATTCAGTATGTAATATTTTCATTGAAATCTTTATTTTGTGTCCTATCAGACCCTTTTGATATCATTTGGGACTGAATATCAGTCTTCTAAACTACCTAGCTTAGTCTCTAATATTGTTTTTCAATGACTGAATATCAGTCTCAAATACAATTTTATTCAATCCCTAACCTGATATTTCAAGGACTGAATACCAGTCTCGGATACAATGTCATGAGTCTCTAATAAGATTTTTAGGGACTGGACATCAGTCTCAAATACAATGTCCTTTAGTCTGTAACATGATTTTTCAATGACTGAATATCAGTCTTAAATACAATTTTATTCAGTCACTAACCTAATATTTCAAGGACTGAATACCAGTCTCAGATACAATGTCAATCAGTCTCTAAACAGGTTTCTTAGGGACTACATATCAGTTTCGGATACAATGACATTCAGTCTCTAACTTGGTTTTTCAGTGACTGAATATTAGTCTAGGATACAATGTCATTTAGTCCCTAACATGGTTTTTTAGTGACTGTATATCAGTCTAAGATTCAATGCTATTCAGTCCCTAACATGAATTTTCAATAACTGAATATTAGTTTCTGATACAATGTCATTCAGTCCCTAACATGCTTTTTCAGTGACTGAATATCAGTCTAAAATGAAATATCATTTAGTCCCTAACCTTTTTTAGTGACAGGATATCAAACTCATATGCAATATCATTTTAGTATTAATAACTAGTTGTAAGTGCTAGAGTTATAGACTAAATATACTGAAATAGAAAATGTATTGTAATCTAGACATCATTTCCAAATTAAAACAATAAACAGAAAAAATCTAAGCAGTGTCTAAATAGTAAAACCATATCTGAAAAAAGTTCTAACTTTTAACTTAAGGTCATGACTATTACTCTTCATCAGATGTGTTTGTCATGTCATCATATGCACGAAATCCTTCTTTATCAGGCGGGCATAATATGTTTTGAGAATCTGGGAACTTCGAGATCATAAATTGAAGCATCTTTTCACATTTCTCCTCACTTTGTTTCACTTTTTCTTTGTTTTCTCGAATCTCTTCCTCGAGTGCAGTAACTTTATTTTTCAAAGCCATTTCATCCGTTGAGGCTGATTGAGACGGTTCCGCTGCTGATAAGATATGTAGATCTTTTTTCCTCATAATAGGTCCACTTGAAGCCTCCCATCCAGATAGTAATGTTTTATGTTTTGCACAAATGGTTTTAACGACTTTTTTCTCTATTTCATATTCCATTTATGGAGTAATGCTTACTCCCGCAGAAACTAATTTGGTACATTCATCCTCTTTCATTTGGAGAATATTTTCCTAAAACAACATAAAAACATATTATAATAACTTATATATAACACCAATATCAATAATTACAAACGGAAATTAATATTACTCGATAAATCATTCTTACATATTGAATGCGTGTCTCATCATTTAGCCATTCCTTTGTAGGATGAAAATGCAACTTATGATATAATTTGATTGGGGTGGGGGGCAATTGAGTCTCTTTGTTTTTCTGCAATAATAAAAATTATATAAGAACAATTATTTATAATTGGTGTTCAATGAATATGTTAATACAAATATAAACTAAATCGCTAGTTACCATGCTAAATTTGTGATTTGCTATTGATCGAGAACCTCCTCTACTTGAAATCACTAGTTTTTCTCGATTATTTTTCATTTGATCAACATACTTCTACAAAATTTAAATTGAACATAGTTACTAACATATAAATAATAAATAATTACGTAAAAGATGTGTATATGTAAAGAGTGAAAAAGTTACCTGTGCTTTATCTGTCTCCTAATAATCACACAAATGAGACCAATCTTCTTTGCTACGACAATCTGGCTTCATTTTAGATCGTGCTAATTGTGGATCGCTCATTCCTCCATTTTTCTTCCAAAAATCTTTCAAAGTATTTCGTGTGCGTTTCCATTGCCTTCGCATTTGCTCATCTACACATTCCATCAAAACTATATTTGCGTGCGGTATTTCAAATTTTGCCTACATTTAGTACATATTTTAACCTTTTAGGGATGAGATTTATAACCTGACCGGTTCGGAACTGGAACCGGATTTGCTTTATTATATGAAGCGAAACATTTTAAAAAAAAACAAAAGAAAAACACAACATAGATATGCTGTCTTGCCGGACCTGTAAATGATTCAGTATTTAACCAAAATATAACTTTGTGCAGTCTAAAATGAACTAAAAACAATAAATTACGTGTTGAAAAAGAATCAAGTCATACCGACTTCATATGACTGCCTTATGCATATTTTAAAAATGAGTGAATTAAAAAAGTGCTAAAAAAGAAATTTCAGTCCGGTTCTAGTATAACTTACACGTAATCTATCGATCATTTCTTCTTTATTTTCTTTCGGTACTTTCTCCCATGTATGGAATTCCATTGCACAAAACTTTCGCATCACAATTCCATCCTCCGTTGCAAAATATACTGCTGAATCCCCAACAAATTTCTTAGTATATGTATCTTTTCTCAATGTAATCCGTGCATCTGGTTGATTCTCCACAATCTTGTCCAAAATATGCGAAGCCTTTTTTATTAATATTAGGGCCTCTCCTTCATCGTTGATCTGCACAATATATATTGTTCTTAATTGGTAATGTTATAAATAAAATAATAAAATTCGTACTACTTACTTGGAGCATGAGAGTGCTCAGTTTGGGATTCCATGTTATCAGTCGTGTTAGAGACATTTCCTTCACCAACTAACGGTATTGAAGATCGTTGAGTATCTTCGGCGGAACCACTTTGTCTTGTTGCTATTTTCACATTAATAATACAAGTACAATTGAAGTAATTTACTATTATGTAGGATATAATTTATGTAATTTATATACTATTACAAAAAGAACGGTTTTTAATTTACTATTACACAATGGCCCATTACTATAATCTTATATAAGACAAGTACCAATATTTATATAATTTACTATTACTCAAAATATTAAACACAAATGTAGTTACCTGTATCACCTGAGTTTGGAAAAGAATCCATATTTTGAGAAAGAGGACGTTCAGTTGTTTTAGAAGTTGTTCTAGAGACACTTTCTTCTTGGGCAGGCTGAAATGAAGTTGATTGAGTATTTTCTCTCGCAACAGTTGCTCCTACAAAGATTCAATCATTAGTTATGACCGATTATGTCTGTTACGAGAGTAAAAAAATACAAACCTTGCACTAAAAATTACCAAACAACCCCTTCATTAACAATTACCAAACAACTCTTACACTCATTAACAAACATCCCCTGAACTCATTACCAAACTGCCCCATACACTAACATTTACCAAACAGCCCCATACACTAACATTTACCAAACAACCCCTACACTCATTATAACCCTTTAACTTTTGGTCACCAAATTCAACTTTAACAGATTATGGATGTATCAATTAAATGTAATCAGAAATTAACATGTAAGGTTATACCTATTGATGCAACGGATGTCATAACACGTTTACATGTACGAAGCATGCACAACTTTGGATCCAATTCACTTCCACTTTCTTCACCAGTTGACACAACCGAAATTTGTCGAGGTTCTTTCCTTACACGCTTCGTACCTCCGAGATTAGCAATCGTCATCAACACAAGAAATATCCACATTTTACCTGCAAAAATTTGGTTTTTACACAAGTTAGTCATGAGTAAAATTATTCATATTCATTGTCAAAAAAGTTCTAAATAATTAACAAATTACAAAACACACCAACAACATACAAAAAGAATACATTTATTCATATTCGTTGTCAAAAAGTCTTAAATACTAAATTAAAGACACCAACAAAGAAACACAAAAAATACACTTATTCATATTCATCGTCCGACTCTTCATATACTGCCAAATTTGTTTCATTGCTATCATCTAAATCTTCGTTTGATTCATCGGGTAATTCCTCAATAACTTCATTGGGGATAGTATCATAATCGATAAAATCATCTAAATCAACTTCAAAACTTTCATCATCAACGACTTCCACAAACTCTTCTTCACCGTCTTCTCGATGAAACTCGAAATTTTCACAATCAGATGCTTCAAATGGGGTTGTGTGTGACGGTGTTACTACATGTTCAAATAAATCTTGTGTATCCTCATTCTCTGGTATGTCCCATAAATGCCTATGTGTGCTCCTTTCTATGATTTTCCAGCTCGAGGCACGTGTTGGATCATTTATATAAAACACTTGTTTTGCTTGATTTGCCAAGACAAACGGATCTTCCTTATAAGCTTGTTTGGTTGTATCTACAGAGATGAAATGAGGCTCAAACATCACGTGCTTCTTTCTACGATCAGTATCGAACCAAATGCATTTAAATAAAATAACTCGATATCCTTTTATGAATGAAAATTTAAGGACTTCATCAACATATCCATAATAATCCTCTTCAACGCCATCGTGAATTCCTAGGGCTGTAACTCCACAATTATGAGTCTTCCTATGGTCATCTCGTGACTTAACAAGAAATTTAACTCCATTTACTATGTATCCACCATGTGTTTTAACTCGATCATCTGGGCCACGCGATAATGCATACAACTCTTCGTCAATTGCGGATGAATTTTGCTCATACATTTTCCTCATCTGTTCACCATTTTGAGAAAAGTATGAGTTGGTTGAATGCTTCTACATGATAAAACGATATAATTTAATGTTATAGTAACATCAACCGTAAAGAAAACCAACTTGGAAATAAAGATTGTTGTAATTCGCTAAAATTTAACGATCTTGGATGTTCTCTTTTCAGGTGTTGTAAGTGTTCCCTGTCAGGTGAAAATAAGCCTTAAATACCTTGAGATAATAAAAAACTGAATTCACTATGAAATGTAAAATATACTAATTCAATGTACGGTTCAGCTTCTGCACAATTACTTAAGATAAACCACTGTGCTTTCTTCAGTAGAGTACTCGAAAGCCTAACAGTTTGTCGCTTCCCAATGCCTCGACCATTCAATTTAAAAATATCCAATTTATAGTCTCGAACATCATTAACTCTTTCATCATCATTTCTACCACGCTTCTCTAGTTTTGAATCAACACCTTGTAAATAGTGTGAGCAGAATGTTAGAGCTTCTTCTACAACATAACCTTCGCCAATTGAACCATCAGGTCTTGCTTTGTTTCTAACATATTTCTTTAAATGGCCAAGATATCTTTCAACCGGATACATCCACCTTGATTGTACGGGTCCTCCTAATATAGCCTCTTGAGGTAGATGAACGCATAAGTGCATCATAACTGTAAAAAATGAGGGAGGAAATATGCGTTCCAGCTTGCAAAGAATCTTAATTATCTCTGTTTGCAGCATTTCTAACTCTCCCACATGTAATGTGACTGAAGTTATAATCTTGAAAAACCGAGAAAACTCTACCAACGTATCACGTATTGGCTTATTCAAAAGCCCACGAATAGCGATAGGGAGTACACGTTGCAGTAAGACATGACATTCATGAGATTTAAGTCCATATATCTTACATTGCTCGAGAATAACATTTTTAGCCAGGTTTGAGGTGTATCCATCTGGAAAACGAACAGACTTAATTGTACTGCAAAATTGGTGTCTCTCTTTTCGATTTAAAACATATGGAGCTGGCGGTTTAATCCAACGACCATTTTTCTTCACTAAGTGAAGATGCTTGCGTATTTTCATATCCTGCAAATCACGGCGAGCATTATCAGTGTCTTTTGTCTTCTTTTCTATGTTTAATAAAGTTCCCAAAATGTTCTCAAAAACATTTTTTTCAACATGCATGACATCAATGTTATGACGCATTAACAACTTGCACCAGTATGGTAGTTCAAAGAATATGCTTTTTTTTGTCCAATTTAACTCTCTTATGCCCCTTTTACGTTTTTGGCCGGTGTAAGACTGGTTTTTTCCATGTGGACATTGAGGGACGTGTTCTAGTTGATGTAAGCAATCTTCTCCGCTGATATGTTTAGGTGCAAGCCTGTCCTCTTTTTTCCCATTAAAATCTCGTGCATTCCTCCAAGGATGATCGTGGGGAAGAAATCGCCTATGACCTACATATCCTATTTTATTTCGTAAACGAATACTTGGTGCATCTTCGTTGCATATTGGGCATGCCATGTACCCACTCGTGCTCCATCCAGACAGGTAACCATATGCAGGAAAATCATTTATCGTCCAAATAACTGCTGCATGCATGTTGAATGTACATTGAGATTCAGAATCATATGTTTCGACACCATTCTCCCATAGAACTTTCAACTCATCTACCAATGGACGTAAATATACATCAATGTCCTTTCCAGGTGAATCTTTGCCTGGAATCAACAAAGACATCATAAATGAGGCATCATTCATAGACTTCCACGGAGGCATATTGTACGGTATAAGCACAACAGGCCACATACTATATGAAGTATTCATCGTCCGAAAAGGGTTGAAACCATCACTTGCAAGCCCTAGGCGTACATTTCTAGGTTCGTTTGCAAAATCTGGATAGATTCTATCGAAGTGCTTCCATGCTTTTCCATCTGCTGGATGCCTAAGAACTCCTTCTTCTTTGGATTTGTTGTGAGCGTGCCACTGCATGTCCTTTGCAGTATACCTACATGCATATAACCGCTTCAGTCTACTCGTGACGGGAAAGTAACGCAAGACTTTTGCTAGTATCTTCTTTTGATTCGTTTGATCGTCTACCCAACGACTACCGCCACAAACTGGACATGATTGTAATTCTGAATTTTCCTTCCAAAACAACACACAGTCGTGCTTGCAAGCATGGATTGATTCGTATCCAAGTCCAAGAGTACGCAAATACTTTTTTGCCTCGTAGTGGGTTTTAGGGATTATTGTGTCCTTGAATGCCTCACTCAATAACTTCAGTATCATATCCATGGACACATTTTTCATTTTACAGGTTACTTTCACATGCATCAATCGTAATATAAAGCCCAGTACCGAGAAAGTATCACATCCCGGAAATAAGGGTTTCTCCATATCAGTAAATAACATGTCTACATTGGGATTGCTAGATCGATTAGAAGACTCGAACTCATTTTTTCCATCTCCTCCTTCGGTTTCATATCCAACATTAAACGCATCACCAAGTAAATCGTGGACCCCGTCATTTGATTCATTGTCAGTTTCGTCAAGGTCGTCGTTTGTTTCATGTTCCCAACTACTTTCCCCATGAAATATCCATTTTACATACGATTGTTGAAAGCCATGATGTATTATGTGATCACCAACAAGATCAGGTAACTGCTTTATTACATTCAGACAGTTATTGCACGGACAATGTGTAAGACCTTCGCTATCAACATATCCCTTAGCCATCTCCGCAAAATCGATTGCTCCTTTCATGAACTTCGGATCGACCTTATTCTTGATTTTAATCCAACTCTTGTCCATCTTATCTTAATGTTAATTTGTTGAACTAAAAATAACCAAAAAGGAGATACAGAAGAAGAAAGAGACAAAAACAAACATTAATGTGGGAAATTCTACAGAAAAGTCTAAATTACTTACGACCCTTAATCATAAAAATTGGATATTTTGTGCTCTATAAAATGGATATATGGTGTTTGATTAAATGCATATGATAAGTACATGTTTGAGAATCGAGCCCATAGAGTGAGTAATGCTTTTTATTTTTTTTTATTTTTTTTAGCTGAAGCTTATATTATCAGACCAAAAACTAATGGTATACTTATGTTTAAATACTATTAAATACTGGAATTTTCTTTTCTGGCTTCACCACAGCTAACAAATTTTATGGCTTCAATGTTTTTTTAATTTCAAGGCCGCTTGTAAAGACATGAGCAATTAACTTACAGTGTTTTAATAATTCATAATTATGGTACAGTTTTAATCTTAGGGGTATTTTGGGGAAAAAAAATTAAAGTTTTTGTATCAGATTAGGTGTCTTTCATGTCTAGTATAAAAATAAGAGTGATTACTTTATTGTTTTCAATCTAGTATTACGTTTATTTCAGAAGTAATTACTTAGCCAAGAACTTTTTTAAACCTCTCTTGTCCCCTGTTATTTTTCCCCTGTTCCTGGTTATATTTTTTATCACCTGTTATTGTTATTTTTATTGGTGCACAAGGTGAAAACTGAATGCAACCCTGCTACTATTATATTTTTAAACTAGGTTGAAAAATGTCCCTTGTTATTTTTAAACCTCTCTTGTCCCTTATTATTTTTCTCTGTTACTAGTTATTTTTTTTATCACCTGTTATTTTTTTATTGGTGCACAAGGTGAAAATAGAAAGCCCCTGTTACTATTATTTGTTAATCTAGGTTGAAAATGTTATTAGTTGGTGCAGGGGAGGTGCAGATTCTTTACTGGGAGGGACTAGCACGTTGAAAGATAGAACACAATTGTTATCTTTTTGTTAATTTGAGTATTTTCAGTAAAAATTATTAAAGCTTTTTGTTCTCATTCTTGTTGTAGATATCATTTTTTTTGTGAGTTCAAGAGAGAGTACTAGGACAAGTATTTAGAAGTTTATAAAAAATGTGTGGCAATAATGGGACAATTATTTAGCACATCTAAACAGACAATTGAAGTTTTACACTGATGCTTCTTTCTCATCATGACAATGTACGTTCATCATGACAATCTCTTTTGTTCAAAAAATGGATATTTATGCCCCTGATATATGTAAGTGTCCATATTTCAATACCATGTTCCATTCTTTGTAGTTTTACAGTATTTTCCTACTTTCAGTTGGAGCTGCTTGTATGTGATTTATGTGTTTATATATGATGGCTTATATGTGTTTATATATGTGATTTTGAAATTGAAAGTTGAAACAGATGGAATGAATGTTCTGGTGGATCATGACAGTTATGCCCTTGATCTATAGAAGTGCCCATATTTCAATACCATGCTCAATTCTTTGTAGATTTACAGTATTTTCCTACTTTCAGTTGGTTTTGCTAGTATGTGATTTTTGTGTTTACATATTATGGCTTATATGTGTTTATATTTGATGTATTATACGTATATTTTTCTATTTTTCTACTCTATAAATGTATTATATGATTATATATATTTGATGGCATATATATGTGATTTTGAAATTGAAAGTTGAAACAGATGGAATAAATGTTCTAGTGGATCATGACGTTACTATAGAGGTAATTTAAAATTCTAGTAGCCAAAATATCATATGATTTGGAGCATTTTTAATGGAGAGAAAAGAATCTAAGCTAATAATGATTGAACAAGGAATCCACGAGCAACATTAAAATTGAATAACAAAAGCTTAACCAGCGAATCAATAGAGAATTGAAGAAGGTTAGTTACCTAAGATCGATGAATGTTTCACGAGTAACTGTATATCGTAGCCCTGGATTTCGATGCACGTCCGACTCCTTCGATAGCTGTTCCTTCTCGTAAGGTTTTGATAGGGTTTAATGTGGGAGAAACCGTTCCATAAATTCTACGATCCTTAATTTCGGGAAGTGATTATGTTTGTTATATGATCCATAAGCAAGTATGTTCTTTCCTTTATTAATTATTTTTTATTTTTTTATTTCAATTTTCTTTAACGTGTTTTAAATTGTTGTTTTAATTTAGGATATAATTTTTTTTTCATAATTTCATATTTAACTAGTTTATTTTTTTTGTTTGTCATAACTAGAATGTATTTTTAAAATACATAAAATTACATAAAAATAAGAATAAATATGGCTAGGATAATGTTAGTAATGACAACCTACTAAATAGTTACCCCAGACGAGTACACGTCTAGAGGAGTAGGGGTTATGCTACCAATAACTTTCAATTGTACCGGTGGTGGTGGTACTGGCGGCGGTTGCGGTGGTGGTGGTTACAATGATGGTTGTGGTGGTGGCGATGGTTGTACCGGTGACGGTGGTGGTGACAGCGGCGTTGGCAGTGGCGACGGTGGTGGTGACAGCGGCGGTGGTGGTCGAGGTGGCGTAGTGTTGGTCGGTGGTCCGTGGTGGCGGCGGTATTGGTGGTGGTGGCGGCGGTGGAGGTGGCGGTGGTAGTGGCGAAGGTGGTGGTGGTGGTGGCGGCGGCGGTTGCGGTGGTGGTGGTGGTGGCGGTGGTGGTACCGGTGGTGGTGGTGGTGGCGGCGGGGGCGTTGGTGGTAGCAACGGTTGTGGTGGTGGTGACGATAGTGTTGGTGGGTGGTCCATGGCGGCGGCGGCAGTAGTGGTGGAGGTGGCGGTGGTAAAGGTGGAGGTGGTGGTGGTCCATGGTGGTAGCAGCGGTTGTGGTGGTGGTGGCGCTAGTGTTGGTGTGTGGCGGCGGTGGTGGTGGAGGTGGCGATAGTGTTGGTGGGTGGTCCATGGCGGCGGCGGTAGTGGTGGTGATGGCGGTGGCGGTGGTAGTGGCGACGGTGGTGGTGGTCTTGGCAGTGGTGGTGGTGGCGGCGGCGGTTGTGGTGTGGGTGGTTGTGGCGGCCACGATGACGGTGGCGGTGGGTGGCGGCGGTGGTGGTGGAGGTAGTGATAATGTTGGTGGGTGGTCCATAGCGGCAACGGTAGTGGTGGTGATGGCGGCGGTGGCGGTGGCGGTGGTAGTGGCGATGGTGGTGGTGGTCGTGGCAGTGGTGGTGGTGGCGGCGGTTGTGGTGTTGGTGGTTGTGGCGGTGGTAGTGGTGGTGGTGGCAGGTAATGTTTGTGGTGGTGGTGATGGTGGTGGTTTTGGTAGTGGTGGGTGGTTGGTGGCAGCGGCGATGGTGGTGGTGTTGGTGATGGCGGTGATAGTGGTGGCGGTGATGGCAATTGTAATAGTGGCGGTGGCGGCGGTGGCGGTGTTGGGTAATTGTAGTGGTGGTGGGTTTTCTGATAAGTAAATTGGTATTTTTTTTAATCTGTCACTTTCCTTGCTGACAAGGAATGTTTTCTTTCCAACTTTGGAAGGAATCCACTTTCCTCTATATGCCGGAAAGTTTATTTCATTTAAGAATCTCTCTACTCCTTTTAAGTCCAACCAAACACGTAAATTAGAGTTAATTAGAATAATATTACGAGTAACTAATTATTTTATCAATTGTTTAAATTATATTGGTTGACGTAATATTAACCAATATCTTATTTACCGAGTTATTGGGCTTCAATATCAATTGAATTATTTATCCCAATTTACATATATGAAATCCATTATGGATTTTCACATTTTTGGATAATTGGTAAAAAAAATTAAGGATTTTCACATTTTTGGACCATATTGCCCCTGAGCAGTTTTGGTATAGTAAAAAAAATCAATTTTTACAGTTTGGTCCAAACCGGATCCTGCACACTTTATAACAAAAAAATTATGGATTTTCACAATTTTGGACCATATTTTCCCTGCAGTGTTTTTATAAGAAAAAAAAATTTAATTTTTACAGTTTTGGTTAATATTGGATCCTGCAAACTGTTTTTATAGCAAAAAATTAAGGATTTTCACAATTTTGGACCAAATTGCCCCAGCAGTGTTTTTATAATAAAAAAAATTTAATTTTTACAGCTTTGGTTAATACCGGAACCTGCAAACTGTTTTTATTGCAAAATATTATTGATTTTCACAAATTTGGACCATATTGCCCCTGTAGTAACTAAATATTATTATTATTATTATTATTATTATTATTATTATTATTATTATTATAGTACCTATAATAGAGATTGCAAAACTTATTTACCGAGTTATTGTTGTTTATAATTTACTTACATAAAGATACTAAAGATAGAGGATCCCAAATTTTATTAAAAAATAAATAACCACTCATTTTCTTTTTAGATAATTGGAAATTCGGTTTACCCACACTATTTTCTTCGTATGGAAATTCATTGGATCTCTAACCTACACATACATCCACACACCAAAAAGTCACCCCTAACTATTAAATGCGACCCACACCACTACAAAAACCACACACACCACTACAAAAACCACTCATGCCAAAATCACACCCACAGCAATACCAACACCCTATCAAAGAGACCCTAGACAAAATCTCCACATCCACCCATGCCCACCCCAACACAACCCCATATACCCACACATTACCCCAAATCCATACAAAAAAAAGTATTGTAATCTAGACATCATTTCCAAGTTAAAACAATAAATAAAAAATCTAAGCAAATTGTGGATAGTAAAACCATATTTGAAAAAAATTATAAATTTGAACTAAAGGTCATAACTATTACTCTTGATATGGTATATCTATCATGTCATATTTTCACATTTCTCCTCACTTTGTTTGACTTTTTCTTTGTTTTCTCGAACCTCTTCCTCGAGTGCAGTAACTTTACTTTTCTGCAATGATAAAGATTACCAAAAGAACAAGGATAATTGGTGTTCGATGATTATATTAATACATATAAATAAGACTTTATTATGTAAAAGGTGAATATATGTAAAGAGTGACAAAGTTACCGGTGCTTTATCTGTCTCCCAATAATCACCCAAATAAACCCAATCTTCTTTATTACGACAATCTTGGCGAGCATTATCAGTGTGTATTGTCTTCTTTTCTATGTTTAATAAAGTTCCCAAAATGTTCTCAAGCACATTTTTTTCAACATGCATGACATCAATGTTATGACGCGTTAACAACTTGCACTAGTATGGTGTAAGACCTTCGCTATCAACATATGCTTTATCCACCTCCGCAAAATGCATCGGCCCTTTCATGAACTTCGGATCGACCTTATTGTTGATTGTAGTCCAACTCTTCGCCATCTTGTCTTAGTGTCAAGTTATTAACTAAAAATACACAAAAAGGAGATACAGAAGAAGAAGAAAGAGACAAAAACCAACATTAACGTTAGAAATTCTAGAGAAAAGACTAAATTACTTACGACCATTAATCATACAAATTGGATATTTGTTGTTCCATAAACTGCATATATGGTGTTTTCTTAAATGCATATGAAAGGTATGTGTTAGAGAACCGAGCCCAAAGAGTGAGTACCTTTTTTTAACCGAAGCCTATGTTATCAGACAAAAAATAAAGGTATACTTATGTTTAAAAGACTAGAATTTTCTTTTCTGGTTTCACCTATGAGCAATTAACTTTTAACAGTGTTGGAATCATAATTCATAATTCTGGGACATTTTTAATCTTAGGGGTATTTTGGGGAAAAAGATAAAAGCGTTTGTATCAAATTAGGTATCTTTCATATCTAATATAAAAATAGGAGTAATTCCTTTATTGTTTTCAATCTAGTATTATGTTTAATTAAGAAGTAATTACTTAGCCAACAGGTTTTTTTTATCGCCTCTCTTGTCCCCTGGTTCTTTCTTTATCACCTGTTCTATCTTCCATCTGTTTCTCTATCTTTTTTCGTTGGTGCACAAGGTGAAAATTGAAAGCAGCCCCTTTTACTAGTATTTTTTAAACTAGGTTGAAAAATGATATTAGTTGGTGCAGGGGAGGTGCATATTCTTTACTGGGAGGGACTAGCACGTTAAAAGCTAGAATACAATTGTTATCTTTTTGTTAATTTCAGTATTTTCAGTAAAAAATAGTAAGCTTTTTGTTCTTTTATTGTTTTAGATATCATTTTTTTGTGAGTTCGAGAGAGAATACTAGGACAAGTATTACAAGTGTATAAAAAATGTGTGGCAATAATGGGACAATTATTTAGCACATCTAAACAAACAATTGAAGTTTTACAATGATGCTTCTTTTTCATCATGACAATCTACTTTTATCATGACAATCTCTTTTAGTAAAAAAATGGACATTTATGCCCCTGATATATGTAATTGATGATATATGTAAGTGCCCATATTTCAATACCATGCTCAATTCTTTGTAGCTTTACAGTATTTTCCTACTTTTAGTTGGAGCTGCTTGTAAAGACATGATCAATTAACTTTTAACAGTGTTTTAATAATTCGTAATTATGGGACAGTTTTAATCTAAGGGGTATTTTGGGGAAAAAATAAAGTTTTTGTATCAGATTAGGTCTCTTTCATGTCTAGTTTAAAAATATGAGTGATTACTTTATTGTTTTCAATCTAGTATTGTGTTTATTTCAGAAGTAATTACTTAGCCAAAAACTTTTTTAAACCTCTCTTGTCCCCTGTTATTTTTCCTTCCTGGTTATTTTTGATCACCAATTATTATTTTTATTGGTGCAAAACAATCCAAAATATCATATGATTTGGAGCATTTTTAATGGAGGCAAAACAATCTAAGCTAATAATAAATGAAGAAGGAATCCATGAGCAACATGAAATTGAATAACAAAAGCTTAACAAACGAATTGATAGAGAAGAAGATTAGTTACCTAAGATCGATGAATGTTTCACGAGTAACTGTATATCGTAGCCCTAGATTTTGATGCACGTCTATCTCGTTCGATTGATGTTGCTTCTCGTAAGGATTTGATAGGGTTTAATGTGGGATTCACCGTTCCATAAATCTACAATCCTTAATTCCAGGAAGTGATTATGTTTGTTATACGATCCATAAGCAAATATATTCTTTCCTTTTTTTTAATTATTTTTTTATTTCAATTTTCTTAAACTTGTTTTAAATTGTAGTTTTGATTTTGGTTTTAATTTTTTTTCATAATTTCATACTCAACTAGTAATTTTTTGTTTTTTTATTTTTTTATTTTTTTGTTCCGTTTTTTGGTCATAAGTAGAATGTATTTTTATTTTATTTGAATATTTGAAAAAAAAAATAGGTACCCTGACCAACCTACAAACTCACACAGATACTCTAGCTCACCCTACAGTATCACGAATCCCACATCCATCCATCCACCCACACACATCCCCTATAGACCAGTACACGTCTAGAGGAGTAGCGGTTATGCTCCCAACAACTTTCAATTGACAAACACATATTTAAAATAAATTGGGCTAGAACAACTAAAATTAGGGAGAAGACCCTCAGGTGCTGGTGGGTGGCAGTGATGGCAGCGGCGGTGGTGGTGCCAGTGTCAACTGGTAATGCTGGCTTGTAGCAAAGCAGGGGTAGTGGTAGTGGTGGTAGTAGCGGTTGGTGGGGGAGGCGGCGGCGGTGGTGGAAATGGTTGTGGTGGTGAGTGATGGTAGTGGCAGTGGTGGTGATGGTAATGGTAGTGGTGGTAGTCATATATGGTATATATGACTAAATAACGTTTATCAAAGACTAAAAATTCACTCCCTAATGATTTCTATTCTAATCCAAAAGTGGTTAGTCTCCAATACTGGATTTCAGTCCCTAATAAGCTTTTTTCCAAATAGTATTCGTGACTGATTCATCAGTCTCTGATATATGGTATCTACGACTAAATAATCAGTCTTAGATACCAAGATATAACCATTCTTAAGTGTTCATTTGAATGTCAAATAGTATATGTCTATTAGGGACTGAAATTTAGTCTTTAGAAAGTTTCATGTACGTAGGATAAATTGGTGCAATTGTATCAATGACTGATCTTCAGTCCTTAATAAGTTCCTTACACAATCAAAACTGACCCAAGTCTACCAGGGACTGAAATTCAGTCGCTCATAACTTTCCCCCAAAATTCAAAGTTTGCGCTAAACTATTTGAGACTGAAATTCAGTCCCTAATGTGTTTCCTAACAAACCTAAACTGACGCAACCAGATTAGGGACTGAATTTTAGTCTCGAATAAGATCGGCCAGTCTTTAATGATTTTTACATTAAAATCAGTCCTAGATAATATCTGAGACTAATTAATCAGTCCTAGATACATTATATCCAACACTGATTAATCAGTCTCGGATATTTTAGTCACAGAAGCCCCTTTTTCTTGTAGTGTGTCTGAATATTGCTTGCTTTGTGCTTTGTGGACACTTAGCAATGTGAGTTAGCTGCTAAGTGAATATGCTAAGTTACATGTGGCACAGACTAGATAATCTCTGAGTGATGGACTTGACCCTATTGCGTAGCTCTCATTTGGTCCAACCGTTCTAGGGATGAGTCTTTTACTCGAAGGATTATCTGATCTCTGTTACATGTGGCTATATTCATGAGGCAGCTAGTTGACACTCATGAGAATCCTTCAGTAGCTGAGGACTGGGTGGGTTCGGGAACCTAGGAAAGCTTAGGAAATGCTTTAGTGTATTTGGTTGTGCTGTTAGCGAGCATTCAGGGTATCAGTTTGAGAGGGTGACTTGGAAGATTCAGGATGATTCTTGTGGAAAGTATGGATAGGTGTGGAAGGTGGTATTGGGCCGCTACTACTGAAAGCATAGGGTCCATACTCGAATCGGGGTGAATCGTGGAAAATCTAAGAAGCCTAGGGGATGAGGATTCTTGCATATATTCAGATCATTTGAATGTCAGTTCGGTATGGTATTGAGCACTCATAAATGGGATTCATATTCTGGATCCGGCTCAGGAGCAGGGACTGGGCCGATCGATACGCGATCACGGAATTTCAACTCATCAGAGATTACTTACAGAGTTTTAGGAATGGACCTCGACGATCTTTCGTTCATCCAAGGAAGGGATTTTGGGAGCTCTCGATAGTCGTCTCATGGAATTTCGGGTCAGAGTTGTTGCGGGGAAATTAGGGGCTCATCTGGGGCCCACAGCCTGAGGATTCCTAGAATCCTTCAGGAAGGAGGATTCTACTCTTAGTTCCTGTCATTGGGATTGGAGGGGAGTGTTGCACCATGTCCTCAGAATGGTCGAGGTAACTCAGGAGGAGGTGGTCAGGATTCCTTCAGATGTTTGTGGGTATGTCATCTTCTGCCACTTCAAGTGGATATCGGGAATCTGTATCGCTTTGGAATTGTGAGTGAGTTTGGATAAGTTAGATCTCATGTCGGTTCTCTGCTATTGTCGTAGGGATCAAGGGTTGTCATATGCCATTTTTCATGCCGAGAATTCTTTGATGAATCTCTAGATGGACGCATCTTGCGGGGTGGGTCCCACGTGTACCTTTATCGTTCCGGGTCTTTGACAAGAATCTGTTCAGGAGTAATGCTTGGAGGATCTTTGGGTAGAAATGTGTGGGATACTTCTCCAGTGAAGGTAGGGTTCATTGGTTCTGTCATCTGTTCGGGCATGATCGACATCTGCCTATGGAAGAACGTTGGAGTTCAAGGAACTATCATGCTAGGAAAATAAATGTAGCCTGAAGATGGTGGTGTCAGTTGCGTGAGCTTTTTGATCATTGGATGTGTCCATGGAATCGTACCTTCGCATGGACTGAAGTTGGTTAGAGTTCAATGATTCCTTGAGGATAGAAATTAGAGTAGAGATTCGTCAGTACATGACAAGAGTTATGGTTCTTAGTCGTCGACATAAGAACTCAAGGAGTTGGTATGGTATCATGGGAGGTGGTTTGAATTATCGGACTGGTTAGGGCCTCAAGTGTATTCTTTCGGATTCCAAGAGTTGGAAAATCGTTGAGATTGGCTTGTAATGGAACGCTAGCATTAGTAAGCACCGGTTGTCAGCAGATCGATAATTGGAAGGTAGGAAGGATCGGAAATCCTTCCATTTCTTCTATGTCGTAAAGACTTAGTCAGATCGAAGTGGGGGAGAACCGTTTAGGTACCCAGGATAGAAGCAAGCGTGAAATTGGGATGAGCTCGTATCCCCATCAGGAAAGGAAAAGGTGGCCCAAGTGGCTGCCTGCATGGGGGATAATGTGAATTAAGAGTTCAGGAAACTTCCCGACTTTAGGACCATATCCGATTGATGTGTAGCAGACTATAGGGAACCAGGTTGAGGATCCCAGTCAGGACATGAGTTCAGTGTGAGATGTTCGACCGTGTGTGTGCTCGACCTTGGGTGTGTTTGGATTGGTAATCAGCAGTAAGACCATGGTCAGCGGTTGGGTTAGCGTGAAAAGTGATGTAAGACTGTGGGATAGCCGTAGCATTCACCAGCAGCCAAATATCATGGAAGGTGTCATAAGACTGCGAGATAGCCATAGCATTCACCTGCGGTCAGATATGCGGGGTGGCAAATAGCATTAGTCAACATATAGTGTAGAAGTGTTGTAAGACTGCAAGGTGGCCTGCAACATTCACTAGTTAGCAGATATTGTAGAAGTGTTGTAAGACTCTGGGGTGGCCAGTAGCGTTCACTAGTTTACAGATAGAGTAGAAATGTTGTAAGACTGCGAGGTGGCCCGTAGCAATCATTAGTTGGTCGTTACTATAGTGGTATAGTAAGACTGTAGGGGTGGCCCGTAGCATTCACTAGTGGTCATTTAGTATGGGAGTGTTGTAAGACTGCGGGGTAGCCCGTAGCATTCACTGGTCCCTATTCAACAGTGAGAATATGATAAATTTGTGATTCACTCACGGATTCGTTTAGATGATTTAGGCTAGGGCGGGTCAGCCGCACAAATGTGAGTAGGCCACAGTGTGGTCGGATTCGGGAAACGGTAGGTCGTTGGAGACCAAGCGTGATGTAAGACTACAGTGTCTCTGGTAGCATTCACTTTTCGTATTAGATTCAATGGCGACAGGTAGTCGGACCGTCATGATCGGGAAGGTCAGAAGGAATAATGGAGCCATGAGTGGCGATATGGTTAGGGCAGATTTCGATAGCCGAAGTCCTCTTCGGAAGTTGCGTGGGGCGACTGTGAGGATTCTCTTGGTTCAGCAACCGGACAAGAATTCGGTATTCCAGATAAGTTGAGGACCAGGAAGGTCTCGGGTGCCTTTGGAAAGCAGATAGGGGCAGACAATAGTAATGATTTGGGGATTCGTTTGTGTGGAATAACTTGATGATCAAAAGTGCTAAGTCACTTGCAGCGGGATTAAATAATCCTAGAGTAATTGATTTGACCCTGTTGCGATGCACTCGTCTGAGTCTAACCGTTGTAGGGATGAATCTTCTACTTGAAGGATTATCTGAGCCTTCTGTCAATTATAAGTATTATGCAGGGAAATTTGGTCTATGACACTGTTTTGTAGTGAGAACCTCGAGTTATCAGAAGTCGAGTTGCCAGTTGGGAGATAAGTGGACTGAATTCAAAAATAATAATTTAGTATGGGTGGACTATCAGGGAGTCAGACCTTCTCGAGATTCCAGATTTCAGGATTGAGCAGTTGGGTTTTATTCACAAAGGATTATTGTCGGCTGGTGAAGGGAATTCATTTATCTACGGATTGGAGAGCCCTGCGAGGGTTGGTTCCGGTTGCCTTGGGAAGATTGGGGTATGCTCGGGCCTGTAACCACGTCACTCAAGTTGTTTGGCGTGACATGAATGGTAAGGAATGATTTCGAGGACGAAATCTCATTTAAGTGGGGGAGAGTTGTAACATCCCGTTTATTAAATAAATAAATAGATAAAATTAATGAATGAATAGTAGCCCTAAAATCCATAATATTTAGCGGGGTGTTGGTCTTCGGGAGTTAAAAGCCATAATTGAGAGTTTAGGGGTTAAAATGTAATTTTTGGACTAGTTTGTAAAGAATTTTGAAGGTTGACGGCTGTTTAGTAAATTATGGATTTAATTTGAAAAATGATTTTAGAAGTCAGGGTGTGTTTGGTAAATTATGGACTTATTATGAAAGGATTTTTGAAGGCAAGGGCTAAAGGGTAAATTCTGGATTTAAATTAAAAAAAAAAGATCTTGAAGAAAGGGGCTGAAT
Organism: Lactuca virosa; assembly: GCF_052849685.1. NCBI lineage: Eukaryota > Viridiplantae > Streptophyta > Magnoliopsida > Asterales > Asteraceae > Lactuca > Lactuca virosa. The sequence goes on along the minus strand of NC_136428.1, from coordinate 212,195,823 downwards.
GGTAAATATTGGAGTTATTTTGAAAAAGATTTGATGGGGAGGGACCAGAATTGGATAAAAGAGCTTAAGTTTGAATTGGATGCGGGACTTGAACCCGGTGGCACCTCCTTCTCGTTCAAAGCTCATCATTCTAAAACCCTAACCCTATTCTCGTAAAAAGCATTCGCCACCCTCACTTCAACCACCTCCGGCGCCGCTATCCCCGTCGTTGAAACACCACTGTCGTGCCCTTGCTGTCGGCGAAAACGAGGACCACCGGAGAAGCTACGAGCTCCCGCTGCCACCATTACGTCATCTTCCTCCTCCTTTTTCTTCTTCTTTTCTGTCGCCGTTCACAGCCGCAGTCGGAGGTTGCCACTGCTTTTCCGGTCACTTTTCGCTCCTAACGTTATTCCGCAGTAGCCAGTCGCCGCCGCTGCCGCCGTTCGAACAACCCTCCCTTCAGTGCTCCGATCGAAGTTCACCACCATTAGGAGGGATCAGCTGAGTTCGTTTGGGTGTCTGCTCGCGAGTAGGTGTGTTTATGTCTCGGGTTCAGTCTCATGCGTGTGTAGATGGCCGGAAGTCACAAGCAACAACCATGGCAGCCAACCATGGTGGCTGCCGCCATGAATGTCTACTTCTGCCGCTACCAGCCACCGTGAGGTGGTGGCTGTGTGTGTGCGATATGGTCTTGGTGTGTATCATCGGTATGGAGTTGCATAAGAATTCTTAGCTGGAAAACTCGAATAAAACGCGTCACCACCACCGTAAGGTGGTGGCTGCCACCCACTAACACCATTCTGCCACCGCTAGCCACCGTCTCCGGTGGCTGTGTGCATTTCGGTGCGTTTGGACTGTTGTTTGGATGACTTTTGGTATTGTTTTGGCCTAAAAACTCAACCAACACCACCACGAGGTGGTGGCTGCCGCCGGGAGCTGCCGTCGACCACCACCGCCCGAGGTGGTCGTGGGTGGTACTCGACATAGTGAAACCCTAATCGGCCCAATAGCTTAATCTTGGACAAATTGACTTGTGTTGGTTTGAAACCCTAATTAGGGTTTAGAAAACCCTAATATTGGAAGTGTTAATTTTGGATTGTCAGGACCCGCGTTGAATTCGTTAATTAAATTTCTAAATAATACATAATAATGCCCTTATAATTATCTTAACGCAATATTGGAATTAATGGGTTAAGTAAGAACACTTAACCCAAATTGTCATTTTATGTGAAAATCCTAATTTTGTTTGGGCCGTTCTGTTGGGCTTTGGTGATTGGGCTATTGATGGGCCATCCAAGAGCAAGTATATGGAGTAGATTATTTGGATGGGCTTTAGGGTAAGGCCCATGTGAGGGGTTTGGGCCCAATTTGGAAAATTGGGCCATAATTGGGCCTTGATGATTATGAGATATTGGACCATCGGAATGCCAAATGTTTAGCTAGAATAAATGGTTGGGCCTTAAGGTAAGACCATGTAGAGGTTTGGGCCCAATTTGGAAAATTGGTCCATATGTTGGGCCTTGATTTATTATTTGGCTTTTGGGCCTCCAGAGTTTGAGTTTGGACCTTGGCCTTGGACCAAGCTAGGTTAGGGGTAAAATGGTCTTTTTACCCTAAGTATGGACTTATGGTTACGTATTGGAACCCAATTGTTAATTGGGTTTTGTTTTGACGATTGACAGTTCGGGGATCTATCAGCCATCAGCCAGAGATTTATTCGCGGGACTTTAGTAGTGCGAGGTGAGTCTCCTCACTATTTATATGGATCGGTGGCACTAATGCCATCCCATTTGGTTTATGTGCTATATGCAAACCTGGGGGTTAGCCCTAGGCATTATGTATGAAAGACCAGACGGTGGCTACTGGCACACTGTATGCTATTATGTGTAACACTCCAATTCAAGTATTACACTTTAGACCCTTGAAAAGGAAAAGATGGCATAAAAGGTCCCTTAGTACGCGAGGAGTACTCCAGGAGTACGCTTAGCGTACTAAGGATGTATGATCGCGGAAGGTGGCCACGTACGCATAGGTACGCGGGACGTACGCGACACAGGGCCAAAACCCTAATTCTCGGACTTGGCACCTATTTAAACATCCTTAATCCTCTTGGACTAAACCCTAGTCAGCCTCCCTAGTCTTATTTCACCCTTCTACACCAGAAATACTTTGTGAGAGTGTTTTTGAGCTTAAGGAGTGTATTTGTGGCCATTTTAGTGGCCATTCAAGAAAAAGGAGTTGCTAAGCAAGCTTGGATTGGCATTGGGCTTCAATAATCTGCATCTAGTTCACCTTGAAGAGCTTCTGGAGGTATAAAGCTTTAATCTTGCCATCTTATTCATTAGATCTAGCTAGGGTTTTCTATTTTGTCCCTTTAGTTGGTTTTGGACCACCTCTTGAGAGTTTGAGCAACTCTAGAGCTTAGGGAGGATAGATCTGAAGTCCTTTGGTCCATTTATAACATAAAAATGGAGTCTTGATGGGTGTTTTGACCTCATGCATGGATTAAGACTCTTGGAAAGGTCTTTATGCCATAGGACGTCTTAATAAGATCAGATATAAGGTTTGGATGTTAGACATCGAGTATTAAGCACTTAATGGAAAATGTGCTTAATTTGTTTGTACGTTAAGCGTAACTTAGAGTATGCAACGGCTCAGGGACTCAGTACGCTGCACGTACCAGGGTGGTACGCAAGGCGTACGTACATCAGATGGGCTCGAACTTGTTTTGGGCTTGTAAGCTTTTGGGCCTTAATTAGTCATTGGTCCTGGTCACATTTTGGAGTTAGTGGGCTGTACCATCCTATTTATTAAATAAATAAATAGATAAAATTGATGAACGAATAGTCGCCTTAAATCCATATTATTTAGTGGGGTGTTGGTTTTGGGGAGCCAAATGTTATAAATCGGATTATTCGGGGGTTAAAAAGAAATTTTGGGATTTATTTTGAAAAGATTTTGGAGGCTAGGGGGCTATTTGGTAAGTATTAGACTTAATTTGTAAAGGATTTCAGGAGGCTGGGTTAAAAAGGTAAATTTCAGACTTTATTTGGAAAGAATAATGGAAGGAGGGACCATTTCTGTGATTATGGGATAGATCTTAAAGGATCCGGGTATATAACCCTAATACCACCGGTAAACCCTAACCCTACTTCACTATCTCCAGCCGCCACCTTGTTCCTTCTCTCCAGCAGCCGCCATCTGCCCTCCGCCGTAAAGGTCGCGGACCATCAACCCACGCCACCGCAGTGGCTGCCGATGTGTTGGGCCATATGTTGGCCTTTGGTCCATGGTTTGGCTTTTGCGCCTTTAGATTGGGCCTTGGACTGATTAAAGATAAGTTAGGGTAAAGTAGTCTTTTACCCCAAGTATGGAGTTGTGGTTATGCATTGGGAACCAACTATTAATTGGGTATAGTTTGATGTTGACAGTTCGGGAACCTGTCAACCAGCACTGGGGTTTTATCTGCGGGACTTCAGCAGTGCCAGGTGAGTCTGCTCACCATACCAATGGGTCTAAGGCACCAATGCCGACACATTTTATGATATGTGATACTGTCACACCCCAAAACCGGAACAGCGTAATCGTTCGGGGGTGGAGGACGTCATGTACAGTATCACAACAATGCAAAGTAGTAAGCAAGCAACAACATCATCCATTGCATTAATAATATAATTTAATACAAGTGTGTTCTGTCAAGTTAAATAGACACCGAAAACATGAATCAAAATAAAAGATGAGTCTTGAACGAGCTCCATCTTCTCAAAACCTGGCACCAGTACCTGTCTACTAGTGACCTGAGAATACAAGTTATTTTGAAAGAGTTTATCAGCTTTAAAGCTGGTGAGATCATAAGTATTTTAGTGTCATTGCTTGTATGAAAGTGTTTGTAAGTATGTGATGTATAAGTTTGTAAAAGTTTGTAATTGTTTGAACTCTCCTAGAAAACCCTATGTTTCCTACTAAAAGTAGCCTTCTACCAAGGCATCAAGTGTTTGTGTGTGTATCTCTTGTAAGAGTATGTATTTTCCCAAATCTGACTATCATTAACCAAAAAGATAGTGTTTACATTACTGTTTATTGTGTGAAGATCCCAAAGCGAATGCAATGGGAAAATGAAATAGTATTGTAGTGTTGTGTTAAGTAACTACTGCTGTACTAACTATCTTAAACCAATTGTTATTTAAAGTACCATGTGATCGGCCTGTACCCTGCTACCGACTATAAACACGACGATGTAAGACGTCAGAAGAAATGACGTTTGGCACCCGTAGACTTGCAAGTCCCACTGTAGTGAGCAGCAAGGTGTAGGATAGTCAATCCAATATAGATCTATACACAAACTCAAACGCTCCCCACTTAAGGAGATTCTGGATACAAAACGGACAATGACAGGTGATGCCATGCCCCATTACGTGGCTCACAGAACTGTATTAGTGCACTTGTGTATGTATTGTATGTACTAGCTGTATTGTATGTTCTCTCTCTGTCTAGTATGTATGTATGTTCTCTCTGTATGGTATTGTATGTTCTCTCTGTATGGTATTGTTTGTTTCTCATCATAGTATTCTCTATCTGTATGTTATGTTCCCTCTGTATAGTATTGACTCATGTATGAACTGACTCATTGTATGTTTCACTGTTCTAGTAATAGTATTAGTAACTTCCTAAACTATGCCTATTGTAGTTTACTAGTAATGTCGTTTGTGTGTATGAACATGTTTGTGTACCTTTGCTACCCAAAGGTATTGAACTGAATGGAAGAAGAAATTTTTATATCTATATACATATACATAATATATAACTAGGATTCAAACGACCTTCGGACAAATAACCTGAATACCCTAAGTCCACAACCAAACAAGGAACAGGAAGTAAGGTGAGCTATCAGTCCTAAGTCCTTTCAATCCTACTTATATAACTATATCTATATAGATACACATTTAACAAAATATAAGTTTAAAAGAGTTTACTAAAAGTATTTGACATGTAAAAGAGTTTGTAAAACAGTTTGAAGTAGTTTGTTTGATAACACAGTTTGAAAAGTAAGAAATCCACTTGTTTGGTAGTTATTAATCACATGTGATTGATATAATAACTATAATAGATCAACTTGTATTCCCCCCCCCCCCAATAAAATCATTTAAAATCATTTAAAAGGTTTATTAAGGGGTATGAACTCACCTGTAGTGAGTGATTTCGATGAACGGATGTTATAGGATGCTAAGTGTCAAGTGAAGACTTGAACACACACAAGGATCCTAGTTAACATATAATAACACATATATTTATCCAATTAGTCATTAAACAACTAATTAACTAATTTAAGACATCCTAGGACATGATTAACACTTTATTTAAGTGTTATAAGTACTAAGGATTGCATCTAAGGGTTGTAGGATCTTGCATTTGAGTTTAGGGTCTAAGGGGACACTCTTTTGGAATTTACGGTTTTGTGACCAACTCCCTTGGAGTGTACGGTCGTAAACCCATGAGTTTACTGCCGTAAACTCATGGTACTTCTACCATTTTGTGTTTTGAAGCTTTAAGGTTCATAAGAAGCATTCCTACTTCAAGTCTAAGCCTTTGGAAGTGATTATGGCATCATTTCACTCCTTTGTGGAGTTTACGGCCCATGGACCATTTCTCCATGTGTTTACGGCCGTAAACCCTAATGGTTCATGGTCTTTTTGATGTTTAAAGTCCTAAGCACATCAAGGATATGATCTAGACTAGTATCCAAGGCTTGGTAAGGGACTAGGGCACACAATGGCCCATTCATTAGGGTTTACGGTCCAAGAACATGTTGGACCGTAAACACCTTTGATCTTGTGTTTCTTTGTGTTTTCTAGATGATTAAGAAGTGTAACAAGCCTTATAACAAGCCAAGGTAAGAGTACTCACTATGTGGAAGCTTGAAAGGGTGTTAAAAGTCCAAGAACACTAGTGTGTGTTCTTGGTGTTCTTGGTGAAACTAAGAACACTTGAAGATCTACACAAATGGAATGATTTCACGGATGAAATCATGTAAGATCACTAGATTAAGTAAGATATCAACTAATTAGGGCTAGAAACACTTACAAAGTTGAAGATCAAGAAGGAAAATCGGATGATACTTGAGAGGATTTGGGTTCTAGTTCTTGAAAGTGTGAAAAACTGTTAAAAATGACTAAGTGTCACTTTTATACCCCTTGGGGTTTACGGCCATAAACACCATGTTTAGGCCGTAAACTCCAAACTCTTGGAGTTTTGGGACTTTATTGTTGCACAATAAACCCTAGGGTATCCTCTCTCCAGTTATCTCCTGAAGTACTAGGCTTTAGAACACTCAAATTGACTCTACACAACTCAAAAGTTAGCAGAAACAGTTCTGACTTCTATTGAAGTGAATGGTTGTACAGAATAGAAATTTTGGGTTGTCACAGATACATTAGTTGAAGTTGTATTATGTTGCATGTTAGCTGGTTATGTGATAGGGAGTATGCTAGTGATTATGTGGTATGCTAATTGATTTTCTGGTACGTGATATGCTAGTGGTCTTTGTGATACTTGCATGGAAGACCTTCGGGGGTTCCTGGGGCACTTAGGTGTAAGAGCTTGGAGGTTTTCCTTGGCATCCTAGGTCAAGACCTCGGGGGGGGGGGGGGGGGGTTCCCGAGGCACTTAGGTGAAAGACCTTGGAAGATTTCTTTGGCATCCTAGGTCAAAGACCTCGGGGGGTTCCCTAGGCATTGAGCTAAGACCATGTGGGGGTTCCCATGGCACCCGGTGTAAGACCCTGGAGGGTTTCTAGGGCTTCCCTATATTTTTATATGCATGGCTGGTGTAGTTAATATGTTTTACGTGAGTATGTGAATAAGACCTTGGAGGGTTTCCATGGCATCTTTATATGTGTATATGCATGCTTATGTGATTGTTACGGTTTATGTAGTTGTTATAGCTGATATGGATTATGTGGTTATGTCGATTGTGTGGGGTATGCTCTGGGGAACTCACTAAGCTTCGTGCTTACAGCTTTGTTTATGGTTTTAGGTATCATCGATTTGGAAAAGAAGGGCTTGGATTGATCGTAGCGCACACACCAATGATTTCCGCAATGAATGATTTTGGGATAAACTCTGATAAATATTTTACTTAATAATGATTTGAAATGTTTGAAATAAATGGTATCAATGCTTTAGCTATATTTAAAAAAAATGAAATTTTTACCCTTGATTTTTGGGTCGTTACATGGGCCAGCTTATCTGTTGTGGGCCATGGATACTATGGTTGGGCTTTATTGGGCCATGAGGCCCATTAATGATTTTGGACATTGACTTTGGGCCCATTAGCAAAGGAAGACCTTTTTGGGCCATTGCGAAAGGACTTGGGGTTTGGGTTCTTCAATTGGATTGTGTTCAGCCCTAACCTTGGGTAATGGTATTATTGTTCAGCACAGGTGGTTACAGACTGTTAGGGAAGCAGCTTTCGGATTCAACAGGCAGAGGTGAGTCTTCTCACCATACCAATGGGCTAAGGCACCAAGGATATGATCTAGACTAGTATCCAAGGCTTGGTAAGGGACTAGGGCACACAATGGCCCATTCATTAGGGTTTACGGTCCAAGAACATGTTGGACCGTAAACACCTTTGATCTTGTGTTTCTTTGTGTTTTCTAGATGATTAAGAAGTGTAACAAGCCTTATAACAAGCCAAGGTAAGAGTACTTACTATGTGGAAGCTTGAAAGGGTGTTAAAAGTCCAAGAACACTAGTGTGTGTTCTTGGTGAAACTAAGAACACTTGAAGATCTACACAAATGGAATGATTTCACAGATGAAATCATGTAAGATCACTAGATTAAGTAAGATATCAACTAATTAGGACTAGAAACACTTACAAAGTTGAAGATCAAGAAGGAAAATCGGATGATACTTGAGAGGATTTGGGTTCTAGTTCTTGAAAGTGTGAACAAGTGTTAAATATGACTAAGTGTCACTTTTATACCCCTTGGGGTTTACGGCCGTAAACACCATGTTTAGGCCGTCAACTCCAAACTCTTGGAGTTTTGGGACTTTATTGTTGCACAATAAACCCTAGGGTATCCTCTCTCCAGTTATCTCCTGAAGTACTAGGCTTTACAACACTCAAACTGACTCTACACAACTAAAAAGTTAGCAGAAACAGTTCTGACTTCTATTGAAGTGAATGGTTGTACAGAATAGAAATTTCGGGTTGTCACATCATCCCCCCGTTAGAAGGAATTTCGTCCCGAAATTAGAGTTTAAGCAAATAATTAGTTACAAATAACTAAGTAAAAAGACGAGGATATTTCAGTTTCATCTGATCCTCTCGCTCCCAAGTGAATTGAGGTCCTCGCTTGGCGTTCCAGCGAACCTTCACTATCGGGATACGGCTTTGTTTCGTTTGCTTGACCTCTCGGTCCATGATCTCTAAAGGTTCTTCCACGAAGTTGAGGCTCTCGTTGATCTCGATCTCTTCGAGTGGGATTACAAGAGTCTCGTTGGACAGACACTTTTTCAAGTTCGAGACGTGGAAAGTAGAATGTACGTTACTGAGTTCACGAGGTAAGTTAAGTTTGTAAGCTATTGGGCTGATTCTTGCGAGAATCTCGAAAGGCCCTATGTATCTTGGATTTAGGTTTCCACTCTTTCCAAAGCGTATTAAGCCCTTCCAGGGTGAGACCTTCAATAGAACACGGTCGCCCACCTGGAATTCCAACGGTTTCCTTCGTTTATCAGCGTAGCTTTTCTGTCGGTCTCTAGAGGCTTTCAATCGTTCACGAATCTGAACGATCTTCTCTGTCGTTTCCCGAATGATCTCCGGACCCGTGAGAGTGCTTTCAGGAACTCGTCCTTTAGCTAACTGGGTATCACCCACCTCAGCCCAGCACAGAGGGGATCTGCACTTTCGGCCATAGAGGGCCTCGAATGGAGCAGCCTTTATGCTCGTGTGATAACTGTTTTTGTAGGAAAATTCGACAAGGAGTAAATGAGTATCCCATGCTTTCCCAAAGTCGATCACACAGGCTCGCAACATATCTTCCAAGGTTTGGATAGTCCTCTCACTTTGTCCGTCGGTCTGTGGATGGTAGGCTGTACTCATGTCCAGTTTAGTTCCTAGGGAACTTTGTAGCGACTGCCAGAACCTTGTAGTGAACCTACTATCTCTGTCCGAGATAATGGATATGGGAACACCGTGCAGTCGTACAATCTCTCGTATGTAAGTTCTGGTAAGCTTCTCCATTTTGTCTGTTTCTTTGATAGGCAGGAAGTGTGCGGACTTGGTCAATCTGTCGACGATGACCCATATGGTATCAAGTCCACCAGTTGTCTTGGGCAACTTGGTTATGAAGTCCATAGTGATCCGCTCCCACTTCCATTCCGATATCTCTGGTTTTTGTAGTAATCCTTACGGTTTCTGGTATTCGACCTTGACCTTGGCGCAAGTAAGGCATTTACTCACGAAGGTAGCAATCTCTGCTTTCATGTTAGGCCACCGGTATAACTTTTTAAGATCCAGATACATCTTATCTGAACCTGGGTGGACGGAATAACGAGTGTTGTGTGCCTCGGTCATGACCAAGTCTCTGAAACTACCGTGTTTCGGTGTCCAGATCCGATCCATGAGATATAAGGCTCCGCCACCCTTGACTTCCAAGTTTTTATCCATCCCTCTCAGGGATTCACCCGCCACATTTTCAAGTTTCAAAGCGTCGAGCTGAGCCTCCTTAACTTGTGTGGACAAGTGTGAATGGATAGTCATAGTCAATGATTTGACTCTTCGACCAGAGTATTCTTTCCGGCTTAGGGCGTCAGCTACTACATTGGCTTTACCCGGATGATAACGAATTTCACATTCGTAATCACTGAGTAGCTCGACCCACCGTCGTTGTCTCATGTTGAGCTCCTTCTGGTCAAATATGTGTTGTAGGCTTTTGTGGTCTGTAAAGATAGTGCTTTTTGTACCGTACAGGTAGTGTCTCCAGATCTTCAGAGCAAACACAACTACTCCTAGCTCAAGATCGTGTGTGGTGTAGTTGACCTCGTGTGTCTTCAACTGTCTCGAGGCATAGGCGATGACCTTACCTTGTTGCATCAGAACACAGCCGAGCCCTTTATTTGACGCATCACAATTGACAACGAAGTCTTCTATCCCTTCGGGGAGGGATAGTATTGGTGCGGTGTACAAGGCTCGCTTGAGAGTTTGGAACGCTCTCTCCTGCTTCTCTTCCCAGTCAAAGGCCACGCCCTTCTGGGTCAGTGTTGTAAGAGGTTTCGCAATGCGGGAGAAGTTCTGAATGAACCTGCGATAGTAGCCAGCGAGGTCTAGAAATTGACGAATTTCTGTAGGCGTCTTCGGTGCTGACCAGTTCTCAATGGCTTTGATTTTGGAAGAGTCCACGTGTATTCCCTCTTAGCTGATCACGTGCCCTAAGAATTCGACTCGTCGGATCCAAAATTCGCATTTCGAGAACTTCGCATAAAGCTTCTCCGAACGCAGCGTTTCTAAGACTAGTCGCAGATGTTGACTATGCTCCTCCTTACTACGAGAGTAGATAAGTACGTCATCGATGAAGACGATGACGAACTGATCCAAGTAAGGACGACACACCCTATTCATTAAATTCATGAATACTGCGGGCGCGTTTGTTAATCCGAACGGCATCACTACGAATTCGTAGTGCCCATAACGAGTTCGGAAGGCTGTCTTCGGAACATCCTCCCCTAGCACTCGTAGTTGGTGATATCCGGATCTTAAGTCGATTTTTGAAAAGAAGTTCGCCCCTTGAAGTTGGTCAAATAAATCGTCAATACGAGGCAGAGGGTAACGATTTTTGACGGTCAGTTTGTTGAGCTCCCTGTAGTCGATGCACATACGAAACGATCCGTCCTTCTTCTTGACGAACAAGACTGGAGCTCCCCAGGGTGAGAAGCTTGGTCTTATAAAGCCCTTTCTAAGCAGTTCGTTAAGTTGACATGACAGTTCTTGCATCTCTGCAGGTGCTAGATGATAGGGCGATTTGGCTACGGGGGTAGCCTCTGGAACTAAGTCGATTCTGAACTCGACTTGACGTTGCGGAGGTAATCCTGGGAGTTCTTCTGGAAAGGTGTCGGGAAAGTCGTGTACTACTGGAATGTTCTGAATGTCTTTCGTTTCTTGGCTCACATCGACTACATGAGCAAGGAATGCACGACATTCCTTTCGCAAGAATTTCTGAGCTTGAATGCTCGAGATGATACGAAGGTTCGTGCTGGGTTTGTCGCCATAAACTACTAGAGTTTTGCCAGACGGCAGATTAAGGCGAACTGCCTTTTCGTAAACCATGATGTCGGCATGATGAAGACTCAACCAATCCATGCCAATAATGACGTCGAAACTTTTAATTGAGACTGACATGAGGTCGATCGAAAAAGAATGGCTATCTAGTGCTAGGGTACACCCTATGAATATACTGCTAGTGCTTTCTGTCTTTCCATTAGCCATTTCTACAGTGAACGGTTCTTTAAGTGCTCGTGATTTTTGCTTAAGTAAATGAGCAAATTTTTGGTTCACGAAGCTCCTCTCCGCTCCACTATCAAACAATATGCATGCATAAGAGTTATCGAGGAGAAACGTACCAGTGACCACTGTGGGGTCGGCAACCGCTTCCTCGTGGCCTATGGCCAGAACTCTTCCCACTCTTTCGGCATTTCCTGCCTTAGGACAGTCCCTCTTGTAGTGGCCCACCTCGCCACAACTGTAGCAAGCTTGGCCCACTCCTGCGCCGGGGACTTGGTTGAGTGGCCTCGCCGGTGCTTTGCAGAAACGGGCAGTATGCCCCTTCCTGTTGCAGTTTGAACACTGCATTTCCCGGCAGGCTCCTGTGTGGTGGAAGTTTCATTTGTTGCACTTAGGCAAACTTCCAGCGTACTGCTTTACCGGAGCAGCAGCGGCAGGTGCTGTCGCAGCATGAACTGCTACGACCTGCTGCTTTTTGGCAGCCTTCTTCTTCTTCTTGTCATCCCAGAACTTCCGCTTGGAATCAGCGGTTTTGGAGGGTTCTGAGATGGCTAGGGTTGTTGTTGCGGCCGGGGTACGAACCCCATGGTCAATGAGCCGCTGTGCCAATCGCTTGGCACTATCGAATGTAGTGGGGTTTGAAGCCAAAACATTTCCCTGGAATGGAGGCACCAACCCCCATATGAATCTCTCTATTTCTTTCCCTCTGTATGAACCATGTTGGGACAGAGGGCCACCAGTTCACAGAACCTGGCGGTGTAGGAGACTATGTCGGAGCCCTTCATGGTTAGGCTCCACAGTTCCTCTTCCAGTTTTTGGATTTCGCCCCTTGGGCAGTACTCTTCGATCATTAGCTCTCTCAGAGCTTCCCATCCCATAGCGTTAGCCACTATTAGAGATAGTGACTTGACATGGCTATTCCACCATGTCAGGGCTTTTTCCTCAAAGGTGCAAGCAGCGAACTTGACCTTGCTCCCTTCTGGACAGGAGCAGATTTCGAAAACCGATTCGGTCTTCTCGAATCATTGCGAGAGGGAAATGACTCCGCCAGTCCCTTTAAAGGACAGTGGCTTGCAGCTGGTGAAGTCCTTGTAGGAGCACTCTCTCAAGCGCACAGGGATTTCACCATGAGTAGATTGAACAGGTGTTCCTCCTCCAGTGGAACATGAAGAATGATATTGATCCATGGCAGTTGCCACAGCCGCATCTACAACAGCATTCAGGGCTGCCGTATCGATTTGAGGAGCAGGTGGTGTTGCAGTTGATGGAGGATCGCGTCTCGTTGATCGACGTGGAGGCATCTTTTAACTATAAGTGAAAAAAATGACGATATTGATAAGAATTTAATAGGGAGAATTTGATGAGAATGCCTCATGGACTAACTCTCCATAGTCCAACAGCACAATTGAATGGCACGATTTAATGTATATCTAGTGCTAACAGATGATAGCATTTGGATAATAATTTCCGTGAGATTAGATATCTGTCAATAATATTGGTATTACAGATGTAACAAGTTTGGGAAAAATGACCTAGAAGTAGGTCTTACATCAAACCAAGATGGAAAAATTTTGACAGATCTACGACCTAATCAAGACCTAACAGGTCTAAGATTTACGAAGATAGGAAATTAGACTAGAGGTTTTCTTTTTTTACATAACTAAGTTATATCCAAAAGAGAAGTCGAGGAGACTCTAGCGGCGACGAGAACTACTAGAGTGAGTTCTTGATTCAGGCAGACGACGCTCTACGTCTCGCATGCGCCTTTCATACATTGACTGCCTAGTCCGAAGTTCCCTAACTTCAGCTTCGGATGCAGTTAGTTGTTGCTGCAGAGTCCCATTGGTTATCCTAGCCCTTTCCATAGCTACTTCTAGTTGGCAAATGCGGACCGTGTTAACGCCAGAGTTGGCGTCAATCTCTAGGACTCTGTCGATAGTTGCTCGACCTTGCTCGGTGTTCCGAGCAATCCTACGAACCATGATGGGCAGGACTCGATCAGCTGAACCTCCCTCGGTGAGGTTGTAAAAGCTTCTGTCCCCATTGTAGGGAATGGGTTGACCCTGTTCCTGACTCCATCTATTCAAGTTTGTGGCCCACAAAGGTGTGGGTCCTTGAAATGTTGGACGAGGGTTTGGGTTTGGGTCTTGAGCAGCTGGGGGTAGGTTGTTGACTTCAGGTTCTGAGTCAGAACCATCAGAAAAGCTTTCAGCTAGGTGATCATCCAAAGGGATTGGGTGATCATCTTCTAGCTCTTCTCCAAGCCATTCAGCGTTGTCGTGGTTGGGATAGTACGGGTCTCCGGGAAGATGGAATCCAGCCATGATATCTACGCGAGAAAAGGGATAAAGAAATAACTAAATAGACGCACTAATTAGATAATTATAAGATGATCTTTATCAGTTACTTCAACACTTGTTTAGTGCATACTAGTTATATGTACTCAAAACATGATAGACCTTCGAATAAGTGACCCTAACTCTAAGTCCACAACCAAAAAAGGAACAAGAAGTAAAGAAAAGATCACAGATTCTAAGTCTATGATATCCTAGATACATATAACCTTAACGTATCCACTCAGCAACTATTGATATACTAATAAAAACCTTTAGTTCTCAGATAAGTAATTATAGTAACACAAAATACTCCTATAGTATTTTAAGTTTATGTTATGTTCTAATGTTTTCATTGTAGTAGTGTTGGTAAGTTTTTAGACTTGTTGCAACCTCACAACCACACTTAGGCACATGCTAGTCAATCCTCGAATAATATAGTTGATCAGGATATATCTTCCCAGATTTGACTATATGTTTCTAAGTCTACTTGTGCTGCCCAACAATCGTAATACTTTTGTTCTGTCCTAGTCACACTGATTTTAGTATGAATGCAGGCATGTATACTTAGTTAAATATTTTATTATTTAAAAGTATAAACTCTTTATCAGAGTATTTTAATCCCGCTGTGTTTATAGTTCGTATATCTTTTATGGGTTGATATACTCGATTCACTATAAACAATGCTCTGATACCAATCTGTCACACCCTAAAACCGGAATGGCGGAATCGTTCGGGGGTGGAGGACGTCATGTACAGTATCACAACAATGCAAAGTAGTAAGCAAGCAACAACATCATCCATTGCATTAATAATATAATTTAATACTAGTGTGTTCTGTCAAGTTAAGTAGACACCAAAAACATGCATCAAAATAAAAGATGAGTCTTGAACGAGCTCCATCTTCTCAAAACCTGGCACCGGTACCTGTCTACTGGTGACCTGAGAATACAAGTTATTTTGAAAGAGTTTATCAGCTTTAAAGCTGGTGAGATCATAAGTATTTTAGTGTCATTGCTTGTATGAAAGTGTTTGTAAGTATGTGATGTATAAGTTTGTAAAAGTTTGTAATTGTTTGAACTCTCCTAGAAAACCCTATGTTTCCTACTAAAAGTAGCCTTCTACCAAGGCATCAAGTGTTTGTGTGTGTATTTCTTGTAAGAGTATGTATTTTCCCAAATCTGACTATCATTAACCAAAAATATAGTGTTTACATTACTGTTTATTGTGTGAAGATCCCAAAGCGAATGCAATGGGAAAATGAAATAGTACTGTAGTGTTGTGTTAAGTAACTACTGCTGTACTAACTATCTTAAACCAATTGTTATTTAAAGTACCATGTGATCGGCCTGTACCCTGCTACCGACTATAAACACGACGATGTAAGACGTCGGAAGAAATGACGTTTGGCACCCGTAGACTTGCAAGTCCCACTGTAGCGAGCAACAAGGTGTAGGATAGTCAATCCAATATAGATCTATACACAAACTCAAACGCTCCCCACTTAAGGAGATTCTGGATACAAAACGGGCCATGACAGGTGATGCCATGCCCCGTTACGTGGCTCACATAACTGTATTAGTGCACTTGTGTATGTATGGTATGTACTAGCTGTATTGTATATTCTCTCTTTGTCTAATATGTATGTATGTTCTCTCTGTATGGTATTGTATGTTCTCTCTGTATGGTATTGTTTGTTTCTCATCATAGTATTCTCTATCTGTATGTTATGTTCCCTCTGTATAGTATTGACTCATGTATGAACTGACTCATTGTATGTTTCACTGTTCTAGTAATAGTATTAGTAACTTCCTAAACTACGCCTATTGTAGTTTACTAGGAATGTCGTTTGTGTGTATGAACATGTTTGTGTACCTTTGCTACCCAAAGGTATTGAACTGAATGGAAGAAGAAATTTTTATATCTATATACATATACATAATATATAACTAGGATTCAAACGACCTTCGGATAAATAACCTGAATACCCTAAGTCCACAACCAAACAAGGAACAGGAAGTAAGGTGAGCTATCAGTCCTAAGTCCTTTCAATCCTACTTATATAACTATATCTATATAGATACACATTTAACAAAATATAAGTTTAAAAGAGTTTACTAAAAGTATTTGACATGTAAAAGAGTTTGTAAAACAGTTTGAAGTAGTTTGTTTGATAACACATTTTGAAAAGTAAGAAATCCACTTGTTTGGTAGTTATTAATCACATGTGATTGATATAATAACTATAATAGATCAACTTGTATTCCCCCCCCCCCCCATAAAAGCATTTAAAATCATTTAAAAGGTTGATTAAGGGGTATGAACTCACCTGTAGTGAGTGATTTGGATGAACGGATGTTATAGGATGCTAAGTGTCAAGTGAAGACTTGAACACACACAAGGATCCTAGTTAACATATAATAACACATATATGTATCCAATTAGTCATTAAACAACTAATTAACCAAGTTAAGACATCCTAGGACATGATTAACACTTTATTTAAGTGTTATAAGTACTAAGGATTGCATCTAAGGGTTGTAGGATCTTGCATTTGAGTTTAGGGTCAAGGGGACACTCTTTTGGAGTTTACGGTTTTGTGACCAACTCCCTTGGAGTTTACGGTCGTAAACCCATGAGTTTACGGCCGTAAACTCATGGTACTTCTACCATTTTGTGTTTTGAAGCTTTAAGGGTCATAAGAAGCATTCCTACTTCAAGTCTAAGCCTTTGGAAGTGATTGTGGCATCATTTCACTCCTTTGTGGAGTTTACGGCCCATGGACCATTTCTCCATGTGTTTACGGCCGTAAACCCTAATGGTTCATGGTCTTTTTGATGTTTAAAGTCCTAAGCACATCAAGGATATGATCTAGACTAGTATCCAAGGCTTGGTAAGGGACTAGGGCACACAATGGCCCATTCATTAGGGTTTACGGTCCAAGAACATGTTGGACCGTAAACACCTTTGATCTTGTGTTTATTTGTGTTTTCTAGATGATTAAGAAGTGTAACAAGCCTTATAACAAGCCAAGGTAAGAGTACTTACTATGTGGAAGCTTGAAAGGGTGTTAAAAGTCCAAGAACACTAGTGTGTGTTCTTGGTGAAACTAAGAACACTTGAAGATCTACACAAATGGAATGATTTCACGGATGAAATCATGTAAGATCACTAGATTAAGTAAGATATCAACTAATTAGGGCTAGAAACACTTACAAAGTTGAAGATCAAGAAGGAAAATTGGATGATACTTGAGAGGATTTGGGTTCTAGTTCTTGAAAGTGTGAAAAAGTGTTAAAAATGACTAAGTGTCACTTTTATACCCCTTGGGGTTTACGGCCGTAAACACCATGTTTAGGCCGTAAACTCCAAACTCTTGGAGTTTTGGGACTTTATTGTTGCACAATAAACCCTAGGGTATCCTCTCTCCAGTTATCTCCTGAAGTACTAGGCTTTAGAACACTCAAACTGACTCTACACAGCTCAAAAGTTAGCAGAAACAGTTCTGACTTCTATTGAAGTGAATGGTTATACAGAATAGAAATTTCGGGTTGTCACAGATACACTAGTTGAAGTTGTATTATTTTGCATGTTAGATGGTTATGTGATAGGGAGTATGCTAGTGATTATGTGGTATGCTAATTGATTTTCTGGTACGTGATATGCTAGTGGTCTTTGTGATACTTGCATGGAAGACCTCGGGGGGTTCCTGGGGCACTTAGGTGTAAGACCTTGGAGGTTTTCCTTGGCATCCTAGGTCAAGACCTCGGGGGGGGGGGGGGGGGGGGGGTTCCAGAGGCACTTAGGTGAAAGACCTTGGAGGGTTTCTTTGGCATCCTAGGTCAAAGACCTCGGGGGGTTCCCTAGGCATTGGGCTAAGACCATGTGGGGGTTCCCATGGCACCCGGTGTAAGACCCTGGAGGGTTTCCAGGGCTTCCCTATATTTTTATATGTATGGCTGGTGTAGTTAATATGTTTTACGTGAGTATGTGAATAAGACCTTGGAGGGTTTCCATGGCATCTTTATATGTGTATATGCATGCTTATGCGATTGTTACGGTTTATGTAGTTGTTATAACTGATATGGATTATGTGGTTATGTCGATTGTGTGGGGTATGCTCTAGGGAACTCACTAAGCTTCGTGCTTACAGCTTTGTTTATGGTTTCAGGTATCATCGATTTGGAAAAGAAGGGCTTGGATTGATCATAGCGCACACACCTGTGATTTCCGCAATGAATGATTTTGGGATAAACTCTGATAAATATTTTACTTAATAATGATTTGAAATGTTTGAAATAAATGGTATCAATGCTTTAGCTACATTTAAAAAAATGAAATTTTTACCCTTGATTTTTGGGTCGTTACATGGGCCAGCTTATCTATTTTGGGCCATGGATACTATGGTTGGGCTTTATTGGGCCATGAGGCCCATTAATGATTTTGGACATTGACTTTGGGCCCATTAGAAAAGGAAGACCTTTTTGGGCCATTGCGAAAGGACTTGGGGTTTGGGTTCTTCAATTGGATTGTGTTCAGCCCTAACCTTGGGTAATGGTATTATTATTCAGCACGGGTGGTTACAGACTGTTAGGGAAGCAGCTTTCGGATTCAACAGGCAGAGGTGAGTCTTCTCACCATACCAATGGGTCTAAGGCACCAAGGCCAGCCCATTTAATGTTATATGGATTGATAGTTGGTTATGTAATATGTCGCTAGGACATTTGTATGGAAGTCCCCGGGGGGGGGGGGGGGGGGTTCCCGTGGCAGTATATTAAGACCATGAGGAGGCTCCTATGACATTTAGTATAAGTCCGTGGAGGGTTTCCACGACTTCCTAGTATGTTTACTTGTTTAGCTCGTATGATTTTTCCATGATTAGCGTAGACCGTGTGGAGGTTCCCGCGACAATTATCCAAGACCACGTGGGGGTTCGAGTGGCGGCTAGTAAAGACCACGTGGGGTTTTCCCGTGGCACTTGGTGTAAGACCTTGGAAGGTTTCCACGAAATCCCTATATGTTTTCATGCATGGCTTAAGTGATATATGTAGCTTTATAGCTAATATGATATGTGTTATGTGGATTGTGTGTGGGGTATGCTCTGGGGGATTCACTAAGTATTAGCTTATAGTTTGTAGATTTGTTTCAGGTACATCTGAGCCCAAGGGCGAGGGCAAGGCTTGATGGCACGACTTGCACTCTCTCTCAGGCGTTTTTATGGGACACTCTGGTGATTTGAAATAAAAGTGTATTTGATATGAATTTTGAAAACTATTGTATTTGGGATTTGATGGTTTGTGGAAAGTATTTTGGTTAATCAAAAATGAAAATTTTCTTTTGAAAATCTGGTCGTTACAAGTTGGTATCAGAGCCTTGGTTTAAGGGATTCAGGCACACCCTCGGGTGTGTCGGGACTCAAACAAAGGAAATGGTAAAATTGTTTTAAAAAATAAAATAAAATTTTAAACTTTTAAAGAAATGGAAAAGAGGAGAGTGCAACGCGCGTGATCGGCTGAGCCAAGTAAGTAGTTCTCCAATATGTTAGCCATGTTATACTGATATTTGAGCTATGATAATCGTATGGATCTTGTTATGTGTATGCTTTTAAAATTGTGTATGGTTAGGAGCCTATAGCCTTATAATGATTGATTTGGCCTTATTTCCTGCTCCTCGTCTGGTTGTGGTCCTAGGGTAGAATCACTTATTCGAAAGTCTGTTTGATCCTTTTCTGTGTATAATTTGCAAGCATAAAGGCAACTTGTTTGTTTTGGGACGAATTAGAGTTATCAGGTATAGCCTTGGGGAAGGTACAGGTAGGTGTGAAAGGTAGTATTGGGCCTATAATACTGAAAGCACAAGACATGTACCCGAACTGATGTTAGATCTGGAATCTCTAAGGAGGACCGGTGTGGGAAGATCCCTTATAAGGACATCCTGATCATTATGATTTTTGAAATTGCAGTTCAGTATGGTGGTGACACGACATGGAGCTGGGGGATCAGGATCGGGATCTGGATCTGGGTCGGGCGATGGTACCGAGCCCATCGACGAGAGGCTACTTGAGCTCATTGTAGCCGAGGTTATGAGGGGCATACTTAATGCTACCCCAATTAACTTTGGGACGGCCAAGGAGGGTATGATGGAGTTCATGGAGGAGAGGCTTAGGGCACTCAGAGCCGAGATTGTTGCGTGCCAGGTCCGGGCCTGAACTCCCTCATTCCGGGAGTTCAAGGCGTGTGGGGCGCTGGAGTTTTTCGGGGTCAGGGGCCCCATTGTTAGCCGATGCTGGGTGGCGGATATAGAGAACGCCCAATGCACGAGTTCTTGACCTGATGCGACAAGCCCGAGACTGGTAGGGAGAGGTGACTAGTCAGGTGGTAGCAGCCAGTGTGGCTGAGATGACATGGGTCGAGTTTGTTCGGCGATTTGATTTGGAGTTTGCACCAGCTATTGATGTGAAGCGGTTGGTGAGGGAGTTCCAGGATCTCCAACAGACCACCGAGACTGTGGCGGAGATCACCGCCATGTTTCGGGAACGAGCATTGTTGATCCCACAGTATGCTACCGATGAGGACATGAGGAGGACGATGTATCATTTCATTTTGAGGGATGATATCCGGGAGTTTGTGTAACGCCCCGATTCTCGAATACCAATTTATGGTTATAAATTCTCATGAATTCAAGATCTACTCGACGAGTTGGTTGCCTGACTCGTCGAGTAGCAGCGGGCTTGGGCCACGTGTTTAAGTGACCAACTCGTCGAGTCGGAAGAGTGACTCGAAGTATGTGAAATTGGATCTGCAGTATGGAGCCTTAGCATGGGTTAAAAAGCATCTGTATGGATGAAGGACTGAAGGGACTCGGCGAGTCGCATGGTAGACTCGGCGAGTCATATGAAGATGGTCATGAACTCGACGGGTTGGATGAACAACTCGGCGAGTCCGATGGAGATTGCCTTGAACTCAACGAGTGGCATGGTGACTCGGCGAGTTGGCAAGTTATGCAAGGAACTCGGCGAGTAGCTGAGGGTACTCGGCGACTTGAGGTCAACATGGACTGTTGACCTTGATAGTTGACTTTGACTTTGAACAAGGGTTGACCGTTTTGACTTTTGAGGATGCTTGGTAAGCGGGTATTTATAAATTAGATCATTGATGGTTATAGGTGTTGGAGTTTGGGGCACTGTTTCGGGAGCGTGATTTTGTGGTTCAGTCCGGCATTACAAGGTGAGTTATCCTCACTATATCAACAGGGTCTACGGCACCAAGGCCGGCCCTTTATCGGATTTGTATCCGGGTATTTGCATGATATGTTTACTGATCTATAGATCTGCGTCCTGGTAGTTAGGATGATATTATGTTAGTGATCGGTTAGGTCGGTATCCTGGTTATAGGATGTTGCTATGCTATATGATTTGTTAGATCGGTTTGTTAGCCTATAGACTATTATGTGATTATCTGTTTTATGTGCACATGTTTATTGGTTATGGGAAAGGGTTGAGGTAGGTCTTGTTGTGTGCAGTAGGCTAAGACACCCTGGGCGGACCGGGTAGACTACAGGCCCGGGCCGGGGAAATCTAGTCAGGCCGAAGGTGTCATAACTAGCATTTTGGCTAGGAAATTTCATCCTCAAGTAAGCAAGGACTATTGTGAGACTTGTGCTAACACATCTAAGTGTACAATATGAGTTCCTAATGAGCCATGTAGTGTTAGAATCCAAATCTCTCCAAGTATATCGAATCCCTCCTAAATCTCTCCAAGTATGCGAAATCTCTCCCAAATCCCTCCAAGTATGCAAAATCTCTCCAAGTATATCGAATCCCTCCTAAATCTCTCCAAGAATGTGAAATATCCCCCAAATCTCTCCAAGTATGTGAAATATCTCCAAATATATTGAATCTCTCCCAAAACTCTCCAAGTATGTGAAATCTCTCCCAAATCTCTACAAGAATGTGAAATCTCTCCCAAATCTCTCCACGTATGTGAAATCTCTCCAAGTATGTGAAATCTCTCCTAAATCTCTCCCAAATCTCTCCACGTATGTGAAATCTCTCCAAATTATGTGAAATCTCTCCCAAATCTCTCCAAGTATGTGAAATCTCTCCCAAATCTCTCTCAAATCTCTCTAAGTACCTTCCTCAGGTGAAACAGCTCAAAACCGGAAGAGGAAACCCCAAAAGGACCTTTTTGGTCCGGAACCCTCTTGGTCCGGAACCCTCTTGGCCGGAACCCTCTTGGTCCGGAAGGCCTTCTAAGGAACCAAGAGGAGCCGCATCTTCGGGAACCCTCCTAGCTTCGGATCCTCTCCTCCCATCCGGACAATCTCGCAGCTCCGGAAGCTTCTTGCCTCGCCTTGCGCCGTTTCAGAATTACGAGCCGGCTTCGCATATCCGGATCAGACTTCCGGACTTCACCTCCTAACCCAGGATTCGAGAAGAGCCCTTCGGAACTGAAGAGAATACTTCGGAACTCCGCCTGATGACTCCGAAAGTTATCTAATAACTTCGGAAATCACCCTATGACTCCGAAAATTTCATAAGGACTCCGGATTTCGCTTCTAAGCTCTGGATTTGTGCCATTTCCGGACCATTTCATCATTTTAAGGCATTTTGACGCCGGAAATCACACTAAACTCGTATTTTTCATATCCTAAACCCCTTAAACCTCTATTTTATGCCAAATTTAATTATTTAAATTATATTTTCATAAAATAAAAGTTTAGGTTTTAGGAAGATCCTATCCTAAATCAAGATAAGGACAAAGAGTGTGACTTGGTGATTTGATGAAACTCCTATTCCCCATGCAAATCACAGTATCTCATGCTTTACCCACCAAATAACAAAGCTTGGACCATCCGATCCTCATGCACCAAATATTCCCTCCCTTTTTCTTACTCTTAAGCACGACAGTAGAAGGAAATTTGGGCTATCCATTTCCTCTCACTCCTCTCATTTTCTCTCAAATAATCCTCCCAAGAGCAAAGTTAGGGATCTTGCTGGAAGCAAAATTCTCAAATCTTCCCTGGAGTTTTCTAAAGTAAGTCCTCCACTCATCTAAGATTTTATATAATCTTCAAGATAAATCCATATTATTTTACTCATAATAATATGTGATAATCAACCTTAGGATAACATTCTTCCCAAAGGAGTTCCTCATCTCAGCCAAAAGTTTAAGCTGGAGATCTTCACTCCATAACTCCAAACAACTCCTCAACCAACTCAAGGTGAGCTTCATACCCCACCTTTTCAATATTTTAATGTTTTTGGGGGAGAGTACAAGTCAAATCTTGCCTAAATACTTGAATAATTGCATGTATACGTATGTTTGTATGTGTGTGTGAAATGTTATTAAATTATTATTTTAGTAATATCCTCATTAACGTAAGATTTCACAACTTCTTAAGGAACAGAGGGTACTTTGTGTACAAAAGAGCCTCCCAACTATTGGATGTGTCTAACTTAACCCCTTTATCTATGCTTTCATGTCTAGAGATAAAACTTATAAAAAGGGACCTTGATAAGTTGACACTATTTCTAGTGATTTTCAAAAATGGGAACTTTGTGACTATTTTGCAAACTATCATGGAGTATTTTATAAATATTCAATATAAAAGTTTGCGTCAAGAAAATACACAAATAGAGCCTTTATGACAGAAATATTTGCATGTCATAAACAGCTGTCGTAAAACCTCCAACAACATATGTAATGTTCTACATGTCATAAAACAAAAAATGCGTGTCATAACCGGCAGTTATAAATTTATACAAATTATAACTTGACACTTTTTCTCTTGACTAAAATGACTTATTTTTCAATAAACGAAAAGGAACGAACACGAGCACCTAGTTAACGAGCACAATCAACGATATGGAACGAGAACGATATTTCTATTCAATAAGTACGAATTTCATTATTTATCTAACAAATAATGGATCTCTAACGATTGCTCAAAAGGTTGTTAATATTCTAGTCAGACAAATCTCAAAAGTACCTAAATATAAAAATATTAGTGTACGTCTAAGTCCTGTAAGGAGTTATAGCCAGAGTCTCCTGGAGGGAGAGCGAGAATTTATGTATAGATCTATACGGGGTTGACACCCCGCACCTTCGATGTTCGCTACAGCTAGACAGGCCAGTCTAGGGTGACAAATGTCTTTTCCAAACCGAGGCGCCCGAGAAACGCCAAAACAGGCACTCCGTCAGATTAGTATGGTTATAACGACTCACTAGAATATGTTATATTAACTAGAAATTTATGTAAGGAAAACCTCATAAATAAATTTTGGCACGTTGTGTTGACTGTCCTGCACGTGATAAGTGATGGTCCGCATTTGTTGCGTTGACTGTCCTTTTCCATAGCGTAGAACGTCCACAATTGCCATGTTGATTCTTTCTCCTAACAAGTATAGAGTCGTAATACTGCTATTTTACAAATTAAAAAGCGTAGGACTCTATGGAAAACGTTTGTAAATGATTTTGAAAACGATAATCTAACCCACACATATACATAGTTGGAACTAGAACTTACAAATATTTTATAGCAGAAAATATAGGATTTTCTGGAGAAAACGATTTTCTACGATTTC
This sequence comes from Lactuca virosa, assembly GCF_052849685.1. Taxonomy (NCBI): domain Eukaryota; kingdom Viridiplantae; phylum Streptophyta; class Magnoliopsida; order Asterales; family Asteraceae; genus Lactuca; species Lactuca virosa. Next base: position 212,171,422 of record NC_136428.1, on the reverse strand, counting down.
AATAACGATAAACTAGAATGCACACTCAACTTTACTCGATAAGAGGAACAATATTTTCAACCATATTCTCTTTTTGAAAATAAGGGATTTTTCTGGAAACGGTTGACTATTACTATTCAAAAGAACTATTCTCGTACACAACTCGCTTTTAAAAATCACACTACTTTTCAAAATCACTCCTTATAAGGATGAATAAAAGTAATGACATGCACACATATATCCATGATTTTCAAGGCAAGACTTCAAACGATTTCATAGAAAATATCGGATTTTCTGAAAGTACAATACGAACGATTCTAAACAAGTGTAAACGTTTTTATACAAAAATGCTTATGAACTCACCAACTTTTTAGTTGACGCTTTTCAAAACGACTTGTATTCTCATGGATCTAGTAAGCAGGTAACAAGGGACGCGGATGCAGGACTATGTAGCTGTAGCTTGGAATTTTCTACTTATGTCTCTTTTGTGTAACTCGAAGAACAAATACAATATGTAAACAATGTAAGTTTTTTATCTCAATGTATGATGTTTGGATTGCTCCGTTTCATTTATATTCAATTGTTATGATGCTGCACAATGAAGTCACCCGCCTCCGGACGTTTCCGCCATCTGGTCCGGGGGTGTGACATATTGGTATCAGAGCATTGTTTATAGTGAACTGGTATATCTAGCCATACAAGATATACAACTATAAATACAATGGGACTAAAACACACTCTGCTTAAAAGTATACTTTAAAAAGATAAGTATTTTATAAAAGTATACATATCTACTAACACAGTATCATAACGAGAAGAAAACAAAAGTAACTAAAGGTTGAACACTACAGTCAAACCTAGGCAGTATGTAATCATATCTGGGATAAATATAGCCTGATCAGCTATATTTATTTGAGATATGACCAATATGTGCTTGGGAGTGATGGAGGTGTTGCAACAAACCTAAAACCTAGCAACCATGAGTACAAGAGAATACTAGAATCGAACATCAAGTTTAAAATACTATAGGAGTATTTTAGGATACTATAAACCCCTCCCACACCTAAAACTTTCCCCGTATATCTCGTACCTCGATTCTCATACAAACAACGTAGTTGAAATTCCTCGCCAAGACTTCTACTACCCTGTCACGATGAACTGTTGATGGGCAAGGAGAGACCAGAAGAAGTCCATCAGGAAAAACTCAGAAGTGGATCCTAAGGAATACCAAGAGATGAATTGTGAAAGGAAGGATTCCGACTAAGAACCCAGCAAGGATAAAAGCGCCAAGGAAACCCTTGACGAGCTCTACCCAATTGATAGTAGACCAGAGACCCTTTCACCTTTCTCTTCGAAGATACAGAAACACCCCATATATGCACTTTTGGAATAGACATACCTAGAAACAAAACGATATCCACACAAAAACAAGCTGAGAAATTGACTCCTACCCAATTTAGGGCCCACCTTCACAAAATACACCCGATCCACAATTGACGTGCACCGAACTCCGATAGCCAACACCCGCACGAATCAGACATCCGCTTGAACCACAAGTAACCCGAATTGACTCCTGGTTTCCAACTCTCCATCTTGGAGTAATGGAAACCGTAGACAAGGCCCGGTATATAACAATGTGAATCCAATCCCCCACAAGTAACAAGAACGCCATTACAGATGCCTTACGAAACCCACAAGTAAGACCAGAAATCTAGGCAATGGTCATTTGGAGACCACAACTCATAGCAATCAAGGGTAGGACAACCTTAGCAGCGTAAGGAACACAAAAGGCCACTCATAATATAAGTGAAATGGCCAAGCACTCTGTGCGCCATGTCGGTAAAAGAAGATCACCACACTACTCGCCTTAGGTTCATAATGCCCTAATCGCAACCAGTAGTAGTAAACCAAGAGGAGTACATCCTCCAAAAATACATGCAACCAAATCCGCTAACTATACTGCTAACTATGTGCTATTTTGACAAACTTAACACCATGCATTATATGTTTCCACTCTATACCATAACTGCATCATAGGGATGTAGGTTGACACAATTAGCACCAGTACGTTAAGATTATAGGAGTAAACCCACTTGAAACTAGCTACAAGTACTTACGAGCTCACCTTTCGTATGCAACAGGGTCATATCTTACCATGGAGATAACCAGTACCCTGACGATGCACCGGTCCTACAAATAGACTCCAACACATTCCAAGCCACTGTAACAGCTGCCGTGGCAGCTGTCATGGCATACTTCAATGCCAATAGCACGAACGAAAATAGAAACAGTACCGGTAAATTCAAACCTAACAACAACCAGGGAAACCAACGAAAAACAACTCGCAATGCACCCTAAAACCTAAACCTAAGCTCAAGAAACGAAAATCCGGGAACGAGAAAGGAGGCAGTTCGACTCAGAGGCCTACTAAAAGACAACAAGTGGAATCAGTCCCTACCCCCACTAACCCTACTCCTCCCACATCGAGACAATCACACCTTAGGAACAATCCACCCTGCAACAAATGCAAATACCATCATTGAGGAGCCTGCCATACATTTTGTTGCAAAAGGTGTAACAAGATGGGGCACACCTCCCGCTACTGTAGGGCCCCGACCCCATACGTCACTCCAACCCGCAACCCAGAAGTAAGTTCAGTTTGCCACAAGTGCGGTGCAACAGGACATCTCAAGAGAGATTGTCCAACGGAGATGACTAATGAAGGAGTCGACGACTAGACAGGAGTTGACGACAAGGAACCCTACCGCAGCTTTTGGTACGTTCCACGATAAACTTAAGCATCGAATTATCACAAAAAGTTTTTGTCAATTAAAAACATACTCCAAAAACTATTGTCTCGTTAGAGCAAATCCTGTAAATTACGGGAAGCTAGGGATCCTTACGAATGGACCATGATGGTCCCATATGAACGTTAGTATCACATATGGTTAGAATTCCGCAAACTAAGAACATGCGATTCCGCCTTACTTTCTGTCCCTGGGCTGAATAGCGATTAGGACAGAACCCCACAGTCAACCATCTCTAAAGATCCTAAGTACATACGGTTAGGTCACATCCATCTATAGTGGAAGGACCTGGCAAAATTCGAATTACGAATTCCCTTGCCTTATAGCAGCACCCTCGTGTCGCCAGAACACCTAACAAGCAGAAACAAGATAGACCCAATGGTAACAACGAAAACGAAACTAGCAACGATAAGAACACGAACACTAGAACACCTAACAAGCAGAAACAAGATAGACCCAATGGTAACAACGAAAACGATACTAGCAACGATAAGAACACGAACACTAGAACACCTAACAAGCATAAACGAGATAGACCCAATGGTAACAACAAAAACAAAACTAGCAACGATAAGAACACGAACACCAGAACACCTAACAAGCAGAAACGAGATAGACCCAATGGTAACAACGAAAACGAAACCATCAACGATAAGAACACAAACACTTGAACACCTAACAAGCAGAAACGAGATAGACCCGATGGTAACAACGAAAACGAAACTAGCAACGATAAGAACGCGAACATTGGAACACCTAATAAACAAAAATAAGATAGACCCAATGGTAACAACAAAAAGCAAAACTAGCAACAATAAGAACATGAACGTGGAAAACCCTGTGGTTCCTGGCAACCAATACTCCTCAAATCGATGTATCAACAAGGAAGTCCAATGTCATCAATTGGCACGGACAGGCTTGATGCTCATCTTACAAACCCCGAGCACTTCAAATAGACTTTCGTCCTACTCCACCGGGTAACGAAACTCTTTAGCTGGTAACGACAAATCCCTAGCAACCAGACACCTAAGTCCTGGTGTAAGAAATACCACACACCTTTCCCTATCCCCAATAAAGATTAAAAACCAAGAAGCAAAAGGGCATCAAGGGAATCCGAAAGGCTTCCAACCTTCCTCCAAAGGTTCCCAAAACCTCTTGGAAACCTCAACCAAGTGCTAAGCGGAAATAGAATCACCCCGGCTCCTAGAACCACCCCAATAACCAAACACCCGATGCCACTTAGCACAATCACAAGAACAGATAGGGTCTGATCGCAAGATCGACATAATAGACAAGGGAAATATCAGACCCAGTCCCTAACCACATGAAGTACCTGCCTAACTCATAAGGGAGAAAGACAAAATTACCATAAGCACCACTGACTACGAGTAAGCCAAACAAACCCATCCTCAAGGATCGATACTCCCTACCCCGAATCGGAGGTTCGCTCAACCACCAGCAAAGAACTGGCAGAGGCCGACCTACCATTAGGTTGGAAAAACCCTAGGGAGAAAACTCCCAAGATAATCTAAGACTCATAAGGTCAACTACATCACACAAACTCAACTATGGTGAGCATAGTCCCATCTCTTAGGGCGCAGAAAACCCTACTTCTAGGACACCAGGATTCCGATCTCTAAGAAACCAGTCAAAGGTCCTCGACAAGATAGGCTGATAACCCATAGCCACCGATTAACCAAAGGACCCAGTTTCAGACACTTCAATGTGTTCAACACTCACAAGTGTCAGACCGCCGAAACTCTAGAAATTCCACCTATCGAGGTCAAGGTAAACACGAAACCACATCCCGAAGAGAATCATGTGTAGTGGACATTGACAAAGTTTGGGATACCCACTTGCTTCTAATCGAGTATTCATATGACAACAACTAACACGCGGTCATAGAAGTTGCATCCTTCGAGGCCCTGCATGGCCGGTAGTGCATATAATCCTCTGTTAGGCTGAGATGGGAGATACCCAGCCGACAAGATGACAAACTCCCAATAGCACACTCACTAGAACCGAAGTTATTCGATAAACCACGAAAAGGATAGTCCAAACCCAAACACGACCCCAAACATCGTAACACCGACAAAGGAACTATGTGGATAACATCTTAAAACCTTGAAATCTCAAGGAGGGAATCGGGTTATTATTTAAGAACTCCCCTCGGGGAAAGATGACTCGAGCTGAAGGGAAATGTAAACTAAATCCCCGATGCATCAGATTATTCGAAATCCTTGCACGAATCGGCCCGGTAGCCTACAAACTCCAATTACCCTCCGAGTTTAGTAACGCACACCCTGTATTCCATGTATCGAACCTAGAAAGTGTCTATCGGGCAACCCTCCCAGTCCCACTAGACAAGACTAAGGTGAACTAGAACCTCCTAATCATTGATCAGCCTATCAAGACAATGAACGAGAAAGTTAAGAACACAAAACAAAGTCGCATCCCGATTGTGAAGGTTCGAGAGAACGCTAGACGTGAGCCGGAATTCACTTGGGAACGCTAGGTCTAGATAAATCAAAAGTACCTTCACCTATTCCCGTATTCATGACCTTACCTTTCGAAAGAATTTCGGGACGAAATTCCCTCTAACGGGGGGATGATGTCACAACTAGCATTTTGGCTAGGAAATTTCATCCTCAAGTAAGCAAGGACTATTGTGAGACTTGTGCTAACACATCTAAGTGTACAATATGAGTTCCTAATTAGCCATGTAGTGTTAGAATCCAAATCTCTCCAAGTATATCGAATCCCTCCTAAATCTCTCCAAAAATGCAAAATCTCTCCCAAATCCCTCCAAGTATGTGAAATCTCTCCAAGTATATCGAATCCCTCCTAAATCTCTCCAAGAATGAGAAATCTCTCCCAAATCTCTCCAAGTATGTGAAATCTCTCCAAGTATATTGAATCTCTCCCAAAACTCTCAAAGTATGTGAAATCTCTCCGAAATCTCTCCAAGAATGTGAAATCTCTCCCAAATCTCTCCACATATGTGAAATCTCTCCCAAATCTCTCCAAGAATGTGAAATCTCTCCCAAATCTCTCCATGTATGTGAAATCTCTCCAAGTATGTGAAATCTCTCCCAAATCTCTCCAAGTATGTGAAATCTCTCCCAAATCTCTCCAAGTATGTGAAATCTCTCCCAAATCTCTCCAAGTATGTGAAATCTCTCCCAAATCTCTCCAAGTATGTGAAATCTCTCCCAAATCTCTCCAAGTATGTGAAATCTCTCCTAAATCTCTCTCAAATCTCTCTAAGTACCTTCCTCAGGTGAAACAGCTCAAAACCGGAAGAGGAAACCCCAAAAGGACCTTTTTGGTCCGGAACCCTCTTGGTCCGGAACCCTCTTGGTCCTAAACCTCTTGGTCCGGAACCCTCTTGGCCGGAACCCTCTTGGTCCGGAAGGCCTTCTAAGGAACCAAGAGGAGTCGCATCTTCGGGAACCCTCCTAGCTTCGGATCCTCTCCTCCCATCCGGACAATCTCGCAGCTCTGGAAGCTTCTTGCCTCGCCTCGCGCCGTTTCAGAATTACGAGCCAGCTTCGCATATCCGGATCAGACTTCCGGACTTCACCTCCTGACCCAGGATTCGAGAAGAGCCCTTCGGAACTGAAGAGAATACTTCGGAACTCCGCCTGATGACTCCGGAATTTATCTAATAACTTCGGAAATCACCCTATGACTCCGGAAATTTCATAAGGACTCCGGATTTCGTTTCTAAGCTCCGGATTTGTGCAATTTCCGGACCATTTCATCATTTTAAGGCATTTTGACGCCGGAAATCACACCAAACTCGTATTTTTCATATCCTAAACCCCTTAAACCTCTATTTTATGCCAAATTTAATTATTTAAATCATATTTTCATAAAATAAAAGTTTAGGATTTAGGAAGATCCTATCCTAAATCAAGATAAGGACAAAGAGTGTGACTTGGTGATTTGATGAAACTCATATTCCCCATGCAAATCACAGTATCCCATGCTTTACCCACCAAATAACAAAGCTTGGACCATCAGATCCTCATGCACCAAAGATTCCCTCCCTTTTTCTTACTTTTAAGCACGACAGTAGAAGGAAATTTGGGCTATCCATTTCCTCTCACTCCTCTCATTTTCTCTCAAATACTCCTCCCAAGAGCAAAGTTAGGGATCTTGCTGGAAGCAAAATTCTCAAATCTTCCCTGGAGTTTTCTAAAGTAAGTCCTCCACTCATCTAAGATTTTATATAATCTTCAAGATAAATCCCTATTATTTTACTCATAATAATATGTGATAATCAACCTTAGGATAACATTCTTCCTAGAGGAGTTCCTCATCTCAGCCAAAAGTTTAAGCTGAAGATCTTCACTCCATAACTCCAAACAACTCCTCAACCAACTTAAGGTGAGCTTCATACCCCACCTTTTCAATATTTTAATGTTTTTGGGGGAGAGTACAAGTCAAATCTTGCCTAAATGCTTGAATAATTGCATGTATACGTATGTTTGTATGTGTGTGTGAAATGTTATTAAATTATTATTTTAGTAATATCCTCATGAACGTAAGATTTCACAACTTCTTAAGGAACAGAGAGTACTTTGTGTACAAAAGAGCCTCCCAACTATTGGATGTGTCCAACTTAACCCCTTTATCTATGCTTTCATGTCTAGAGATAAAACTTATAAAAAGGGACCTTGATAAGTTGGACATTATTTCTAGTGATTTTCGAAAATGGGAACTTCGTGACTATTTTGCAAACTATCAGGGAGTATTTTATAAATATTCAATATAAAAGGTTGCGTCAAGAAAATACACCCGCCTCTGGACGTTTCCGCCGTCTGGTCCGGGGGTGTGACAAAAGGCCCGACGAGCGGTCCGGATAGGCTGAAGGCCCTGAGAGGGCGGTCCAGACGTGTCGAGGCTCGGAGAGTGGGCCAGATAGACTAAAGGCCTGCTGTGGGCGGTCCAGTCAGACTGTAGACTTAGAGAGTGGACCAGGTGGACTGAAGGCCCGGTGCGGGCGGACTAGTCACACTGTAGACTCGAGATGCATGGCTGTTCTATACTTGTTGATATGTTATGATTATGGTTATATGAGGTTGGTATTTTGGGGGTAACTCACTAAGCTTCCGGGCTTACAGTTTCATTTTATTGTTTTAGGTTCAGCGGATGGTCGCGGGTAGGCGAAGGCGCGACCGTACACTTTCTCGATTGACGATTGTGATTTCTGGGAACTCTGATGTATAAACTATTTTGAAAACAAATTGTAATAATTGAATGGTTTCAAATGGTTTAAAAAGTTTTAAATTGGCTCGAATTTTATGAGTGTTACAAGTTGGTATCAAAGCCTTGGAGGAACACTCGTGTGAATCCAGTCTCAAACTAAGGAAAAAGATTTTCGAAATGATTTTTAAATGGTTTTCAAAATAAGTAAAAGAGAATGTGAAGTGTACGATCAGCCGGAGCCAGTAAGTTGAGCCCAAAATACCATGCAGTTTTTTATTATGTGATATGTTAGAACAGCATGCTAGTGATAAGATAGGGATCCTCAGGAACCATATGATAGAATTGCCTGATCTTTGATGCCTTATCTTATGTAGAGTACCTGATTGATTGTTGTATGACTCTTTCGCGTGTGAACTAACTATTGGGTGAATACTCCAAATCACATGCTACATGGGTTAAATGGTCTTAGGGTAAGGGATTTGGTCCTGCTGCGCAGCTCTTGTCTGAGTCCAACCGTTGTGGGATTAAATATTTTAGTCTAAGATTGTTTAAGCCATGCGGTATGTGATTGTCTTCATGCAATAGTTAACTGGCACCAATGGAGGGTTGTGTGGCAGTTGGTGGATGGGTGGGTAGTGAGAGGTCGGGAGGCCAGTTATGAGATATTTAGCATTCCTCTAGGAGTGAGGATGGATCGCTCGCTATGTTTATGAATATTGTCAGGGTGTTGTGGTGATACTTGAGACAAATATGGGTAGGTGTGGAAGGTAGTATGGGCCCGTACTACTGAAAGCACAGGACCCATATGCGTAGCAAGGAAGTCACAACCCCTAGGGTTTGGTTGGGAGTAGGTTCCCCGTCGTGTATGTGGATTATCTGATATCTTCCTGGTATATGTTCAGTATGGTGATGGCGAATCGATTTGAGGCTGGATCCAGATCAGGATCGGAAGCGAGTGGCCAGGATAGGCCGGTATTGTCCGTCGATCAGAACGGGAGATGATTTCTGTGGAGGTTTCTCAGATTTTACGAGAAGAATTGTTTGGTGTCGTGGACCGGGTCACCGCCAGGGTGATCGCCAAGTTCGAGGAGCAGGTTGCAGCCTTGCAACTTGTGAGAGATGTTGCTACCGGGATGACTTCTGGGGGAGTGCCGGTGGTGGGGTCACGACTAGGAAAGAGGAGGAGGGACTTTTCAGCAGAGGACGAAGAGTTAGAGACAGCTAACCTAAGTACTGGAAGTCAGGAGGGTCAGGAGGTGTGTGGCAAGTGTGGGGGATACCACAGATCTGCTTGTCACAAATTCAGGTGCTACAAGTGTGGGGAGAGAGGGCATGTGCAACGGGATTGCAAGAAGGATCAAATATGCTTTCACTGTCACCAGCCAGGTCATTTCAGGTCCAGCTGTCCTGCGTTGAGGACGTAAGGAATTCAGATTCCAGCGGTCATCGTTCCTCAGGAGGTCAAGGTCGAGCCGCAAGAAGTCTCTGGTATGTAATTGGAAATCCCCCATTCTGTAATAATATTGTGGTCAAATCGTCTGTTATCGGTATTTATTTTGTCTTGGAATATTGTTGAATGTGGACAAGCAGTAATTTCGGGTTAGTTGCCTGTTTTGTCTGATTTATGTGTCGTGGAGTTTAATGAGTTGTTAGGCCATTGGAGGTGTCAGGAGAAATTTATTATCAAAGGATTGTAGGTGATTAGAGTTCAGGGATTCATTAGAAGAGGAGAGGTAGAGTGATTGATTAGAATTTTATCATCTATGACAAGGGTTGTGCCCTTTCAGTTTTTCGAAGGAGTCAGCAGGTTTGTGACCCCAGGATCAGGCTGTATTCCAGCTTGGGTCAGTTGGTTGTAGGGATTGGCGATATTATTTCAGCACCGGTGAGCGCAGGTGGGTCGATGTGGCATGAGTATCTTGTGACGTCTGGTTTGCCTTGGATCTTTTATATCAGGCGGTAAGGATTGTTTGTGCAGCTTATCGCACTTTTGGGATTGTAGACAATGTCTTGGGAGTAGTTGTTGCCCGGTTTAGCGCAGAGGTTGCTTCAGCTACTGCAGTGCAGCTGTGGACGTTGAGCAGGTGGGTGAGTCAGAATGCGAACCCTGAATGAAATGATTTCTAGAGCCCGAGAGCGGGAAACTTGTTTGGAGCACCTTGGGAAAAAAGGGGTATTATGTGGGAGGTTTGCGGATAGGGATCCACAGGATGGTTATTCAGCATTGTCAAGATTCAGTGGTTTTAGCAACCGTTTGTGATTGAAGTACGAAAACGCCAAAGGAAGTGGTTCGTTGCCGAGGTATTAGTGGGAGCATTTATCTTTTGGTCTTCAGGACATGAGTGTGGGGTCATTCAAGCATTAGTGGTTGTCGGTTTCACTAGGATTCAGGAAGTGTTCATCTGGTTCTTGGAAGTGTGTGATCAATTGGGACTAACTAGTAATGGAGCACTAGTGGGAAAGAGTTGGTTGTCATCGGATTGATCGTTGGGAAGTGAGAAGGATTAGGAATCCTCCAATTTTCATGTATTATGAAGGCTTAGTCGAATCTAAGTGGGGGAGTGTTACCCCGAGATGCGGAAGTGGGAGAGGTTTTGGAAACGGGGAAAAGTTTCACAACCCGACAAGGAGAATGGAGGCCATAGTGGCTGCTTGGTTTGAGAGTTGTGTTGATTAAGGGTTCGGCAAAACTCCCCAGCATAAGGAACACGTCTTCTTGGTGCTTGATAGCATAAATTGGGGGAAACATGTTGGAGTTCTAGTCAGGGATTGAGTTCAGTTGAGTATCCGGTCGAGTGTGCGCTCCACTCTGAGGGTTTTTGGTTTGATAGATTGAGGGTTTTGTTAGCTGTCAAGGCTCGACAATACATTCAGCACGGGAGTGCGGGTTATTTAGCGTATGTGGTAGTCACGCGGGTTAGGGAACAGACCACGAATTTCCGAGAAGGTGGACGATCGACATGAGGCCTAGGGCTAGGCTGGGGATATAGTCCACAGAGTAGATCAGGAGTTCGAAGCCCCAAGCGGGTGAGAACAGGATGCATGGGAGAGAGCATCAGGATGGGTGGTCCAGGGAGATGCTCAACAGTTTAGAACGGTTCGGATAGACTGAAGACCGGTGGGGCGTACCAGTCAGGCCGAAGGCTCGGAGAACGGTCCAGACAGGATGAAGGCCCAGAGAGGCAGTCCAGACATGCTGAAGGTTCTGAGAGTGGTCCAGATAGACTGAAGGCCTGGTAGGGCGGTCCAGTCATGCTGAAGACTTTGTATATGTTTGTAGATCTATGTTCGGGTATTGAGTAGGCTTCTATGTGTCACACCCCGAAACCGATGGCGGAAACGTTCCGGGGCGGATGTGACGTCATGTAAAGTATCACAACCAATGTACATAGCAAGCATAGTAAACACAACCATTACATTACATAAGAAAGTTTTACATTTGTTTGAAAATGAAGTACTACAAGTTTTCTTAGATACATTTGTTAGAACAGAATTAAAGACGAGTCTTCTATATGCTCCGTCTTCTCAAAAAGAAACTGGTAGGAGTACCTGTCTATGGATGCCCTGAGAATACAAGCAGTTTTAAAATATCAGCATAAAGCTGGTGAGTTCATAAGCGGTTTGTTTTCTGGAAAAAGATTCAGTTTCCTTTAGTTTCATGAAAAGTTGATATCCAAGAAAATCCCGTATTTTCTTATAAAAGTAGTTTGGTTATCCCTTTTGTTACACAGTTTGAATCAAGAAAATCCTGCAAATTTCCTTATGAAAATATGGTTTGATTTCTCGTTAGATCTACCATACAACCTTGTTTATGAAACGTTTCGTTATCCCAAGAAAACCCTATGTTTTCTTATGTAAAACATTCGTTGGTTATCGATTCTGAAATGATGTGTACAAGTATCTACCATACTTGTATCGTTTGAGTGAAACATACTGAATGACTAGTATCCCGTAGTAAGCATATTAGTTTTGACACGTACACAAAACTAATAAGTAAGTAGTGAACTGGTAGTAATCAAAGACAGTTATTACTAGAAGGTTAGTTCACTGGGTTTGTTATTACTTTATCAGTAAAATTCCATTATCTAAGTTGCGAGTTCCATAACCATACAATAGACTAGACATGGCAATAAGAAGTCCATCGTCGTTTTATGACTTTTGTCACCCATGGACCTGACGATCCAACTGTAGCTAGCAGCAGGGTGCGGGGTAGTCAGTCCCGTATAGATCTATACACTCAAGTCACGCTCTCCCTCCAAGAGATTCTGGTTACGGGAGTAGTCCTCCACTCTCGTATCCGTTGTGGAGTGTTACCGAGGACGTGTCTCCAATCATAAGATTAATGAATTTTACAAGTAATAGTATAGAAAATCCCGTTTTATGAAATGTCATGAAATCCTTGTGAAATGTAAAAATGTAACATTTTATAATGAGTTTCACAAATGGTTTTGAAAACTAACTCCACGAGTTAGATAGTTGGTTAAAACGGATTTTCAATGTTTAAAAACATATTGAACATGTAGTATTGTTATACGAAATAATAGATTTGAGTACAAGTTTTCCTTGTACTTTTGCTTGTATTCCCCCCCTGAAAACATGAAAAACACTGAAAATGGTGTAGGGGTATGAACTCACCTGACGAGAATGTGCTGATTTAGATGCTAAGTATTCAGTTTAGGGATTGAACACGCGTGAGGTTCCTAGGTAACATGAAGAGATACATAATTGTATCTAATTAGACTTTGATTTACCAAGATAGTAGGACAATACACTCCGAGGCACGAAAAACACTTCAATTCAAGTGTTAGGGATGGTACGGGTTGCATCTAAGGAGTGTAGGACCTATATATGGTGTTTACTCTTCAAGTGTAAACCCTTAGGGGAGTTTACGGTTTAAAGACCATATTCCCCATGAGTTTACGGCCGTAAACTCATGGGTGTGGTGGTTTGAGCGATCCAATGTCTCATCTTGCACATAGGAAGGATCTAAGGTTGATTCCATGGCTTAGGAAGTGATCGGGACATGAAATGGCCGAGGAATTTGGGTTTACGGTCCTTGGACCACCCTTGGGGAGTTTACGGTCGTAAACTCATGGGTTTACGGCCGTAAACCACCCTTGGGGAGTTTACGGTCGTAAACTCATGGGTTTACGGCCGTAAACCACCCTTGTCCATGTTTGTCCGTTTTCCATGTGCTTTGGTGGTTTGTAGGCCATTCATGCAAGTTCTAGACTCAAATACAAGCCATGCAAGGTGTTTGGAGCATTAAAACACCCTTGGAAAGGTGTTTACGGTTTTGGGAGACGTTCCCAAACTGTAAACTCATGTTTACACTTCTTTGGACACGTTTTAAGGTTCTAAGATCATTCCAACAAGTTTCAAGGCCATTAGACATGCATTGGGAGGGTTAAGGAGCGTCAAAACCCTTTGAAAGGGTGTTTACGGTTCTTGAATATTCAAGGACCGTAAACTCATGTTCATGGCCAAAAACTCATGATCTTGTGGTTCTAACTCCATGCATGTAAGGATCTAAGTACTAGAAGAGGTTTGGAAGGGTTTTGGGGCTTCAAAACCCCCATTGAAGGAGTTTACGGTTTTTGGGAGGCTCCCCCAAACCGTAAACACGAGTTTTTTTGTGATGTTTGGGAAGTTCGATCATAGATTCGAATGCATGATAGAATGAACAACTAGTTAGGAAGGATCACTTACCAATTTGGAGCTTGAGAGTGATGATTCTTGAGAGAGTTCGATTTCTAGAGAGAGAGAGTAGAGAGAGAAAGTTCAAGTGTGGGAAAAACTCAAATGGTGGTCACTCCACTCTTTTGTAAGCCTAGAGTTAGTGACCCGGTGGGAAAACACCCAATACGGGCATTAAACGGAGCTTAATATTTTTCCCCGGGTAAATGACCATTACCCGTATTAGTCGTAGTCTAGAATTTCCCAAAAGATTATTTAGAGTGTTTTTCACCCAAATACATATTTCGTTTCTGACACATACTAAATTATAATAATAATAATTCTAAATGAATTATTTAATTTGAAAGTTAACGGAAAACCCAAAATAAAATAAATTTTATTAACGGCATGGGTTATGTTAACGGAAAATCTTTCGGGTTGTCACACTATGCTATAGCAATCAATAGGTCTGTTCCAAGTATTGATCATGCTGCTGGAGTAGGCTGAGGACTCCGGTGTTTTTTTTGGTTGATCGAAAGTTGTTATTAGTGGTCGGAAAGAGTTCAAAGGATCTTGGTGATCTCATCAGTTCGGAGTGTCTCCAAGGTTTCATCTTCTTGGATCGGGTAATACTCCAGTTGGGGACTGAGAGTGGATCCGAATGGGTATTCGTCAGTTTTGGGAAGGTTTGGGATTAGAATATTTCGTGACTCAGGTTCTGGGAACCGGGTGAGATCTTTCCTTGATCGTTTATGGCATTTGGATGGGGTTGAGTCGGTCCTGCTCTATGCGGTAGGCTAACATACCCGGTGCGGGCCGACTGAAAGTCGTAGGCGCGAAGGCTCAAAGGGAGCGGTAAGGTTGAGGCGATAGGCCAACAAACCTTGAGAATTTCAGCACGATAATGGAATTGATTGGGTATGATTGGTATTCCGACCCGAAGGTTGATTGGGCCAGGCATGAGTGTTCGTATTCATTAGTGGATTGATTATGTATGATATTATGAGAGCTAAAGGATGCATTATCATGTCAGCTCAAAGGGTTCGCTTCAAGAAGAGAAAAGTTGGGTTTCAGATACGTTGGATCATCAGGATTTTGTCAAGTTAGAAAGGTGGCATGCAGGATAGACCTTTTAAAAGGTTCGGTTGGGATTCACATCACCTTTCACGTTTCGCAATTGCGAAAGTGCATCATGGATCAGGAGGCGGTAGTATTGTTGGATGACATTCAGGTCGGTGAGCGCCTGGATTATGTGGAGAGGCTTGTGGCCATTCTGGAGAGAGGGGTGAAGGTTCTGCGGGACAAGGAGGTACCTTTGGTAAGGGTACAGTGGGAGCACCAAAGAGGGTCCGAGTGGGCGTGGGAGCCGGAGGCAGAGTTGCGGGAGCACTATCCGAGGATGTTCACCGCATCAGACTTCGAGGACAAAGTCTAGTTTAAGTGGGGGAGAATTGTAACACCGCGATTCTCGAATACCAATGTATGGTTATAAATTCTCATGAACTCAAGATCTACTCGACGAGTTGGTTGCCTGAATCGTCGAGTAGCAGCGGGTTTGGGCCACGTGTTTAAGTGACCAACTCGCCGAGTCGGAAGAGTGACTCGACGAGTTGGAGCTGGAGGGTGAAACCCTAATTTCTGGGGTTTGGCACCCTATTTAAGGGATCATTAGCCTCCCTTAGTTCCATTGCAGCCTCTTGAGAGTCCAGAAACCCTAATTCGTGTGTGTGCTCCATATTAGTGTAAATTTCAAGCTTAGAAAGAAGACCTTGATGCAAGAAGCTTGAAGATCAATAAGTTGGAGGCAAGAACGTTTGTGGGTCTGAAGTCTATCTCAGCTAGCTTCATTTGAGGTATCAATTCATGATCTTGGCCTCATTCCTTTCTAGATCTCTTTGGATGAAGTTAGGGCTTCTTTGCTTGGTTATGAAGCTATTCTTGGGTATGAGCTCAGATCTGAAGTTGTAACTTCAGATCTGAACTCTCTTTGATTTGTAAGTCCATAAAGCTATCAGCATTTGCAAGTATGAACCCCTCCTTAAGTGTAAAACCCCATTTCAAGCTTGGTTTTGGCATTTTGAGTCATTAGAGCCTTGCATGGACGTAAAGTTTGCAACTTTACATGATAAGCATGCCTTGGGAAGTTGGATCTGCAGTATGGAGCCTTAGCATGGCTTAAAAAGCATTTGTATGGATGAAGGACTGAAGGGACTCGGCGAGTCGCATGGTAGACTCGGCGAGTCATATGAAGATGGTCATGAACTCAACGGGTTGGATGAACAACTCGGCGAGTCCGATGGAGATTGCCTTGAACTCGGCGAGTGGCATGGTGACTCGGCGAGTTGGCAAGTTATGCAAGGAACTCGGTGAGTAGCTGAGGGTACTCGGCGAGTTGAGGTCAACATGGACTGTTGACCTTGATAGTTGACTTTGACTTTGACCAAGGGTTGACCGTTTTGACTTTTGAGGATAATTAGTAAGCGGGTATTTATAAATTGGATCATTGATGGTTATAGGTGTTGGAGTTTGGGGCAGTGTTTCGGGAGCGTGATTTCGTGGTTCAGTCCGGCATTACAAGGTGAGTTATCCTCACTATATCAACAGGGTCTACGGCACCAAGGTCGGCCCTTTGTCGGATTTGTATCCGGGTATTTGCATGATATGTTTACTGATCTGTAGATCTGCGTCCTTGTAGTTAGGACGGTATTATGTTAGTGACCGGTTAGGTCGGTATCCTGGTTATAGGATGTTGCTATGCTATATGATCTGTTAGATCGGTTTGTTTGCCTATAGACTATTATGTGATTATCTGTTATATATGAACATGTTTATTGGTTTGGGGAAAGGGTTGAGGCAGGTCTTGCATGTGCAGTAGGCCAAGACACCCTGGGCGGACCGGGTAGACTACAGGCCCGGGCCGGGCAAATCTAGTCAGGCCGAAGGCCCGGCGAGCGGTCCGGATAGGTTGAAGGCCCCGAGAGGGCGGTCCAGACGTGCCGAGGCTAGAAGAGTAGGCCAGATAGACTGAAGGCCTGGTGCGGGCGGTCCAGTTAGACTATAGACTCAGAGAGTGGATCAGGTGGACTGAAGGCCCGATGCGCGCGGACCAGTCACACTGTAGACTCGAGATGCATGGTTGTTCTGTACTTGTTGATATGTTATGATTATGGTTATATGAGGTTGGTATTTTGGGGGTAACTCACTAAGCTTTCGGGCTTACAGTTTCAGTTTATTGTTTCAGGTTCAGCGGATGGCCACAGGTAGGCGAAGGCGCGACCGTACACTTCCTCGATTGACGATTATGATTTCTGGGAACTCTGATGTATAAACTATTTTGAAAACAAATTGTAATAATTGAATGGTTTCAAATGGCTTAAAAAGTTTTAAATTGGCTCAAATTTTATGGGTGTTATAGTTTTTGAGCTTCACAAGGTGCAAAACCCTGAATGAGATGGTGGAGAAGGCCCGTGAGCGGGAGATGGAGTTGGACTTCCACACCAACCGAAAGCCGGAGCAGGTTCAGGCGGCTGGGGGTCAGGCTAAAAGGCCTGAGACCTCTGATTCTTCGGGTAGGGGCCAGCAGGGCCATGGCCGGTGTGCCAAGTGCCGGAAACCACACAGTGGAGTTTTCTGGGGGTTCGGGCCCGGTATGTTATACATGTGGTTAGCCGGGCCACACGAGCAGGGATTGCCCCAAGAAGGGCTTGATATGTTTTCACTGCAACCAGGCTGGCCATAAAAAGGCCGATTGCCCGAGGTTGCAGGGAGGAGGAGGAGCAGTGGTGGCGCCTGTGCCCGCCGCCATGAGGATCACTGATGGCCGCTCTGTTAAGGCGGAGACTCCAGCGGTGAAGAGCCGCGCGTTCCAGTTGACTACCGAGGAGGCTTGGGCAGTGCCAGACGTTGTGGCTGGTATGTATATTATCTTCCTGCTCTAGATTTATTGCATTGCTTATGTGTATATTGTGCTTATGTATATGGACCTTTTTGGTCAATGGTATGTCTGCACATGTTTTGTTCGATTCGGGAGCTACCCGATCGTTTGTGTCCTTTGCGCTTAGCAAGAAGTTTCGGGATACGCCGGGAACCTTAGATTCCCCGCTTGAGGTGGAGATTGCGGATGACCGTAATGTGAGTGTTGCGAGGGTGTATAGGGACTGTGTCCTGAATGTTCTTGGGGAGAGGTTTCGTGTTGATCTAGTCCTGATACCGTTGCGAGGGCTGAAGGTGATTGTCGGGATGGACTGGTTGGGGGCCAACGGGGCCTTGATCGATTGCGAGTGTCAGTTGGTGAGGGTTCGAACCCAAAGTGGGGGAGAACTGGTTATGCATGGTGAGAGGGCATCGCAGGGGCCAACCCTTTGTTCACCTGCGAGAGTTGGGAGATTTTGCAGCAGGGTTGTACGAGATTTTTGGCATATATCTCGGATACGAGGGCTGAGACCACGACAGATGTGGGCAGTGTGCCGGTAGTACAGGAGTTTCGGGATGTCTTTCCCGAGGAGTTACCGGGAGTGCCTCCGAAGAGGCAAGTGGAGTTTCGCATTGATTTGGTGTCGGGTGCCGCTCCGATAGGGAAGGTTCCGTACCGGCTAGCACCGCCCGAGATGCAGGAGCTATCTACGCAGCTTCAGGAGCTGCTAGACCAAGGGTTTATCCGCCCGAGCAATTCCCCGTGGGGAGCACCGATCCTGTTCGTGAAAAAAAGGGACGTGTCACACAGGATGTGTATTGATTATCGAGAGCTGAACAAACCAATGGTGAAGAACCGTTATCCGTTACTGAGGATCGATGATTTGTTCGATCAACTGCAGGATGCGTCTTGGTTTTCCAATATTGATCTTCGGTCGAGATACCATCAGATGAGGATTCGGGATGAGGATATACCGAAGACAACTTTCAGGACTCGGTATGAGCACTATGAGTTTGTGCTGATGCCATTTGGGCTCACCAATGCCCTAGTAGCGTTCATGGATCTCATGAACAGGGTGTGCAGACCGATGCTGGATCCTTATGGCCGATTTTAGGGATGCTAGGGGTTACTTTTATAGTGTGGAATTCCTAGGGTTTCTTACATGTAAACCCTAATTCACCATGACTCTTCACATTTGATAGGCCCGTTGGACTAAACCTTCATGGACTCTCATATAGGTTTAGTCCATCCCTAGTCAACATAGATCATTAGCCCAAACTATAAGTATTACTAATTTACCTAATCAGTCCCCGTAAATTTAATCAATCTCTTTTGATCACTAAATTAATTCCAAATTAATTCTTGATCAATACCAATTAAATAATATGATTTCTCAATTAATATATTATTCATATAATATATTAATAAATCACAGATAACCTCTTTCTCAAATATCCATCCTATCAAATTGCTGTAACATCCCAAAATTTCCAATAAATTTGAACTTTTTAAAACAACATAAATCATACATTTAATGTATTTTATTCAAGACAAATGAAATACCAAACCCCAAGATTAATTCAGTTTCCAAACATTATTAGTTATAATTTTAAAATTCATGAAAACATAACCAATTCAATATCAATTCCAAAAACCCGCCTCGAGCCAGTGTGTACAATCAGGTCCGACCATCCAGTGTACCTGAAATAGTATTTTTAAGGGAAAATGGTAAGCACAAAGCTTAGTGAATTCTACGCATACACAGTATCATATCATATAATCTTTACCCTTATACATAGATACAAACGGTATCATACACATATCCACGCATGCATGTCAAAGAACGAATCAGTAACAGACATACTCCTATTGGGACACATTGGTTAGGCATGATCCCCCTTGCTCAGTACATCGAGCCTTTGGGACACATTGGCTAAGCCCGATCCCCCGTACCCGAACCCATTGGGACACATTGGCCATGCCCGATCCCCCTTGCTCAGTTCGTAGAGCCTTTGGGACACATTGGCTACACCCGATCCCCACTCGGATGCGCCGATTCCTACCATGCATAATTCTCACTACGTGAGGCAATCCACTAGACTCTACCCAGCCTAGTAATACCCGCATAAACAATACAATACATAGCACACACGAGCTAAACGTAAAGAATATATAACACAAGACGGTGTAGTGAGGAACTCACCTCCAAAAACAAAGCAACCTCCAAAGCTACCCGAAACTCACTCACACCTACTTGCCCTTCACACTTCCTAATAATAATAAACTGAGATGGTTTTAGTTATTAAATTGCCTTAATAATGAATATAACTAATGGGTAAATTTTCCAGATTTCTACATAAAAATTAGGGTCTGTTCGGGACCTGTTTTGCCCACCTTAATCTCAGTGTTTTTCAAAACTGTATCAGATAAAGATAGATCATGTCCTTATCTTTAAAAGTAGTAGTTTAAAACCTTCATACGATTTTTCTACGATTTATGACAAATTTTACAAAACTGTCTCGCATAACAGATCATTCCGGACCAGTTTAGGTAAATAGTCGTTTTTACCCTAGCTACAGGCATTTATGGATTTCGGTCAAAACTAATGAAATGTAGTAGACTCAAAAATAAAACATTGGGCACTGGTTTCGTCCAAAACCAATATTTCTAGAATTAGTTATTGTATTTACAAAAAGGGTACAGAATAGTGAATTTTTCAGAAAGATAAAACTAGGGTTATCGTTCAATCCACTTAACCCATTAGGTCCCAAATTCAATTAAGACCTTCCAAGTCTGTAACAAATCATCCCTAGGTCCTAAAGGACTTTTCCAACCAATGAGTAAGAAATCATACCTATGTTTTTGAGATTGAAAGCCCCATACAAGCCTTGCACCGAAAACGATTTCGTCAACAACCCAAAAACCTCTTCCATGATTGACGATCTGTAACTCGAGCTCCAGATATTGAAACTAAAATCCCAACGGTCCAAACTTGGATATATGCCTTGGGAGGAGGAGCTCCAAATTTCACGATGATCCAACGGTTAATTCTCTGGGGATCGTCCAAACACTGCTGAAAGGTCTTCAAAAACGGGAATTCCGAATATTTCATCAACTTGGAGCCGTTTCCTCTTGCATGATCGAAGTCTCTCTTAGTGAGTGGCTAGGGTTTTAAGTTTTATATTAGTTTATGTTCCTCCTTGGCTTACTTTGATCCCCATGCTTCAAAACATTTACACCTAGGTCCACCTCCTTAACTCATTAGCAAACTTAACATTTTCTATTAATGTTATCTCTTTCTAACCCCTCATATATACCTTGTACAAACTAATATGAATCCTTAAAATCATATTATTACTTTCAACCTGAAAATAATAACCCTTAACATTATAAATCAATTTTTCCTATAATTAACGATTTTAAAATATAAAACAAAAAACTATGGGGTGTTACAACTCTCTCATGCTTGAATTAGACTTCGTCCTCGAAGTCCCTATCAGTGAACCACTATGAGTGATGCTCCCACATCTCCGTCTCTATCTCCTAGCCCATTAAGAACCTTTCTGTTTTTTTTCCAATTGAACTTTCACTATCTCGATCACCTTGTTGTACAAGGTCTTTGTCTTTTTCTCAATAATGACAATCGACTTTTCAACGTAGTTGAACCGCTCATTGATCTAAATATCTTCTAGAAAAATCACCGATGTCTCATCCACTAAACACTTCTAAAGCTAAGACACATAGAAAGTTGTGTGCATCAATCCCAACTCATCTGCCAGCTCCAACCAATACGCCACCTTACCAACCCGAGCAAAATCTTGTAAGGGCCTATATGTCGGGGTTCCAAATTTCCCCTCTTGCATAAACGAATCACCCATTTCCATGGTGAAACCTTTAGTAACACGTAGCTCCATCCTAGAAGTCTAAATCAATCCTCTCTTGTCAGTGTATCTCTTCTGGCGACTATGTGTCGTAACCA
Organism: Lactuca virosa; assembly: GCF_052849685.1. NCBI lineage: Eukaryota > Viridiplantae > Streptophyta > Magnoliopsida > Asterales > Asteraceae > Lactuca > Lactuca virosa. The sequence continues at coordinate 212,149,854 of NC_136428.1, read as the reverse complement.
ATCTCTCTTGTACCATCTCGATCAATTCATTGGTCTAAGCACTATCTTTATGCTCCCTAAGACCTAATGACCAACCTCGCCGCAAAAAATAGGCATCCTACACTTCTTGCCATACAACGGATCAAATGGTTGCATGCCAATACCGAAATGAAAGTTGTTATTATTGGAAAACTCTGCCAACGGGAGATATCGATCCTAAATACCTCCAAAATCGGTGACACAAGCTCAAAGCATATCTTCGAGTGTGTGGGTCGTCCTTTCACTCTGCCCATTTGTATGAGGATGGAAAGTTATACTAAGCCGCAAACTAAGTACCCAACACCTCCTAGAACTTCTCCCAGAACCGAGACGTAAACCGAATGTCCCTAACAGAGATAGTAGAAATTAGCACCTCGTGCCTGGCTATGACTTCCATAATATAGATTTATTCTTGATACCTCCTATGTAGGAACACATACCTAAGCATAACATGTCAAATAAACCTGAATATCCTAATCATTAGTCAGATTCTCGCTTGAAACTCTCTCGTAGTTGGCATTCTCTCCTATAAACGCCACTTCATGCACAAACCAACTAATCCATTAACAAGGAATTTCACCACTCCGAAAAGAAGAAATATCTTGATCAACACTTCTTCAACATCTCGACGAGTACAATGGTTATGACACTCATCCATAAAACTCCTAACACTCGAGTTATCTTCCTGACAAATCAACAACACCCACTACATGAACGAGGCATACCCTATACACTAGCTAGCGATCTTCCAACGATACGCCTAATTTACACTCCTATATTGTTCCACATCACACCCAAGGTCTCGTATCTTGTGTGAACCATACACCCGGGTATCCTCATCATTCAATTGATGAACAATCAGACTTACTAGTCTAAACACGCATACAATATCTACCAACTATAATAATTTTTTTTGGTCTTGCTATCATCCAAAACGAGCCTACCTGGCTTACGACCAACACCTTAATAAGCCTAAAGGTATAAAACCATGATCCCACAAAACTGAAGGATCCCAACCATCGTCTCACATCCCATAACAATAGAAGCCAAGAACAAAATGAAATATCGAACCCTAAGAACCTAGATCTATCTGGTCTTTGTACCATGCCACGAATCTCCAAGTCTTCATCAAACAAGAACATGCAAAGGAACTCTCACCACAATCCTAAACCAGAGCCTATCCAAATGCATAATACGGAAATAGGTAGAAATCTCTATTTATGAAAAAAAATATCTCATATCTTCTCAAGGAAACTCCTGCAAACTCCCATACAACCGAAACATCATCATCTATCTTCTCTTCTACATTGTTGTAGATATCTACCATGAGTTCTTGCAACTAGACGTAGTGATATGCCCTGCCTACGTAATCACCTTGTACTATTGTTCTCCCCCGCTTGGGTTCAAACTTATACCTGTTTGCGATGACAATAAACTACACATCAACCATGTCCTTGAAATCTATCTCCACTGTAATACATAGTTCCCGCATCCCCATCAGCGCCAAGTCGATCGGTTACCTTTAACTTTTGAAGGTGGTCCACAACTCTCATTACAACATCATCTTCCTGCTAAATGTAAATGATCCTAGGAGAAACTCGTTCCTAAGTCGGAATTGGTTTAAGAAATCACACACAATACAAGATCAAATATATAGTCGAAACTAATTCTAAGCCTATGCACCCTACTCATATAACTTCCCAACTCGGTCAAGTTATAAATGTTACAAGGCTGGCTATTCATACCGTACGTATGTAATTAGGACAGAATAACCACACTAACACGAAGAAAACATACTAAACAACATCTCGATTAATGTGATCATAATGATGACCATGGTGACATATCTTCATCTCCAATATGCAATTGTGACAAGCATGTCCTCCCTGTATGTACCTACCACATTTAGACTTGCAGGGCGCGAACACTTGGGTCCTTCCACCCTTACCACAAATGTCGTGGTTCTTCTGACCTCCGATTATTGGCACACCAATGTCAAACCTTCTTGATAGTTGTTAACAAATTCAGGCCTTGTGTTCGCTTCCCCCTTCCCAGTTGTATCTCCCAACTAAGCTCTCTCTCCTGAGACGTCTCCACTATCTCATCAAGAGTCTAAACGGCTGCAACCCACTCCTCGAACTGGACAACCAATCTATCAGTGATTTGTCTAATGATACCAGACAACTCTTCTAATAGGGTCTTATGATACCGCAACAACAATCCAATAATGCAGGACCGCGTTGTCCGAGTCAATCTCGGAGCTCTCTACCCGATGTTGCGTAACAGACATTGTGTTTAATATAAACAAGATTCATCACCACATATTCAAGTGTTACTTTCACACTATTCCCTATCTACTCGCTCACTAGTATCCCCAATCACTCTTCCCCATAGCATACGCCATCACCATCGTAATCGTCTTTAGTATCTCATCAACATACAATCCAGTAGAAAATCCCGAAGCACCCTTCTCTTACACACCATTTTGCAATCGAATGGAGAAACCTTAAGATTAATATTGTTTAGTAATAACATATAACCATTTAAACATTACTACACTCAAGCTCCTTAGATTCCCCTATGACTTCTCTTGACTCGGGCGTGAATCCTATGTTTTCGATAGCAGGGGCCCTACTACTATCGTCCACACCGATTCATGCCTGCTTCAAGGTCCATCCCGAAGACTTACAACACACTCACGCTATCTACCAACCTAGTGAATGCTTCGGCTACACCCGCAAACTTACAACACTCTATCACTATCTGACTACTAGTGAATGCTACATCTACACCCATAGACTTACAACACTCTAATACTATCTGGCTGCTAGTGAATGCTACGGCTACACCCGCAGAATTACAACACTCTAACACTATCTGGCTGCTAGTGAATTCTACGGCTACACCCACAGACTTACAACACTCTAACACTATCTGGCTGCTAGTGAATGCTACGGCTACACTCGCAGACTTACAACACTCTAACACTATCTGGCTGCTAGTGAATGCTACGGCTACACCCGCAGACTTACAACACTCTAACACTATATGGCTGCTAGTGAATGCTACGGCTACACCCGTAGACTTACAACACTCTAACACTATATGGCTGCTAGTGAATGCTACGGCTACACCCGCAGACTTACAACACTTTCCATACTGGGTCGAACACGCACTCGACCTAACACACAACTGAACTTGAATCCTAACTGGAGCTCTACCCTGGTTCCCTAAACCTGCTGTCTGAGAGTCTCGAAGGCTGTCTGCTGCTCAGGCCCCCAAGGAAAGGCCACCGATTTCTTGGTCAGTCGGGTCAAAGGAACCGCAATCTCGGAGAAGTCCCGTATAAATCTTCGGTAATAACCCGCTAGACCCACGAAACTCCGAATCTCAGTTGGAGACCTCGAAATCTCCTACTGCATCACGGCCTCTATCTTGGCCGGATCGACCAGAATACCCTTTTGTTGACAAGGTGCCCAAGAGATTGCACCTCACGCAACCAGAACTCACATTTGGAGAACTTTACAAAAATTCTCTCCCCCACTTAGATTCGACTAAGTCTTCACTGCACGTAAGCACTAAAGGATTCCCAATCCTTCTTACTTCCTAATAGTCCACTGCCGACAATATGAGCTTACCAATGCTAACGATCAATTACCAATTAAACCTTGAGATCGCCCATCCTCGGAAATATTGATGAGTACTCTTGAAATCAGGTCTAGTCTGACACCTCGGTCCACCTCCCTTGCAGATAACTAGAGGCCTTAATCTTCACTCTAGCTGATGAGTCCTCGTTCCCACTTCCAATCTTGCAGTACCACTGAACTCTAACCGAACACAGCCCATGCGAAAATACAATTCTCTTGAACATACAATGACCAACCACTTATGCATCTAACACCCACAACTGTCATCACCGTCTTCATGCTACCAGTGCTTTCCTAGCAACAGTAGTGCCTTGAACTCCAAAGTTCATCCATAGACCATTGTCGACCACACCTGAACAATGATAGAACCCCTAAACGCTGACTTCACTGGAGAACTATCACTCTAACCCTGACCGAGTATCCTCTAAATAATACTCCTGCATAGATCCCGAAAAAGATCCGGAATGATAACGGTACACGCAGAACCCACTCCGCAAGGTACGTCCCTCTGTCGGTTCATCAAGGACCTTTTGGCATGCAGGATGGCATATATGATCCTTGATAACCCAAACACTAGCAGATAACCGACCCGAGATCTGACTTATCCAAACTCACTCACAATCCCAAAGCGATACGTGTCCCCAACATTCATCTATCAGGAGAAGAAGATGACATACTCGCAACATCTGTAGGAATACTGATCAGCTTCAGCTGACATGATCAACCCTGCCACACCTGTAGCAGCCTAAACCCTTGGAGTGACAAACTCCCTTGTGCACTTTCTCGTACGTGCTGCACTGACTTCGGCCCTGTTGGCCTTTCACCCGATGATCGGAAGTCATGGGTCCCTTCCCGGGATCCTCTACTATACGCACCTGGCACGAACCTCTCTTCTCAAAGTGCTCCAAATCGATCTCACATTTGCAACCTCTTGGAAATCATATCCCTCAGAGTCTGTCACCCTGTCACGCTCACTAGCTCACTTGCCAATGGCTAAGCTGCAACAACTGGAACATCCTCTGTCCCCAAACCGGGTCACAAACTCTTCCCCGAAGCTTCTCGGATTCTCCAAGACTCTCGCCGATTCGAGTATGGATCCTGTGCTTTCAGTAGTACGGGCCCAATACTACTTTCCACACCTATCCATACTTTCCTCAGCAATCCTCCTGAATCCTCCAAGTCACTTCCTCAAACTGGTACACCCAAGTCTAACTGAACCTCACTACTAACCCACTGAAACATATCCTAGGCTTTCCTAGGTTCCCAAACTCACCCAGTCCTCAGCTGCTGAAAGATTCCGAGTAATGTCAACTAGCTACCTCATGAATATAGCTAGCTCACATTACTAAGAGTCCCACAAAGCACAAAGCAAGTAACATTCAGACAATGGAAAATCTAACCATCATATTCCAATCAACCCATTCTATCCTCTACTCAGGAATCTATACATGCAATTCAAAGGCTCATACAATCAGGCATAACCTCAATAGGCTATCCTATCACCGACTGATCAGTACTATCATGCAGCTCATTAAGCATATACAGCAGGCATATAAGGCATCTACCTAGATCCTTAGCCCTAATCTAGCATGCAGTTCTCATACACATACAGTAGGCATATAAGGCATCCTTCCTAGATCCTTAGCCCTAATCTAGCATGCACTTCTCATAATCATATCATATCATAACATAACATATCATAACATATATGGGTATCTTGGGGAAAACTTACTTGAGCTCGGCTGATTGCACACATCACACACCTTGTTCTTTTCAAAGTTCTTCTCTCTTTTCGAACTTCTTTTTATAAAATAATTTTACTTTTGAAAATTTTTCATACCAAGTCCATAGTTTGAGTCCAGACACACCCGAAGGTATGTCTGAATCCCTCAAACCAAGGCTCTGATACCAACTTGTAACATCCCAAAATTCAAGGCCTAAAATTTCATTTTTAAATAAGTTATTGTAAAACCAACAGTATAAGAAAACATCCATAATATCATGTCATGTCAAAACCAAAGTAGAAATAATCAAAACATGTTATCATAGACAATACACGAGTGTAATCCCAAAGATCTCATGTGCGGAAAAACCATAGTGTGATGCGCTGCGATCGAGCCGACTCCTTTCCTTTGAAAACGAAGTACCTGAAACCAAAACTGAAAACTATAAGCACGAACCTTAGTGTGTTCCCCCATCATACCACATAGCATACAATCACATAGCATACATACTGTCGGGCAATTCTGGGGTGCCCGGCCTACCCGGTCCGGCCATTCTGGGGTGCCGACCTACCCGTGTCAAGCCATTCTGGGGTGCTGACCTACGCATGCCAAGCCATTCTGGGGTACTGACCAACCCGTCGGTCCTAACAACCGAACTCTGGGGACTATTTCACCCCCTACTACTACTACCACACATATCATAACATAATCATATTGTCAGGCATATCTGGGGTGCCCGACCTACCTTTCGGTCCTAACAACCGAGCTTGGGGACTATTCCCCTCCTACTACCACTATCACATATAACATATCATGCTAACACATAAACATACCAGGTAATAGCAAACCAGATAATTATCACAAAGACAATCATCTCAACAATAGTCAACTACTAGTGGGCCGACCTTGGTGCCTTAGACCCACTTCTACTGGAAGGTAACTCACCTCACATTGTTGAAGTCCCGCATACCCAACCCCAGCTGCTGGATGACAGGTTCCCGAACTGTCAACATCAAAACAACACCCGATTAATAATTGGGTTCCAATACATAATCATAAGTCCATGCTTGGGGTAAAAGACTGCTTTACCCCAATCTTAGCTTGATCCAAGCCTAAGGCCCAATCCAAAGGCCTAAAAGTCAACTATGGGTCAAAGCCCAACACATGGCCTAATTTTCCAAATTGGGCCGAAACCTTTATAAGTTCTTACCATAAGGCCCAACCATTTAGTCCAGTCCAACATTCAACATTCTAATGGCCCAATATCACATAATCATAAAGGCTCAAATTATGGCCCATCTATGGCCCAATTTTCCAAATTGGGCCCAACTCCTCATATGGGCCTTACCTCAAAGCCCATAAAATATTCTAGTCCATTTGTTTGATCTTGGATGGCCCACTAATAACCCAATCATCAAGGCCCAAAAGAAAGGCCTAACAATAAACCCAAGTGAAATTAGGGTTTCACATAAAATGACGATTAGGGTTACGTGTTTCTCACTTAACCCATTAAGGACTTAATCCATTAAGTCCATCATTCTTCTAAATAAATCATATGGTGTGATTGGGCTTAATACACAATTCCATTCCAATGACCCAAATGTGGGTCCCGATAAGTCCAAGCCCATAAATCCAATTAGGGTTTCCAACCCCATCTTAGCCCAATAGGCCCAATAGCTAGGTCTTTTGATCAATTAAGGTTCATTAGGCCCATTAGGGTTTCACTAGGCCCACTAGGGTTTATTAGGCCCATTATGGTTTTATTCCCTTGTCTAAACGTCCAAACGAGTCACAAACCAAACAAGGCACACCGCCACCCGACGCGGCGGCCGGTGGCGGCAGGAGGCGGCAGCCACCACCTCATGGTGGTGGTTAGGATTTCTTTTCATTATTCACATTTCTAATTACATTTTACAATGCTAATCTCCAAAATAACACACAATAATGCTAAACACACACACACAGCCACCCTTGTGGTGGCCGGTGGTGGTGGATGGTGGCAGCCACCACCTCACGGTGGTGGTGGTGGCTGTTTTTTATTTTATTTTCCACCCACACAACGCCAACTCTACATCAAACAAATAACACACTCACACCCTATACTCAGAATAGTAGCACAGCCACCCACCTGGTGGCGCTTGGCGGCGGCAGAAGCGATGGCAGCCACCACCTTGAGGTGGTGGCGGTGGGTTTTCCGTCCAAAATCGCTCCAATAATCCTCACAATACAACAACCACATGAAAACTCGACTACATACCCACGAAATCACGCACACCACTCAGACTTAAAGCAACAGCGCACTCGAATCCATGTGAAACACGAACATGGTAGTCCTTTGGGGCGATAAACGGTGACCGGAGCAACATGAGAGTTGCATAGGCGGCGGCGGCGAGTCGTGACTGCGTTAATCACCGAAGATCCGAGAAGAAAGAATGAAACGGGAAACAGTAACATCAGCGACGGAGGAGGGCGTTCGTTCAATCTTCGTCTTCTTCACGGAGGCGAGCAGCGGCAACAGCCCCCGATCGTACCAGGCCTTGCATCAGCGGTTCACAACTCATCCTCGGTGTGCAACGAATCTTCTTCGTCTGTTCACGACTTTTCCGGCAGCGAGATTGTAGTGGCGGTGCTCGGACTCGACTAGGTGGCAGCCGGTGATGGGAGATACAAGGTCGGCGGCCGGAGGAGAAGGAGGGTTGAAAGGGTGGCGGCTGTAAACACAACTAGGGTTAGGGTTACACGGTGGGTTATATACCCGATCACCAAATCTAACTTATTGCCATAATGGCATAACCAGTCCCTGCCCATACAATTCTTTCCAACTATGATCCAAAATTTACCATTTGAACCCTGCCTCCTGAATCCTTTACAAATGAAGTCCGAATTTTACCTTTTTAACCCCAGCCAACCAAAAAACCTTCAACTTAAATCCTCATAATTACCGTGCAGCCCCTTCTTTACAATTATTTTCAAATAAGGTCCATAATTAACTCTTTAGCCCCTGTTTTCATAAATCCTTTCATATTAGTTCTAATACTTACCAAACATCCCCCTGTCTTCTAAAATATTACAAATTAAATCTCGAATTTATACTTTGACCCTCGAATAATCCAACTTATGGCGTTCGGTTTCCCAAAACAAATACCTTGCTATATAATTATAATTTTAGGGCTACGATTCATTCAGTAATTTCATCTATTTATTTATGAAATAAACGGGGTGTTACACATAGATTTACAAAACTGAAGTGAGACTGTGATACAGTTTTCAAATATATGCACTTGCAAAATACAAATATGCACCTAAGCATTTTGTACATGTACACATGCATTTATGTAAACAAAAAAACACTTCATGATTAATTGGAGATAGATATGAACATATGCATTTATGCAAACGAAAAAAAAACAATTCACAGTTAAATGGAGATAAATATAATTGGCCGGTTCATAATATATAACATAGGCTCTGTTTAATCAAACCACTTCTAAATATTATTAAAGTATAACTGAAATCATAAGGTAAAACCATTTCCAAATATTATTAAAGTATTACTAAAATCATAAAGTAAAATCTAAAAGCACTAACTATCTAATACTATATTACATTTAACAATTTTTCTCCAAACTTGTTGCACATATTTACTCTTTTATCAAAATTCCCTTTTCTTTCCTGATACTTGCCATGGAAAATAAAATGTCGCTGAACCTAATACTTAAGAATTGATATGTAGTGTAAAGATATATAAATACATATATCGAGTTTTTGAAATAGAATAATAGAAATTTCACCTGAAATATGAAAAATATCAATAACGACCGTCTTACATGTAACATCCCAATTTTCAAGTCCAAAAATTTCTTTTTAATTAACTGTCTCATAAAAACATTCATAAGAAAATACTGTGAAAACACATCATCTCATAAAACAATGTACCATATCTAAAAACCCAAGTCATAAAATAGTAACATATCAGAGTACAATCCCAGAAGACTCCATGCGGAAATCATGTGTGTGTGTGATGCGCTGCTACACTGCCGGCTCCTTCCCCTTAGACGAAGAGGTACCTGAAACTCAAAACTAAAACTGTAAGCACAAAGCTTAGTGATTTCCCCCATCATACCACATACCATACAGACATATCGCATTCTTACTGTCGGGCAATTCTGGGGTGCCCGACCTACCCAGTACGGCCATTCTAGGGTGCCGACCTACCCATGTCAAGCCATTCTGGGGTGCTGACCTACCCATGTCAAGCCATTCTGGGGTGCTGACCTACCCTTCGGTCCTATCAACCGAACCTCGGGGACTATTCCACCCCCTACTGCTACTATCACATATATCATAACGTAAACATACTGTCAGACGTTTCTGGGGTGTCCGAATTACCCTTCGGTCCTAACAACCGAACTTGAGGACTATTCCCTCCCTACTACCACTATCACATATAACATAACATGCCAGCATATAATTGGTGGATTTTATGCATAAGAACAATCCTATGTGCTCATACAAACCCTAATGCTTGGATCTAGGTTTCTCTATTGTACATGCAATGAATCCAAGACTTACAAACCCTAGATCTATCAAATAAGAACTGAAATAAGGGTTTAGTAATTACCTTTGATTGTTATATAGCAATAACAATCAATCCTTGCTTTGATTGGCTTCAGAAAAACTTAGTGCCTCAAGTGTTGCACCTCTAATGGAGTCACAAACACCACTAAGCAACTTGGATGAAGAGGGAGGAGAGAGGAGCCACCAAAAACGGCTGTAAACCCTAAAAGAAGTGTTCACCACGTTTTTGGGGCCATAAGGGTTCCTTATATATGCTGGCTATTAGGGTTTACAACTAGGAAACCCTAATCTGACTGCTTAAGCCCTAAGCAGCCCATGAACCCCTTCTGGAACATGCCTTGGACGATTTCTAATGGGCTTCCCCTTAGAATTCGTCCAACCTATTATTACAAGGTGATCCATAGCCCAATTATATAATTATCTTATAATTACACAACAAGTCCCTTAAGTTTAATTAATCTCTTTTAGCCACAAAATTAATTCTTAATTAATTCTTGACTAATATCAATTAAACATTATGATTTCTCCTTTAATATATTATTCTTATAATATATTAATAAATCATAATTAAACCTTTCTCTCCTTAATTCATCCTACATATTGCTATGGTGAAGGCAACCCAAAAGGACCATGCTCATAATCGGGTCAAGTACATACCAAAATAGTTATGGACTTAGACACTAATCCAACAGTCTCCCACTTGGATAAGTCTAATAACTATTTTGCATAACTTCAGAACCTGATCAGCAATCGTAGCTTTCAAAAGCCGCTGTCAACTCTGATCTTATCAGATACGCATGTCCTTTAGATAAGGGATTATATATTCCTCCATTCTACAAGATATCGTATAGACATGAGACATGGATTGAAATCATTCTCTCAGTCTATATGTCGTTTCTCGATTTCCGATTTATGACGGCTGACTAATTGAACAAATCAAATCAGTCCTGGCCCGGCCGAGCACTTTCCTTTGTCATCACTAAATCATCGAGGGTCCCACAGATATCGCTTTTATCCCACTTTGGGTAAAAGGAATGGATAAACTTCGACTCAAATGCTTGCTTGCACCTACTAATCGAATCACACACAACAATAAGTTTTATAACACCAAGTTACTGATGCGTTTACTTATCATCAATGTGCAACTGATCAGCAAGTAACAACTCACACGTCTTTGTTTCAAGAATATACAATATTATCGTCTCACAATCACTCGTGATAAAAACCATGAAGTGATTCAAGTGAGCATGGGTTTAATCCAATACTTTAATCTTATCAAAGCACTCATGAACTCTGCAGCAAACTTGTGCTATGCCTAAACACTTTAGACAATCTACAGACAGATTCATGACAGTCTTCCTTCATACCTACTTCCAACGTATGACCGACTGTGGAGGTTCGAATAACCTAGTTATTCTGGAAGTCAAAACATGCAAAGTGAAACGCAATAATAATATTAATCCTATATGGTCCCAAAACTTTTTGAGCGTAAATAAAAAACACTTTTATTTAAACACCATATTGATTACTCATTATTCATTGCTTACTGTTTCATAAAATCAACTTATTACTCGAATTATAACCACAATTGTCTCATGCTCCAAGCATGCACACTTTGGTTTCCTATGGTCCAAATTTTGTGAAATAGATCAATTGAAAAAACTTTTCCAATGAAACTCATTTCACAATCCCTAATCCTTATCATTAGTGTAAGAATACAAGGTTCTTGCCACTATTAGAATATGTTAGATTCTAACATTTTATGCAACGACCCTTTTGTAAAGTCACATAGCACTAAAGTCACCAGGACTTGGCTAATGAAATTACTAAGTTCTCTATCATAAATTGTTACAGAACAATTTTATAGATGTGATGTCTCTGACTCAAAGTACATTCCTTTGAACATCCTTTTGCATAAAAATTTCTAATCTACATAGATTCTTAATTTCCAACTCCCATTTATGGAAACATTTCCATATTTGCCATATGACAACTCATTCTTAATAGAATCTTATCTATTCATAATAATGTCAATATAGTCCATCTAGTACTATACTTCCAACTACTCACAAGCGACAAATCCTCAGCGAACCTCAGATCGTCCTTTGATAGTTGTTTAATTATTTTAGTCAAAACCACTTCTAGTCCTTTTCCCCTCTTAATGCCCTAGGCATTTAGAAAATATTAGAATGGTCAAATATTATAGCATATGCAATCGATCCTATACCCGAAGCGTATTGGACACGATGCATAATGTCTCACATAAAGACGTGATACTTTATTAGCCTTCTGTCATAATATTTTATGTGCCCTGTTCCCACAATTCGAACTACGAAGAGGGATGCCGTAATCATAATCGAATTTTGAGAATGCATTATGTATCCTTGACTAAATTTATTAACGTTTCTCGATCTAAGCTTTAGAATTTTGAAACGAAGTATAATATTCTCTCCCTTAATTATAGCAAAACAACTTTTCAACCCTTGCAACTTTGCAAAGTGAATCTTTGTCTTCTATAATTAATATTGCTAACTTGCAATACTTACCATAATAATCATGCTCCCACTAAAATGATGATTATTTTCTTACCAGCATAACACTTATGCACCCACTAGCTTCGACATGTATTCAGAAAACAATTGAACTTCTAGAAAAACAATGCTTATTGAATTCCTTAAGTTCACATTTCTAATACCTAATGCTTTGATAAGCCTTTATCTAAGCTTTTTAAGCTCATACACCTTTGCCTTAGATAGCTCACATGTGTGTCTAAACAATTCCAGAACTTATAGCAATAAGTCTCGATTGTTCAAACGAATTGCCAAATCTCATAATTCGAACTATAAAGAGGGATGCCGTAATCATAATCGAATTTGAGAATACAATTTTCACAATTGCAATCTTCTTAAATCTCTCTTAGTGAAAGCATTTCCTTACAATCATTTTCATGAAGGAGGGAAACCTTATGACACCTAGATTTCATGATGTATGTGTTCCTATCCATGTGAATTTGTCAAAACCAAAGTTTGTGACAAATCCAAACTCATATAGACCGAACGTGCTCAATCTCGATTTCTTGCCTCATGGTAACATGAATTCCCACCATGTCTTCCAAGCAACTCACCCTTTCGTATCAATGTACTTTCCATTGATCAAGGTGCTTTGTCTTTATGCATTCAAATGAGAACTCATAGAACTCACATGCATAATTAACTCAATTGGAATGGCACAGAAAAAGAGTATGTCATTCACGATAGGCTTTAGACCTCAAGTCGTGTGCTAGTGATGATCAACTAGGTTTAACTCTTGATTTGTTCTTGAAACTTTTCAAGACCATTAAGACTCCCACTGACTCCTTGACATATAAGATTCTCTTGTCAAGAAACATTCCTTGACAAAACAAATATTCAAGAGTTAGTGTAGTTTTTATCAAGACTATCACTTCACATAATTGGTTCTAGTTGGTCTTTGTCTTATCCAAGACATCACAACTTACCAATTTCAAATGTGCAAGAATAAGAAAACTTTTCCAAATTCCACATCTGAATAGTGTTATAAACCAACTTAAGACTTGTCACTCAAGTCACAATCTTGACTCTAAGACTTGATATTGGAACGAAGTATGATTGACTTCTTGATTTAACCATTTCCACAATTCTCGATTCCTCTTCTTAGACATACAAATGCACTAAGACTCACTTAGATGATCAATTGAGATATGGTTCTTAATCATTAAGAATTATCATAAAACACAATAAAAGGTACTCTCCCTTCTTCTTGGAATGGAGAAACTTTTATCTTTCTGCCTACTTGATTCTTCTTATTCGTTCTGCTATTGATTGAAACTCTTTTGATCAACTCAGAATTACACTTAATCTTATAAGTATAACCATATTTACTAAACTTTAGTCAATCATGACGAATATCTGTATCACTCTTGTGGTGGACTTGATCAACGCACAACCTAGTGTGCTCGATCTCCTAGTCCTTCTCTTGACACTTTGTCAAAGAATTAGTTTAATTTCCAAATATGAAGTTTCTCATTCATCATGCAACCAAGTTCCATGACTCCAAGTTTCTGTCCAACTGAAACTTGGGCGATGAGAATCTTCCCTTATTTGGCAAATTCTCGACATTTCCACAAATAACATAATTAAGAATCAAATCCATTATAGAAACAATTAAACATCAATTTTTTCATACACACCATTGCAAGGATAAATAAATAAGACAAAATCAAAATTTATTTTATTGCGGAAAAACTTGTCCTTACAATGTAATTCAACTGAAAAACTATGCTATTACATATTTCTTATCAATCTATCCTAACTCTAGAGAAGCAGCTCAAAAATCTGATCCTCGATTCCATGCGATCGAAATCCATTTCTTCATGATCAGATTCAGCACGCTTCTGCCTTAAGCTTCCTCTCTTTTCTTCGATCCTGCAAAAACATCAAAATGTAATCTTATCACATCATGTATCAAAGAATAGGAACTTATAGAGTTAGTTAATAGATTTTACCTGAAGTAGAGCCATACGTCTTGACTCTCCCATCTCTTAGATCTCTCAGGTAAACAGGGTAGCTTCGTCTCCAATGCCCCTTCTCTTGGCAGTAGAAGCAGATGGACTCTTTTGGAATGGCACAAGGAACTATCTCAGAATTTACCTTTTCTGGATTTCCAATGTCACCATTTTCAATGTCCATTGAAGTTTGGGAGTTTGATTTGCCAGACAAATTCGCTTGATCAGCACGCCAAATCATTTCTGATTCAGCAGCTATAAGTAAATAGGTCAAATCAATGAGGGTCACGTCATGGTCCATCATATAGTACTCTCTAACGAACTCACTATATGATTCAGGAAGTGACTGAAGTACCCAGTCTACAGCCAACATTTCTGAGATATCGACACCCATCATCCTTAACCTATCAATGTGTGACTTCATCTCTAAGATGTGTGCACACACAGGTTTCCCATCTTCATGTTTACTTGCCAAAAGGGCTTGAGTGAGCTTGAAATTTTCAAGCCTTTGAACTTGTGGGTTAGGGAGAATAATTGGAGGAGGTCGAGGAAGTGAAGCATGACTCTCATTTCCTTGATCGTATCGTGGAACGTCATCTTTATTTGGAAAGCTTGTTCCAAGGGACTTGGGAAGACCATTGTAAGATTTAGACATCTACAAAACGAGAGAAAAATCAAGTTAGTTGATAAGAATCCTTAATGTAACACCCAAATGAAACATCAAGGCTAGGATCCAACACAATACTCTACAACTTATAAGAAGGATGTCGTAATCTAGTTGCATAATATTTGAAGGTAGGTAAATGACGATTTACCAATTTCCACCATGAAAAACGAAAAAGACTTTTAAGTTTTAAATGAATTGAAACTCCTAGATCTTTTGAGATTCATTGAACTTTTCAATGGCATGTTTAATCTCGATTATGCCCTTCAAGTTTGCGACTGGGATGCCGAGGATCACAAACAAGGTGTGAATAACCATACGAATCATGTGGTGCACCCAATTGCTACTATCACCTAATCAATGTGCCGGTTAACCACACACGCTCCATTGATCTATGATAAACATCGAGCCACCCTTCACAACCAATGTCAACCCCAAATTAGTGTGCCGGTTAACCACACACGCTCCACTAACGCTTGGCAAGGGTGTGAAGTGTAATTCCATGGATTAGCATACAATTTAACATTTTTTCCTAAAGTAACTATGATTAGGGAATTTATAAAAGCATTTAGTTACTTTGTTCTTCATTATACTTATAATGGAAGGTTTCGTCCTATCCTACCTGTTCGGCTAACGACCCTCCACTAGTCAAGAGTGCGGTGGGTAAGAGTGGATACCCATTCAATCGCCATTTTATAGGCAATTTCCTTAAACACCCCTTATAGACCAGCTTCGTGAATGAGGCCTACTAACGGTAAGACTGACTCTTTACTCATATATATAATATTAGACTTTTAATGTTACATATATATAGTATAGGGTGTATTTTACACTTTTAAAATACTATGTGGTTTTATTAACTTTCTCTTTTAATTAAACTTTTAATTAACTTAACAAAACCATGAGGGTGTAATTTGAACTTTTCAAAATACTAGAGTTTTAGAATTTAAATATTACATCATTAAACTATTAATCAAAATTTTAAATTCCAAAACTTGAGGGCAAGTTTTGACACATTTCAAAACATTAGGGTTTAGAATTTAAATATTTCAACATTAAACTTTTAATCAAAAAATTTAAATTCCAAAACTTGAGGGCAAGTTTTTGAAACTTTTCAAAACATTTGGGTTTAACTATTTAAATTTCAAAAACAAAACTTTTAAGTTTAAATTTAAACTATAAAACCTAAAGGGAGTAATTTGAAACTATTCAAACTTACTAGGGATCAAATAACAAATAATATCAAACAATTAATTTAGTGATTATCCATATTTGACCTAATTCAATTTCTTGCAAGATAAGTTACCCAATTAATACAAATAATCAATTTTAATCATATAAGGAATTTATTATCTAATCAATTGGTAATTATCTTGTGTTTTGGTAAGGATAATCTTTCAATAACAATAAAATTCGAATTTTATCAGTTAAAAACATATAAGGCAATTATTCTTCACCAAAACAGCAAGAAATCCCGAGATATCCTCTGTCTGAGTCCCAAACTCGCCGAGTAGCAATCTGAACTCGCCGAGTAGGGCCAACTCGCCGAGTCCAGATACTGACTCGCCGAGTTGGTTCGGGCAGAGGCAAGAAAATCGTTTTTCAGCAAGAATTCGATAATTGCATCACATACAACAGAAACCAATCAAGGCTCTGATACCATTGGTGGATTTTATGCATAAGAACAATCCTATGTGCTCATACAAACCCTAATGCTTGGATCTAGGTTTCTCTATTGTACATGCAATGAATCCAAGACTTACAAACCCTAGATCTATCAAATAAGAACTGAAATAAGGGTTTAGTAATTACCTTTGATTGTTATATAGCAATAACAATCAATCCTTGCTTTGATTGGCTTCAGAAAAACTTAGTGCCTCAAGTGTTGCACCTCTAATGGATTCATAAACACCACTAAGCAACTTGGATGAAGAGGGAGGAGAGAGGAGCCACCAAAAACGACTGTAAACCCTAAAGGAAGTGTTCACCACGTTTTTGGGGCCATAATGGTTCCTTATATATGCTGGCTATTAGGGTTTACAACTAGGAAACCCTAATCTGACTGCTTAAGCCCTAAGCAGCCCATAAACCCCTTCTGGAACATGCCTTGGACGATTTCTAATGGGCTTCCCCTTAGAATTCGTCCAACCTATTATTCCAAGGTGATCCATAGCCCAATTATATAATTATCTTATAATTACACAACAAGTCCCTTAAGTTTAATTAATCTCTTTTAGCCACAAAATTAATTCTTAATTAATTCTTGACTAATATCAATTAAACATTATGATTTCTCCTTTAATATATTATTCTTATAATATATTAATAAATCATAATTAAACCTTTCTCTCCTTAATTCATCCTACATATTGCTATGGTGAAGGCAACCCAAAAGGACCATGCTCATAATCGGGTCAAGTACATACCAAAATAGTTATGGACTTAGACACTAATCCAACAATAATCATATCATCACATACTGTCAGACATATCTGGGGTGTCTGGCCTACCCTCCGGTCCTAACAACCGGACTCTACTACTGTCACATATACATATCGTGCTAGCATATAACATATCAGGTGGTATCAAACCTAGATGAATATCACAAAGACAATCATCCAATCATACAACTCCTACTGGTGGGCCGGCATTGTGGCCGTAGACCCACCGCTACTGTAAGGTAACTCACCTCGTACAAGTAGCTGCTGATAATCTGTGCAGGAAACCTCTGTCTGCTGCCGCTCCGAAAATCCTCCGGCTACAATCCCCACAAAATACTTAATCAGAGTCTGATATCTACTCTTAGGGTAAAATGACCATTTTACCCCCAACCAAGTCCAAGTCAAAGTCAACTTCCACTTGACCCGACTCGCCGAGTTGGGCCGTCAACTCGTCGAGTTCCTTCCCTTTACTCGTCCTTATCCACGACTTGACTCGTCGAGTTTGGGAACGACTCGACGAGTTCCCCTTCTTCACGAACATCAATGGACCTTCATCCGACTCGCCGAGTCGGATGAACACTCGTCGAGTTCACCTTCAACTGATGAACAAGTCCTGACCTTGACTCGCCGAGTTGTATGAACAACTCGTCGAGTTCATCTTCAAACATAAGAAGATTGCCTTAGACTCGCCGAGTCTGTTCTAGCACTCGTCGAGTCCCATGAACTCCAGGTCTAAAATTAAGTCCAATGCGTTGGGTCACTCTTTCTGTCCTGCTACAACCCTTCTAACACCCAACTGAGTCCTTTTGACCCTCAACAGATATGGGACTCAAAGCCTTGGACTCGTCGAGTCCCAAGAACGGACTCGCCGAGTCGATAACATCCACACCCTAAATCCTCGATTTCTGATGTACAACACTTGACCAAATGATAGATCCAAGCCCCTAAGCTCGATCTAGCACGTAAAGTTACGAACTTTACGTGCATGCATGGGACTTTTGAGCCAAAAAGGCTCTAAAATAGGTCTAGTGTTGCATGGAGCCTTCCTTGGGTGCAAAAGCAACCCAAATCTGCCTTGTGACCCCTTTAAAGACCTGATTCCAAAGCCTCAACCCCCAACCATGTTTGGAATCATGGTTGGTTACCTAAAATAGCTTATAAAAGCCCTAAATCTCCCCAAAAAGGGATTTATCAAATGAAAGAGCAAGGTACAGACTTTATACCTCTCAAGAACTGCAATTGATGAACCAAACTCGAATCCTTTAGTTCCCTCTTGATCCTTCTATGCTCTTCCTTCTTCCTTGTGAACAAAACCACCAAAATCACTCAAAAGCCTTAGATCTTGCACCAAAACACTTGGGGTTTGCTATGGAGGGTTTCTGGGAGCATAAAGGGGCGATGGAGGCTACATAAGGTTGTTTAAATATGGTGAAAACCCTCAGATTAGGGTTTTGTCCAGTCAGAGCCTACTCGTC
Source organism: Lactuca virosa (assembly GCF_052849685.1). Classification (NCBI taxonomy): domain Eukaryota; kingdom Viridiplantae; phylum Streptophyta; class Magnoliopsida; order Asterales; family Asteraceae; genus Lactuca; species Lactuca virosa. The sequence goes on along the minus strand of NC_136428.1, from coordinate 212,130,785 downwards.
GAGTCTGGGACCCGACTCGACGAGTCCATCACTTAAATCCCGCGCCTCATCCCGCTTCTACTCGGCGAGTTGGTCCTTCAACTCGTCGAGTCCAGGGCCAAAATGAAAAAATTACTTAAATGGAATACTTACCAGGAACCGGGTGCTACAAATCTCCCCCACTTATTTTAGACTTCGTCCTTGAAGTCAGCTGCTCGATCCTGGAATAGCTCTGGGTAATGCTCCATCATCTCATCCATCGGCTCCCAAGTCCACTCCGAGCCCTTCCGGTGCTGCCATTGCACCTTCACTAGTTCCACCTTTTTGTTCCTCAGATCCTTCGACTTCCGGTCGAGGATCGCCACTCGCCGCTCAATATAATTCAGGCTGTGATCGACCTGAATATCCTCTAAGGGTACCACTGCTGAGTCGTCCACCAAGCACTTCCGCAACTGAGAGACGTGGAAAGTGTTGTGGATCTGGCTGAGTTCGGCTGGCAGATCCAACCTATATGCCACCTTGCCCACCTGGGCTATAACCCTGAAGGGTCCAATATACCTGGGACCCAACTTGCCCCGTTTCCTGAATCGGATGACGCCCTTCCATGGCGACACCTTCAGGAGAACCATATCCCCGACCTGAAACTCCAGGTCCGATCGACGCTTGTCGGCATAACTTTTCTGCCGACTCTGAGCAGTCTGAAGTCTGCTCCGCACCTGCTGAATTCTCTCTGTCGTCTTGAGCACCACTTCGGTGCTCCTCATGACCCTCTGACCAACCTCACCCCAACATATCGGGGTTCTGCACTTCCTCCCGTATAACATCTCGAAGGGAGGACGGTCAATACTCGCATGATAGCTATTATTATACGAGAACTCTGCCAACGGAAGGTAGGTATCCCAGCTACCTCCAAAGTCTAAGACACATGCCCGCAGCATATCCTCTAATGTCTGGATGGTCCGCTCGCTCTGACCATCCGTCTGCGGGTGAAAGGCGGTGCTAAAATGCAGACGAGTACCCAGTTCGTCATGAAACTTCTTCCAAAACCTGGAAGTGAACCACACATCCCTGTCTGAAATCACCGATACTGGCACCCCGTGCCGCGTCACTGCCTCCCTGATATAGATATCGGCCAACCTTTCGGCCAAAATACTTTCCTGAATCGGGATAAAATGGGCGCTCGTGGTCAATCGATCGACGATGACCCAAATCGAGTCCACTCCCCGCGCGGTCCTGGGAAGCTTTGTGATAAAATCCATCGTAATGTCTTCCCATTTCCACAGCGGGATATCCAACGGCTGCATCTTATCGTGTGGTCTCTGGTGCTTGGCCTTGACCTTCCTGCAGGTCAAGCACCGCTCCACATACCATGCTACGTCCCGCTTCATGCAGGGCCACCAATAATCAAGATGAAGATCTCTATACATCTTCGTCGCTCCGGGATGGATAGAAAATCTGGATTTGTGTGCCTCCTCCATCAGGATCTGGCGCACGCCTCCATGATAAGGGACCCACACCCTATGGTGAAGAGTCAATAACCCTCGGCTATCATAGTCGAAGGAGGAACCTGCCCCACAATCCGCTCGCTCTTCCGATGTTCCTCCTTCATGCCCTCCTGCTGGGCCTCCCGAATCTGCTTCAACAGCGGAGTCACCACTGTCATCCTCAAACATATATCCCTGATCGGTGCTGCCTTGCGGCTAAGCTCGTCGGCCACCACATTGGCCTTCCCCGGGTGGTAAAGGATCTCGCAATCGTAATCCTTCACCACATCCAACCACCGACGCTGCCTCATGTTCAGATTTGGTTGGTCCATGATATACCTCAGGCTCTTATGGTCCGTGTAGATGGTACAACGAACACCATAGAGGTAATGACGCCAAATCTTGAGGGCGAACACCACAGCCCCCAGCTCCAAATCATGCGTCGGGTAGTTCGCCTCGTGAGGCTTCAGCTGCCTCGAAGCGTAAGCAATGACATGCCCTCTCTGCATCAATACTGCGCCCAAACCTGAGATGGACGCATCACAGTGTACAACAAAATCCTCCATGCCCTCTGGCAGGGCTAAGATTGGTGCCTCGCACAATCTCTGTCTCAGCGTCTCGAATGCGGCCTGCTGCTCAGGCCCCCAACGAAAGACCACGACTTTCCTCGTCAGCCTGGTCAAGGGCACGACTATCTTGGAGAAGTCCTGAATGAATCTCCGATAGTAGCCTGCCAATCCCAGAAAGCTCTGAATCTCAGATGGAGACCTCGGAACTTCCCACCTCATCACGGCCTCAACCTTGGCCGGGTCCACTGATATCCCGTTCTGGTGGACAAGGTGCTCGAGAAACTGCACCTCGCACAACCAGAACTCACACTTGGAGAACTTAGCATACAAGCTCTCCCTTCTCAAAGTCTCCAGAACCTCTCGCAGATGCTCCTCATGCTGCTCTCGCGTATTGGAGTAAACCAAGATATCATCAATAAACACTATCACAGACCGGTCTAACATCGGTCTACACACGCGGTTCATGAGGTCCATGAACGCGGCATGAGCATTGGTGAGCCTGAAAGGCATCACCACAAACTCATAGTGGCCATAGCGCGTCCGAAACGCAGTCTTCTGTACATCCTCCTCTCTGACCCTCATCTGATGATACCCTGATCGCAAATCAATCTTGGAGAAACAAGATGCTCACTGTAGCTGGTCAAAGAGGTCATCAATCCTCGGGAGTGGGTAACGGTTCTTCACCGTTACCTTATTCAGCTCCCTATAATCTATACACATCCGATGCGACCCGTCCTTCTTCTTCACAAATAGAATCGGGGCTCCCCAGGGTGAACTGCTCGGTCTAATGAAACCCTTGTCTAACAGCTCCTGCAGCTGTGTAGACAACTACTACATCTCAGGAGGAGCCAACCGATACGGTGCCTTAGCTATCAGAGCCGCACCAGGGATTAGTTCAATCCTGAACTCTACCTGCCTCTCCGGAGGTATCCCAGGCAACTCCTCGGGGAACACGTCCGCAAACTCTCGTACCACGGGCACATAGCTCACCGTTGCCTTACCCATCTCCCGGGTATCCATCACATAGGCAACAAATCCTGTGCAACCCTGCTGAAGGTAACGCCTAGCTCTCGCTGCTGAACATAAAGCTGGTCCTTGTTGTGGCCTCTCGCCCTGAATCACCAGCTCTCCCCCACTTGGGGTCCTGATCCGCACCAACTACTGCGCACAGTCAATCACTGCCCCATTGGGGTTTAGCCAATCCATACCGATAATAACCTTGTTCCCCCGCAAAGGTATGGGAACCAGATCTACCAGATAACGCTCCTCAAACAGTCGTAGGACGCAATCTCGGTAGACCTCTGATGCTCGCACTGACCGGTCGTCCGCAATCTCGACCTCTAGAGGGCAATCCAACGTGCCCAACGACTCCGGAAACTTCTTGCTAAGCGCAAGAGAGACAAACGATCGGGTAGCACCCGAATTAAACAATACCAGAACTGGGATACCGTTCACATGGAACGATCCTAAACAGAGCACATACATAACATATCAAAATCACAACAACATATCATAAAAGCATAAACAAGAAGTCATACCCGTCACCACATCGGGTGCAGCGCGTGCCTCCTCGGCTGTCAAATGAAATGCTCGGCTCCGCACCACTGGAGCCTCTGTCTTGGCCTTCCAGCCATCTGCAACCCGCGCTGTCGCTGAAACCGGCACCGCTGCTGGCGCTGCTGTTGACGCTGCTGTCAACCTCGGGCAATTGGCCTTTTTGTGGCCCCTCTGATTTCAATGGAAGCAAATCAGGTCTGTCATCTGTACTGTGAGGGCGGGGGCAGTACAATCCCTGACAAAGTGCCCCGTCTTGCCGCACTTGTAGCAGCCTGACGATCCTGCTCTACAAGCTCCCTCATGCGGCCTGCCGCACCTCCTGCAGCGGCTCTGGCCCGGCTGGCCCTTCGACCTAACGTCGGATCCCTTGCGTTTCTTCCCCGAAACCCCTGTAACCTGCTCATACTCAGCTTTCCTCTTCCTCACATGCTCCAAATTGAGCTCCCTCTCCCACGCCCTGGCAATCATGGACTCCAGGGTCGGGCAGGCAGAGTAGCTGACATGCTCCCGAATATCAGCCCTCAACATAGCATGGTAGCGGGTCTTCCGCATCTCCTCATCCCCCGCATACTGGGGTACCAACAATGCTCTCTCCCGGAACTTGGCGGTGATCTCCGCCACAGTCTCCGTAGTCTGCCTCATATCCAAAAACTCTCTGGCCAGCTGCTGAAGCTCTACAGCCGGCGCAAACTCAGCTCTGAATCTGGTCACGAAATCTGACCACGTCATAGCCTCGGCGGCTGGGGCTCCCAATGAGTCACCAATCGTCTCCCACCAGTCTCTAGCTCTATCCCTCAAACATCCCGCAGCAAAGCGGACCTTCGACCCTTCCGGGCAGAAGCTCGTCAACTGCGCAGACTCAATGTCTGCGATCCATCTCCTGGCAGCGATGGGGTCTTTCACCCCGTGATAATCCGGCGCACCACTCCCACGGAAGTCCTTAAAGGACAGTGTGCGCGTACTCGTCTAGCTAGATGCCATATCACTCCAGAATGCCCGGAGGCGATCCTCCATCAGCTCAACAATCCCTTCCTTGATCCACCCGAAAATGACCGGGGTCGACTCAAGAATGCCTCTCGTGATCTCAGACGCGATGAACTCGCGCAGCCCGTCATCAACCTGCTCGGATCCTACACCCGAGCCTGATCCTGATCCTGATCCGGAACCTCCTGCTCCATGTCGCGTGGTCACCATGCTGGAAAATACACGCATAAATGTCAGGATCATACATACTCTCGAGAGGTCTAACACACTCTCCAAGTTTCCCGGTTCTGTCTCAACCTTCCTTGATTCGAGTACGGATCCTCTGCTTCCAGTAGTACGGGCCCATACTACCTTCCACATCTATCCGTACTTTCCTCAAGGAGTGTCTCGACTTCACCAGGTCCCTTAACCAATATCCCTTTCCATCTAGTCTCATCCCACGCTTTCCTGGGGCACTCTCTGACCTACTCTCCGCCATCAGCTGCACTAGGAGTCCCTACTTCCCTTCCCTAACTAGCTTATGAGTACTGTTAAATAACCGCTCACTAGTTAGTTAAAGTTAGCCAGGACCCCTTAAGAACAAAGCAAGCAACATTCGTGCATCGAGTAACCGCATCAGGCATAACCTAATCAGGCTATCCTACTGCTGACTAAACAGTCCTAGCATACAGCTCGTACAACAGGCATACAAGGCATCCTCCTAGATCCTTAGCCCTAATCTAGCATGCAGTTCTCAGAATCATATACATCAGGCATACAAGGCATCCTCCTAGATCCTTAGCCCTAATCTAGCATGCAGTTCTCAGAATCATATATCATATAACTTATTATAACAAGTATGGGTATCTTGGGGAAAACTTACTTGAGCTCGGCTGGTCGCACGCATCATACACCTTGTTCTTTCTCAAAACCCTTTGACTCAGATTTTAGAAAACCATTTTCTTTGTAAAAATCTTTTAAATCCCTCGATTTGAGTCCAGACACTCCCGAGGGTGTGTCCGAATCCCTCAAACCAGGGCTCTGATACCAACTTGTAACATCCCAATTTTCAAGTCCAAAAATTTCTTTTTAATTAACTGTATCATAAAAACATTCATAAGAAAATACTGTGAAAACACATCATCTCATAAAACAATGTATCATGTCTAAAAACCCAAGTCATAAAATAGTAACATATCAGATTACAATCCCAGAAGACTCCATGCGGAAATCATGTGTGTGTGTGATGCGCTGCTACACTGCCGGCTCCTTCCCCTTAGACGAAGAGGTACCTGAAACCCAAAACTAAAACTGTAAGCACAAAGCTTAGTGAGTTCCCCCATCATACCACATACCATACAGACATATCGCATTCATACTGTCGGGTAATTCTGGGGTGTCCGACCTACCCAGTACGACCATTCTGGGGTGCCGACCTACCCGTGTCAAGCCATTCTTGGGTGCTGACCTACCCATGTCAAGCCATTCTGGGGTGCTGACCTACCCTTCGGTCCTATCAACCGAACCTCGGGGACTATTCCACCCCCTACTGCTACTATCACATATATCATAACGTAAACATACTGTCAGACGTTTCTGGGGTGTCCGACTTACCCTTCAGTCCTAACAACCGAACTTGAGGACTATTCCCTCCCTACTACCACTATCACATATAACATAACATGCCATCATATAATCATATCATCACATACTGTCAGACATATCTGGGGTGTCTGGCCTACCCTCCGGTCCTAACAACCGGACTCTACTACTGTCACATATACATATCGTGCTAGCATATAACATATCAGGTGGTAGCAAACCTAGATGAATATCACAAAGACAATCATCCAATCATACAACTCCTACTGGTGGGTCGGCATTGTGGCCGTAGACCCACCGCTACTGTAAGGTAACTCACCTCGTACAAGTAGCTGCTGATAATCTGTGCGGGAAACCTCTGTCTGCTGCCGCTCCGGAAATCCTCCGGCTACAATCCCCACAAAATACTTAATCAGAGTCTGATATCTACTCTTAGGGTAAAATGACCATTTTACCCCCAACCAAGTCCAAGTCAAAGTCAACTTCCAGTTGACCCGACTCGCCGAGTTGGGCCGTCAACTCGTCGAGTCCCTTCCCTTTACTCGTCCTTATCCACGACTTGACTCGTCGAGTTTGGGAACGACTCGACGAGTTCCCCTTCTTCACGAACATCAATGGACCTTCATCCGACTCGCCGAGTCGGATGAACACTCGTCGAGTTCACCTTCAACTGATGAACAAGTCCTGACCTTGACTCGTCGAGTTGTATGAACAACTCGTCGAGTTAATCTTCAAACATAAGAAGATTGCCTTGGACTCGCCGAGTCTGTTCTAGCACTCGTCGAGTCCCATGAACTCCAGGTCTAAAATTAAGTCCAATGCGTTGGGTCACTCTTTCTGTCCTGCTACAACCCTTCTAACACCCAACTGAGTCCTTTTGACCCTCAACAGATATGGGACTCAAAGCCTTGGACTCGTCGAGTCCCAAGAACGGACTCGCCGAGTCGATAACATCCACACCCTAAATCCTCGATTTCTGATGTACAACACTTGACCAAATGATAGATCCAAGCCCCTAAGCTCGATCTAGCACGTAAAGTTACGAACTTTACGTGCATGCATGGGACTTTTGAGCCAAAAAGGCTCTAAAATGGGTCTAGTGTTGCATGGAGCCTTCCTTGGGTGCAAAAGCAACCCAAATCTGCTTTGTGACCCCTTTAAAGACCTGATTCCAAATCCTCAACCCCCAACCATGTTTGCAATCATGGTTGGTTACCAAAAATAGCTTATAAAAGCCCTAAATCTCCCCAAAAAGGGATTTATCAAATGAAAGAGCAAGGTACAGACTTTATACCTCTCAAGAACTGCAATTGATGAAGCAAACTCGAATCCTTCAGTTCCCTCTTGATCCTTCTATGCTCTTCCTTCTTCCTTGTGAACAAAACCACCAAAATCACTCAAAAGCCTTAGATCTTGCACCAAAACACTTAGGGTTTGCTATGGAGGGTTTCTGGGAGCATAAAGGGGCGATGGAGGCTGCATAAGGTTGTTTAAATAGGGTGCAAACCCTCAGATTAGGGTTTTGTCCAGTCAGAGCCTACTCGTCGAGTCCGGGACCCGACCCGACTCGACGAGTCCATCACTTAAATCCCGCGCCTCATCCCGCTTCTACTCGGCGAGTTGGTCCTTCAACTCGCCGAGTCCAAGGCCAAAATGCAAAAATTACTTAAATAGAATACTTACCAGGAATCGGGTGCTACATTACAACAACACAAATGTATTGGCTCTTGAAATTTATTGTAACAATCCCCTGGTTAGGATAAAAATATAAACTAATTATCTTAGAAAAAACACCAAAAACTTTATTGTAAAAAATCATGATTAATTCATATTATCATGTGCTTCACAGTTACGATTTACCTTAAATAACATATGTTTATATTTATAGATGTGCTGAGGTTGTTGCGAAACAACTCCTCCAGATCTATAAATTATTCATGAGAAGCCACAATAGCCAGCCCAATTCCCAGAGAAATGGGTATCAGTTTACATATATTATAAACTAAGGGGAGCTCTGACCTCCAATTCCATGTTGTTGCAATATGTATTCATGTTTTCTGGATTCAAGTTGAAGGTAACAGTTAATGCTCTTGAAAAAAATATTGGGACGACAAGTTATAGGTTGGGTATAAGCCCAATCATAGAAGTATCTTAATATAAGTAATAAAGGTAAAATGACTAAAGTAACTTCATGTTGGATGAGATTTTATGGAGTCTTTTGGACTCAATATCATTGACAAAAATGTAAAAACTAAAAAGAAACAACATAAATTACTCAAAAGTTAATGTAAAGAAAAAAAGAACTTATTAATGGCGGCGGTGACAAAAAATGCAAAATTACAAGAGCAAATCATCGAACAGTTGGGCAGACGTTAACCAAACGCAAAAAAAAAAAGAGAGAAAATCGCAGCTTTTGCCCTCCACAAATTAAATTCCAATCATCACTGTTCCAGAGAAAAAACAAAAAAACAGGGCCAATGCATTGCAATCTTCCTTCGATGACCTTCAGATATATACATGAGGTTTGCAGTTATAAAGATGGTGACATGAAGAAGAAGGTTGTGGTGTTGTTGGTTAAAAAAAAATCGTGATGAGAGGTTTGACGAATCTGTGATGGTGGATGGTTAGGGTTTAAGCCGATGTTAGGTATGGTTGTGAACTTGTGATGATGTTGAACGAAACACAAATGACATGGGTGGTGAGACGTTCTTGTGATTTGAATTGCCAAGATAAAAAGATTTTAATTTGATGACAATTATTCAACTTTCCTAAATTATATGTTTTTAAATTTGGTTATCTAATTAATTCTTCAATGATTTTACTATAATACCCCTACCAAATGATTGGTTAAGAATAAGCGTTACGTTCATACAATATATAAGGTTTATATATTTGAACCTAACTCTCTCTCTGTCTCTCTCTCTCTCTCTCTCTCTCTCTCTATATATATATATATATATATATATATAATTAAATTCTGCAATGGATTTAATTATAATACCCCTACGAAATGGTTGGTTAAGAATAAGCGTTACGTTCACACAATATATAAGGTTTATACTTGAACCTAACTCTCTCTCTCTATATATATATATAAACTATCATATTAATAAAAATAACAATAATAAATTGATAATAATAATAACGAATTATTATTATTATATAAAACGTATTTATGAATATATAAATGTATAAAAATCCATAAAAAACGTAATTTTAATATATAAAATGTATAAACTTTCTTACAAATTTTAAAAATTCATAAAAAACGTGTTTATGGAATAAATATATATTTATACCGTTTGCATGGTTTACATACGGTTTCAATTGTATACATACATTGTTAAATGCTTAAATATAAATATGTTTTTAAATAAATAAATACCTTTAAAAATAATTTTTATATATTTTAAACGTATTTTGCAAGTATATAAATATCTTTAGTAATGCATTCATATGATTATATAAATTGTATATATTTTAAACGTATTTTTCAAGTATATACATATCTTTAGTAATGCATATATATATATATATATATATATATATATATATATATATATATATATATATAACAATTTTATACAAATTTTAAAGGTTATTTATACTCATGAAACGGATTTATACATTTGAAACCATATTTCAATATTCATAAAAATGTATAAAAATAATAATAATCTAGAATTTTAGTCAATTTCAGCAGAGTAAACATGAAACTTTGGATAGCCTAGTGGATGGCTCCTTGGCTTAATCTTTGCGACAACGACAATTTGAAATTCGACAGCAACATTTCATGTCCTTTACTCTGATTTTTGTTGAAGTTGTTGACGTCATCTTCTCAATTTATTACCCAGTCACCGCCATGTCACTAAGTGTTTCTGGTTAATAGAAGAGTAACTGTCGGTATGAAAAAAAGTTTGAAAATGTTAGGTATAAATGAACCTAAAATCGCTTCATGGACAAAATCGATAAAAATGACGAAACTTAACGACTTTTATGTCAAAGACCTTAATTGATTGTTACTTGTATAATTGCCAAATATGTAATTCGTTTTCCAAAGTTATTTTTTGCATTAAACAATGCGTTATTGATATAAAAGCCCTCGATTTTACACCAAATGTTCGGTTTTGTCCCATATCTATTTTTTGGTGCGTTAATACCCTAACAAACCGGAAAATTGGTTCACTTTTGCCCTTTACCCGGTTTTTACCTCTTACAGCCGGTTACATTCCCCACCCACCGTTCCTTTCTTCGAAGATCTCCTCTCTTCGACCTTTTTCTTCTTCTCTTCCCCATACATCCTTTTTCTTCTTTCTTCCACTGATTATTCATCACCATCTCATTCACCTCTCCACTCTCTAAAACGTGTATTAGAGCAAACCCTAAACCCCTTCTACTATTCATCGTCTTCTCCAACTGCTACTTATCGATTATCATACATGCCTGAAATCAATTCATTTTGAAGAACCTACCTGAAATTGATTAAACAAGGGGAAATAAGGGGTGGTGTTTGGTGCTTGATTGAATAAGGGGTGCGATTTCTATTCATCTCTGAAGTTTCTGAATTTATAACTCTCATCTCCCTATTTCTACTTACAATCGACTTTAGTGACAGTATTATCAACCGATTGTCAGTTCGTTACTTAGTTTAAATCGCAAAAATCAAACCCGTTACTTATTTTAAAACGCTTTTTTATTGCACTTTTTTTGGTTTGAATGGTCTTGATCAAAGAGTCTTTGATTGTGCCTATTGTGAAGTTATGTGTTCAGTCATGGTACCTAAAACGGGTTAGAAAAAGGGGAGAAGAACAGTGCACTCTGAAGGTGCTCGATGAAATGCATGAAAGAAAAACACCCCCACGATCTCCTATTATGAAGCGATTTAGTTACATTGCTTCTACTTTATATGAAGTACGTTTCATTTTTGTATATGAAGTATGTTTCATTTTTGTATCATAGAAAGATAATAGTTTGACGGAATATCTTCAGAAAAGTCTCAATATTTTGGGAAAATTTTTAGTGCAAATACCATAAAAACCACAATATTTTCACGCATAATTGAGAAAAGCCCTTTTTTTTGCTCTGGCCACAAATGGGACGTAGAGTTATCACTCTAGCCCCATTTAACGATTTTCAGGGTTAACTTTGTTAATTTTTTTTGCAAAATCAGTCCTAAAACTTAAATTTGGTCCCTGTAGTTTGCAAAAAATTGCACCACATGTCCAAAACTCGGTTTTATGTTTTTTAAATTCTTTATTTTCATTTATTTTTTAGTCAAAACTAAACTTGTTTCTATATTTTTATCGTATTTTTTTTATATTTTTAGTTTTTTTTTCGTTTTTTGTTTTTTTTTCTCATTTTTTTACGTTTTGTTTTTCGTCAATTTGATAACTTCTTTTGATATTTTTCAAAAAGTGTAAAAGTGTATGAATATTTTTTATATTTATCGTATTTGTTTCGTATTTTTTTTTTGTTTTTTTTCGTATTTTTGTTACGTTTTATTTTTCGTCAATTTGATAATTTCTTTTTATATTTTTTAAAATGTGTAAGGTATATGAATATATTAGAGTATAGTATATTTTTAGTGTTCGAGTTTTTTTTGGTTTTGTAAAAAAACAAAAAACAAAATTAAAGAAAAAACAAAAAATATAAAAAAATGAAAAAAACAAAAAAAAAAGAAGTTAAAAAATTAAAAAATATATAAAAAATAAAAAACAAAAAAAAAACGAAAATTATAAAAAAACGAAAAAAATATAAAAACAAGTGTAGTTTTGACTAAAATATAAAAAATAAATGAAAATAAAGAAGTTAAAAAACATAAAACCGAGTTTTGGACATATAGTGTAGTTTTTTGCAAACTACAGGGACCAAATTTGAACTTTAGGGACTGAATTTGCAAAAATATTAACAAAGTTAACCATGAAAATGGTTAAATGTGCTAAAGTAATAATTCTACGTCCCATTTGTGGCCAGAGCCAACAAAAAAAAATAATAAGGATTTTCTCAGTTAAGCATAAAAATGTTGTGGTTTTTATGATATTTGCCCAATTTTTGTAATAAAGTCATAATTGTTTGTTGAATAGAAAAAAGTCCCGACTGTTTAACTTTTTGAATAGAAAAACCCAAGGAACCGGCTAATTTATTCAGTTTAACCATTTTTGTTTTGTTCAGCAGGTCATGAGACTAAATCAATTTTTTTTCAAAATTATGAGACTTTTCTATAGACTTCGTCAAAATTTATATATAATATATAAACGTATTATATATATATATATATATATATATATATATATATATATATATATATATATATATATCTATTTTCAAGTATTTATGTATTTTTTTTAGGTTTTTATATCTATATGTTTACGTGTTTTTATGTATTTTAAATGTATAAACGTATTCTTTTTACGTATTTATATGTAGTTTTAAATATTGTACATATTTTTATGTGTTATTCTTTATGTATTACATATTTATATGTATTTTTACGTATTTATGTATTTTTTAAAGTTTTTTTATATATAAATGTTTATGTATTTTTATGTATTTTAAATGTATAAACATAGTTTTTTTACGTATTTATATGTATTTTAAAGTATTTTGCATATTTTTATTTGTTTTTTACATATTACGTATTTATTTGTATTTTTACGTATTTATGTACCTTTTAAAGTTTTTTATATAGATGTTTATGTATTTTTATGTTTTTTATATATATAACCGTATTATTTTTATGTATTTATACGTATTTTTAAGTATTTTACATATTTTTATGTGTTTTTTTATGTATTACGTATTTATATGTATTTTTAGGTATTTATGTATATTTTTAATGTTTTTTATATAGATATTTATATATTTTAATTGTATAACAATATCATTCCTACCTGTTTATATGTATTTTTTCATTCAAAACTTCTTCACAAAAATCATCTAGACATACTCGAAGAAGTTGTGTGAATTGGATGAAAATGTGAAAAATTCATAAATACGCAAAAATAATATGTAAAAATATGTACATATACATAAATACATAAAAAGAATACGGTTATACATTTAAAATAAATAAAAATACATAAACATCTATACAAAATACTTAACAAAATGCAAAAATATGTAATATATATATATATATATATATATATATATATATATATATATATATATATATATATATGTGTGTGTGTGTGTGTGTGTGTGTGTGTAAAAATATGTTTATACATTCAAAATACATAAAACTACATAAACATCTATATTAAAAACTTAAACACACACACACACACACACACACACACACACACACATATATATATATATATATATATATATATATATATATATATATATATATATATATATATATATAATACATTTATACATTTAAAATACATAAAATATATAAACATCTATATAAAAAATTTTACGAGGTATATAAATACGTAAATCTACATGAAAATACATAAAAAAAATACGTAAAGTATTTAAAAATACATATTAGTACGTAAAAATATGTTTATATATGTAAAATACATAAAAATATATAAAAATTTATATAAAAAACTTAAAAATATATAAATACGCAAAAATACATATAAATACGTAATACATAAAAAAAATAACACATAAAAAATATATAAAATATATAAAATACGTAAAAATACATATAAATATGTAAAAGAATACATTTCTACATTTAATATAAATAAAAACATGTAAACATATACATATAAAAACTTAAAAAGTACATAAATATGTAAAAACAAATATAAATATGTTAGAAATACATTTATATATTATATACAAATTTTGACGAAATCTGCAGAAAAGTGTAATTATTTTGGAAAAATTAATGATTTGGTCCCGATAACATGCTGCACACTTTAAAAAGGACTAAAGTGTATAACTTAGTTGGTTTCTTGAGTTGTTCTATTAAAAAAAGTTAAATAGTCGAGACTTTTCTGTTATAAAACAATAGAAATTTATTAAAAATTTTCCCAAAATATTAGAACTTTTTGTGGAGATATCCTATACTTTGACTTATTTGATGTAAACATTTTAATGAGAAAAAAGATACTTGCATGCTATATCAGTTAAAAATATTTTCATTTAGTAAAAAATATATTTTCCTTCAAGAACTTGACAAAGGAAGAATAAGTTCTTTAAGATTAATCTTAGACACGATGGACAAAGCGTAGTGTTAATGACAATATTCAACATGGTAAAAAAGATTTGTCAAACATAATGGATGTTTTAAAGTTGCTTTACTCTTGTTAACGTATAGTACACAAGTTATGGATATTGTTTTTCTTTTTCAACCGTAGTTTTTATGGGTTTAAAACTAATAAGCTAATAATCACAATACTACATTTTAAATAAGAAATCCCTATATAGAGGTCCATAAACAAAACATAATTTTTAAAAGAAATCTGAAATCTTATTTTGATCTAGATTTTTTTATATTGGATTTTAAACTGTATGGTCCAATCGTATATGTCGAATTTGAGTTGGATACCTTGAAATTTTGAAACCAAATTTTCTTCTCGAAAGATTTCTATAACTTTTATACAAAGTTTTAAAAAAATAGATAAATCCGATCCCACTAATTTTAAATTAAAATTAGAAAAAGAAATCGGATACAAGAAAAATTGATTAAATCCACTCATTAGAAAATATGAAATCGGTGTAATCCATTTTTGTGCACCTCTAAATTCTATAATAAAAAATACCCAAGTTTATCTCTAATCGTGTACCTAATGAAAAAACAACAATTGAAACTAATAATAAAACAACTATGCAAAAGAATAAGTTACCATCGTTAACTTCCACCTGTCGAACCACCTCATACCCTTCACCACCGCCATTATCTTTACCAATATCGTATTCTTCATCTTCGTTATTGAAACTGTTCATTTTTTCTCCCCTGTGAATACCCAATTAATCAATAATGAGCAAAAACAACCATCTCATTCATTAAACCAATCACGAGTCCATCAACTATACTAGAACTTAAACCTCCAAAATTATCAGATGCAAAATTGTAAGAAATCAGAGATCGTTGCTTCAACAAGTCGAAAACGAAAATTAGGCAAAACCCCAAGTGAATGAAGTCGATTAAACATGTGTGGTAACCGCCGAAGCAGTTTCCTTGAAATCAAATGTAGGTTTTCTGGCATATATACAGATCAAACAACCATAAACCCTCCACTGCTGATACCACTAGCCATCAGATTCACAAAGCCACCAGACAGAACAACTGCCACCACAACATTGGGATCTTGGGAGGTTTTTTTAGTGGGGATGAAGAGAGTTTAAGTGGTTCCAAATTGAAATCTAGTAGAATGAAGAAAGGCTTTCAACTTGAAATATGGTGAGGATGAAGAGAGATTTTCGGTGACGCTCTGATATTCGGCGAGAAATGACGGGGAAGCAATGAAACTTCCAGATGGGGCACCGTACATCGAAGGTCATGGAGTTATCAGAGGAGGTGGGAACCGGATACGCCAATGATGGGAGGTTTGGTTCACCGACAGTCAATCGATGGAGGATTAGATGGGATAATTTAGGGCTATCGTTCCCTTTTCCTGTGGATAGGCGAGTTTAGGAGACAACGGAGACCGATGATGAGGCGAAGGTAAATCAGAGAAGAAGAGGGAGGTGTGGGGTGAAGCAAGGAGCGATGAATGTGAATGGTTGGGTTGGGGAAGAATGGAGGTAGGGATCGTGTGTGTGTTTGGAGAGAGAGAGAGAGAGAGAGAGAGAGAGAGAGAGAGACTCTTATATATGTATATATATATATATATATATATATATATATAATAAGGCAAAACTTCATAAATGGTCCCTGTAGTAGTGAAATGACGAAAATACCTTTCATTTAACAGACAAAAGATGACAGAGTGAGCAATAAGGACCAAACAAGAAAAGTTTTGAGATCATAGGGACCATCTATGAGGTTTTTTAAACTTAAGGACTAAAATTCAAATTTTGGGATACCATAAGGACCATTTATGAAATTTTGTCATTTATGAAATTTTGTCATTTGTTATCAAGTATTCAAAACTATTCTGTTATATAATGGACTGAAAGGCCCACCATTTAGAAATGCAAGGGCTAAGGGTTGGCTTTTTTACTTGGGTTAATCGATTCTATACACAAAAATGTGTTTTCAGATGAATCCAACAAAAACAAATGGACTCATAGGAATGACATGTGATTTAAATTTTGTTCCTGATGAAATACACTGTTTTTATGATCTTAGAATCGTAAACCCTCAGTAATTACCTTCTTATAGTTATATTTATTTTAAAAGGAAAAAGTTTTATTAAAAGATTAGGAATCAGAAAAAATACATACAAATAGCCAAACTTAATTGAAATGAACTGACTTTCAACTTGGAGTTTGTATTTCCTAAAAAAGATTTTGTCACATTATTATAGAAAAAGTATTCGTTTTTGGTTTTAGAACCAAAAATCAAATTATTTTAAAAGCTCCAAAGCACCACAATGTCGTAAAAACAACTACGTTCAATCTCTTCACTAGATACATGTCATTGTTTTATAGGAATATGAGGATAATTAGGAACAAAAAGTAAAATGGTATTTAATTTTTCTTTTCCAAATCTTTATTTGATCGACCAAATAAATCATTTTTTTACCGGAACAAAACACGAACCAAACAAATGGTTAATTTCTCACCGTGTAAATCACAAAGAGGGAAAAAATAGACTCAAGATCAATGCATTTATTATCTAGTTTACTCTGGTTGACAATGTGTCCAAATAATCCATCAAACAGACTCATCTTCCACCACCAACATACCACAATCAATGAGTTTTTTAGTCAATTTAACCGTGAAAATACATTCATTGTCCAAATCTTACAACAACCTTTGATCATTTCATAAGAAAAAAAATTCCAACTCTCTTAAATCGATCCATTTAGTACTTTTGGCACCACCCCTTAGTCTTCGACACCAAACTCACACATATCATTTACAATTCAATCAAAGATCATGCATATTTTTTCGACACCAAATATACTCACACATATCATTTGCTATTCAACCAAAGAGCATGCATATTTTTTTTAAGTTTCCACGTTATAAAGTCTAACAAACATAAATTTAGTACTTTCGGCCCCACCCCTTTATCTTCGACACCAAATATACTCACACATATAATTTGCAATTCAATCATGGACCATGCATATTTTTTAAGTTTCCACATCATAAATCATAAAGTCTAATGCAAAAACTAAGATAACCACACAACATTTCATCCTAGTAATTGACACATTTATTAAATAAAAATAATTCAAATTAAAGTTTGACTAAAGTTAATTAGACAACAAAATGATATTACTCCAAACACCATTAGGTATATAGTGTCACAATCACATTGAGATGGATGTGTAGACATACTATCAATACAATGCCATTCATATGATGTATGTAATAAATTGAATTTGTCTTCCATCATCGGGTTACTGTTACATTAAATTTAACTCTTAAAATAACCTTTTCCTAAGTTAGTATTGGGAGGAGAGAGAGGGGGGGGGGTGTAATAAAATGAAGCATGGTCATGTACATGGGCCTATGAGTCATTTTACGATGCCTTAAGAGCCAAATGAGGGATTTAATGAGGAATTTGTGGGGCATTTAAGTGAAGCTAACCCTATAATCTGGGTTTGTAACCCTATTTGCAGCCAACATCATCTAGTTGGAGTGTGTTCTTGTGAGGTTTTTTTTCCTATTCATCAAGTGTGGTTCAAGAGGAATGTAAAGCATTTTTGAAGACTTTTGGTGTGGTGTATTATTTCTTTCCTTCATCTTGATCCTAGTATTCCTCAAGGGTTCTAGAGATAAGAAACAATTCTTTATTTTTGTTATTAATCATTAGTGTAACACCCCTCACATTGGCCTATTTGAAATAAACTTTATTAAAAATCCTTTAAAATAATTTCAGAGTTTTAGTTTGTGGAAAAATGGTCTCAAAGTTTAAATCAAAATATTTTTCAGAGTTTAAATGCGGATAATGGATTCAGAAAAAAATTTCCCAAAACATTAAGGGTTTAATAAAATATTTCATGCTAGATTGTCACAACATATATCAAAACCAAGGTTTAGGCAAACATTACAAACCAAAGGTCTTCTAAATATCCAAAGCTTATAAAGTCTTCTAAGCTTCTAACAAAATCTATTAACTTGCAAAAATTTATCAACAAGTGGGTTAGGCTATTAGGAGCCTAGTGAATACGATCCTAAGGTTAGACATTTTGGATGGTGTATGAATGAATATTGTGGTTTATACACCAATGTACAAACACGTACGTTCTCAAAATCACAAAATCAACATCAAAAGTTAGTTTGGGGGTAAAATATTACATAAGTCAAAGTACATTTTCATTTATGACAAATATGATATAAGCTTTGTAAGGTCACACCTTATGATCTGATGAGTCAAACACTCTATATGCTATCTGCCATCGCCAGCATCAAGATCAACATCAGCGTCAACGTCAGTGTGTAGATACTAGATAGTAATTCAGTGTAACGTTTGTATATTAGGTAATGATACAGATAAGTATAGAATAGATAGCAGATCCGATATCTTTGTTATGAAGATCGGTTCTTAGTATATATAAGATACAATCACTTCAATCAAGGGATATACTTGTATAGATTTGTATATATTCAACATTAGGGTGAAACCCTAATGTAGTCGTCTTGGTGACCTTCGTTGTGACAACTCGTTTTCTTGGTGAAAACAAACCATTTCTTGGTGAAAGACAATTTGGTGAATTCCTTGTGTTTTTTACTTTTTTTTGTTCTTTATTTGTTTAGTAATTTTGTTCTTGTTTATTATACTTGAAGTGTATCCAATCGACACAAACCTTAAATTGGTATCAGAGCAGGTTTTTGATACACTCAAGTAATCATGTCAACTTCTAATAGTCCCATGTCCTTTGGTCTCAACAAGATTCCTCCTTTCGATGAGCACAACTTCGCCATATGGAAAACTAAGGTCAGTGTTGTTCTTGAAACCATGGACTATAAGATGCGTAAAATTGTTGAAAAAGGTCCGCACGTTACTATGTATCAAACGATGGTCAACAATGCTCATGTTGGTCCTTTGAAGCAAAAATGAGAGATGAGTTATGACGACAATGAGAAGAAACTGCTTAGTCTGAATGTGAAAGCTAGGGATGCGATAGGAAACTCTCTTCCCTATCATGTGTACCATCTTGTATAGAATTGTGAGTTAGCTCAAGGGATGATGGATACACTGACAGTAGCTTATGAAGGCACCGTGGAAGTATAGGCCATAACCATGAACAATCTCAATCGAAGATACGAGCACTTCTTCACTTAACAAGGTGAATCACTAACCCAAATGTTTAATAGATTTAACTGCTTGGTTAATGATATGCATAGACTAGGAGTTGTCAAGCATTCTTCTTATTTAGTTCTGAAGTTTCTGGACTCTCTTGGGAAAAGCTGGGAACATCACGTTGATGTCCTTAAAAATAGTGAAAATATCGATACCATGGATATGAGTTACTTGTTTGGAAACCTTCAAAACTACGAAGAGACCAAAGCTATTCGCAAAGATATCATGAAGGAATCGAGCAAGGAAAAGTTTGTAGCACTGGTTTCTTGAAAGGAAGCAATGAAGCACTTCAGCGACTTAGATGACTCAGATCAAGGTGAAGATATCACTGATGAACTGTTTGACATCACCACACTTATCGGAAAACGCTATAAAGAAAACAGATCAAATGGGATTCGAAGAGCTCAACTTAAGGGAGGCAGTTCAACAAGAAGATCCACTTCAGAAAATAAAAACTCAGGTTAATGTTTTAATTGTGGAAGCCCTGACCATTTTTCCAGGGACTACAAAGAGAAGAAAGAAGCTCAAAGTTCTAAGAATTATGAAGTGATGTACGAGAAGTTGTTGGATCACATGAAGAAGGAGAACATATCTCTGCTAAAATCTTTCATTGCAAAACAAGAGGATCTTGAAGAATAAGTGGAAGAAGAGGAGACATCTGAAGATGAGGGGTTGAACGTTAAAGGTCTAATGGATTTTATCAATGATTCCTTGATGGTAATCACAACATGTGTGATGCTGATGCCTCTCAAGCTGTCCAAGGATGAAGTCAGAATATGGAACATACTTGGTTCCTAGACAGTGGGTGTTCTAGACACATGACTGGTCTCAAGTCCCTGTTAACAAATTTTGTAGAGAAGAAGGGTCTAATGGTGGGTTTTGATGACAATAGTGAAAGAGCTGTTATGGGTGTTGGAACATTTGAGTGCAGGACGTTCAAGCTGCGAGATGTGTTCTATGTTGAGGGTCTAAAAGGCAATTTTATCTCCATCAGTCAACTTTGTGACGCTACTTATAAAGTTCTCTTTGATTTCCATGAAGGAAAGGTTTTTGGCTCTAAGAATAAAATTGTGATTGCTGCACTTAGGGATAACAACATTTATATGGTTTGATTTTAGTTATTTAGACAGTGCTACTTTATGTTTTTGATTTTATGCTTCGCTACTTTAAAATTTATGAACATAAGCTGCTACAGCTTTAGCTTATTTTGATCTTGTGCTTCAAAAATTTCTTTTAACTTTGATTTTTACCAAAGAAGTATACATTGTACATTATTCTACTAACATTTGTATCTGCATATTCTTCTCTCTTGATAGTGACCTAAACTGATTTGTTTCTTTTGAAAGGATCAGCGTGTCATTCCTTGAATGCAACACCTTCCTAGTAGAGCTAGTTGAAGTTGGCTCTGCATCCTTTCTTCAGCGCCAACCACTCTCTCCCTGATGTTGATGCTTATGCTGATTGACTAGTTGTGTCATGTTGATGAGACCAGATAGGTGTCACACCCTCAAAACCAAATGAACGGCGGAAACGTTCTGGGGTGGAGGACGTCATGTACAGTATCACAACAATGCAAGTAGTAAACAAGCAACAACAACATCCATTGCATTAATAATATAATTTCATACAAATGTGTTCCGTTAAGTTTTAAAGACACCAAAACAATATACATCAAAATATAAGATGAGTCTTGAACGAGCTCCATCTTCTCAAAACCTGGCTCCGGTACCTGTCTACTGGTGACCTGAGAATACAAGTTATTTTGATAGAGTTTATCAGCTTTAGAGCTGGTGAGTTCATAAGTATATTAGTGTCTGTGTTTGTATGAAAGCATTTGTAAGATGTTTTGTAAGATGTACTGTGTGTTTGTAAAAGTTTTGTATTTGTTTGAACTATCCTAGGAAACCCTATGTTTCCTACTAAAAGTAGCCTTCTACCAAGGCATCTAGTGTCTGTGTGTGTATCCTTTGTAAAAGTGAGTATTTTCCCAAATCCGACTATCATTAACCAAAAATATAGTTTTTACATTATTGTTTATTGTGTGAAATCACAAAGTAAAATGTAAAGGGAAAATGTTATAGTACTTTAATGTAGTATTATGAAACTACTGCTGTACTAACTACCTTAAGTTAATTGTATATTTTAAGGTAACATGTGATCGGCCTGTATCTTGCTACCGACTCAATAGTAAAGTGACAATGTAAGATGCCACAAAAATGACGTTTGGCACCCGTAGACTTGCAAGTCCCACTGTAGCGAGCAGCAAGGTGTAGGATAGTCAATCCAGTATAGATCTATACACAAACTCATGCGCTCCCTAATTAAGGAGATTCTGATACAAAAACAGTCATGACAGGTAGTGCCATGCCCTGTTTAATGGCTCACATAAATGTATTAATGTAAATGTTATGTGAATTGTGTGCTAGCTGTATTGTATGTTCTTTCTCTGTCTAGCCTGTATGTTTGTTTCTCATCACTCTGTTTCATGTTTGTTTCTCATTATAGTATGTATTGACTCATGTATGAACTGACTCATTGTATGTTTCATCGTTCTAGTAATAGTATCTTCCTAAACTACCACTATGGTAGCTTACTAGCAATGTATGAACATGTTTGTATACCCTTGCTACCCAAGGGTATTGACTTGAATGAAGGAAAACCTTTTTGTATCTATATACATATACATAATATATAACTAGGATTCAAAGGACCCTCGGACAACCAACCTTGATGCCCTAAGACCACAATCAAACAAGAACAGGAAGCAGGGTAGACTAGCAGTCCTAAGTCCTTCTTAATCCTACTTATATAACTATATTTATATAGATACACATAATATAAGTTAAAAGAGTTTGATAAATGTATTGACAATAAAAGAGTTTGTAAAACAGTTTGAGGTAAAACAGTTTGATAAATAGTTTGAGGTAAAACAGTTTGATAAACAGTTTGAAAAGTAAGAAAACCATTTGTTTGGTAGTTATTAATCACATGTGATTGATATAATAACTATAATTGTTCAACTTGTATTCCCCCCCCCCCCCCCATAAAAGCATTTAAAAACATTTAAAAGGTTAATTAAGGGGTATGAACTCACCTGTAGTTGGTGGTTTGGATGAACTGAAGAAAATAGGATTGCTAGGTGTCAAGTGAAGACTTGTACACACACAATGATCCTATTCAACATATAAATACAACATATGTGTATCTAATTAGACTTTAAACAACTAATTAGCAAAGTTAAGACATCCTAAGACAAGTTAAACACCTTATATAAGTGTTATAAGTCTCAAGGAATGCATCTAAGTGTTGTAGAACAATGCTATAGGGTTTAGGGTTCAAAAGAAACCCTAACTTGAGTTTACGGTTTTGTGACCTCAACCCAATGGGTTTACGGTCGTAAACCCTAGAGTTTACGGCCGTAAACTCCCCCTCTTTTGACCAATTGTTGATTTGAACGTTTCTAAGTCCATTGAAGTGTTTCCTCTTGAAGTATAAGCCTAAGGAAGAAGCTAGGGCACCATTTCACTCCTATTTGGAGTTTACGGCCCAAAGACCACGTCACTTTGGGTTTACGGTCGTAAACCCTAGAGTTTACGGCCGTAAACTCTTATGGATGTTCGTATTTCGATGATTTCAAGTCCTTAACACATCAAGGTAAGGATCCAAGTTAGTTACTTAGGCTTAGGAAGGGACTACGGACATTTTGGTCCCTTAAAAAAAATGGGTTTACGGTTCAAGAACGTTCTTGAACCGTAAACACCATTTTCTTGGTGTTTCTTGGATGATTTCATGTTATAATGAAGTATAGCAAGCTTAAACACACTCTAGGATAGAAGTACTTACTATATGGAAGCTTGAAATGAGCCAAAATGCCAAGAACACTAGTGTGTGTTCTTGGTGTTCTTGGTGAAAATGGAAAAATCAACCTTTTGGAATGATTTCACGGTTAGAAGGTTGTTAAAACACTAGATTAAGTGATCTACTAACTTGAAATGGTTGAAAACACTTACTAGATCGAGATTTGGAATAAATCCCGTGATGATACTTGAGAGGATTTGCTTTTGTTCTTGAGAAATTTGGAAAAATGATATAAAATGACAAGTGTCATATATATACCCCAAATTTCTGGGTTTTTGGCTGAAAATATTTTATTCCGGCAGTAAACTCCAATTTCTTGAAGTTTAGGAATAACAGTGTTGCACTATAACCCTAGGGCATCCTCTCTCCTGGTATCTCATAAAGTGTAAATCCCAAAATAATCAAACTTAATCCAAAAAGTCTGAAAATTTAACTGTAACTGATTTGACTCCTATTGAATTGACATGTTGTACAGAATAGAAATTTCGGGTTGTCACAATAGGAGAGAGAACTATGCCAAAAAGTATTCTTCTAGGCACATATCTCTTCCTTCTTGAATAGCCTATCTCTTTTGAAATGGAATGAGGTGAAGTTAGGTAACATAGCACATCTATTTTCATAGATGCTCTCCTGCTACACCAACTCCCCTCAGAAATCCAGAGGCGTCTTCAAAAAGACAGTGGTCAGACCTTCTCTTCCTTCAAGGAACAAAACAAATGGAACCTTCGAGTTTTGTCTTCATGACTCTCATAACTCGAAGGTTACAAAGATTGGATCCTCTTAACTTGTTCGTTACAAAGGTTGGTTAAAGTTCTTCTCTTGTTCTTGGTGAGCATGGAGCTTGGAATCAATCTGCAATATCTCAATGATTAAAGGCATTCTCTCTCTTTGATTTTTATGAATTGTGTTTGTGTTTGATATACTTGATCTCATTTTCTTATTCTTTTATAGATAGTGTTGAGAAGTAGATATCTCGGAAAATGGAAGTATATTTATGACCATTCAATTCAAAAGATTTGGTGGATCGAGTCTTTATCATGCTTCTGAAAGACTACAAAAATATCGCTTTTAGAATATTTCCGTGTTTGAGTAACTCTTTTGTTTGTATTATTATAATATTTATTATTTTGTACCATTTTTTAAAAGGATTTGATGGTGGCATTTCATAAGCCAAGTATGTAACTATTGACAATTCATCATCCCTAGAAGCATGTTGCTGTATGTGACTAAATCTCTATAAGTATCTCATAAACGAGACAATTTGCTGAGATGACATTAAGTCACCCCTCACACTGGTTGTCTAGCATCGTCTAAACTTTCTGAGTGAGATTAACTGGTCCAAATAAAAAATTTAAAAAAAGTCTTAGGTGTTTATTCTTAGTTAGCTAGCTTACATGACTCCGTCCTTGGAAGCATGCTTGTTGTATGCATTAAGTCTCATGTTCTACTGAAACATTGAACATAACCCAATGACTTACCCTGATTACATAGTCATCAGCGTAATAGTTAATTGTCTGGTCCTTCAATGACAAAGGGTTACTCATGTCCTTGACCTCCTAGACTGAGGTATGACATGGTAACATAACGAATTGAAGATGAATATTTGATTCTATATTGCAACTAATTCTATGATGTAAAGATTAAACCATTTCTTGTCGATGGGTTATCACTGTTGATGATTCACGCTGATTCCACCTCAACATGACTGAAACAATCCATTCTCTCATTTTCTTCTTTTAAGCTTTATGATTCAGCGTAATGTACCATACACTGATGAGAGCTTGAAAAATCTACGCTGATGGTTAAGCTAAAACACCACAACTTATCACACGCATCAATCCATTCTCTCCATATATATATATATATATATATATATATATATATATATTCTTATTTAGAATTTTATGAACAACATATGAAGCCATACGCTGATGAGAATTTGAAAAAAAATTGCCGATGGGTACATTTCATACCGGAATGTATTACACGCATCATACCATCCTTGACCTTTTGTTCTAATAAAACTGATTAAAGAGTCAGCATATGAAACCATACTCTGATGAAATCTCGCAATACTATGTCAGTGAATGGTAGCTTAAGCCCACACTATCAATAGACATCACAAACTTACTGGATTACAAGCTGCAACTCTGATACGCTGATTGCTTTCGCTGATGATCATTGCCGCTGGTGCCATGTCTTACTGATGTAACTTCCTTATCTCAACTGTAACTTTTTGTATGACGATTAAAAGGTCCATCATTATCTTGGGATATGAGATTTTTATGGCGTCGATCTCTTCAATCATGATTACGTAAAAGGGAATAAACTTTTTGGTATAAATTAGGAATACTCCATCCTAGGTCACTTTTACAAGCTATTCAATTAAGTGGCTTTCTCTCTCGAAAAGGCTCTCCCAACCATCATCTTCCTCAAGCTCTCACAATGTCAAAGCCTCTTTAAGAGTTTGCCCCTATCGTTGGTATCGTCAAAGGTCATCATGCCCTTGATTCTCCCATCATCATTCAAGCAAACAACGTGGTGTTCACTGATGACATTCCAAAACAGTTCGTGAACTCAGGCATCAAAGACTTCATCGACTACGTCAAAAGATGACCTCTTTGATATAACTTCTATGACTTCCCCTGAGCCCTTTTACCCTAAAAAAGTATGTGAGTTATACTATTCATTCTCAGTTGATTCTAATGCTCAAACCATAACTGGAACGATTAGAGAGTAAATATAGGGTTACTATTGATGTGGAATCTTTTCGAACTGCTCTTCTTCTTCCTCGATTAGAAAATTATTCTGAAACTCCTTCGAAGAAAAGTGCAAGTCTGTTCGTGAAAGATTAGGGTATAAATTTTCTCTTCAGGACACCTCTTGTGATCCACAAAAATACACTCTTCGTCAGTATTTTGGTGTAGGATGGAAGTACTTAACAAAGGTTATTGGCAAGTGCCTTGGACACTTGACTGGAAGCTTGGATCTACTGAATCTTTTTGAGCAAAGAATTTTTTATTCTATTGTGTGCAACAAAAGATTGGATTTTCTCAACTTTTTCTTGACCAGGTGATTGATTGTATCACTGGGAATAAGAAGCCAGTATATGTTCCCTATCCCCGTTAGCTTGGATTGATTTTGGATCGTAAGGAAGGCTATACTTAAAATGTCACAACCCCAAACCGGAACGACGGAAACGTTCGGGGGCGGATGACGTCATATGTAGTATCACAACAAGTGCATCATAGTAATCAAAGTAAACACAACCATTACATTGATTATATATAAAAAGATATTTACATCTGTTTGATTCATATTTATATACATCAAAAGTAGCAAAAATGATGACGTGACTCTATATGCTCCGTCTTCTCAAAAGTCTGCTGAGGTACCTGTCTACTAATTTCCTGGGAATACAAGCAGTTTTGAAAGAGTATCAGCATTAAGCTGGTGAGTTCATAAGCATGTTTTTGTAATGAAATCCTGTTACCGAATCAGTGAAAGATGTTTACATGTTTCCAAAAAAATCTAATATTTTCTAACATATGAGTTTGTTACAGTGTTCCATAAAGTACTAATTTGATTGCATGTTTACCACCAGATGAATTGCATAAGACTGTTTTGAATGTAAAACCTCTTTTTGTATGAATAACCCTGGCTATCACCAGTATGTATAGTAGTTTCATTACTTAAAATAAAACTATGAGTTGAAATCCCTGGAATCATCCAATATAATATATGGTTGTTCTATTAATTAAAATAAAACTAATGAAGAGTGAAATCCGGTAAACAAAAGGTTAGTTTATACTATTGTGAGTCGTATAACCATGCTTGATATGACCTAGTGACCTTTACGACGTTCTTCAAGTGTCGGATATATGACATTTGTCACCCCAGGCATGCCTGCCTAACTGTAGCTAGCAGTTCAGGTGTGGGATTATCAGTACCGAATAGATCTATTCACAAATCTCACGCTCTCCCTCCAGGAGACTCTGGTTATACTATGATAGGATTTAGTTCAGTACACCAAAGGGTACAAGTTTGAAGTAGAGTCTCACAATTCTGTATAATCTAGTTTACGTGCAGTTCTGTATTGACCTATTGTATTTAAACATGTGTGTATACTTTATAGAGTAATAATTATACTTAAATAATTATGTAATAAAGTATCCTTGTTACCCGAGAATACCATAAACTAAATCTGTCACAGTTTATATGTTTAACAATGTATAAACTCTGAATTTGTAATACTGTATATTGAAACCCCAAACTATACCTATTATAGTTTGCATGAATATTATGTATTTGGTTCATGAGTTGATCTAAAAACTATGCAATTTGGCAGTAAGTTGAAAACGTCCCTTATGCTCAGCATAATACAAAAGGGATAAAATATCTAAATATTTTATGAAATGTGAAAACCGTATGACTATATCCATTACATCAATTTTAAGTGTTTTGAAATCCTTTTGTATAAATTCACAAAATCATTTGTGTTTGGCTTGTACTCTCCCCCTGAAAACATTAAAACTATAAAAGCATAGGGGTATGAACTCACTGTTGGTTGCGTGAAAAGTCGGACAGCGAAACTGGGAGTGAAGGCCCTCGAGTTGGTGTACGCGTCACTTAACGGGATCCTAATATCAATTAAATACATTTATGCATTTTATTAGCTAAACCATTATTTATATTGTTGGAAAAACACTTGCTTTTGGTTTAGGAATGTTACCGGGACTCGATTGAATCGGGGAAAGCGGGTTTTCAGCCAAGTTCACCACTTAGGGAGGGTTTACGGCCGTGAACTGTTCTCGGCCGTAAACAGCCCTTTGAAGGGTTTACGGTCATGAACGGTGTTCTTGAAGGAAATATGAATGTTTGAAGGTTTCACGGCCGTGAACGGATTGCGGCCCTTAAAGGTTTGAAGATTTGAAGGGTTCTCGGCTGTGAACTCAAGAACAACGATGCTTGATCCGATGAAAAATGCGTTTTTAGATGTTCCACAACAACGCCCAAAGGTAATTCTTGATGATTTTTGGAAGAAAAGAGGGTATTTTGGTGTTTGCGGTTGAGAGGTTAGAGAGAGAATGGGGAATTTTCGTCCATAAAAGTGTAAATGAGGGGTACGAGCTCATATATATAGGCTGAGTGTATGGTCGATGGTGGGGTCCACCCACCGTGAACAGGTTTACGGCCGTGAACAGGTTCATGGCCGTGAACACTAGTCAGGCTGATTTTCGATGATTTTTAAAGGAAACTCGGGTTTTCGCGTGATTTTGGTTCCGACTCGTATATAAATTTAATTATATAAAACTTAAATGATTTTCCAAACCATAGAAATTTAACGGAACAAATAAAAATGTGAAATTTATTTAACGGAAAACGGAGAACTTTAACGGAAAAAGGTTCGGGTTGTCACATCATCCCCCCGATAGAGGGAATTTCGTCCCGAAATTCAAACGTAGAATACAATCATGGACTCGGAAAAAGACGCGGGTATTTCTGTTTCATCTGGTCTTCGTGCTCCCAAGTGAATTCAGGTCCCCGCTTGGCATTCCAGCGGTCCTTCACTATTGGTATGCGACTTTGTTTTGTTTTTTTGACTTCTCAATCCATGATTTCGACTGGTTCTTCCATGAAATTAAGGTTGTCATTGATCTCGATCTCATCAAGAGGGATCACAAGGGTTTCTTCAGATAAACACTTTTTAAGGTTCGAGACGTGGAAGACGGGATGGATAATGCTAAGCTCTTGGGGTAAACTAAGTTTGTATGCTACGGGACCGATCCTAGCGAGGATCTCGAGTGGTCCTATGTATCTCGGATTCAGCTTTCAACGTCTTCCAAAGCGTATCATGCCTTTCCAGGGTGAGACTTTCAATAGGACACAGTCACCAACCTGGAACTCCAAGGGTTTTCGTCTCTTATCGGCGTAGCTCTTTTGTCTATCTCTTGAAGCCTTTAGTCGTTCCCGGATTTGTACGATCTTTTCTGTGGTTTCATAGATGATTTATGGGCCTGTGAGAGTGCTATTGGGGACTTGACCTTTAGATAGCTGCGTGTCACCCACCTCAGCCCAGCACATAGGGGATCTGCACTTACGGCCATAGAGGGCTTCAAACGGCGCAGCCTTGATGCTGGTATGGTAGCTGTTGTTGTAGGAGAATTCGACCAAGGGAAAATGAGTGTCCCACGACTTACCAAAGTCTATGAACGATGCCCTCAATATGTCTTCCAATGTTTGAATGGTCCTCTGACTTTGCCCATCGGTCTTTGGATGGTAAGCTGTTCTCATATCCAGCTTAGTTCCAAGAGCCTTCTTCAGTGACTGCCAAAATCTCGAGGTAAATCTCCTATCCCGATCGGAGATAATGGACACAGACACACCATGCTGATGAACTATCTCTTGGATGTAGATTCGTGTTAGTCTCTCCATCTTGAATGTTTCTTTGATTGGCAGGAAGTGGGCGGATTTGGTCAATCGGTCGACAATTACCTAGATGGTATCGTCCCACTCGGAGACTTGGGCAATTTAGTGATGAAATCCATCGTAATCCTTTCCCACTTCCACTCAGGTATTTATGGTTGCTGAAGTAGACCTGAGGGCTTTTGATATTCCTCCTTCACCTTGGCGCAAGTTAGGCACTTGCCCATGAAGGTAGCGATCTCTGCTTTCATGTTTGGGCACCAATAGAGCTTTTTGAGATCCAGGTACATCTTATCCGAACCTGGGTGAACGGAGTATCTAGTCTTGTGAGCTTCGCTCATGACAACCTCCCTATAACCGCCGAACTTTGGGGTCCAGATCCGGTTCATGAAATAGTAAACTCCGTCTCCTCTGATCTCCAAGTTCTTTTCCATCCCCCTCAAGGATTCATCCGACATGTTCTCTGGTTTTAAGGCTTCCAGCTGAGCCTCTCTGATTTGAGCGTACAGATGGGAATGGATGGTCATTGTCAGTGCCTTCACTTTACGACCCGAATATTCATTCCGATTGAGGGCATCTGCTACAACATTGGCCTTGCCAGGATGGTAGTGTATTTCACACTCATAATCACTGAGTAGCTCTACCCACCACCGTTGTCTCATGTTCAACTCTTTCTGATCGAAGATATGCTGTAGGCTTTTATGGTCGGTGAAGACAGTACACTTGGTTCCATAGAGGTAATGTCTCCAAATCTTTAACGCAAAGACCACTGCTCCCAACTCTAGATCGTGAGTTGTATAATTGACTTCGTGTGCTTTCAGCTGTCTCGAGGCATATGCAATAACCTTTCCTCGCTGCATGAGCACACAGCCTAGGCCCTGATTGGATGCATCGCAGTAGACAACGAAATCCTCCGTCCCTTCAGGCAGAAACAAGATAGGTGCGCTGCATAGGGCCTGCTTCAATGTTTGGAATGTAGTGTCTTGCTTTTCTCCCCAACTAAAGGGTACACCTTTCTGAGTCAGGGTGGTTAAAGGCTTAGCAATCCTGGAGAAATTCTGGATAACCTGCGATAGTAGCCAGCAAGACCCAAGAATGAACGGATTTCCGTGGGCGTCTTCGGTGCTGACCAATTCTCAATCGCCTTAATTTTGGAATGGTCCACGTGTATGCCTTCCTTGCTAACCATGTGACCAAGGAAAGTTACTTTTCTGATCCAGAATTCACACTTAGAGAATTTTGCATGTAGTTTCTCCGCCCTTAAAGTTTCTAGCACTAGCCTCAAGTGCTGTGTGTGATCTTCCTCACTCCGAGAGGAAACAAGTATATCATCAATGAATACTATCACGAACTTGTCTAGGAAAGGGCGGCACACCCGATTCATCAGATCCATGAATACTGTGGGTGCGTTAGTTAGACCAAAGGGCATTACTACAAACTCGTAGTGAGCATAGCGAGTTCGGAATGTTGTTTTGGGAACATCACTCTCATGGACTCGTAAATGGTGGTACCCTAATCTCAGGTCTATCTTTGAGAAATATCCGGCTCCTTGGAGTTGATCGAAGAGGTCGTCGATTCTGGGTAGGGGATAACAATTTTTGATGGTAAGCTTGTTCAGTTCATGATAATCTATGCATATCCGAAAGGATCCATCTTTCTTTTTCACAAACAAGACCGGAGCTCCCCAGGGTAAGGAACTTGGTCTGATGAATCCCTTGCTGAGTAGTTCATTGAGCTGGTTGGATAACTCTTGCATTTCCGTCGGCGCTAGACGGTATGGGGATTTAGCTACAGGAGTAGCTCTGGGGATTAAATCGATACGGAACTCAACTTGGCGCTCGGGAGGGATTCCGGGAAGATCTTTGGGGAAGACATCAGAAAAGTTGCAGACTTCGGGAATGCTCTCGAGGTCTTTAACTTCCTGCTCTCGAGGTCTCATTAACGACATGGGCTAGGATTGCATGGCACTTCTTTTGCAGATATTTCTGGGCTTTGATGCATGAAATGATACGAAGGTTTGAGCTGAGTTTATCACCATAAATTGTGAGGGCTTCGCCCGAGGGCAGATTGAGACGAATGGCTTTTTCATAGCAAAGGATATCAGCATGATTGGGGCTCAACCAATCCATGCCGATGATGACGTCGAAGCTTTTTATGGAAACTGGCATAAGGTCGATAGGGAAGGAATGGTCGTTTAGGGTAAGGGTGCAGCCGATGAATACGTCGTTAGTGCTCTCTTTCTTTCCGTTAGCCATCTCAACGGTAAATGTTTCGGTTAAAGGTTGGGATTTATTCTTGAGAAGATGCTTGAATGCATGACTAACAAAACTTCTCTCCGCACCAGAATCGAAAAGAATGCATGTATAAGAGTTGTTGAGAAAGAACGTACCCGTAACAATGGTGGGATCAGCAACTGCCTCCTCCTGGCTCATCGCTAGCACTCTCCCTATGTTGCCAGGTGTTGTTGTCTTGGGGCAATTCCTCTTTAAGTGCCCGATCTCTCCACAGCCATAACAGGCTTGGCCAACGCCCGCTCCAGGAGCCTGATTGGTTGGTTGGGCTGGTGTTTTGCAAAATCGAGTTGTATGCCCCTTCTTGCCACAACTGTTGCATTGCAAGTCACGAAAGGGTCTGTGATGATGAAAGTTTCACTTGTCGCACCTTGGAAGAGTACCGACATATCTACTGGTAGGTGCTTGAGCTGCAGGAACAGCGGCATGAGTGGTAGCAGCATGAATTGCTACTACTTGTTGTTTCTTGGAGGGTTCCTGCGAAGACTGGACCTTACGCTTGTTCCAAAACTTTTTCTTCCCACCACTTGCCTTTGGTGGTTCGGGAGCGGCTGTCACTTCATCAAGATCAACCCCGTGATCTATAAGAGTTTGCGCCAAACACTTGACACTTTCGAATGTGAGAGGTTTAGCAGCCAAAACATTTCCTTGATATGGGGGCGTCAATCCCCAAATGTACCTCTCTATTTTCTTGCTTTTCGGGGTGACCATCCCCGGACATAGAAGAGCCAGATCGCAGAATCTAGCTGTATAGGTGGCAATTTCGGAACCCTTCATCTTCAGGTTCCAAATCTCGTGCTCCAACTTCTACATTTTGCCTCTTGGGCAGTACTCCACAAGCATAAGTTCCTTTAAACTCTCCCAACCCATGGCATTTACTACTGGCAGAGTTAGGAATTTCACCCGACTATTCCACCAAGTCAATGCTCTATCGGTGAAGGTGCAGGCGGCAAACTTCACCTTGCTGGCCTCAAAACAAGCACAAATCTCGAAAGTCGATTCGATCTTCTCGAACCACCGGGTTAGGGCAATGACTTCTCCATTACCGTTGAAGGACTTGGGCTTCACATTCATGAAATCTTTATAGGAACACTCCTTCTGATTCCCCTGACCACCCTCAAGATTTTGGGGATGGGTACCACTTCCTGATCCGCTAGAGCCACCAGGTTTTATTTGCGCCATCGAGGCAGCCACAACGGTTGTAACTGCTGCCTGGAACATGGCAGGATCGAACTGAGGAGGTGGTGGTTGAGGATCTGTCGGAGGGTTGTTGCTCTTTCTGTTGGATCTCTTCCTGGGAGGCATCTTTCTCTAAAAGATACATGGGGAAAAATGACGATAAGCCTTCTATACTGATCAAGAATCGAATATTTTTGAGCAAGATATATTTAAATCCTACAGCGATAATAGAGATCTACAATGAAGGTTTACTAACATAAACAAGGAATTGTAGGTCTTTCATTTATGAGGATTTGTACTACTAGTGATAACTTTGTGCAGTGTTATAAAACCAAAAAATACTCCTATAGTATTTTAACTATGTGCTTCATTTGTATATGATTTGGTGAGTTTTAGACTTGTCGCAACACCACAGTCACTCCCAAACACATGTTGGTCATATCTCGGAAAAATATAGTTGATCAGGTTATATTGGCCCCACATATGACTACATAACTATGTAGGTTTAACCGCAGTGTCCAACTCGCCCTAAATACTTTTATGTAGTTCTTTGTTATAGCTTCTTGTACATATGTATACTTGTATACTTTTGTAAAATACTTAAAATTTTAAAGTATACTTTTAGTTTCAGAGCGCTTCGGCCCTTTAGTGTTTATAGTTGTAGACCATGTAAGGTTCGGTATACTTAGTTCACTATAAACAATAGCTCTGATACCAATCTGTCACACCCCCAAACTGGAACGACGGAAACATTTGGTGGTGGATGACGTCATATGTAGTATCACAACAATTGCATCATAGTAATCAAAGTAAACACAACAATTACATTGATTATATATAAAAAAATATTTACATCTGTTTGATTCATATTTATACACATCAAAAGTAGCAAAAATGATGACGTGACTCTATATGCTCCGTCTTCTCAAAAGTTTGCTGAGGTACCTGTCTACTGATTTCCTGAGAATACAAGCAGTTTTGAAAGAGTATCAGCAATAAGCTGGTGAGTTCATAAGCATGTTTTTGTAATGAAATCATGTTACTGAATCAGTGAAAAATGTTTACATGTTTCCAACAAAAATCCAATATTTTCTAACATATGAGTTTTTTACAATGTTCCATAAAGTACTAGTTTGATTGCATGTTTACCACCAGAGCTTGAAAAATCTACGTTGATGGTTAAGCTAAAACACCACAGCTTATCACACGCATCAATCCATTCTCTCCATATATATATATATATATATATATATATATATATATATATATATATATATATATATATATATATATATATTCTTATATAGAATTTTATGATTCAACATATGAAGCCATACGCTGATGAGAATTTGAAAAAAATTTGCCGATGGGTACATTTCATACCGGAATGTATTACACGCATCATACCACCCTTGCCCTTTTGTTCTAATAAAAGTGATTAACGAGTCAACATATGAAACCATACGCTGATGAAATCTCGCAATACTATGTCAGTGAATGGTAGCTTAAGCCCACACTATCAATAGACATCACAAACTTTCTGGATTACAACCTACAACTCTGATATGCTGATTGCTTTCGCTGATGATCATTGCCGCTGGTGCCATGTCTTACTGATGTAACTTCCTTATCTCAACTGTAACTTTTTGTATGACGATTAAAAGGTCCATCATTATCTTGGGATATGGGATTTTTATGGCGTCGATCTCTTCAATCATGATTACGTAAAAGGGAATAAACTTTTTGGTATAAATTGGGAATACTCCATCCTAGGTCACTTTTACAAGCTATTCAATTAAGTGGCTTTCTCTCTCGAAAAAGGCTCTCCGAACCATCATCTTCCTCAAGCTCTCACAATGTCAAAGCCTTTTTAAGAGTTTGCCCCTATCGTTGGTATCGTCAAAGGTCGTCATGCCGTTGATTCTACCATCATCATTCAAGCAAACAACGTGGTGTTCACTGATGACATTCCAAAACAGTTCGTGAACTCAGGCATCAAAGACTTCATCGACTACGTCAAAAGATGACCTCTTCGATATAACTTCTATGACTTCCCCTGAGCCCTTTTACCCTAAAAAAGTATGTGAGTTATACTATTCATGCTCAGTTGATTCTAATGCTCAAACCATAACTGGAACGATTAGAGAGTAAATATAGGGTTACTATTGATGTGGAATCTTTTCGAACTGCTCTTCTTCTTCCTCGATTAGAAAATTATTCTGAAACTCCTTCGAAAGAAAAGTGCAAGTCTGTTCGTGAAAGATTAGGGTATAAATTTTCTCTTCAGGACACCTCTTGTGATCCACACAAATACACTCTTCGTCAGTGTTTTGGTGTAGGATGGAAGCACTTAACAAGCGTTATTGGCAAGTGCCTTGGACACTAGACTGGAAGCTTGGATCTACTGAATCTTTTTGAGCAAAGAATTTTTTATTCTGTTGTGTGCAACAAAATATTGGATTTTGCTCAACTTTTTCTTGACCTGGTGATTGATTGTATCACTGGGAATAAGAAGCCAATATATGTTCCATATCCCCGTTGGCTTGGATTGATTTTAGATCGTAAGGAAGGCTATACTAAAAATGTCACACCCCCAAACCGGAACGATGGAAACGTTCGGGGGCAGATGACGTCATATGTAGTATCACAACAATTGCATCATAGTAATCAAAGTAAACACAACCATTACATTGATTATATATAAAAAGATATTTACATCTGTTTGATTCATATTTATATACATCAAAAGTAGCAAAAATGATGACGTGACTCTATATGCTCCGTCTTCTCAAAAGTCTGCTGAGGTACCTGTCTACTAATTTCCTGAGAATACAAGCAGTTTTGAAAGAGTATCAGCATTAAGCTGGTGATTTCATAAGCATGTTTTTGTAATGAAATCCTGTTACTGAATCAGTGAAAAATGTTTACATGTTTCCAAAAAAAATCCAATATTTTCTAGCATATGAGTTTGTTACAATGTTCCATAAAGTACTAGTTTGATTACCTGTTTACCACCAGATGAATTGTATAAGACTGTTTTGAATGTAAAACCCCTTTTTGTATGAATAACCCTGGCTATCACCAGTATGTATAGTAGTTTCATTACTTAAAATAAAACTATGAGTTGAAATCCCTGGAATCATCCAATATAATATATGGTAGTTCTATTAATTAAAATAAAACTAATGAAGAGTGAAATCCCGTAAACAAAAGGTTAGTTTATACTATTGTGAGACGTATAACCATGCTTGATATGACCTAGTGACCTTTACGACGTTCTTCAAGTGTCGGATATATGACATTTGTCACACCAGGCATGCCTGCCTAACTGTAGCTAGCAGTTCAGGTGTGGGATTGTCAGTCCCGAATAGATCTATTCACAAATCTCACACTCTCCCTCCAGGAGACTCTGGTTGTACTGTGATAGGATTTAGTTCAGTACACCAAAGGGTACATTTTTGAAGTAGAGTCTCACAATTATGTATAATCTAGTTTACGTGCAGTTCTGTATTGACCTATTTTATTTAAACCTGTGTGTATACTTTATAGAGTAATAATTATACTTAAATAATTATGTAATAAAGTATCCTTGTTACCCGAGAATACCATAAACTAAATCTGTCACAGTTTATATGTTTAACAATGTATAAACTCTGAATTTGTAATACTGTATATTGAAACCCCAAACTATACCTATTATAGTTTGCATGAATATTATGTATTTGGTTCATGAGTTGATCTAAAAACTATGCAATTTGGCAGTAAGTTGAAAACGTCCCTTATGCTCAGCATAATACAAAAGGGATAAAATATCGAAATATTTTATGAAATGTGAAAACGGTATGACTATATCCATTACATCAATTTTAAGTGTTTTGAAATCCTTTTGTATAAATTCACAAAATCATTTGTGTTTGGCTTGTACTCTCCCCCTGAAAACATTAAAAATATAAAAGCATAGGGGTATGAACTCACTGTTGGTTGCGTGAAAAGTCAGACAGCGAATCTGGGAGTGAAGGCCCTAGAGTTTGTGTACGTGGCACTTAACGGGATCCTAATATCAGTTAAATACATTTATGCATTTTATTAGCGAAACCATTATTTATAGTGTTGGAAAAACACTTGCTTTTGGTTTAGGAATGTTACCGGGGCTCGATTGAATCGGGGAAAGCTGGTTTTCAGCCAAGTTCACCACTTAGGAAGGGTTTACGGCCATGAAGAGGATTACGGTCGTGAACTGTTCTCGGCCGTGAACAGCCCCTTGAAGGGTTTACGGTCGTGAATGGTGTTCTTGAAGGAAATATGAATGTTTGAAGGTTTCACGGTCGTGAATGGATTGCGGCCCTTGAAGGTTTGAAGATTTGAAGGGTTCTTGGCCGTGAACTCAAGAGCAGCGATGCTTGATCCGACGAAAAACGCGTTTTTAGATGTTCCACAATAATGCTCAAAGGTGATTCTTGATGGTTTTTGGAAGAAAAGAGGGTATTTTGGTGTTTGCGGTTGAGAGGTTAGAGAGAGAATGGGGGAGTTTTCGGCTAGAAAAGTGTAAATGAGGGGTAGGAACTCATATATATAGGTTGGGTGTATGGTCGGTGGTGGGGTCCACCCACCGTGAACAGGTTTACGGCCGTGAACGGGTTCACGGCCGTGAACACTAGTTAGGCCGATTTTCGATGATTTTTGAAGGAAACTCGGGTTCTCGCGTGATTTTGGTTCCGACTCGTATTTAAATTTAATTATATAAAACTTAAATGATTTTCCAAACCATAAAAATTTAACGGAACAAATAAAAATGTGAAATTTATTTAACGGAAAACGGCTAACTTTAACGGAAAAAGGTTCGGGTTGTCACAGAAAATCATAGTATCACCATTCCAATTCTTTCTTTCTCCTAAAAAATCATTAATGCTGCTTCGTCTGAAGATGAATTGCATATCACCCCGAGAACGCAAAAGTGGATTGAAAAACCCTATGTTGTTGAATCCTTTGACTCTGAAGAAGTGGATGATGAGGATGATGGTGAAGAAAGTATTGATAATGAAGAGGAGGTTGAAGCTGATGATGATCTAACCACTGTTAAGGGAGAAGACTTTGTTCAGGGAATTAACTCTACTCTAAAAGTAAACAAGAGCATTCGATGCTCATCTACTTCTTCATCCACTCCCTCCACAGATGATTCTACACAACGTGGATCAACCCCACCTCTAGTGCAAACTGCTGAGCTACTGATCCAACATGCGATCTCTCCAAGATCAGCGTCTCCTTATCCTCAACCTGAGAATGTTCCTCCTATGCCAACACTTATTCAGACTGCTACTATTTATCACAGGTGATGTGAATTATGAACATTGGTTTGGCATGCGGAATTAAAGAACACACAAAGAACACAGTGATTTCAGTGTTTAAGAGATGCATTCGATTATGAAAGGTGTTACAAAAAGGATATAGATCTAAATCTACATAATTAACACACACTAACACTCTCAATGTTACATCTCTTAAGCACACCTTTACATGTGGAATGAACCCACCTTATATAGAGGTGTTTACATCTCTCTCTCTCTCTCTCTCTCTATCTATCTTTCATGCAACAAGGCTACTTTATCACATGCAAGTGGGTCTACAAAAGTCAAACCATTTACAAAGTCATACATGGATAACTTTGTACCCAACATTCTCCCCCTCAAAGTTAGGAATGGATGACCCGCTTCAAATCTTCCAAACTCGAGCAATTTCACGAACCGAGCCTCAAATGTGACACATGTGGAGATGAACATCAAATCTTCAATTCTTCCATGATTTTTCAATTTGGGTTCTAGAATGTGAGACCATACGAACCGAGCATCAAAAGGAAATTAGTAGTTTCTCAATCTCCAAAAAATTACCCAAGTTTGAGCATAAAAGCACACTCCAAAAATCTTCAATAAGTCCAAACCCATCATGAACCGAAACCACTTCCGAATCTCCAATCGAATCATTTCATAAACTTCGAATACTCGAGGTCACTTCGGTCTTCAAGTCCGCGTAATATGAAAAATTCAACTTTCGAATTTCCATATCTAAATCTCTTCCCCTTTTTATAATCGAAATATGATTATAAAACCAAAAAGGGAATGAGAAAGCGCTCAATTCAAAATTTTTCTATCCAAAACTCCCCCTTAACACATGGCATAAACATTTTGCTTCAATCTGGAAAATCCAAAAAAATCTTTAATTTTTAGTTTCGTTCACAAACCGCCTTTGAAAAAATTTCACAAATTTGGGTAGAAATTGTCAATTTTAAATTCTGCAGTGACCCGGTGCGCCCAAAACAACAAAAAATGCGAAACACTCCCCCATTTTCAAAACTGGGTAGAAAGCATCAATTTTCGTTAACTGCAGGGGCCTGTTTCGAAAATTATCCAATTTCTCAGAATTTTCAACCCAATTTCGAAGTTGGGTAAATTCTGTCATTTCACACAAACTTCAGGGATTCGAAACGAAACTTCTTCATTCTTCATTATTTTTGTCACAATTTCGAAATTGGATCAATTTTGCCATATCTTCGAAACTTCAGGGACCCAATTCGAAACTTTGTGATTTCTTCTTCAATGTTTGCTCAAAATTCGAAACTGAACCAATTTTGCCATACTTCGAAACATTAGGTTTCGAAACATTAGGGACCAATTTCGAAAATTTGTTTTCTTCTTCAATTCGTTACCCAGTTAACGAAACCTTCCTGTCTCACTTTATCAATCCTTCCCAACTCGTTATCCAACTTTCGAAATTGACCAACAATCCTTCGAAATCAGTTACTCAACCTCGATGTCACATCTTTAGAAGCTTATTAACCCAAGTCATCGACATCAACGACCATTCGAATCTTGACCCGTCCCTTCCTTTTCGTCATTAAACCTTCACTATCAAACAACAATCGACCATAGTGAAGGTACATTCAAATTGCTCAAATAGCGAAGGTACCTTCGACATCCAAAACGATCACCAATAGCGAACTATCAAGCTACCTTGTTCGAGATCAACTACTCGTTATTGATACCTTCCCAATCCAACATTCAAATACGACCTTCCATAGCGAAGTCTTCAAAACCAATCGTTAAAATGAAGTCGATACCTATAGCAAAGACAATTTTTCTCATTCAACATCCAAACCCATTTCCCATTGTGAAGCCTTGTTCGACATCTACACCCAAAACAGTGTTTGTTCGACATCCAAGTAATCAATCCCAAATCAAAACCTTCTCATACGTCAAACTCACTGACCCCAAATAGATGTTTGTTCGACTTCCAAATAGTG
The DNA here is from genome assembly GCF_052849685.1 of Lactuca virosa. Classification (NCBI taxonomy): domain Eukaryota; kingdom Viridiplantae; phylum Streptophyta; class Magnoliopsida; order Asterales; family Asteraceae; genus Lactuca; species Lactuca virosa. The sequence goes on along the minus strand of NC_136428.1, from coordinate 212,090,193 downwards.
ACCGCTGTTCCCAAGTTGATTCCAGGACACATTCGACATCCAATCCCATCAACTACACTGAATTCAGTATCGATCTCCAAATCTTCTGTTGACCACGAACAAAGACTTTCGTTCTCAAGCAAGTCAAAATACGTTCGACATCAAGATGCAATTTTAAAACCAATTAGACCTTCGATGTCAAAATTAACTCCTTTGAATACCAAGTCTCCATCATTCGACATTACCATTGACCACAAAGACATCCAATTTCGAAATCAACATTTACGATGTGAACATAAAAGCCATTCATAGTGTTC